>NC_045795.1:56293914-56918914 GCF_009873245.2 Balaenoptera musculus
GGCTTGGTTGCGGTATGTGGGATCTCAGTCCCCCGACCAGGGATCGAACCTGGGCCCCCTGCATTGGGGGCGTGGAGTCTTAACCACTGGACCACCAGGGAAGTCCCCCTCACTTGTTTATTTTTGCTCTTATTGTTTTTTGTACTTTTGGTGTCAAATTCAAAAAAGCATCCCCAAGACTGATGTTGAGGAACTTCTTCCCTGTGTTTTCTTCTAGGTGTTTTATAGTATCAGATCTTATGTTTATGTCTTCGATCCATTTCAAGTTAATTTTTGTGAGTGGTGTAAGATAGGGGTTCAATTTCATTTTTCTACATGTGGTTATCCAGTTTTCCCAACACCATTTGTTGAAGAGACTGTCCTTTCCCCATTGAGTGTTCATTTATTTTTAATATAAGTATAGTTAATTTACAATGTTGTGTTAGTTTCAAGTGCACAGCAAAGTGATTCAGTTATACATACACATAATATATTGTTTCAGATTCTTTTCCATTATATGTTATTACAAGATATTGACTATAGTTTCCTGTGCTATACAGTAAGTCCTTGTTGTTTACCTGTTTTATATATAGTAGTGTGTATATGTTAATCCCAAACTCCTAATTTATCTCTCCCCACCCCTGCGCCACTATCCCCTTTGGTAACCATAAGTTTGTTTTCTATGTCTGTGAGTCTGTGTCTGCTTTGTAAATAACTTTATTTGTATCCTTTTTTTTAGATTCCACATATAAGTGATATATGATATTTGTCTTTCTCTGTCTGACTTACTTCACTTAATATGATGATCTCGGGAATTCCCTGGCAGTCCAGTGGTTGGGACTTGGCGCTTTCACTGCTGGGGCCCGGGTTCAGCCCCTGTTTGGGGAACTAATATCCCACAAGCAGTGCAGCGCAGCCAAAAATGAAAAAGAAAAAAGAAATCTCTAGGGCCATTCATGTTGCTGCAAATGGCATTATTTCATTCATTTTTTTTATGACTGAGTATTATTCCATTGTCTATGTGTACCACATCTTCTTTATCCATTTATCTGTTGATGTACATTTTGGTTGCTTCCATGACTTGGCTATTGTAAATAGTGCTGCAGTGAACATCAGGGTGCATGTATCTTTTTGAATTATGATTTTTCTCTGGATATATGCCCAGGAATGAGATTGTAGGATCATATTTTAATGCTATTTTTAGTTTTTGAAGGAACCTCTATACAGTTCTCCAAAACTGTTGAACCAATTTACATTCCCACCAACAGTGTAGGAAGGTTCCCTTTTCTCCACAACCTCTCTAGCATTTATTATTTTTAGACTTTTTGATGACGATCATTCTGACTGATATGAGGTGATACCTCATTGTAGTTCTGATTAGCATTTCTCTAATAATTAGTGATGTTGAGCATCTTTTCATGTGCCCATTGGCCATCTGTATGTCTTCTTTGGAGAAATGTCTGTTTAGGGTATTCTTTTTTTTAAATTTTTTAATAAATTTATTTATTTATCTATCTATCTATTTATTTATTTATTTTTGGCTGCGTTGGGTCTTCATTGCTGCGTGCGGGCTTTCTCTAGTTGTGGCGAGCGGCGGCTACTCTTCGTTGCAGTGCATGGGCTTCTCATTGCAGTGGCTTCTCTTGTTGCAGAGCACGGGCTCTAGGCACATGGGCTCAGTAGTTGTGGCTCACAGGCTCTAGAGCACAGGCTCAGTGGTTGTGGCACACAGGCTTAGTTGCGCCGTAGCATGTGGGATCTTCCCTGACCAGGGCTCGAACCCATGTCCCCTGCATTGGCAGGCAGATTCTTAACCACTGTGCCACCAGGGAAGTCCCTGTTTAGGGTATTCTTGGCTCTCTTGTCAAATATTAGTTGAGTGTATACATGGCATTTTTAAATGAGCAAATACCATTGTATTCTGGGAGGAACACACTGGAGATTTCAAAGGTTATTAGTGATATTCCCTCCCTCACTCCCTCCTTTCCTTCCTTCCTTCCTTTCTCATGGAAAATTTCTTACGTATATAAAAATAGTATAGTATAATGAACCCCTGTGTATCCATCATCTACTTTCAGTAATTATCAAATCACGGCAAATACTGCTTCATCCACATGCCTCATCCATTTCTGCCCCCCCACCCTTCTCAAACTATTTTGAAGCATAATATTCATTTTCTTAAGTTGACTGGTGGTAACATTTTGTTTCTTAAGCTAGGTGGGGGTGGTACACAGATGTTCTTTTTATTATTATTCTTTAAACTGTATAGATATTTAAACTGTATATTTGTTTTGTAGTCATTTCTGCATGTATTTTGTATTTTGTTATAAAAACTTTAACTGCTCACTTTAAATCTTCATGAATACTTGAATTATCCTCCAAAGAGAATGTGCCATTTTATACTTCCACCTCCAGGGTATGAGATGCCCATCACCCCAGACTCTCACAGTGACAGATATTCTCAGACTTTTGGTACTTGGACCAGCAACAGGGGGGAAAGTACCAGCAATGTCTCATTCAAATGTGCTTTTCTACAGCTAACATTATGGGTCTAAGTATGAGTCTTTTCAAACCCACCGGTAATTGCGTGGTTCTTCATGGTCCCTAAATAAGGTTAAGTCTGTCTTCTCCTCAGGCAGAATGAATGCCTTTTATTCAGTATCTGCTTATTTCCTTTCTTTTCTTATCTCTATTCTTTCTTCTTAAAGGACCTTGTATTAATCAGAATGTTTACAGTTGCAAGTGAGGGAAACACATCAATTTAGGCAAAAAAGGGGAACCATTGGCTCATGTACCTGGGCATTCCTGCCCTACTGAATCCAGGGCTCCAGCCTGTTCTTTTGTCTGGTCTTCTACTTCTCTCTCATTGTCCACCCTCCTTCCCTCTCCTGCACCCACCCCATCCTTCAACTCTGCTTCTCTCTCTTTGTTGGCCTTTCTCTCCCCTATTGGCAGGGGCCCTTGGCCACAATGCCCCAGGGAAGGGGGCCACTTGGAGCTCCAGGCTCATGCATTCCCAGCTTAATAACCTCTGTGAAAAATGAAATCTGCTTTCTCCAGAGATACACTCTGAATGGATCTCTTTGGTCACCTCCCCGTGGCAGGGGGCAAGGATCCAGCTCCAGAAGAGGCAGGTGGGAAAGCTTGCTGGACAGTAAAAACAATAGCTACCACAGTCTACCACAAACCTGCTGGATCTATACTGCATGAGTTTAACCATTTTCCTCATATTTTCCATCTCTTGGGGTTTTTCTCCTCGCTCAGGGATATGCCCTTGGCCCTGCAGGTCACTAATTCAGTCTCTGGTGGATACCCTTGTTTTGGCAATCATGCTTTTCAATTTCAAGCTTTTTTTTTTTTTTTTTTTTTATGAATTGTTCCTTTTCTATAGTCATCTGTTATTGTCTTATGGATGCAACAGCCTCTCAGATTACCCCGAGGAAACTAATTTTAGTTTCCTCAGATTCTGGTTTGGAATCTTTCTTCACTTTTTGGGTTTCTTTCTACATCTAATAATCCTTGGCTGTCCATTCCTGTTCTGAAGGAGGAAGTTGCTTTGCATAAGGAGCCGGTGGTGTCAGTTTCCTCTGAGTATGTGGGTGCAGGTGTGGATGGAGTCCTCCTCCCAGGACTGAGTGTGTGTGAGTGTGTGTGAGTACCCTCAGAGCAGACAGCTCCCTGAATCCCGTAAAGGGAAGGGGCCTTTGGGGAAAACAGCCCAAGACAAGCAGTCGAGGAAACCCACACTGGCCACCTACACGAATCAGTCCCTTCCTTCCTTCATAAATAGGATCTTTTTGGTCGTTTTCCCTTGGAGACAGTTGAGAAGCCCAGTGTTCCTGCAGGATCTGCTGTGACCTCTCTCCAGGGCCACGCCAACATTCTTCACTGCAGGTGGGGTAAATCCTGCTGCAGGATTTACCGGTCTTCTGTGTGATGCCTGAGCTCTGGGAGCCAGTATAGCTGAACCCGCCACGCTAATCTCCCAGCGCTCCTTTAGTTACCTCCCCTGCTCTTTCCCCACAGCCCACCCTGCCTTGTGATGCCTCTCATTCCACTGTTACGGAATCTCTGCTTGGCCTTTTCCAGGGGTCTTAAGTAATAATTTTGTTCTCTGTTTTATCAGTTAATCTGATTACATCCTTTCTTTTAATTTTTTTCTCATTGGAATAGCATTATATTTACTTTATTCTTTATTTAAAAATTTTCACAAATTATGCATAATGTTAACATAGTGTATCTTATTATAATAATGATATATGGGGCAAATATAATAGTTGCCATTCGGGACCCACTCTCCATCCTTCTTCACCCTGCTCTCCTATTTCTTCTCTTCCTCAACAACACTTGTTACAGTCTATCCTTCAATGGTACTCATTCTGGTATGTGTGAAGTGATATTTCACTGAGGATTTGATTTGAATTTTCCTGATGGCAAATGATGTTTAGCATCTTTCATATGCTTATTGGTTATCTGTAGATCCTCTTTGGAGAACTATCTCTTGAATTCTGTGCCCATTAAAAAAAAATAAGGTTATTTGTCTTTTTATTATTGAGATGCAAGTGTTCCTTTTTTTTTTTTTTTTGAGGTGGAAGTGTTGTTCTTTATGTATATTCTAGATACATGTCTATTATTAGGTATATGATTTTCAAATATTTTCTCCGATTCTGAGAATTGTGTTTTCACTTTCTTGATGGTATGTATACTTTGAAGCACAAAAGTTTTAAATTTTGGTGAATTCCAATTTATGTATTTTTCTCTTTTGTTGCTTGTGCTTTTGGTGTTATATCTAAGAAACCATTGCCTAATGTCCCAAATATTTACTCACATGTTTTCTTCTGAGAGTTTTATAGTTTTAGTACTTATTCTTAGGTCTCTGATACGTTTTGAGTTAGCTTTTGTGTATGGGGAGAGAAAAGAATCCAAGTTCATTCTTTTCCAACTAGATAATCAGTTGTCTCAGTACTGTTTCTTAAAAAGACTTTTCTTTATCCATTGAATTGTCTTGGCACCCTTTGTGAAAAATCAGTTGACTGTAAACATGAGGGATTATTTATGGACTGTCAGGTCTGTTCCATTGATCTATGGGTCTGTTCTTATGCCATATCAACATTGTTTTGATTAATGTGGCTTTATAGTAAGTTTTGAAATCAGGAAGTATGAATTCTCCAACTTTGTTTTTCTTTCTCAAGATTGTTTTGGCTACTCTGGGTTCTTTGAATTTCTGTATGAATTTTAGGACCAGTTTATCAATTTCTGCAAAGAGCCAGCTGGGATTTTAATAGGGAGTGTATTGAATCTGCCGATCAGTTTGGGGAGTATTGCCATCCTGACAATATTAAGTCTTCCCATTCTTGAACATGAAATGTCTTTCCATTTATTTAGGTCTTTTCATTTCTTTCAGTGAGGTTTTCAGTGTACGAGTCTTGTGCTTTTTTTGTTAAAGTTATTCCTAAGTATTGTATCATTTTTGATGCTTTTGGATATGGACTTTTCTTAATCACGTTTTATTATTATTCATTGTTAGTGTGTAGAAATACAAATAGTTTTTTGTATATTGACCTTGTATCCTACAACCTTGCTGAACACATTACTTCTAATAGTTTTCTAAATAGAAGATCATGTCGTCTGCATTTAGAGATAATTTTACATCTTCCTTTCCTTTTTTTTTCTTTTAAATTTTTATTTATTTATTTTTAGCTGTGTTGGGTCTTCGTTGCTGTGCACGGGCTTTCTCTAGTTGTGGCGAGCGGGGGCTACTCTTCGTTGTGCATGGGCTTCTCTTTGCGGTGGCTTCTCTTGTTATGGAGCATGGGCTCTAGGGCACATGGGCTTCAGTACTTGTGGTGTGCAGGCTCAGCAGTTGTGGCTCGCAGACTCTAGAGCGCAGGCTCAGTAGTTGTGGCGCATGGGCTTAGTTGCTCCACAGCATGTGGGATCTTCCCGGACCAGGGCTCGAACCCATGTCCCCTGCATTGGCAGGCAGATTCTTAACCACTGAGCCACGAGGGAAGTCCCTACATCTTCCTTTCCAATCTGGATGCCTTTCCCTTCTATTTCCTGCCTAATGGACCTAATAATACTCCAGTACAGTGTTGAATGAAAGTGGCAAGGGTGGACGTCCTTGCCTTGTTCCCGATCTTAAAAGGAAAACATTGTCTTTCACCTTTAAGTATGATATTAGCTGTAGACTTTTTGTAGATGTCCTTTATCAGGTTGTGGAAGTTCCCTTCTATTCCTAGTTTGCTGATTGTTTTTCTCATGAAAGAACGTTAGATTTCATTGAATGTTTTTTCTGCGTCTTTTGAAATAATCATGCCATTTTTGTCCTTTTTTAAATTAATATGGTGTTTTTCACTAATTTTTGCATATTAAACCAAAAATTTTATTTCTTATTTGACCTATTGTTTATTTAGGAGTGTGTTGTTTAATTTACACATATTTTTGTTTCCCAAATTATTTTCTGTTGTTGATTTTTAACTTGATTCTCTTGTTGGAGAACATACTTTGTATAATTTCAGCCTTTTAAATCTGAGGCTTGTTGTATGAGCTATCTTATGGTCTGTTCTAGAGAATATTCCACGTACACATAAGAAACATTTTGCTGTTGTTGGATAGAGTGTTGTATAGAGGTCTGGTTGGTTTATGGTGTTAAGTCTTCTATTTCCTGTTCATCTTCTGCTTAGTTGTTCTGTCCACTATTTATAATGAGGTATTGAAATCTCTAATCATTATTTTTGAATCGTCAGTTTCTCCCTTCAATCCTGTCGTTTTTTGCTTCAAGTATTTTGGAACACTGTTGTTAGACATGTGTATTTATAATTGTAAGGTCTTCCTGATGGATTGACCTTTTTATAATTATAAAATACCCTTCTTTGTCTCTAGTAACAATTTTTGTCCTAAAGTCTATTTCATCTCACATTAAAATAGCTACTATAGCTCTCTTTTGGGTACTGTTTGCAGTATATTTTTCCATCCTTTTACTTTCAGCATATTTGTGTCTTTGAATCTAAGGTGTCTCTTGTAGACAGTATACAGTGGGATCATTTTTTTTTAATGCATTTTGCCAATCTCTATCTTTTGTTTGGCTTTTGAATCTATGACCTATCTCAGTCTCGTTCTGTGGCTATAAAAAGATAGCGTGATAACTGCAATTAAACCTCATTTTCAAATATATTTTACAGCTCTTTATGGGGACAAGTCTTTTCTTCCTTGGTATTCTTGAAGATTGCCAAGCTGGCCAAGATGGTAAAGGTTTTTTTGTCTTTTGGAAAAATCCTTAATTATTGAACAAAGTGAACAGCGCTCAGAAATTTATGGCCCCCCCCCCAAAAAAAAATGGGGGCGGGGAGGAGGTTAAAAAAAAAGAAGATAACATGAGACATCCTTGTAATGGGACCGTTCTGTGTCTTGACTGTGGTGGTGTCATGCGTATCTGCCTGTGATAAAATTGCGTAGAAGTAAACACACACAAACGAGTCCATGTAAACCTGATGGGGTCTGAATAAGATTGCTGGATTGTATCCGTCTTGGTCTCCTGCTTGTGACATTGTGCTGTAGTTAGGCAAGATGTTACTATTGGGAAATTGGGTGAAGAGTGTACTGGATCCCTTTGTATTTTTTTTTTTGTTGTTACAGCTGCATGTGAATCTACAGTTATTTCAAGATAAAAAGTTAAAAGCAAAATGCATGTTATCTCCATTCCTTATATAAGAAAAAAAATACCCTCAGACATATTTGTGTGGGTCTATTTCTAGGTTTTCTACATTGTTCCATTGATCTGTTGTATACATCCCTCCACCAATAACACACTATCTTGATTGCTGTAGCTGTATAGTAAGTCTTAACATCCAGTAATTTCCCACTTTATTCTTTGTAAAAATTGTTTTAGTCTGTGTCCTTTATCTTTCTATATAAATGTTGCAATAAGCTTGTCTATATCTATAAAAATCCTGGCTAGGAGTTTGATAAGAGTTGTGTTAAACTTAACAGATCAATTTGGGGAGAATTGACATCTATGTTGAGTCTTTTAATCCATGAACATGATTTATGCCTCTCTATTTATAGTCATCTTCGATTTCTTTCATTGGTGTTTTTGTAGTTTTCAGCACACAAATTCTATACGTGTTTTATTAGATATTTACCAAAGTATTTCAATTTTTTGAGCAATTATAAATGGTATTATATTTTTAACTTCTGTTTCTGCATGTTCTTTGTTAGCCTGTAAAAATGTGATTGATTTTGGAGTTCCCTGGCGGTCCAGTGGTTAAGACTCTGTGTTTTACTGCCGAGGGCCCGGGTTTGATCCCTGGTCAGGGAACTAAAAATCCCACAAGCTGCCTGGCACAGCCAAAAAAAAAAAAAAAAGTGATTGCTTTTTATGTGTTGATTTTTACCCTGTCACTTTGCTGACTCGCTCATTAGTTCTAAGATTAAAAAAAAAAATAGATTCCTTGGGATTTTCTCTGTAGACCATCATGTCATCTGCACATAGGGAGGAGTTTTAATTCTTCCTTTCTGTCGAGTGTGCCTTTTATTTCCTTGTGTTCCAGCCACCTGCCTGTGTATGCCGAGGTGCAGGAGCCCTACGTGTACCTGCAGAGCAGCCAGGTGGAGGTCACCAACCTCTACGTGGGCGTGCCCACCGAGACGCCTGTCACACTCATCAATGGCACGCTCCTGCCCACCCAGTTCCACTGGGGCAAGGTGGGTGAGCCCACGCTGTCGGGCCCTAGGCCTGCAACCCTCAGCCCCAGAGGCCTGTGTGGAGGGGGACATTGCCCCCCAGACACCTCCCAGAACAGATTACTGCCCCTGGCGCTGACTCTGCCGCCTGCCCCACATGCCACGGCAGACAGGGCCATGTCCCTGTGCATAAGAGCCAGCTGTCCCTGCTCCCCATCACCCTGGGCCTCCCAGGGTGGCTTATTTAGTCCAGGATGAGGTCCACCTGTGGTGGGAGAGGAGAGGGACCTGTGGTTTATCCCCACGCAGGAGCACCCCACCCTGCAGGTCTCGCTGGGGGCCCCCAGTCCACCAGCCTCCCCAGAGTATGCGGCAGTGCTGAGCCCTCTGTCTGGACCCCGGGTCCATCCTGGAAGCCCAGCACGTGACCCACCCATGTGTCTGCCAGCTCCTGGGGCTCCAAGCAAGCTTCTGCACAGCAAAAGTCTCCCCCAGGCGTGGCACGCTGGGCCCCAGTGAGGAGCGCCAGCTCAGCCTAGAGTTGACTGCTCATACCCAGGTGAGTGAGGGCTCAGGGGCCTGCGTGCCCAGGAAGGTCCCCCGGCTGCCTGCATCTGTGCCTGCCAGGAGGTCTACCCCAGACCCCTCTCCTGGGCTGTGTCAGTGGGGAAGAGACTTCTTGCATTTGGGTCTGGGCTCCCCATTCCCTCTGGGCCTGCTGTCTAGGGACACAGGGCCTGGATGTGCCCTGACACCCTTGGGCACCACCATTAGCCCTCGCCAGGCCATTCTCTTTGGAACAGGTGGGCCCAGCTTTCCAGCTGCCCGGAGATGCTGAGCAGAGCTGCTGCCCACGGCGGGCCCTGTGCTGGGTGCTGCAGGGGAGCCTGAGCGGCACCCAGGTTCCTCCCAAGAAGGACACAGCTTCTCCTGGGTGCAGCCCACAGGAAGGCCATTGGCCCGAATGTGCTCAGTACTGGGTGGTTGCCGGCTCTCCGTCTGTGGTTCTTGTGGGGAAAGAAACTTCTTCCTCGCAGGGTCTAGCAGCCCCAGGTCCCAGTCCTCTCTGGCGAACATGTGGACGGTGGGCTTTCTTACACAGCTGAGCCTGAGCTCGAGGGTGACGGCCGGGCCCAGGCCTGGCACAGAGCAGACCTCACGCAGGAAGGGCTTGATTTCTATGGTAGCAGCTTCATCAGGATAAATGTGCGGCTTCTCCAGAGGTCCGCTTGGAGGGGTCTCCTTCACGTGGGCCTGCCCAGATATTTGGAGCCGACTCACAGCCAGGAGCCCTGAGGAAGGGGCCAGGCCTCTGGGGGGCAGGGGTGGGCTGACAGGCCGGGTCTGGGCATAGTGGCCCACTGGAGGGTCTGGGAGCCCTTCCACAGAGATGAGCCTGGACAAGACCTTTGGGTTGAGCGCCCCCCAAGCACCCTCCTGTGCTGCGGGAGCCCATCTGAGGCCCCTCTGCTGAGGCCAAGCCCTGGGCTTTACCTGAGTGATGCCCTCCCGGTGGGCTTCCTTATAGGAAGAGTTGATGGACCTGGCCCTCCCTTGTAACGTGTCGGGCATGAAGGAGCCACTGGTTCTGGGCATTTCCGGGAAACCCCGGGGACTGCAGGTGGCCATCGCCATCTCTGCAGAGGACGGTGACAGCAGGTGAGCCCAGGGCAGGCCCGGGACCTGGGGGCTGAGGCAGCCGCTGAAAGGACCGGCCTTGAGGGGGTACCAGCCTCCTCCCCGTGATTCCCGCGGCCGGGGAAAGGCCCCTCACAAACTCTCTGGGGACAGCCCCGTCCACCCCATCACTGCCTTCTCTGTGGTCTTTCCCCACACACTGGAGGCGTGGTGTTCAGGCGGGGAGGAGACGGCAGGGGACGGGGCTGTGGGTACCTTGGGCTTTCCCACGCGAGGCCCGGCAACTGGGAGACAGGCCAGTCTGCCCCCGGCCAGGGAGAGCCTGGGGGGTTTGCGGCCTCTCTTGGCATCGTGGGTGGGCGAGGCGGGTGTGTCTGGCGCCCCCAGCCCCAGGTGGCTCGCTGGGGAGGGCCGAGGGTGGCGTGTAACCTGGTGCTCACGGGCTCGGGGCGGTGTTGCCAGCACAGAGCTGTGGCCAGGCCACCCGGAGAGGCTCCACCTGGACTTCGGCTCAGCAGTGCCGCTGCGGACCCGCGTGAATCGCCAGCTCATCCTGACCAACTGTTCCCCGATACAGACCCCTTTTACCCTCAAGTTTGAGTACTTTGGGAGCCCTGCAAACAGCCTGCGCCAAAAACCCAGCCGGTAAGTCTGGTTTCTTTCAGAGGCTGTTTCTGGGGAGGATGTGGCCCGCTGAGGTGGAGGGCTTTGGACAGGCCGGGTGGTACTGGGGCCCGCGGACGAGGGAGAGGTTATTGGAGGTGGAGGGAACCGTGGGCAGGGATACGCGAGGCACGCTGCAAAGCTGTAGCTCGGAATCAACTGCAGTGAAAGTATTTACACTGAGAGGTTGGCTAAGTTTACCAGCACCCCGCTGCAGATGCCTCGCCACCAAAGCTCCTAGGGCGGGGATGGGAGTGGGGGAGTGGTGGCGGGGGCTTCAGAACCACCGACTGCTGGTGTTGCAGGGCACCAGGAACAGCTCCTGAGCCATTAACTTGCCCATTGCAGAAAGTTAGCATGTGTTCAATGTGGGACAGATATCAGCAGGAAAGAGTGGAAACGGCCTGTTGCAGAAGGCTGGACAAGGGTTGGGGAGTCTGGGCTGGGTTTGCATCCAGGGGTCACCAAGGTGCAGAGCCTGGGGATCGGGGTCCCTGCCCTGGAGCCCTCCTGAGTTTGTTGGGAGGCAATCCCTGGGGCTGGCAGGCGGCCTGCAGCTGGGATGCTTTGGGTGGTAGGGGTGCAGCGGGAGCAAAGACCACAGACAGAGGTGAAGAGGAGGCCTGACCAGCTCTCCCCTGGGAGGAGCAGGCAGGGCCACCTTCCTCCGCTGGGCACCTGGGGGGATGCTGGTTGCCAGAGGAGGTGGCTCAGGTCTGGGGAAGGGCCCAGATGGCTTGATGTGATTTCCACGTCCCGTCTTGTCAAGCCCCGACATGCCTCCTGCCCTGCTGAAGATGGCTCGGATGCGGGAGCTCTTGGCCAAGCGAGAGCAGCTGGGTAAGAGTCCCAGGGCAGGCGCTGAGCCCAGGCCTGGCCAGAGCGGCGTTTCGCGTGGCCTTCCAAGGAGGTGGGCCAGTTGCTGCAGGAGGGGACCCTGACCAGAGACCACTTCTCAGCGCCTTTTCTAGCAAGGTCCCTGAGATGGCCGTGGCCCTCCACCTGACAGCGCCCCCTCTTTTAAATGAGGCCATCATCCCCTTGCCAGGGCGTACGGCTTGTGCGCAGGGCCTGGCTTTGATTTGGGAGGGGTGATGGCTCAGAAGGGAGGGCTGAGGCTCGGCCCTTGTGGGAGGTGAGAGAAGCTGGACCCTGGGCCCCAGGCTCCCAGGAGGAGGGTCTGTTTAGCCAGACCAAGGAGAGGCTGTAGGTTGGCTTGTCTGGTTCAGTGCTTTGCTGACGCTTGAGGGTTTGGACCTCTTTCCTGCCCTGGGGCCTGAATCCCCGTTTCTGGTTCTCCTGCAGAGTTTATGGAAAGCATGCTGTCCCACGGGAAAGGAGCTGCCTTCTTTCCCCACCTCTCCCAGGGTGTGCTGGGGGCCCACCAGAAGCTTGGCATTGACCTCACAGCCTGTGCGAACATGTGGGGCGAGTACTGGGACAGCCTCATCTGCACAGTAAGGAAACAAAGTAAACATGTCCCAAATCCTAGGCTACTGAGTTATTGCACAGAAGATTTTCTTGAACTATTTAGTAAATTGGATGGGTTAGTTATAGTAGATATTTGCTCTAAATTGTGCTGTGCCCAATGACAAAGAGTTGATCAGCTTAATATACAAAGCGTTTCTTAACTAACAATAAGGGGGGCAAAAGCATCCCAAATAGGCAAAGGGTTTGAATAGGGAATTCAAAAATGACAAATAGAGATGGCCAGTGAACATGAAACATGTCACCGGCACTGGTAACTAAAGAAGTGAGAGTTAAACCACTGAAATACTAGTCTTTGTGAGATTAGCAAGGTTCAAAAGTTGTCAGTGAAGGTGCAGGGGAAAGGTACTCACGTACACGGCGAGGCCGGCTGGGAAATGTGTGGCACCCTTCGGAGGCACTTCTGCAGGGCGCTGGGGACACACAATTAAGGTTGCCCCAAGGAAAGGAGTGGATACAGGGAACAGATAAATTCATACCAGGCTTCCTTTTCTTCTCAGCGTTGTTTGTAATAGAGGGGGGAGAAAAAAGGAAACAGTGTAAACATCCATTGTCCGTCAGGAGAAGATCGGATGAAAACATTAGGCTACATCCATGCCGTGGGATTCCGGACAGCCCCTTAAATGATGCTGTAAACCTTCATTAGTAAAATTATCATATGTTGTAAAGAGAAAGATTACCAAAACAAAGCATGTGCAGAATGCTCCTCATTTATATCTGTGTTTTATGCACACAAGTCTGTCTAGACAGTGGTACACTAAAATGTTAACAGTGAGTCATGCTGGGGGGCGGGGTAGGATCATGGGTGAAATACATTCTATTTTAAATTTTAAAAAGACGTTTATCACCTTTTATTAGCAGAGAAAAATAATGTTATTTCCATTTAAAAGATAAAGAAATTTAATCAAAGGGGCCATAAGAGGCCAAAGACTCTCAGCCTGGGAGATCCGTGCAGTCGCAGGGCTGGGCGGGAGAGCAGAGACGGGAGGGCAGGACAGGGAAGCCAGGGCTGGGAGGCCAGGCCTTTGGGGGGTCTGGGGTGAGCGTCAGACAGGGGGCAGTGAGTCCTTGCCCAGTTGGACCAAGCTTTGGGGACCCTGGGCTGGCTGGAGGAGGGAGGGCCTCTCACGGAGGGGATGGGGAGCCAGGGGATGCGGTAGCAGCCGGTGACGAGAGCGACGCATGATCGGTGTGTGTTTGCAGGTGGGGGACCTGCCCCCAGCGGTCATCCCGGTGCACATGGTGGTGGTGGGCTGCCCCATCAGCTCCCACAGGACCGCCCGCTACACCACTGACCAGATCCAGGAGGAGCCTGTTGTCAGGTATCCCTGCCTCGCCCCCGCCCGCCCCCTGCTCTAACCCTGGAAACCCTCTGGCCTCCACCCCGGGCTGCCCACGCCAACTCGTTGCTGTCCCACCGGCCCAGGGCCACTTGGTGCCATCCAGCTCGAAAGCCCCAGGCCAGGGCTACCCCAGAGGAGAGAGGCCTCAGGTGGCACGGCCGTGATCTGCACATCTCCGCGGGCTTTGCGGGGACAGGCGTAGCGAGTAGTCACTGTGGTCTGAGGTCAGGGCCGGACTCGGGACCCCTCACTCCAGCTGCGTTGGGGTCTGTGTGGTTGGTCAGTGCGGTTGCAGGGTGGGTGGGGTTTACTGGTGAGCAGCCCTGGCTCATGGTTCACCGGGCACCGCATGGGGAGGGCCTCCAGCCCTGGGGCTCGGTGACACTGGGCTGAAGACAGACCGCTGTGGGGCCTCCTGCCTGCCTGAGCCCCGGCCCCGGCCCTCCCCTCTCAGGTGAGCTGGCCTGCGGGGTGTGCGCTGGCTGTGGCCCTGCTGACCCTCGTCTCCTGTCTCCAGGTTCGGCACCCGGGTCTCTGGAGGAGACACAGTCACCCGGATCCTTCGCCTGAGTAATTCCAGCCCCTGTGGTGAGATGCTCACGAGAGAAGTCGGGGCTCTTGCTGCAGGCTCTGCTGCGTGGTGGGCCAGGCTGGGAGGGAAGATTGGGGTTGGGGGGAGCTGATGGCCCGCGACCTGGAGCCAAGTGGGCTGGGGTACGGCGGAGGGAGGCCCCCGAGGGCCAAGGTCAGGAGTGGCCAAGCCAGTCTTGGGTTGTCAGAGCTACTTCCACCCAAGAAGACAGGACTTGCCCTTGCCTGTAGGACCTGGGGTCTCCCAGTGTCCATGGGCCACAGATGCCCTCCCCTGGTCGGGTTCACTTTGCATAGGGACAGGCACTTGTAGGGGACACCTTTTCTCTTCCCTTCAGCCAGCAGCCCCCGAGCTATTTGCCAGGTGCTGTGCAAGGGGCTGGGGATACAGAGGCAACAGGACAGCAGGGGCTGTGCCTGATGGGCAGGACGGACGTGACCATGGGCTGCCAGCGTAGAGTGCACTGAGTGCGACTGTGGGGGCGGCCAGAGTGCTGGGGGTCTGTGTCGAGGGCCATCAGGCTGAGGCCTGGAGGAGAGTGACCCAGCTGGGACTGAGGGAGCATATGGGCCACAGGAAGAGCCAGGGCCAGCTGAGAACCAGAGTCTCCCGAGGATTATTTAAAGCACCTTGAGGCTGGGCCACCCCAGAGCAAGTGAACCAGAGTCTCTAGGGGCAGGGCCTGGGCACTGTGGTTTTTAAGCTCCTCGGGGACTCAAGGGAACATCCTGTTGGTGGAAGAGAATGGCCACTCTGTGACCTTGCTTATTTTTGTCCACTGGATCTGTGCATTTGGGGTGTATTGGACCACTCTAATCATATCTTTATCAAGTTCTTCTGGCGTTTGTAGTTTTGCTGTGTTTTTAGCTTCTGTATTGTTAGATGCACTTGACAACTAATGATGCCTCTTATCACCCTGTAACCTTCCTCTTTGGCCCCTTCAGTGCTTAAATCCCACCTTGCCGAATAGCAACATTGCTCTCCCTGGTTGCATACTGGCATTTGCCTGGTATGTCCTTGCCCATCCCTCTGTTTTCACCCTTTATGACTTTGATGTGTGTTTCTTTGTAAACAGCCGAGAGCTGAGCTTTAGAAAACCTAATCTATGTATTTCTTCTTACTTTATGATTTATTTCACTGTTATTTTTCTACTTTCTTCGTTTTGCTTTTTGTAACTTCTGTTTTCCCTTTAATTTGGGATTTCTCTTGTACTTTCCTGGTTACCGTTGCTTCCTTGGGGTTCATCATCACATGCACATTCCTCCTTACCTGAAAGTGAGATTGTCCTCTGAACTTGAGTATGGAGGCCATTGGTGGGCTTGGTGAGAGTGATTCCGTGCATGAAAGAGGCAGATAGATACCAGGTAGCAACCCTAGGGACTACATGTTCGGGGACCTTGCGTGGGCATGTTTCCACCAGGTGTTCATTCCCCAGGGGCAAGCCATGAATCCAAGGTGAGCTGGGAGTGGGGGGAGGCGCTCATGGATTGTTCGTCCTCCAAGCTTGCTGTGGAGAGGAGAGGTGGTACTGGAAAGGTCTGGCAGAGGGAAGCTTGTTTAAGTGCTGTGGGGAAGCAGCCAGGAGAGAGGGGAGATGGGACACATCTGGCCCCTGAGAAGAGGGGTGTAGGGATGGGGTAGATGCAGACAGATGGGGGGCTCCGGGCAGGACTTTTTTTCTGGGAGGTGAGGTGGGACCACCCAGTGAGTGCCAGAGGAGACCAGGGAAGAGTGTCGTGGTGCAGGTAGGCAGGGACGGCTGAGCAGGAAAACAGTGATGGGCAGAGTGGGGGCACAGTTTAGGTTGGGGACATTTATGGGGGTGGCACGTTGTTTAGAATGCGGGGGACTTGCTCACTGGGGCCTAGACGGTCGGTTCTGTTCCCCCAGGGTTAGGTTTTTGCCCAGTGGGTACAAGGATGGGGGCAAAGAGAGAGATGAGAAACCTGGCCAGACAGTTGCCAGTGGCAGCCCCCAGAGACTCGCCTGGCTGGGGAAGGAAGTGAAGGCAGGCGGGCGCTAAAGGATGGAGGGGAGAAGGCAGGGGACACGGGGGGTGAAGGGCCCAGGGGTCAGCAAATAGGCCAGAAGGAAAGGAGGGTGTGGGGAGAGCACAGGGAGCCGGATTTCTGCATCTGGACATGAAACCTGGTCTTGTGATCCAGAGGGCAAGGGCTGATGGAGCTGATGGCATAAGCCTGTAGCCTCTCCTAAGACAAGAATTGCCTGGAAGTGACACTGGGAAGCCAGGCCCCCTCCACCCTAAGTGTGGGAGACCCGGCAGCCTCCAGGGGCTGCGGGGAGGGGGGGGGCCAGGGAAGAGTCTGCCCCTTCCTTATCCCTCGCCTGTCTCCCCCACGTCTGCCCCAGACATCCGCCTGGACTGGGAGACCTACGCTCCCGAGGACAGGGAGGACCGGCTGCTGGAGCTGCTGGTGTTCTACGGGCCACCCTCCCCACCGCGGGACCAAGCTGGGAGCGACCGCCTGCGCCCTGAGGCCCCTGAGAGCAGCAGCTCCTTCTGGTCCCCAAGTCCCTCCGACGTGTCCAAGTCCAGCTGTGAAGCTGCCCAGCCTGTGAGCAGGGGTGGCGGGAGGGCTGCTGGGCTGTGGCCAGTGGGCCTCGAGCCTGCGTGAGCCTCAGCGACTCCTGGACCACAGGCTGAGGGCGGCTCCAGTGCCAGCGCCTCCCAGGAAATCATCTCGGTCACCCTGCAGGGGCGCGAGGGGGTGCCCTCTGACCAGCTGTTCTCCATCAGCCCCAAGCAGGTGGTGAGTTGGGGCGGGGCTGGGAGCTCGGGGCAGGGCGGGGGGGTGTGTCCCCCTGGCCGGGAGGGACAGGCGGCGCTGAGGCTGCTGTGCGCGTCTGCCAGGTGGTCCCCGCAGGGGGCAGCAGCACCATCCGCATCTCCTTCACACCCGTGGTCCTGGGCCCCGACGTCCTGCACAAGGTGGAGTGTACCGGCTCCGCCCTGGGCTCCGTGAGCCTGGATGACGAGGTGAGCGCTCCTGGCCTGGGGAGGGCCCCACCACTGCCTCTCCCTGGGGCAGCTCGCCCGCTGCCTGCTCAGCTCGGCGACCGCCCGTGATCGGGCTTGGGCTCGGCAGGTGGAGAGGGAGCTCCCGGGGAGGAGGCGCCGTCTGCAGGGCTCGGCTGTGGGACCCGTGAGGCTGCACCTGCACGGCTACGTGAGGCCCGCGCGGTGAGTCGGCTGGGCTGCCTGGCCTCCCTGCGGCCCGCTGTGGGGGTCAGCCTTCCCCGGCACTGCTGGGGACCAGACAGGGTCCTGGGAGCAAGAGGATGGGGACGGGAGGGAGAAGCTGGCGGGTGAGCCCGGGAAAAGGCCGGCCAGGGTCAGCTGAGCCCCAGAAGCCCAGCCGTGCCTGTCACTGGCAGGCTGAGCGTGGAGCTGGACTCCGGCGGCAGCATGGTGTTCTGGCGCCAGGCCAGCGACCTCATCCCCGAGCAGCGCTGTGCTGGGGTGAGTGTGCCGCAGCCCCGGCCCTCCCAAGCTACCCGGTCCTCAGACGTCTGCCGCGGCGCCCTGTGGGGCACAGGCCTGACAGCCCAGGTCCCCTCCCCCCGGGGCCCGCCACCCCCCACCCGAGTCAGGGGCTCCGGAGGGCAGAACTGAGTCCCCTCCCCGACCTCTGTGGCCGCCCAGGTGCTGAGTGAGCTGGTGACCACCCACCACCTGAAGCTGATCAACACCACGGAAATCCCACACTACTTCCGGCTCCTGGTCTCCAGGCCCTTCTCTGTTTCTCAAGATGGGGTGAGCCGCAGCCACAGGGCTCCCAGCCCCAGCTGGAAGCAGGAGTGCAAGGAGGGCACAGCAGCAGCCGGCAAGCAGCTGGTACTCTACCCACAGGAGAACATGCTGGTCAGTGGGAGCTTCTGTGGTCCCTGCCTACAGTGGGCACACTCACCTGGGCTGGGGCTCACCTTCCTCTCACGTTCGCGCGCGCAGCATCCTCCAGGTCTGGACGTAGACACACACAGTGGTATCCACACACGAACCACACGCTTGGCCCCGCTGTGCGCTGTGCGCTCAGGGGCGGACCCCCATCACACGCACCACGTCCGGCAAACCCCTCCGCACAGGGGCCCTCCACGCGCAGGAACGTCCAGACCTATCAGTGTGGACACTCGCGAGTCCCAGACACACCAGACCCTGCTCTTCGTCCCCTCCGCCAGTGTCCTGGTCCTGCGAGCACCTCCATGCGGCACAGACCCCCCCTTCTCGTGTGCCCTCACGCAGGGTTTCATCACCATCTTTCCATAAACATAAGGCACACCAGAAACACAGTTCCCCAGGCCCTACTGCCAGAGATGATAAGATCTGGGCTGAGGCCCAGGAACCTGTTTTCCTAACAGGTGCCTTGGATGAATCTGTGGAGCTGGGTCCACAGACCTGGGTTTGGGAGCCACGTGCCCAAGCCCCATCCTGTTGGGCCCAAGTTACATCCTAGCCCCCAGATACCCACTCATGCTCCCCCAGCCCCCTCCCACAGCCTCCAGGGTGACCCCTGAGGAAGGCAAAGCTGACTGCACGTCCCCCCGGCAGGGGCTCCTCACTGCCCTCAGGACAAAGACACAGGCCTGACTTGGGCCTACAGGCCTGCCCGCAGTCCTGGTCACGTGAGTGGAGCCGCCCACTCCTCCGGCCTCTCAGCTCCCGAGGGCCGCTCAGCCCTGTCCCCGGTACTGACGGGTGCTGGGCAGGGAGCAGGGCACAGTGTGAGGAGTGAATGCACCAGGCAGGGTCCGCGGGAGGGAAGGACGGAGCTCTGGGCGGGGAGGCTGCCGCCCACCTCCAGCAGTCTGAGGTGACGCCTTGTCCACATCCGCTCAGGTGAACGTGTCCTTTTCCCTCTCCCTGGAGCTGCTCTCCTATCAGAAGCTCCCGGCTGACCAGATGTTGCCTGGAGTGGACATTCAGCAGAGCGCGAGTGGAGAGAAACAGATGGTCTTCACTCAGAATCTGCTTCTGGAATACAGCAACCAGACCACTCAGGTGAGTCCCAGGCCTGCCTCACATGTTCAGGTGGGGTCAGAGGAGGACACATCCCAATAGCCTGCCCTGGAAGAGGCCTGGCACGTGGAGAAATGAGGGTCATCCATCCTTACCTGTCTCAGGAGCTCAGAGCGAGGTGGGGTGCTGTAGGGTGCAAAATCAGGGAAGGCTTCCTGGAGGAGGAGGTGGCATGTGAAGCCTGCACGCCATTTAACGGAGAGAGAAGGGAAACCAGGCCAAGGGAATGGCCTGATGGGTGGGTACAGTGAGCAGCTGAGGGACGCCTCTTGGGCGCGTGTGGGACCGCGAGCACCAGGTGAGAACACCACGGGCCTCGTTCTTGTTCTGTGGACTGTGACAGCTCCACACCACAGCCCCGTGAGCGTCCGAGTTGGAGAGGCCAAGGGAAAAGGTGAGATGGCCCAGAGCCCAAGAGGAGCAAAGGGCTAGATGAGAGGGGAGAGGAAGGCAGCAGGGCGGCCCGACCAGGGAGCAGAAACCACAGAGCTGGATCCAGGGCAGGGGTGGCAAGGGAGTCAGAGGGGAGCAGATGGCGCCTCCCTGGCCCTTTTCCTGCCCAGAATCCCACCAGCATCCCCCGGCTTTAGATGACAGCACTGGCCCCCTTCCACCTGCTGTGGTGCTGCCTGTGCATTCCTCAGAAGCTGCAGTACTTGGGGTCGGCAGGGCCCCTGTGTCCCTGGCTCAGAGCCCAGTGGGAGTGGGTAAGGTCACCTAGTCCCCACCAAGTTAAAGGCTCTGTCCCCCCCCAAGGTGGTGCCCCTGCGGGCCGTCGTGGCCGTGCCCGAGCTGCAGCTCTCCACCAGCTGGGTGGACTTCGGGACCTGCTTCGTGAACCAGGGCCGCGTCCGGGAGGTCTACCTGATGAACCTGAGCGGCTCCCGGAGCTACTGGACCGTGTTGACAGGTGTGCCATGCCCTCCTCCCCCGTGCGGCTGGGCCGAGACCCCCAGGAAGGGGCCTGTGTGCCCTGTCCCTGCAGGCTGGCTCCCCAGGGCTGGGCCCACCTGAGAATTCATGGGCAGGAGCAGAGGCGCACCCCCGAGATGCGGGCAGTGGGCCCAGCGTGGAGCTGGCTGTGCTCCTGCGTGTCCCCTTCCCCTCATGCAGGCCAGCAGGAGCCAGACAAGGACCCTGTTGCCTTCAGGGTCTCCCCAAGCAGCGGGCTGCTGGAGGCACGACCGGTCAACGCACCCCCCACCTCCGTCCCCCTCCAGGTTTCCTTCACCGCCAGGTACGGCCCTCCCAGCCTCGCTGGTGCTGCCTCTGGAGCCCTGGCCCAGGGCCCCCTCCTCATCTCAGCCCCTGCTCCCCACAGGAGCTGTGAGCTGTACGAGTCCACGCTGGTGGTGGAAGGCGTGCTCGGTGAGAAATCCTGCACCCTGCGGCTCCAGGGCCGAGGCTCGTACGACGAGAGATATGCGTCACCCTACTAGCTCTGAGCCTCCGCCCTCAACCCCCAATACTGGAAATAAACACGGCCCAGAGCTATGGAGCAGGTTTACTGGGCCAGGGCACCTACTGGAGGACCTCTGAACAGCTCCTGGGATGGAGGGACCCCCCCCCCCCCCACCACTTCCAGGCCCTGCGCCCTGTGTCCTCAGAGCTAATACAAAGGGTAGGCCATGCCCCTGTGGAGACCAGGGCAGTTAAAAGAGTCATTATTCAGATTCAGCAGAGGCAGGACCAGCACAGCAAGAACTGGCTCTTGGGAAAAACCACAGCCACTAAGGGAAGGTAATGCATTTGCGATGTTTACTGCACTCCGCATCCACAGGCCCCTTTCCCCAGGAATCACACAGTGGCCTTGCAGGCTGGGTGACCCAGGCCACCTTTGCCTGTCTGTCTCAGCTAGAGGGGCCCGACAGAGGGCAGCCCGATACCTCACCCACTCCTGTACTGTCTCATCAGTGTTCACATTTGCCAAATTAATTAGCTGAAGTGCCTTGATTTGCCACTACCACCGGTGCTGGAACTCCCCAGGTGTCTGTCACGTCTGTAGCGCTACTGCCAGAGCACTGGGCTGGGCCTCTTTCAGTTTCCAGGGTATTCGAAGACGGCGGCGGCTCCCATGCCGGTCCCGATGCACATGGACACCACCCCATACGCCCTGTGGAAGCAAAATGTGCTGGTTGGGTGAAGGCACAAAGGGCAGAAGCCCAACCACCAAGCTCTCCCCGGACCAGGCTGAGCTGGGTGGACCAAGGCCTTCACGGGCACAGGACGCCAGACCTCAGGGCACGTGGTTCCCGGCCACCTCCCCCTCGGGCGCACCAGCTGGGCCTCCCCCCAACCCCCCACCCCCGACCTCCACGGGGGCCAGCCTTACCGCCTCCCACGGCGCTTCAACTCGTTGAGCAGTGTGATGACCTGTCGCGCCCCAGTGCAGCCCAGCGGGTGGCCCAAGGCCACCGCACCCCCCAGAGGGTTCACCTTCTCAGGGGGCAGTTGCAGCTTCTCCACACAGTAGACGGCCTGGAGGGAGGCTGAGCATCAGCTGTAGCTCCCTCCCCGGTCCCCTGCACCACCACCCGCTGCCTCCAACTGGGCGGCCCAGGCAACAGTGCAAAACAGGGGCTCGCCTGACTTGCGAAGGCCTCATTGATCTCAAAGATGTCCACGTCCTCCACCGTCAACCCTGCAGGCAAGTGGAAAAGACCTGAGCTGACCCAGCGGCCCCAGGCTTCTCAGACTCCCTGGGGCCCTGCGCCATCCATGGGCTGGAGGCTGGGCTGCCCAGTGTGTCTGCCTCTGTTCCAGATGGGTGAGCGGGTCCCAGCTGTGGGGTCAGGAAGGGGTCGGGGTGCTGGCCTGCCCCACCTTCACTCTGCGGCACCCGCAGGCCCACCCCGGGCACCCACCTCTGGCAACAGCACGAGAGGCAGGAGTTGGATCCAAACCTAGGGTGTGAAGGAGCCATCTTACCTGCTTTTTGCAAAGCTACAGGGATGGCATAGGCAGGTCCAATGCCCATGATGTCAGGCGGGACCCCAACCACTGCGTAGGACCTCAGGACCCCAAGGATGGGAAGGCCCAACTCTTCTGCCTTGGACCTCCTGGCCAGCAGGATGGCAGCTGCCCCGTCACTCACCTGGCTAGAGTTTCCTAGAGGCAAACCACAGGGTTAAGGAGGCCTCGGGGGCAGCTCCGGGGAGGTCCAGACCTTCCACGTCCACCCTGCCTGGTGGCTCCAGGCTCCCAGAGGAGAACACCCGGCATAGAAGCAGCCCCCTCCTCACCCCACCCCCAGCCCAGTCTCACCAGCTGTGGTAGAGCCCCCCTTCTTGAAGGCAGGCTTCAGTTTGGCCAGGCCCTCCAGGGTGGTGTCGGGGCGGATGCCCTCATCGTGGGCCACGGTGACACTTCTCTCAGTGCCCTTGTCATCACGGACCGTGGTGGTCACAGGCACAATCTCAGCTTGGAAACAGCCCTTGCTCTGGGCTCTGGCTGCCCTGCCAGCACCGTGGACAGCCAGGCTCAGGTTTCCATGAGGTTACCTTCCTTCCTGGGATCCCTCCCTGAGGCCTCTGCCTCCTGCCCTGCCCTTTGGGACAGACATGCAAGCTCAGGCTGCTAAATGTAGGGTCACACTCACCTCGGGGGGACGGCAGAGGGTCCCCTACTACCCCACCTGCCCTGGGAGTGGGAAGCCCAGTGCTTTACAGGGACTTCTTGGCCATCAGCCTTAGATCTTCAGATCCTGGCTTATCCCAACCTCAAAGGGGAGGGGGAAGTTTGGAAGTGGCGGCTTCCCTTTGAGACCTTCACCCAAGAGGGACTAAGCCAAACTGAGGCTGGAGCCCCAGGAATATTTGTGCTGGGTTCTGCCAGCTTTTCTGTTCCCTCCCGTTGCTCAATTCCATCCGTTCCCCACGTTTCCACGTGATTAAAATGACATATACTACCCTGAATATATCTATGCATAATTTGCATGAGTGACACTTATGATTAACACAAACTTGTTAGTGAAATAAAATTTTTTAAATGTCAAAATAAAATAAAATGCCATATACCAAACTACTGGATGAATCTTTGTGTTTAAACAGTGTCAAAGCACAGGGCATTTTAGGGTGATCCTTGCAATCATATGCAAAATGTAAGGGCCCATGGGCATTCCCATAGGGAGGAAGCCACAGCTTTCACCAAATTCTCAAATGGTTACTTGCACCCAAGTGGCTAAGAACCACTGCCTCAGTGTCCCCAGCCCCTGCCTCAGGATGCTACCCCAGACTCAGGGATGCCAGGGTCCCCGGCAGCACCGGCTCCACCCTCCAGGCTCTCCAGAGAAGCCTGTGGTTACCATGTCTAATCACCAAACCACAGCCAACTAGAGAAGAGCCCTGGCCCTTCTTACACTCTCAATGAATGGATGGGGAAACCGAGGCCAAGCTAGGGAAAGACACTCAGGGTAAACAGACCGTAATGGAACACAGTGCTAACTGCACAGTGGCCCCCGGCCCTTGCCCACCTCCCCCTTCTGGGAGGTAGAGGCTTGGAAACCAGTGGTAGCCTAAGGGCAGCTCCACCTGAGATCCCTTAGGACAGCCTCCAAACCTCACTCTCCAGCCCTTTAAACATCTCACCCCAAACAGCACTCACTTTTGCTGGGAAGCCAGTGCAAAGGTATCCTGCTTCTCCCGCGAAATGCCAAACCGCTCGGCTACGTTCTCTGAGGTTATCCTAGAACACAGACAACAAACAGTTAGCGCAGAGCCAGGCGGCCTGGGGACGGGCCCCAGGGCTGCAGGCAGGAGAGAACCGGAGAGCCCGTCTGTGCCACAGAGACAGTAGTGACGACTCAGGGCGGAGCACAGGTAGGGAGTCAGCGACGCTGGCCAGACTCTAAGAAGCCTGTTCACCAGAGACCAGCACACAGGAGGGCGTGGGTAGGGGGCACTAACTGGCTTGGCCAGCTTCTCTTGTGCCTCAAGGAAAAGTGCTTTACCGTGGGAGACGAGTCCCCTCTGGGAAGGCCACACCCAGCTTTCTGCTCCCCGTAGCTGGAGCCTCCCCTCATCCTGGGAGCCCAGAGCCACAGAGGGGCCTTCGGCCGGGGCTTCTGGCTTCACAGGCTTCCCTCGGAGATGGTCCCTGGATGTGGAGGCAGCCGCACATCCCCTCACACGCCCAGCGGAGCCACGACTCCCTGCCCACGGACCCCGGGGGTGGCTCTGGATGCAGAGCTTAGCTGCTCTGCGAATGCAGCACCTTTGATGCTGCACTGACAGGGCCCAAGGGCCCTCGCCAGCCTGGCCGGTGAGCAAAAGCCTCCCGCCTCCTCAACTTTCTAGGCCTCCAAGGCTTTAGGGTGCAGCTGCCATCCATGCCTTGTGTGACTGAGCCCCTCAGGGTGGGAGTGACAGGCTGGGCCATGCTTGGAAACCCAGAGGCACAGAGCGGACTGGGGGCCTCAGGACACGGAAGTCAGGGGCAGCACTAAGTCCCACGCCCAGAGTCCCTGCAGAGCAGACCAGGGCCGAAGGCGGGAGGCCACAAGCTAATCCAAGTTCCTGCACCCCTGCTCCGGGCCAGGCAGGGAGCTGAGCGGGGACAGGCACACGGAGCCACGGTGGGCGCTCACCCCATAGGAATCAGGCAATCTCTGGCCTTCTCCTTCTCCACCAAGCGAGAGGTAACATTTCCAGGGTTCTGTCTGTCAGCCAGGGACATGGACTCCACCCTGAAGAGGAGGTGATCATCAGCGCGACACCCCACGGAGAGCTCTGCGTCTGGCAAGTGCTGGGAAACGGCCAGGGAGCTCAAGGCCGGGCACTGGCCGGCAGCACAGAGCCGGGGGTGCAGGGCTGCTGAGCCCCAGCCGCACCCTCGCCCCCACCGCTGCACAATCCACATGCCTGGGCAGGGCCTCGCTTCCCAGCACAACTGGTCCTGCAGCCGGTCGGCAGCTCCCAAGGAAAGCAGCCTGGTGTTGGCCACCGTGGGAGAAACACGTCTAACAAGCCCGGGCCCTGCCCTCAGGGGCCACAAATTCAGCGGAGAGAAGAGACAAATGTTTTAAAAGCTGCACATCAAAGAGCAAGCCGACCTGCATAGACCAGGAGGTGCTAGGAGCCCAGGGAAACTAGCACGATCTCAGTTTAGTGTGGTCAAAAGGGCTTCCAGGAGGCGGCAGAATACAAGACCTCAAAGGATGATAACACATAACCTTGACTGCACGCTTTTCACGTGCCCAGCGTTATTGTAAAAATCTTTTCTGGGAATTCCCTGGCCGTCCAGCGGTTAAGACCGCGCTTCCACCGCAGCGGGCACAAGTTCGATCCCTGGTCGGGGAACTAAGATCCCGCATGCCCTGCAGCGCGGCCACCCACCCCCCCACCAAAAAAAAAGTCTTTTCAGGTATAAGAGCGCTTTGAACAGTGTCAGGCTCAGAGAAGCTGAGTTAACTTGTCCATGGTCACTCAGCCAGGATCCAAATTTAGGTAGTCTGGCTTCAGAGCCCACTGCCACCTAGGATATCCTGGGCTACTCGTCATGATCACAGTCTACGGGGAACAGCCAGCCTGTGACATGAGGGAACGTCCTGGCCCCAAATCCTCAACACCCTAGTAACACAGTCTTTAATTTGCTTGGGGACTCAGATACCCACTAAGAAACTCACGAAGGCTGTAACCTTCTCCTCAGGTCACCCACACCCCCGACCCTCCTCCAATAAGATAGAAACCAGAGGGCAGCCTGGGCAGTGGCCTTTGCCTGGCCAAAGTCCCTGCAGTGTGGTCTTCGGGTTTATCTACAACTGCAGACACAGGGCAGTACGGCAAGTGCCAACTGGCACAGCTCTTTGAGACGGCCCAGCAGGGCTCCAGTCGAGAAGTGCTATGCAGAGGAACTGAGAGCCAGAGGGAGCGCGTCAGGATCCTGGGGCTGCTGGCCTCCCCGAGGCTGCCAGCGCCCGACGCCCACCCCAGCCTTCCCCTCCCTGGGCTCCACATGCTGCAGCCAAAGATGGAGTCACAGCTGACAGGGACGAAACCACCACGGATCTGACTGTGTCCCTCAGAACCCAGGAGGCAGCTGGAAGTTTCCACCTTGGTCAGGGTGGGGAACAGCCAGCCTGTGAAATGAACAAACTAGTTCTACAGGAGGCAGCTGTCCCTGGCTCTAGGGAAGCAAAACTGCTCTCTCAGCAGCCATCATGAATCAACAAGGGCCACAGACAGAAACCCAGTGCTGTATTTCCTCACAATGCTTGCCCACATTTCCAGCCTGACATTTCCAAGAAAGAAAGCTCTTCAAAGCCAATTTCCTCTGGTGCTGAGGGATGTGAGCAGTTCCTGAGCAGCCAGAGCTGGGGACAACTTCTAAGCGCCTGCAAGGGCCAGGGGAGAATTCTGAAATCATGGCCTCTGAGAACTCAGGACATGAACGTTAGTTTCACTGTTACAAGTCGGTTAATAAGCTCCAGCAGGAATAAATTCTTACCCACAAGCCATGCCAATGTCATAAGACCCATTTCTGATGCCACCTGCAACAAAAGCATTTCATAAACATCCTTCCCCAGAGTCCATCTGTCCTGGGAACAGGGGAGCCTCTTCCCCACTTGGTCTCTAAGTGGGACTCAGCCCCAGCCTCAGAGATGGACGACCCAGGAGTGTCCAGAAAAGGCTGGGGGTGCAGTGAGGGGCTCTCCTCCAGGCTTTCTGTGGTTACGGTCCTGTCAGAAATCCTTACTGCTTGCCCAGCAGACAGTGACTCTGACGACCCAAACCCGAGGAGCCCGGACCAAGGCCAGGCCGTGGCACTGGGTGCCCACCCAGTCAGAACTTACCAGCTATGCTGGCCACCGCCTGGAGCCCTGACGAACACTGTCTGTTGACAGTTGACAAAGGCACGGTCTCTGGGATGTCACTGAAACAGAAAGTGAGACCACAGAGTCAGCCCCCTCTCCCCTGCCAGGCTCTCAGGGAAAGCAGGCCTGTGCTCCTGGCCAACATGACTGGCCCTTCAGGGGACAGAACGCCCAGGGCAAGAAACCCAGCAGCCCTGCCCCTACTCCAGGCCTGACCTACACTGGGCAAACCCCATCTCCGCAGGTGCTTGCTCCCCAGTGCCCCACAATCACATGCCCCTCCACCCTGTGATTCTCCTCATCCAAGGCCAAGCACAGCCCAGAGGCAAGAGAAGGCTGGTTGGGCCACAGGGGTCCTTCTTTCTCTTCCTTTGAAGATTCAAAAATTAAAACTGTATATCCCTGATTCCCATAAAGAATAGAGAAGAGGGCCTGTGGCCGAGACAGAGAACCAGTGCAAAATAAATGTCTGAAGTATGACAGATGGCCAACAGGCACGTGAAAAGATGTTCAACATCGCTAATTCTTAGAGAAATCCAAGTCAAAACTACAATGAGGTACCACCTCACACCAGTCAGAATGGCCGTGATTAAAAAGTCTACAAATAACAAACGCTGGAGAGGGTGTGGAGAAAAGGGAACACTCCTACACTGTTGGGGGAATGTAAATTGGTGCAGCCACTATGGAGAACAGTATGGAGGTTCCTTAAAAAACTAAACATAGAACTACCATATGACCCAGCAATCCCACTCCTGGGCATATATCCAGAGAAAACCATAACCCCAACGATCGCTGCAGCACTATTTACAATAGCCAAGACATGGAAGCAACCTAAATGTCCATCAACAGAGGAATGGATGAAGAAGATGTGGTACATATATACAACGGAATATTACTCAGCCATAAAAAGAACGAAATAATGCCATTTGCAGAAACATGGATGGACCTACAGATTGTCATACTGAGTAAAGTAAGTGAGACAGGGAAACACAAATATCATATGATATCACTTACATGTGGAATCTAAAATATGACACAAATGAACTGATCTACGAAACAGAAATGGACTCACAGACAGAGAATAGACTTGTTTTTGCCAAGGGGGTTGGGTAGGGGAGAGACAAAGTGGGAGTGTGGGATTAGCAGATGCAAACTATTATATATAAAATGGATAAATAACAAGGTCCTACTGTATAGCTCAGGGAACTATATTCAATATCCTGTGATAATCCCTAATGGAAAAAAATACATAAAAAAAGAATGTATATATATGTATAACCCAATCACTTTGCTGTACAGTAGAAATTCACACAACATTGTAAATTAACTATACCTCAATTAAAAAAAAAGAAAGAAATGTCTCAAGTATGAGGCTAGAAACCATCCCCACTCCTCAGCCTTACTAGTAACCATATGGCCTTTATGTTCCCATTGTCTCTGGAAAGGCTGTTCCCAGACAAAAGAAAGGCTGGACAAAAATCCCTGATGGGTACTAGGTGCTCTAACATCCCTTCTTCTGACGGGTTCCCCCAGGCTCTCACACTGGTTCCAGCCCAGGAAGCTGGTGAGGCTGCCTCTGCCAGTGTAACCTGTGCTGGCCAAGGGTACAAAGCCCTGGGGAAATCCCCAGACCCATGGACTCAGAACCTCAGGGGTGAAAGCACTCTGTTGACTCTGCTGATTCTGGCGTGCAGCCAGGGTCGGGAACCTCTGGGCTAGTGCTCAGGCCAGGCTCTGCTGAGACCCTCTTGGGTGGATAGTCTCCTAGGTCCCTGTAGCCTGTTTAACCCTTCCCAGGTCCCCTAACTCCCTACTACCTAGTTACCACCCCTTCACCCAATCCACCAAGTGTTCATTGAACACCTACTCGGTATGAGGCACCACCGGAGAGATGCTGACATGTTTATAATACAGAGCCCTAGAGGATGCCCGACCACACACAGAAAGTGAATTAACTAGCAGAGACTACAATAACAGAGCAAGATGGCAAAGCACATCACAAGGAAGCACGTGGCTAGCGACTGGAAAAGAATGCGCCCTCGTTTTAAGCCTGGGAACTCAGGGAAGTCTGGTCAAAATGGTGAAACTGTGTTTGAACAGGGTTTAACTAGGGCAGAGAGGGGAGGTAGGGACAGTACTGCAAGGGGACAGAAAGACCAGCTTTCAGCAGGCTGGTTGAAAGAGGAAGCAGCAGGTAGATTAGGCTGGAAGTCAAATCTAGAGCCAGATCGCTGGAATCACTGAAATCCAGGCTAAGCAGTCCGAACCTCTCCTAGTCTCCACAGGTTTTGTCAGTTTTCCTTTTCCTTCACTAGTTTATGTTCCTGTTAATTCTTCTCCACGAAGCTGGGAGTACACAGCTCAGTGACTCTTAAATCGACACGTGAAAATAATTTAAACCTCCTCCCTGTCTTAGGACAACAAGTGGTAAAGGTCAATTCACCAAGGCCCCTTCTGGGCTACCCTTCACCCCAAGATTCTGCCCTGTCCCCAAGCCTCTGCTGATGGGCTAGCGTTTAAAAAGCTCAAAATCACTCTTCAGTGTGCCAACCTGGTTATTTACTTGACAAGAGGACAGAGTTCACAAGCAACAAGCTGACTTTGGCTTAAGAAAAATCAGGCCACAGAGAACTTTTTGCTCCAGTCCCAAAGGCTGTCTGTCCTGGCTCAGCGCTGGGAAACACACCCTCCCTTCAAAGTAGGGGAAAGGCAGCATCCAGAAAAGCAGGGTGCTGAGGACCCTGGCTGTGTCCAGGTCTGGTGTCCAATCCTGATCTTCCCCCAACAGGCTGAGTTCTCTGGGACCTGAGCCCAAGCAAGAGCGTGAATAGCCAACCCAGAGCAAGAACTGGAAAAGTTTACCTCAGAAACTGGGCAATTCGGGCCATTAATGCTCCGGCCCCAGGCTGAAGCACATTTCCTGTGGACAACAAACCTTTATTCAGTGCCAGGCACTAAGGTACAGCTGTGATTACCAAGAGGGGGGCATTCCAGATCTTCCTTCAGAAAGAGTGGAATTTCAAGGTCTGGAGCAGGGGCAGCCGGCTATACAGCAGCTTGTCCTGGCCATACACTAGATCCAGTCCCTGAGAGGCCCAAGCTCCCTTGCCCATGCAACCTGCTTTTCCAAATCAGCACACACTGGGGAGGTCGCCTGCCTTTAAAAGGTAACATGGAAAGAAGAGTGTAGGGCAAAGCTTGAAGTCTGAAGAAGTAGTTCTGTCAGTTAGGAAAGTGTTTTTGAAATGCACACCTTCCCCTGAGTGTCCTCCACCAAGCCCTGCTGGCACTCCAGGGGTGGAACAGTGATCCCCCATCTAGGGCTGACACTTATGTGACGCGACTCTTACCATATAATGTTATATTTCCAGGCTAGAGGAGCAGAGTTGGGGAAAAAGGGTTGGACTGAAGGTCAAGAGGTCCTGGATTCAGGTCCAAGCTCTGCTGCAAATTCCCCAGGCCTCAGTTTCTCCATCTGTAAGTGCGGGGCTGGACTAGATGGGTTTTGATGCTCCAAACTCCCTCTGTTCTACCCTGGCATAGATAGTACGTCAGGATGGGTAGAGAACCCTAGCCTCCTGTCTCTTAGGGTGTTCTCAAACCCCTGCGCCAAGACCCTGGCGTTGAAATGTCTGTCACTTGAGATCCCTGCTTTCTATCATACTTAATATGCAGAATGTGCTTGGAGCGGGCATAGAAAATGCCTGGAGGCGGGGGTGCGGCGGTGGAGTCTATAGCCCGAAAGGGACGATTACAGTCAGCTGCGTGGAGTCCATCGACATTCCCCTCAGGGAAAACACCTGGAAAGTGCCTGGTGTTTGAGGAGGGCTTCGGCGTAATGGGAAGGCGAGAACCGAGCGCAGGGCCCGGGTAGTGCACTCACCCACGCAGATATCTCCCAGCTGGGCCGGGCTCAGCTTGACGTCCTGGAGAACCGCGGTCATGACGGCGGAGAGAAGCTCGTCGGGGGTGGTGTCCTGCAGCGGGAAGCGCGCGGCTGGTGGCGGTGCTCGGGGTTCCCAAGATCCCAGCTCCCCCAGCCCCACCCCAGAGGGACAGAGCGGTCACAACTCGGGCGCGGAGCCACCACCGACGCCGAGGGTTACCGAACAGAGGAGCCAGACCCCAGCCCACCCCGGGCCGCCATCACACACCCGGCGCCCGAGCCCAGGGGCCTCACCTTGAAGCCGCCGCGGCCCGACCGGCCAATGGCCGTGCGCCGCCCGTGCACCACCACTACATCCTCCGCCGACTTCCGCGGAGCGCCGCTCCAACACGGCGCGGCCCGCGGCGCCGGCTCCGGGCCCGAAGCGGGCTGGCGGTTCAGGTGACCCAACACCATCTGCAGCCTCCGCATCGCGTAGCTCAGCAGGGTAAAGCCCCAACCACCCAGAAGCAGAGAGCAGCAACCAACAGACCGTCACCCGCGCAGGCGCGGAACCGTACCTCTGACCGCCCGCTTCCTCTATCCTAAGCCCCGCCCACAACCCTGCGGGTCTGACTGGCCCTTCCCTCTAAGGTCCCGCCCACCTCCCCGCCTCAGACAACCAGAAGGCGAGTCTGCCTGAGGTCCCGCCCCTAGTCGCAAACGGAACCTCCTAAAGTTGAACCCAAGAGGGTCTTTCCACTCAAAGCCCCGCCTACAGTAGCTTCAGGCGGCTGCCAACCAGGAGGTGGGCTTTTCTGAAGCCCCGCCTAGAAATACAGACAGGAAACCTTTCCACTTGCAGCCCCGCCTACTGCCAAACCCGAGGCGGGTCTCCAAGAGCACCATTGGTATCTTGAAGCAAATTTCACCATTGCCAGGGGTTCCTTTCCCTACAACTCTGCCCGCTGCCCGCCACCAAACAGAAGGCAGTTTCGTCAGGAGCGCCGCCTGCAGCTTCTTGCCGGGAAAGAGGGGCCAGCGACTATAATTCCTCTTCCCCCTGCCTAGCCTTCTCTGCTGTCTCCCCCAAGCTGGGGGACCTAAATAATTCCGAGATGCCCCAGAGCCTACCCAGACGCGTTTGGGCTCTCCTGGGAAGTCTTTCGAGAAGACTGAGGGAATTTGGGATACTGGGGTGGCAGGAGAACGGATTGCACAAATGTGCCGGAGATGTGACAAGCCCCCTATCTGGAGAAAGAGTATCATACTTTTTTTTTTTTTAAACCAATTTTACAGTCATTTGGGATGATTTGATTAGTGCCCACCTCCCCCGCTAGGCTGGGGTTTCCACCAAGTCAGAGAAGGACTCTGTATTCAGGGTGCCTGCAACATACTTGACACTTAATAGGTGATCAATAAATACCTACTGAATGAGTGAATGAACCAAAGCTCCCCAGGTCAGGACGATGTCCTCTGCCCCCTAAAAAGCAAGGCCGGGTGCCCACTTGACTCCCAATGGCAATGTTTTCCCTAGACCCCAGAGGGTAGTACTGGGTTTCTCTCAGACAGGAAGGCCAAGGTGTCCTGTTACCCTCAAACACGGAGGGTGGGGTCGTGCCCCCCACTTTTCAAGGGCAGGGCCGTGGCATGCCTCTGGCTCCAGAAGGCAATATGCCCTTTTCCACCTCCAACTCTGGGTGTACAGCCAGGGATTCCCCATACTCCTAAGGGCAGGATTGTGTGCTCTACCAGAATTGGGGGGGGGAGGGTGGAGGGAGGCAGAGCCGATGCCTGCCCCCTTGCCCCTTCCCCGCCATCCTCGAGGGCAGGACCGTATGAACCCCTCAGATCCCTAATGGAAAGGATATAAGTCCACCAGATGCCAAAGAGCAAGTCACCTCTTTCCTATAACCCCGGAAGGAAGGTCATCGTCCTACCGCCGCACCAGACCCTCCTGGACAGATAGGTGGAGCTCCGTAGACCTTAAAAGGTAGGTTCCCGGTCCCCACACCCGCAGTCCCCTGAGATCCCGAGGGCAGGGGTGGGGCGCCCCCCACTTCCGCACATCTACTGGGGCTCCAGATTGTAGGGCGGGGCGTCGCTTCGAAAGAGAAACCGGCGGGGCGGGGCGGGGCCGGGTGGGCGGGGTGGTGGTAGGGGAAGGAGGAAGCGCAGACCCACGACGCGCCTCTGCATGACGGCCCGCCATGGCTGAAGGAGGCCCGGACGAGGGCTCCGCGCCCCCCACCCCTTCCATGTCCTCTCTGCCTCTGGCAGCGCTCAACGTGCGAGTGCGGCGCCGCCTGTCGCTCTTCCTAAACTTGCGGGCGCATGTGGCGGCCGACTGGACCGCGCTGGCGGAGGAGATGGGCTTCGAGTACTTGGAGATCCGGCGGCTGGAGACGCATGCCGACCCCACGGGCAGCCTGCTGGACGACTGGCAGGGACGCCCCGGCGCCTCGGTGGGCCGCCTGCTCGAGCTGCTCGGCAAGCTGGGCCGCGACGACTTGCTGATGGAACTGGGACCCAGCATCGGTGAGGACCCCCCCTTCCGGGGCTCATATCCGAGGTGGGGGTGGGGATTAAGGGGCTGACCATAACTGGCCTCAGCATCCGTCCCACCTTTCCTGTTTTGGAGGCGGGGAGAGCGGGGCGGGGGGGTAGTAGTTTTGGGGTGGCAAGGGCGAAACTGGAGGCAGCCTGCAGAGGGGGAACCGTGCAAGACCAGTTCCCTTTTTCAATACGTGGGATGATAGGGACTAGAGAAAGAAGGCGAAGGCCGGGAAAGGCACAAGGAAACAGCTTAGGCAAAGGCTTTCACATAGGACCAGGAGTCAGAATAGGGGTCCTCTGTGGGGGGCTTGGGACTGCTTCAAGTATGTAGAGCAACAGGCAGGTAAGGGACTGAAAGCTGACAGTCTTTGGAAACTTCAGGTCCCTGGAAAATGCACCCCTTCCTGCCACTTGCTGACACACACCTGCACAGGCATGGGGACAGTGGCCCACTTGGTTGGGGCTGCTGCCCTCGCTGCACATAATCACCACGTCTCCTGAGCTCTTCTTACATGCCCTGCTCACATCAGCCGTGGATCCTAGAAGAAGCATACCTTGGGTTCTATTCTCAGGAGCCCAGAGAGGGCGGGGGGAGTGGAGGGCAATGGGATAGAGACACAAGCCTGACCTTGATGGCTTCCCTCATGGCCAGAACACCACTGACATCCCTTTAGGATGGCCAGAGCCAGGTGGAAGCTCATCTTTTCAGAGCTGTTGAACTGTGGATGGCACCACAGTTCTGGGCTAGAGAAGCCCTGGAGGACAACACAGCCAGGGAGGTGGGACAGGGGCTGGATCCTGACCGTGGGTAGAGGCGTGGGGTACCTGCGGGGAGCTGGCCACACCTTGTCTCTTCCCCACAGAGGAGGATTGCCAAAAGTATATTCTGAAGCAGCAGCAGGAGGCATCTGAGAAGCCTTTACAGGTGGACTCTGTAGACAGCAGCATCCCTCGGACGAGAGATCCAGCGGGCATCACCATTTGCGATGACCCCCTGGGTAAGGGCCCAGTACTGCCCCCCTGGGCCATAGGACATTGTGGTGTTAAAAGCATGGATGTTGAAAGCAGATGGACTGTGGCACCTTGGGCAAGTCACTTAATCTCTCTGAGCTTCAGTTTCCTAAGAAATGGGAATAATAAAGTCCTACCTCTGGTTTTGGTATGAGATTTTCATGAAATGATGTGTCTATCTCATGGTCAACCTAGGGTTTGGCCTGGGGTGGTAAGGAGGTGCTCGTCTTTCCGCTCCTGGGAAAGGCACTTTCTCCGAGTAGTGTCATCTCAGGATTGTGTAGGGTCCAGGATCACAGTCGCTTAGGCTGGGGGCACCTGGCTGGGCTCCTCCCCAGCCTTCCTGTAGGGCTCTGACCATCACCCTTGTGTTCTGCACCCAGGGCAAATGCCTGAGCGTTTTGACGCCTTCATCTGCTACTGCCCCAGCGATATCCAGTTTGTACAGGAGATGATCCGGGAGCTGGAACAGACAAACCATCGGCTGAAGTTGTGTGTGTCTGACCGCGACGTCCTGCCTGGCACCTGCGTCTGGTCCATCGCCAGTGAACTCATTGAAAAGAGGTTGGCTAGGTGGCCAGGGGGCAAGTGGGTGGGTGTACAAAGCCCTGCCAGGGATCCCAATGGTGGGATCCTCCCAGTTGGACCCTGTCTAGCCTGGGCACAGTGGGCTCCTCCCAAGGCTGTCCCCTGGGGGTATGCTGAACTAGGTCACCACAGTGCCTATAGCCTGCCCACTCTCCCTTAGGTGCCGTCGGATGGTGGTGGTTGTCTCTGATGATTACTTGCAAAGCAAGGAATGTGACTTCCAGACTAAGTTTGCACTCAGCCTCTCTCCAGGTAAGCTCAGCCCTGCCCTTGCCACAGAGAAGTGGGCAGGGCCTCAAGATGCCAGCCTTCCCTCACCAAGGGCCACGGATAGAGCATCAAGGAACTTGGGCAGGTCTCTACACATAAGTGTGCGTGCACATGAGTGCCCTTTGTGTGGGTGAATATGTACCAGGGGTGCTTAGTTGGGAGAGGGATATTGTTAACCCCTGGACTGAGGATTGGTCCCATCCCACTGTGAGTGAGAGCCTGGTGCCAGCTCTGTACCCTTTGGCGGCTTGCAGGTGCCCATCAGAAGCGACTGATCCCCATCAAGTACAAGTCAATGAAGAAAGAGTTCCCCAGCATCCTGCGGTTCATCACTGTCTGCGACTACACCAACCCCTGCACCAAGTCCTGGTTCTGGACTCGCCTCGCCAAGGCCCTGTCCCTGCCCTGAACTGCCCTGAGTCCCTGGGTGTGTGTGCATCTGTCTGCCTGTACATGTACTTCTACCCCTGCCTCCACCTGCAGTTGTACGGGGAATCTGTGCTCCACTGGCCTCTTGATTCCTGGACATGCCAATTCCACAGACACAGCTGCAGCCATTGTACATATCTGGACATCACATCTCATGTCCTGCATAGAACATGTGGCTGCAAGTGGCATGCCCACTTGCTGTTATCAGCCAGGACAGTAAAAACCAGAGCCAGCTGGGACTAAGAGGAAGACCAGAAGAGCCAGCTCTGACCCATCCACACATCTTAGGCCTCAGTTTCTCCACCTGAGAACTAAGTAGGGTGAGGAGAACAGGCAGTAGCTGTGTTCGAATGATTGTGGGAAATGGTGAAGCACTGTTCTGAGTCTCCTGGGGACAGGAGACAAATCTTGGCTGAGAGAGAGCTAGCTGCCTGGGCAACATGCTGGCCACTGCTGGGACCATGGCACTGCTGGGGCAGCTGCTTCCACAATGGTGCCTATGGATGCTTTGGGGCCCTGTTGCCCCACCTCACATCCCACTTCCTCCTGCCCCAGGGGACAGATGGGGAAGCAGGCTGGCCCAGCATAGGGAGGTCCTACATTGAGCCTGATTCCCCAAGGGTCCACCTCTCCTCTGCCTCTTTGACTCCTCCCAGCCTCTGCGCACCTTCCCTGTGATAAGTCCCCAAGAGACTGGCCTGAGCGTCTGGGGCTGCTTTTCACTTCCACCTATTGAGTGCCTGTGGCCCTGCTCTCAGCTCTGCCCTGCATGAGATGGGATCCCACCTTCTGGCCTCTCCATCAAGTTTGGGTTCTGGAGCTAGGTCACCATGGTGGTGTGAGCAGGAAGCCTTCCTCCCTGGGCCACCCACAGAGAACTTTCCCACCAATCTTCTGTACTTAATTGCCTTACAAAGTTATTTGCTGGGACTAGTTTACAGTGACCACACAAGAGCCTCTTGCCCCAAAGCTTGTAGGCACATGGACACATAAAAGCTCACACACAGAGACACATATATACGTGCACAGGCACCCTCATGCACACACATACAGGCATCTTCATGCACACATTTCCCTGGATACAGCTGCCAGGAACAGCTGGGTGGGACAGTCCCACCACAGAGGGGGCCTAACCCTGGACTAAGATGGGACAATCTTGTATTCTTCTTCTGTTTTCCCTCTTCATTGGAACCAGACTCTGGAAAGGACCCATGATGCCAGCATTTACGCCTTCAGTGAAGCACAGAGCGAGGAAAGAGCTGCTTGAACTCACAGAGCAAGTTAGCTGTGACAGCTGTTTTTCCCTCCTTGGGGGATTTGTACGTTGGTTTCCCTTAAGCTCTCCTTCAAGGAGAAAATGTCATGGTCTCAGGTCTCTGTGCGAGGATAGGACCCAGGACCCTAAATCTAATAGCAAATGTATGCCTTCTCTGCTCCACTTCCAGCAAGGGCTGGGGCAAACCAAGTACCTTCCCTAAGGGTCTCAGGAGGGACTGGAGGCCCCTCTCTGCATGATCTTGATGAAGCACTTAGCTACTAGGTAACTATCCCCACTTTGATACCGGGAAGTATTTTAAAACTCTTTCAAGAAAGTATCTTAAAAAAAAAAAAAAGAAAAGATCTTTCAGGGACTTCCCTGGCAGTCAGTGGTTAAGACTTCGCATTCCAGTGCAGGGGGTGTGGGTTCGATCCCTGGTGGGGGAGCTAAGATCCCACATGCCTCAGGGCCAAAAAACCAAAACATGAAACAGAAGCAATATTGTAACAAACTCAATACAGACAAAAAAAAATTAACAACTTAAAAAAAAAAAGTATCTTTCACACCTGTTTGTATTCATTGTGAGAGTTTCAAAGAGAGCTGAGAAATGCCTCTGTTTGTAATTTCCCTTTCTGTATCCTAGGTTTATAATAAAGAGTTCTCTACTTTGGGAGTAGCAGCTTTCATTTGTGTCTGGAAGGAGTTTGGAAGCAGTAACTTGGGATAACGCTCTCCTGGGTACATGAAACTGGGCCCTTGGGTAGGTTCCAGTGGGTTTGCCAGGAACTTAACCTTAAGGCTGGGCCTCCTCCTCACAGGGTCCAAGCCTCACCAGGGCTGCAGGCAGAACTGTAAACAGCAGCTCAGCTACCGACGCTGGGGACACTGCTTGCCTCTGCCAAGCTTGGTCTTCTGGGGATTGTGCCACACTCCTGGGTCCTGGCCCGGCCAGCGGGAGGGGCTGCTCTCCTAGGCTCCAAGGAGAGTCTGGAGAGTCCCCACTCCAGATCACAGATCTCCAGAGAACGCAGTTGTTACCAGTAATGGCCATCCTTGGGCATATCTGTGTTAATCCTGAAAGGATCGATCTATTTTTAAATAGAATGCACGACTTTTTTACTGTTCACTTGAGAAAAATTAGAAAATATGAAGAAAAAAATACCCATAATCCTAGTCCCAGAGATAACTCTGGTGACCTTTTAGAGTGCCCAGATATTTTCAGTGACCACAGCTTTTCTCTCACTGGTCTCTCTGTTACCATGTCCTGGCTCCTGAGCCTCCTGGATGCTGGGGGCTTCCCAGCCTTGCCTCTGTACACTCAGGACTCCTAGAAAGTCCCCCTGAGGCCAGACCTTCCTCTCCAGTGTCCTCTTGGGAACAAAGCCTCAGTGTGGTCCCAGCAGGGCCCCTGGGATCTGCCTTGTGCCCCCATGGCTGGGGGGACAGTCTTTGGGTCTGCTCCTGGTCATGGAGAGGGCTCTCTGGGCCACACCAGTCACGTCATGGGGAAAGCCCCTGTTCTCTCAGGTCAAGATGGTGACCTGAATGCGCTCAGCTCAACCCCATCTAATCCTCACACCCCTCTCTCCTTCCTCCAGTGCCCACCTCCCCAAAGGTAGGTTCCCAGATACCGAGAAAGCTTCCTCTTCTCATTTTTGTTTTAGTCCCCTAGGAACTTTTGATAGAGAAATCCTTTCTCCTAAAGGGAAAATTCACTGATGAAATTATCCAAGGCAAAAGCAGGAAATTTTGGAGGGCAGCAGCAAAGGTAAAATACAAAATTACAAATCTACACGACAATGGACTTGGATTCTGCCACAAGTCAAGGGCAAGGGAAAGAAACAGGGACAGGGATTTCCTCCAGATTAGACAATAAAATATACTAATATAGTGTGACTTTGTTGGATCCTGGTTCAAACACATAAATTATAAAAAGATATTTTGGGGTCATATATCCAGTAGAGGTCAATATACAAAATATGTGAGAGCAACAAAAAAATAAACAACCCAATTAAAAAATGGGCAAGGGGGACTTCCTTGGTGGTCCAGTGGCTAAGACTCCATGCTCCCAATTCCGGGGGCCCGGGTTCAATCCCTGGTCAGGGAACTAGATCCCACATGCCGCGACTAAGAGTCCTCATGCTGCAACTAAAAAAAGAAAAAGATTTCGCATGCCGCAACTAAAAAAAAAAAAAAGATTTCGCATGCCGCAACTAAAAAAAAAAAAAAAAAAGATCCCGCGTGCTGCAACTAAGACACGATGCAGCCAAATAAATAAATAAATAAATAAATATTAAAAAAAAAAAAAGAGCAAGGGACTTTAATAGACATCTCTCCAAAGAAGATATACAGATGACTAAAAAGTACATGAAAAGATGCTCAACATCACTAATCATTAGGGAAATGCAAATCAAAACCACAATGAGATACCATCTCATACCCATTAGGACGGCTACTACCAAAAAACCCAGAAAACTGGGACTTCCTTGGCGGTCCAGTGGTTAAGACTGTGCTCCCAAAGTAGGGGCACGGGTTCAATCCCTGGTCGGGGAACTAAGATCCTGCATGCCACACTGTGTGGCCAAACAAAACAAAACAAAACAAAGCAAAAAACCCAAATGGTACATTTGCTGTGGTATGGCAATTTCCCAAAAAATTAAAAATAGAAATACCATATGATCCAGCAATTCCACTTCTGTGTGGAAACCCAAAAGAATTGAAAGCAGGGTGCAAATATCAAAGAGATATTTGTACACCCATATTCGTAGCAGCATTATTCACAATAGCCAAAATGGGTAAGCAACCCAAGTATCCCTTGACAGATGAATGAATAAACAAAATGTGGTATATACATATAATAGAATAGTATTCATCCTTAAAAGGAATGAAATTCTGACACATGCTACAATATGGATGAACCTTGAGGACATTATGCTAAGTGAGATAAGCCAATTGCAAAAAGACAAATGCTATATAATTCCACCTACGTAAGGTATCTAGAACAGCCAAATTCTTAGAGATAGAAAATAGAATGGTGGTTTCCAGGGCCTGAGCGAAGGAGAGAATGAAGAGTTGTTTAAAGAATCTGAAAAAGAATATATGCATACACTCACACATAAAACTGAATCACTCCGCTATACTTGAAACTAACACAACATTGTAAATTAACTATACTTCAATTTTCTAAAAAGGCAACTTCAAATATTATTTGGAAAATATAGTTGTTTAATGGGTACAGAGTTTCAGTTTTGCACAGTGAAGTGTTCTGGAGATGGCTGTACAAAATTGTGACCAAAAACACAAAAAACAAAAAACAACATACTGGCCCGCGGCGCGGAGGCCAATGAGGTTGGCGCCAACGGCCGGCGTTGCGGGCGGGAGGCCGCGCGGGAGCGCGGCATCGAGGGGCCGGCCTAGCCGGGGCCCGTGGCCCTGCGTCTTCTGGCTGCAACGCTGGTCCTGCGCAGGCTGTGGGGCCGCAGCCGCCGGGCGATGGGCGCCCAAGGGGCCGGGAGGCGAGCCGTGGCCCCCAGGCGGGTGTGGGCATCCTATCTGCAGCCAGTGTCCCCGAGGCCGCGCTCGGGCCATGATCACTCGGTGAAGCTGCGCCGCGACAGCGTGGCCAACTTCTGGCGCTGTGAGGACCTGTGCGCACTACAGGACTCGGTGCCTCTGCCCGCCGTGCGCGCCTCCCTGCGGGAGGGCCTGCTGGACTTCAACGCCAACCGCCTCCGCGGGGTGGATTGGGCGCCGCTCCTGAGGACCTTCTGCCCCTGATTTGTATCCAGAGCTTCTTCCAGCCATGGCTTGGCAAGACAGGTTCTGACAGAAATAAAGTTTACAGAAGTTGTGTTCCTGTGATAAGAAATAAAGATGTGACCTTCCAGTTGTGTAAAGCTCTTAAATGCTGTGTAAGTGCGTCGGGTGTGCTAAGGAACCTGGAGCTAAATGGGCTAGTTCTGAGAGAGAGAGACTTAACTATGTCAACAAAGGTGCCTGGGTTTTCGGCAGCAGCTAAGCATGGAAGCTTAGGAGGAGTGGGCCACTCACCTCGATCCCTTGTCAGCGGCAGGGGTGACCTCAGTCCCGGCAGCGGCAGAAAAAGCGGCAGGGGAATCTTCCACTTGCAGGGCCTACTCCTGGTAGATACCAGGGAAGAGGAGCTTCTTGATGGGATGTCTGAAGATTTTTCACGCTGCAGCTCCTTTCCAGACATCAGTGAGCCTGGTGATTCGGGCCAGTGGTCTTCACCCAGCACTTCTTTTTTTGGCCTCTCCAGCAGCAGGGAGCAGCATGCGGTTAGGGCAGAGAACACCATGGCATGGGACTCAGGCTTCCAAGGAGGCAGGACATCTCCAGGATCTCCATCTGAGCAGATGACATGGCTTTCTGAGGAGGAGCTCATTGGAGACATCTGGGCGTTCTCACTCAAGTTGTCTTCTGGGTGCTCGGGAAGGAGGTCCACTGGCTCAGGATCGCACTTGAGGGAAGTGAGGACTCCACTGGTCTCCTGGGGCCTAGATGTCAATGGTATATCCCGATTGCTACGGTGACCCCTCTTCCGATCGTCCTCTCCTTTGGTCTCTGTGTGATCCTCCATCTTTGCCATGCCTCTTTGGGGCTCTTCTTGGACCTTCACCTCCCTCTCCTTTGGGGAAGGAAGTGGGAGGTGACTGGATGGTACCGGCTTCCTAACCTTGACTACCTGCTCAGGTGGTGAACGCAGGAGGGTAAATTTGTGCCCCAGTGGAGGAATCTTGATGGCTCTCGAGTGGCCGAACATAATGGAATTATGAGCAGACAGCACGGGCTTCTTTGGCGAGTCCCTCCAGTTCACCAAGGGAAGCATCCCCAGCCGGGAGTTCCTGGCCTGCTGGATGGGATACTGCCTTTCTGGCGCGATGTAAAAGCCAGGCGATAAAGGCACTCGATCCCGGTGGGAAAGCCTACGACCAGGGCAGAAGGCAGGCGCTGGAGCAGCGGGGTGGTCCCAGTCAGATGTGGCAGCCTCCCAAGAGGGCAAAACCAGCGGGTGACAGCCCACTGGGGCCCCACGGCGGGGTGGGCACTGGGGCCGGCGGGGCCAGTGGCGGCGGAGCCAGGTACGAAATTTACAAAGTAAATTGCCCATGTAGAACCGGTTGTGCGCCAAGCGATCCGAGAATAGAGTGTGAAACTGGGAGAGCTTCTCCCTAGCTTCACCTCCTCTCAAGGTCTAGCACGCACTGGACACTGGATGGCTCAGCCTGGCGCTTGTAACATGTCCATTTTACCTGTCACAGAGAAAGGGCGGGTGGGGCAGGGGGTGGGGCAGGGGGCGCATGCAAGCCCAGCCTCTGGAGAAACCCTGGCCCAAGGGCAAAGGGCGGGGCCCCAGAGCCCGACCCCTTCTGGACTTTCTAGTGGCTGGGACTTCTCACTGTGGGTGGCAGGTGTTTGGCACCGGATGGGCCACCATGCGGAGACCGTTGGGGACTGTGGAAGCCTTCTCCTCCAGAGCTCACCCTGCCTGGGCACCGGCTCTGCAGGCCCCTCAGCCCTGTGTATGTATTGGCCAGCCCTTCCCCCGCAAGGGGCCCAGAGGCCAGAGCCTGCTCAGAGCTGAGTGCAGGAGGCACCCAGAGCTTGCCAGGCTGTGGCCCGCCTCCTCCGGGGACCTCCCAAGCTTCTCTGTGAGGCCTGGAGGCTGGAGCACCTTCTCCAGGGCTGCTCAGCTGCCAGCATCACCATGAGCCAGGCGGCGAAGGTTTCTGAGCAGGGGATGCAGAGCCTGACCCGACTGGATGCTGCCCCCCACGATGTCCCTTCCTGGCAGATAGGTTCTTTCTTCACTTCTTTTTCGAAATTTGATAAAACAACATTTAAACTTTCCACTGTTCTTCAGGGTATACAGATGGTAGTGGCTTAGCTAGGATTCGAACCAAGCCTGTGTGATTCCAGAGCTCGTGCTCTGGACTGTGGTGCCTCCTTATCATATATGCTTCATGTGTTACTTTTGTTTGTTTGTTTTCTTGTAGCCCTTATGGTACTTAGCCCTAAGTGCCATACCTGTAACGAACAGATACACTGCCCTGTAGGAGGTCTTCTTTTGTTCAACTCATGAATTGGTCATCCACCACACTGGGTTCTGGTCTCAGAAGATACAGGTCAGGGAGCACCAGTTGTCAGCATAGCAGCATACCACATTTCTAATTGAGGCTTGCAGCCCAGATTTTCCCTTTGGTCTAGTTTGAAGGATCCAGATATGGAAAGATTATATTCTAGATAAATCATGGGCTATCCTGAAAGAAATTCACCAGTAAATTATTCCAGTTTCTCTGGCCTTCCTGGAGTATATCCAGTAAGGTATCTCATTCATGTCTAGAAAGCAAATATATCATTTATTCCAACTTCATCGTGGAGCGATGTATTGGTTTAAAGTATGATCAACACAATTTGGTCATTGTGAGTATGCCAGCTGGGTCCACTCTTTACTACACATATGTAACTCTAGAGATTCTTATGCCCCAGAGAGGAGACTCTTGGGTGTCTAGGGCAAGGGAAACATGTGTTGTTATTCAGGAGTGGGAAGCTTCAGCATGACAGAAAAGAACTGAAAAATCCTGGTCTACATATCACTTTACCTTGTTTGAAACTTGTTTCTTTGGCTTGCTTCATTGGAGTGTTTTCGCTCTCCTGGGGCTGACATTGTGTGTTATGTATCACGCATGTGACATGTAGAAGTTTCAGAACCCAGAGTTATATAGATCAGTCAAAAATTTATATATTTTAGTTTAAAATCTATTTTCGGTGGGGTTGGGATGGTGGTGTGCTGAATTGGGCGATTGGGATTGACATGTATACACTGATGTGTATAAAACTGATGACTAATAAGAACCTGCAGTACAAACAAACAAACAAACAAACAAACAACTAATACGAAACTTTCTTTGGGTTATTTGTATGGAAATATGTTAACATAAATGTTTCAGACATTACATGAAATTTCTAAAAATCTTATATGTTCTGGTATAATGTTATAAGTCATAATTCTAGTTATTACTTTAAAATGTATATCTCAGAAAAAAATTCTATTTAAAATAACACTGGGCATAATTCATATATTCCAAAATTAGTTTGACCCTCTGCTCATGAGATTCTTTTTATGGCATGTGACAGCAAATTTGGACTTCCATCCCCAATAAACTTTGAGGTTGGAGGACACAAAAGGTTTTGCTCAGACCTAAATTCTGTCTGAAAAAAAAGGGTAAATATTATAAGCCCTTCTAACCTCTCCAGGAGGAGAAATGATTTACAGCTGTGGCATTGAACCATATTTCCTTGATCTAATTTGAGAAGAGTTCAGTAAGAAACAATGTCTTGATTTTTGTTTGTTTTGTTTGTTCCCTGTTGTCTTGTCTTGCTTACCAACAATCCATTGTAATTCATGAGTTAGTATGGCAGCAGGCTGAGTGTTCCCTGGAGCTCATTAAATGAACTTCTTTTCCTAAAAAAAAACAAACAAAAAAAAACACAATATACTGAACTGTATACGTAAAAACTGGTTACTAAGGTAAATTTTATGTTACGTGTATTTTACCACTAAAAAAAAAGACATTCTTGAGACAATTGTGGAAATTTGGGTATTAGATGATGTGAAAGAATTATCACTATTTTTTTAGATGTGATAATAGCATTGTGGTTACATAAAGAAAATGTTCAATTTGTTAGAAACTAATTCTGAAGTACATGGTATGAAATGAATGATGTCTGGGATTTCCTTTAAATAATTAAGAGAGAAAAAAATAACAAAGACTATATGAAGCAAATGTGACCATATATTAGTTATTAAATTGAAGGTACATTTCTTCTCTCTGTTCTTGTGTGTCTAAAATTTTTCAAAATATAAAAAAATGTTTTAAGTTAAAAAGTGCAAGCATTGTTGTTACTTCACTTGGACAAATGTCTCTCTTGCTGCATCTCCCTAAGGTAGGTATCTTAAAATCATTCATTAGGAATGACTGAAACAGAAAATAATTGTTTCCTATCTCATGGGGAAGTGGAAGAAAATTTTGATAATATATTCCCAGACATCTGAAAATCTCACCTTGGATCACTGGGGTTTTTAAAAAATCATTCATTAATTTTGAGTCTTAATAAAAGTATTCCAAAAATATTTTCTTCAACTCAAAATATTTTCCTTTAACTTAAGCTTAAAAGGGACTCTCACAAACTGCATGGCATTTGAGTCAGAAGGACCAGACCACTGACCCTGGAAAAACGGGGAAGCGCCATGGCTCCTCGGCAGCTGCATTGCAAGCCTCGCTCTGTAGCAAAGGGGACCATGCGCTCCAGCCTGAGAGACACGAATAGAGTTCTGGCCCACAGCAGTGCAGGAGTAGCCTCTGTGGGCCTCTGGTTGATGGAGAATTCTGAGTGGTGGGGCTGGGAGCGAGCAAGTAGTAGAAAACTGGAAAATGCCTGTTCAAACCAGGCTGGAATGATTTCAAATTCCAGAAGGCGAACTCAGAATCACAGAAAAACAGGCAGGGCCGCTGGGCTGGTAGGGAGGTGGGTAAGGAGGGAGCTCACCATCAGTTCAGGTGAACACTGTCCCCACTGGCTGCTGTTCACCAGGTGAGGCAGGAGAAATGGTCTAAAAGTCCCTGGGGACTTGTGGTTCCAGGACAATATGGAATAAACACGTCTCCTCAGTCCCTCTGTTAAGTACAGCTAAAAAAAAAACCCTGGGCCATATATATACATATAGATATATTATATGTAATATATATATTATATATATATATAAATAAAATAAGACGACTCTGAAGGGTGGAGAGGGAGATAGTCTGACTAGCAGCCTTGGGACCCATAGGAAGACATGGCAATGATTCCGATGGTTTTCTTTTTGCCTCAGATATCTCAGACTGAGTACTAGAGAAGCTAGCAACCCATAAACAAATGGGTACAGATGAAAAAAAAAAGAAATCCTGCTCTTTCTAGCCAAAGGACTAGGAAGGGGCAGAGTAACAAGAAAGAAAACTTTTAGACTACTCCAGTCTACTCTACTCCAGTCAAACCACAGAAAAAAAAAAAAACTGTAATACTCCCTACACTCTGCCAGCCAAGATAAACGGGGACCCTAGGCTTCTAGTCCTACTTGCAGGGTGCTGTCAGAAGGCCTCGTGGAGAGTCAGGGCTGTTGCCATTGCCAGAAGCAATGTGCTCCTCCATCCTGTCAGTAGAAGCCACGAGTGTGGCAAAAACAAGGCATCCTTCCCCTCCCAGCCAGGGTGGTCTCAGCAGAGGATCAGTGGGCAGCCTGAACTCCCACCCTGGCCCAGCAGTAATTAGGCACCCACTCTACACCCCCTTCCCAGGATGTCAACAGCAGCTGAGTGGGGAACCTGAACTTTGACCTCTATCTGACAGCATCAGTGAAAGCCTGCTAAAACACAAGATTTAAATAGGATCCAGAGTCTCATAACATAATACTCAAAATGTCCAGGACTGAAAATCACTCTTTACACTGAGAACCAGGAAAATCTCAACTTGAGCAAGAAAAGATAACCAATAGATGCTAACACCAAAATGACAGTGATGTTGAAATTATCTGACAAGGATTTTAAAGCAGCCAGTATAAAAATGCTTCAATGAGCAATTACAGACATACTTCAAACAAATGAAGAGTCTCAGCAAAGAAACAAAACAGATGAAGAAGAACTAAATTGACATTTTAAAACTGAAAAAAAAAAACCCACTGAAAAATGTCACTAGATGAGTTCTATAGTAAAATGAATTTGAAGAAATAATAGAAATCACCCAATCTGAACAATAGAGAGAGAATAGACTGAAAAAAAATTAACAGAGTCTCAGGAATTTGTGGGACTATAAGAAAAGATCTCATATTTATGTCATTGGAGTCTCAAAAGTAGAGGAGGAAGAAGGTGGAGCTTAAAAAATATTCAAATAAATATGGCTAAAAGTTTTCCAAATATGGCAAAGACATAAACCTATAGATTCAAGAAGCTGATAAAATCCCAAACAGGATAACCCAAAGAAATCCATGTCAATATTCATCATAGTCAAACTTCTGAAAACTAAAGGCAAAGAAAAATCTTGAAAGTAGCCAGAGAGAAATGACAACTTCCCTATAATGGAAAAATAATTTTGAATGATGTCAAGTTTCTCATCAGAAACCACGGAAGTCAGAAGGAAGTGGCACAACATTTTCCAAGTGCTGAAAGAAAAGAACTGTCAACTAAAAATCCTATATGCAGAGAAAATCAGGAATGAAGAGGAAATCAAGACATTCTCGACGAACAAAAACTGAGAGAATTTGTCAACAGCAACCCCCACCCCTTAAAAAATAGCTAGTAGAAGTTTTTAAAGCAAAAAATAAATGCTTGGAAAAACAATCTTGGAATATCAAGAAGGAAGAAAAAAAGAGTGAAAATAATTTAATAATATGTTTTCCTTCTCTTGAGTTTTCTAAATTATACCTGAAGGTTTAAGCAAAAGGTTAGTGGTTGTATGCTGGACAGATTAGAAAAGTTGATGAGCACTGTGGTAATTTCTACTTCAAGCAACTGCACAAACAAAAGGGAGAACTAAAGTGACTGCTGGCTGGGAGGAGGAACTCTGTGGTCCCTTCTATTTCCTCTTACCTAAAAAGATCAAAGCCTACCAGGTCCAGTCCATCGTCCCCTGTCCTGAGTACTCATGCATCGTCTGATGCAGTTCTCAATTTATATAGAGAAAATACTTAAGACAGTTATAAACAGGGGAGAGTAAAGGGACTTAAAGAGAAGAAAGGTTTCTACCCCTCACTGAAACTGGTAATGTCAACACAAGTAGAACTGAGATAAGTTATGTATACACAATGTCGTACCTAAATATCTGCACAAAGAGACACTCTCCAAAAACTAGAAATAAATCAAAATGAAATTCTACTCGAAATGGATGAGATGGAGAATAAATTAGTGGTTGTCAGGGATGGTTGGCAGGGAAAGGGGATGGATGTTCTATAAAGAGGTAGCTGAGGGAGCTCTTTAAGGTGTGGTAGTAGTTCTGTATCTTGATTGTAGTGGTCGTTACACAGGACCTGCACGTAATAAAATGGCAAAGAACTGTACATACACATTGTACCAATGTCAAGTTCCTGGTTTTGATACTGTACTATAGTTACATAAGATGTATCCATTGGGGGAAATTGTGTGAAAGGTTCAGAAACTTCTCTGTACTATTCTTGCAACTTTCTGTGAATCTATAATTATCTCAAGATAAAAAGTTTTTTTTAAAATTTAACATAAAAAAAGAAGTAAAAAAAAAAAGCCCCTGGGTGCTTATGCAATGACTAAAACTTAATTTTCCATCTTGTTTTTACCCCAGTTTTATTGAGCTATAACTGACATACAGCACTATGTAAGTTCAAGGTGTACAACCTGACCTACATATATTGTGAAATGATTACCACAAGTTTAGTTAACATCCATCATCTCATACAGATTAAAAGAGAGAGAAATGGGACTTCCCTGGTGACACAGTGGTTAAGAATCTGCCCTCCAATGCAAGGGACACGGGTTCGATCCCTGGTCCGGGAAGATCCCACATGTGGGCGGAGCAACTAAGCCTGTGAGCCACAACTACTGAGCCTGCGCTCTAGAGTCCGCGAGCCACAACTACTGAGCCGGCGTGCCACAACTACTGAAGCCTGTGCGCCTAGAGCCCATGCTCCGCAACAAGAGAAGGCACCGTGGTGAGAAGCCCACGCACCGAAACGAAGAATAGCCCCCCTCACCGCAACTAGAGAAAGCCCACGAGCAGCAACGAAGACCCAATGCAGCCAAAAATAAAAATAAATAAATAAATTTATTAAAAAAAAAGAGAGAGATTTTTTTTTCCTTGTGATGAGAACTCTTAGGATACACTCTCACCAACTTTTCTGTATATCACACACCATTGTTAATTATAGTCATCATGTTGCACTTTACATCTCCAATACCTGTTTATCTTATAACTGGAAGTTTGTATGTTTTAACCACCTTACTTCAATTCCCCCTCCCCACAACATTCACCTCTGGTAACCACAATCTGATCTCTTTTTCTATGAGTTTGGTTTTTTGTTTATTTAGATTCCACATATAAGTGAGATCATACATTATTTGTCTTTCTCTGTCTGACTTATTTCACTTACCATAATGCCCTCAAGCATTATCCCCTGTCCTAAGCACTTATGCATCAATTCAACCTGCAATTACCTAACCCGAGGTCATCAGGTCCTGAGGGTGCACCAAGTCCAAGGACCCATGAGGTTAATTCTCATGAGGTCTCTGCTTTATTCGCTCTTCTGATTGAGTATCATAAGTGAAAATGGTTTAAGAACACCAGCTTCATCTACTTCAAGAGTTACTTCCTTCAAGAGTTGGATAACGCAGTATTATCCAACAGAACTATGTGAGCCACGTATGTATTTTTAAATTTTCTAGCAGCCATGTTAAAAAAATAAAAAGAAACAGGTGACATTAATTTTAATAATTTATTTAACCCAATATATCTAAAATATCATTTCAACATGTAATCTATATAAAAACTATTGATGACATTTTAGTTTTTTTCATATTAAGTCTTCAAAATGCAGGGTGTATTTTACACTTACAGCACATCTCAATTTAGACTAGCCACATTTCCAGTGCTCAATAGCCACATGGGACCAGTGGCTACCACATTCGACTATGCAGCCATAGAATCTTGCTACTCAAAATGTGGTCCCTGGACTGGGGGCATCAACATAACCTGTTAGAAATAAGGACTCTCAGGCCCCACTGCAGGCCTAATTCATCAAATTCTGCACTTTAATGGGACCCCCAGGTGAGTCATAGGTCCGAAAGATAGAAAAGCTCTGCCCCATATATCTGGGAAGAGAGATACAGGGTACATGGTATTTTCGCTACCCAGCATCAATATTGCTCCTCCTCATCCAGGCTCCATGCCCTGATTTTCCTCAGCCCCAGCTCCAGACACAGATCTACACCAAGCAACACCTCTCCTTGATGCTGAGCACCACGATTGGTTCAGGCATGCCAAGTGATCTAACCAGAGTCAACGAGAACCAGTGAATCCTTTGATAGATCCTACTGTGCTTGAATGAAAAAGGCTGTAAGTTCTGAAGCCACCTTGGAGCATGATAGGAGATCCTGCCTGTATATGAATGGAGGAGAAACCAGATACTGATGACCTCATTTGAGCCCCTGCTTTAAGACTTACAGCTTGACTTTTCAGCTATGTGAGCCAGAATATTCCCTGTTTGTTTAAACTAGTTTGGACTGTGTTCTAGATAGATATTATCTGTTTTCTCCTCCACATCTCCTCCCCTTGCCAAAACTGGACTACTGCACATTCCTCTTGGTTTCCCTATGCCCAGCCCATGCCTTTGCAAACAGCTCCTTTATTAAACTCTCCTCAAATTATCCACTTTGAGTGTGCCCTTTATATTTCCCTTTGGGACCTGACTGGTACCATAACTGGTATCAGGAGTGGCCTTAAAATGGGATTCCAGAATTGAGTGGCTCATGTATATGAAGAAGGCACAGATAACCTCCTTGGTGGGGGGGAAATGGGACCCTGGCCATCCACAGCATGCAGTGTCATCACAAATAAGTAAATTATCACTGGCGGTGGTATAGGATAAAGCACAGGTGGAGGGCAAGACATGGGGAGATTCAATCAACTCAAAGTACTTATCATGAACTGGGTATTACCTGGTTCACTGAACCATAAAATTGGAGAGGCATATCAGCCTGCCATTGTGAAATGGAAATGGTATATACTGGGCAGGTCCAAAGGCACAGTGAACTACTGGACTCCTCTTGTATCCAATGCCACTGCCTGATTATATCTCCTTCAACATTCTACCTATGCCCTCAAGGGGAACACATATAAGTTAGTGGAGGAAAAAAACCCGCAGCCTTCTTTTACAGATGAATCTACACACGTGCTGGAACCAGCAAGAAGTGGGTAACTGCTGCACCACAGCTGACTCTGGAGTGGCTCCAAAAGCCGGCAGTGAAGGGATATTCTCCAGTGGGCAGTACTCTGCTGCAGATCTAACTACGGTACAGAGCTAAGTTGACTCACTAATAGGATAGTCAGCTGGTCAGGAATTTAGAAAGAACAAGATTAGAAGATTGGTGACAAGGAGGTCTAGGGGAAAGATGGACTTCTTGCAACACGCAGAGTGTAAATCATTCAAGGGCATCTGTTGTAGATGAGACTCAATAATCGGGAGGACGACAGGACCCAACCTGTGGACATCAGATGGCCTCTTCCTTAGATCCTCTAGTGCTCGGTCAACAGACCCTTTACAAAGTGGCCATGGTGACAGGGTAAAAGACTGCGTACAGGCTCAACAAGAGGACTGGTCCGCACCAAGCTAATCTGGCTACTGCCATTTTCTTTGTGGGATGGGTTTTAACTACAAATTCAAGATTTTAATAGATATAACTCTATGCTGATTGTCTACTTTTTTTTTTCTACTTCTTCTTAAATGAGCTTTGACAGTTTATGGATTTCAATAAATCTATCTAAGTTGTTAAGTTTACTGGCTTTAAGTTATTCACAATATTCCCGTATTACCCTTTCAGTATCTGCAAAAAACTGTAGTGATATCACCTCTTATTCCTCTTACTGCTATTTGTGTCTTCTCTCTTTTTTTCTTTTTTCTTAAAAACTAATTATTTATTTTTGGCTGCGGTGGGTCTTCATTGCTGCACACGGGCTTTCTTTAGTTGCAGCGAGCCGGGGCTACTCTTTGCTGCGGTACGCAGGCTTCTCATTGCGGTGGGCTTCAGTAGTTGTGGCACGTGGGCCTCAGTGGTTGTGGCTCGCGGGCTCTAGAGTGCAGGCTCAGTAGTTGTGGTGCACGGGCTTAGTTGCTCCGCGGCATGTGGGATCTTCCTGTACTAGGGCTCGAACCCGTGTCCCCTGCATTGGCAGGCGGATTCTTAACCACTGTGCCACCAGGGAAGCTCTCTCCTTTTTTCTTTATCAGTCTGACTAGAGGTTTAAAAATTATATAGATTTTTCTCATAGAATCAATTTTTGGTTTCACTGATTTTCTCTACGGTTTTTTGTTTACTATTTTACTGATTTCCACTCTGGTCTTTATTATTTCTTTTCTGCTGTTTGAGTTCAAATTACTTTTTTTTTTTTTTCTATTTCTTAAGATGAAAGCTGAGGTAATTCTTTTCTTCAATTAATTAATTAATTAATTTTATTTTTTGGCTGCATTGGGTCTTCGTTGCTGCGTGCGGGCTTTCTCTAGTTGCGGCGAGCGGGAGCTACTCTTCATTGCAGTGCACTGGCTTCTCATTGTGGTGGCTTCTCTTTTTGCAGAGCACAGGCTCTAGGCACACGGACTTAGTTGCTCTGTGGCATGTGGGATCTTCCAGGACCAGGGCTCGAACCCATGTCCCCTGCAATTGGCAGGCAGATTCTTGACCACTGCACCACCAGGGAAGTCTGAAAGCTGAGGTCATTGATTAGTAACTGTTCTTCTTCTGTAACATAGGCATTACTGCTAGGCATTTCCCTAAGCACTGCTGTTGAATGCCCAAAATGTTTATTCAGAAGCTGTATTAAACCCAGAAATGGCACCATTTCCTGGGGCACCAGCCAGACACCTGGTTCTTGGACACCTTTCAACATGTTGGGGAAAGGTTATTTGTCGGAATAGACACATATCATGGGTGTGGATTTGCCTCCCCTGCCTGCAGGATTTCTGCCACCACCACTAGTTTATGGACCTTCAAAATACCTTATCCACTGCCGTGATATCTCACATGGCACTGCTCCTATCTTAGGGACACATTCTATGGCAAATAAAGTGTGACAGTGGCATCACACTCAGAATTCCTGGTCTCAACACATGCCCTACCATCCAGAAAGACCTAGTTAGGTAGAACAGTGGATTGGCCTGGCTAAGTCTCAGTTTAAAAGCCGTAAGTCAGCAGCAAGTATACAGTGCCATCTCCCCCATAACCAAAATGCACAGCTTTGGGAAACAAGGGGTAAAGAATGTGGTGACCCTCCTCATTTTTACACCACATGAAATACAGAGGAATTTTTGTGCAACCTTTCTCTGCAACCTTGAGCTCAGTGGGTTTGAAAGTCCTAGCGCCAAAAGGAAGGATGCTTCCATAGGGGAACACAACCATGGTTTCATTAAATTGGAAGTGGAAACTGCCTCCTGACTGATACACGTTGTGGCAGAGACTGTCCCCAGAATCTAGCTTCCCTTTATTTCTTTAGGAACAGAACTCCAGAGTTTTAACTGCACATATGGCCACCCTGCTTTCCCAGAGTTCTGTGTAGTTAAGGTCGGTAGACTATTGTTCGTAAGACATTTGTTCCATCCCTCCTCTCCTCCCTTCATGGGAGGGGTATACTTCCTACTCCACTGACCTTAGGCTTGGGTATAATTTGTGTTGGCCAATGGGATGTTCGCAGACATGATCCAAGCAAAGGCTTTAAATGTGCTTCTGCAGTTGGGTGGGCTAAGGCCTTCATTTTGCCATTCTGACCCTGGATAGGTAAGTGTAAAAGTGAAAGGGCTCAGATCTGTGCAAGGTCACAACCTTGCTCTAAGGCCACTTTCTTTACATAGCTCCTAATCCATATACATGACTTGCAAAGGCCTATGTATGCTGCCATTACCATGAAACTCATCACCATGAGAAGCACAGGCCCTGGGCAGCTTGCTGTTAGCAAGAGGATGAGAGATACATGGAACAGATTTGAACCCAAGCTGCAGCCTGGAGCCAAGACCAGCTGAGTCCAACATAGACCAGCCAAACATCGGCTGATCTGAAGACATGTGAACAAGAAATAGATGCTTATTGTTGTCCACCACTGATATTTTGTGGTTGTTACACAGCATTTTTGTGGCAACAGCTAAATGAGACCTTAGGTATGGCCAGGTGATTAAGCTACAGGCAATAGGATGCAAGAGAAAGTGATATATGCCTGGACAAAACAATAATTCAAAAAGACAGAAGCACTCCAATGTTCATAGCAGCACTATTCACAATAGCCAAGACATAGAACCAACCTAAATGTCCACTGACAGAGGAATGGATAAACAAGATGTGGTACATATAGACAATAGAATACTACTCAGCCATAAAAAAGAATGAAATAATGCCATTTGCAGCAACATGGATGGACCAACAGATCATAGTAAGTGAAGTAAGTCAGAAAGAGAAAGACAAATATCATATGACATCACTTATATGTGGAATCTAAAATATGACACAAATGAACTTATCTACGAAACAGAAACAGACTCACAGATATAGAGAACAGACTTGTGGTTGCGAAGAAGGGGGAGGAGGGAGGGATGGATTGGGAGTTTGCGGTTAGCAGATGCAAACTATTATATATAGAATGAATAAACAACAAGGACCTACTGTATAGCACAGGAGCTATATTCAATATCCTGTAATAAACCATAATGGAAAAGAATATGTGTGTGTATATATATATATAACTGAATCACTTTGCCATACACCAGAAACTAACACAACATTGAAAATCAACTATAGGGACTTCCCTGGCGGTCCAGTGGTTAAGACTGCTCTCTCAATGCAGGGGCACAGGTTCGATCCCTGGTCGGGGAACTAAAATCCCACATGATGCATGGTGTGGCCAAAAAAAAAAAAAAAAAAAAGAAAATCAACTATACCTCAATAAAATAAATTTTTAAAAAAGAGATTTATTCAACTTTTTTTTTTTAATATTTATTTTTTATTTATTTTGGCTGTGCTGGGTCTTAGTTGCTGCATGCGGGATCTTCATCGTGGCATGCGGGATCTTTAGTTGTGGCATGTGGACTTCTTAGTTGCGGCATGCATGTGGGATCTAGTTCCCAGGGATCGAACCCAGGCCCCCTACATTGCGAGCATGGAGTCTTACCCACTGGACCACCAGGGAAGTCCCTATATGCAACTTTTAATTCATGACCTTAACAAAGCTGTGTGTTCTCTACCTTCCCTACCCACTTCACGCTGCAGGAATGTGGGTGCAGCAGTGCAGTGGTGGGAGCTAGAAGCTCTATGTTGAGGATGGCAGACACAGCATAGGAAGGGCCCGGGACCTTGATTATTGGGTTGAACTATCAGCCCAAAACTGCTTACACTCAGACTTTTATGTACGAGAAAAATAAATGTCTACTTTGGCTATTGTTACAGCAGGAATGCTAGCATTCTTAATGCAGTTTGGGTTTTCTGTCACTGGCAACCAAGAGGCCCTAAGTGACAAAACAGGTTTGTTGCAAGCCCCCTGCAGTGCTCCTCCAACCACAGTCCCACCATGTCCACTGATGGTCTCCTCCTTGGTCTGCTGTGGGTCCCACCCACTTTGCAGATGAACACTGGGCCCATGATCTGCTTCTGTACAAAGGCTCTCCTTTCCTGGCCGCCCTAGCTGTGAGGGTGGCAGCCAAAGGGCTGGCTTTAACTGGACACTTCATATGCTTGCCCTATAGTTTAAAGCACACAAAAGGTTAGAGCAGGGATGCACACTAACTCACCCTATAACTCAGAAGTGCAAAGACAATGTAGCTTGTTTTCTGTAATCTAATCTTTCCTATAAGCCCCCATCCTGCTGGGCAGGAAAGGGAGATTCAAGCTTGCCGGTAAATATTAGATTATCTGGTTCACACAGTGTCTTTCAGAGTAACTTGGTCTCTCTTAATGCTGCTTCTCAGGTCTCTTTCCCTCCCCCCCTCACCTTGTCAAGAAGGTCTGGGAGTGTGGGAAAGGAGAGGCTCAAATATGACCTCACGGTAGAGGGAAAGGGTTGCCATGGATCACTGTGAGCAGGTCCTTATATTGTCTTCTAGTTCTGCCATGAAATACCTGGCATGATTCCTGAGTTCCTATAATTACCTGCTGAGATGCAGGGGGCCTCATCTGGCCTCTGGAGTGTGATGCCAGCCCTCAGAGCTGAAGTCCATGGTCCCAACCATTTGCCTTCTGCCATAAAGCCCACCTCTGCAGGCCTTTTCATTTCAACTCTACACAAGCCTGTACAGCACTTCCACATGCTTTCATAGGACACAGGGAAGCTTTTGACCTCCTGCAGACCAAGTATAGGCTGTGAGGGACTGGGTATGGTATCCTGGTGTTCACTGGCCTAGACTCTGCCCTCCATCATTGCTACATTATTGTTCCTACAGTATATTGGACATGATGCAAGCCAGCTTGCAGCCTGCCCCAAGCCGTACGTGGGGAAGCAGCCCACAAGCCTCTGATGTTTTGAGTTCTTCATATTTCCCTGTCTTGGATGCTTCTACGGTTTCCCCTAGTCAAGATTTGGATGGGTTGGGGAGAATGAATAGGGGGAAAAAGGACCCTGGAGCATGCCTGCCCTGCTTGCTTTCCCTCTTCTGTTTTCCTGTTTACACACCTGCAGGGCAGGTAGTGCTACTTTTATTTCCTCTTACTTTTTTCCCCTCATGGTCTGGACATTATAGGTAGATGAGGTTTCATCTCTACAGTATGCAAGGAACATCATGATCTGAGTGAGTAAGGCATGGGTTTTGATAAAAGGGCTGCAGGATAACTGTGAATTGGGGCCCTTCCAAGGACAATTGTATTAATAATCCATCCCTCGAATTTTATCTCTGTTGAAAAACTAAGACCCTTCGCTGGGGTGCTTTGTGCCAGCATCCCAGTTGTAGGTTCTACTCTGCTGCCCTTGGGTCTGCCCACTTCTTTAAATTTTCACCATGCAAATTCCTTCCCTACCCTTTCTACATCGAGGGGTTGTGGTCCTAAGATCCATTCCTTTCCCCAGGCAGTTTGTGGGCACACTCATCTCCTGGCCATACATTTTCTACAGCCTGGTTACTTAATATCGAAGTATGCCATGTTTGTAGGTGCCCATGCATACTTACATGCTTCACCAGGACCTTCCAAGGGGTCCTTGGCACTCCAAATTTGCTTCCTTCCTGGGTCTCCCTGCCAGGTGAAATGTTAATAACACACTATACACACCATGTGTACATACGTTAACAGGTGAAATTACCCAACTCCATATTGAGAAAGGTTTTTTCCAGATGCAACAGCTTTACTTTCTGATGACAACCTTGGTGCTTGTGCAATATGGAGTTAGTTCCTCTTTGTTTTCCTGCTTTCAGGCTGTGTCCCAAGGCTTGTCAAGTGCATAAGAAGACCCATTACAGCACCGACTATTCTATAATAGTTACCACAAAGCTACCAAATCTTTAAAATTAATTATATTTCTCTCTAGGATTTGGATGAGTTAAAACTAAGTGAGAACAAGTTACCCCCCACCCCACAAGACTGAAGCAGAAGAACCTGATAACAGTAGGGTAACACCTTCTGTCTGCTGGATGGGGTGGACGGAGCTTAAGACTCTGCTCTAAGGTCATGGAGAGCCCTCCCTCTGTCACGGTCCACTGCCATTCACCAGGGAAGTAACATCAGTTCCAGGGCCCAGGTCTCTTTGGATGATGGAAGACAATCCCATCTTTAGGCAGACTGCTCACAGCTGTGCACCTGGAGAATAGTTGATAAACGTAGGCGCACTGCAATTGATAGGGCACTTTTGTCCACATTTCTCGATGTCCTGATATTTCCAACTCAATGTCCAGTCAGGCAGGGGCGTCTCTAATTTTGGTACACCTGAACCCCAAATTCACTCATTCAGGTTGGGTGCTAAAGGCAAACAAGGCTTCACAATCCACTGAGAATCAAAGAGAAAGCCTTCATTTCCTTCCCCAGACACTGCAATATGAAATTAGGCAGTGCCGGGACTTCCCTGGTGGCACAGTGGTTAAGAATCTGCCTGCCAATCAGGGGACACGGGTTCAATCCCTGGTCCGGGAAGATCCCACATGCCGTGGAGCAACTAAGCCCATGCGCCACAACTACTGAGCCTGCGCTCTAGAGCCTGTGAGCCACAACTCCTGAGCCCGCATGCCACAACTACTGAAGCCCTCCAGCCTAGAGCCCGTGCTCCGCAACGAGAAGCCACCGCATTGAGAAGCCCGCGCACTGCAACGAAGAATAGCCTCTGCTCGCCACAACTAGAGAAAGCCTGTGCGTAGCAACAAAGACCCAATGCAGCCCAAAAAAAAAAAAAAAAGAAAGAAAGAAATTAGGCAGTGCTATGGGCAGCAACGATGCAGCAGTGGTATGGTGTGAATGACATCATGCAGATGGCGGCTGAAACCTGTTTTTCCTGAGCAAGCGGACTTGAGTCAGAAACACTGTTGCTCAACCTCCACCTCCATAATGCTTTCTTACTTATTCTAGTCCCACCAACTAATAAGTAACAGCTATCAGTTACCGAGCGCTTACAAGCCAGGTGCTGTGCTAAGCATTTCCAGGAACTTCTGGAGGAAAGTTTCTTAACCTTTCTGAGTTTGTTTCCTCATCTGTAAAACTGGCATAAAAACCTCACAAGGCTATTTTACTGACTGCATGAGGTACTTATTTATATCCCTTAGCACCGTTAAATCTAATTGTTGCTATGAAGATCATTGGGCTTTTTATCTGACTTTATATTAATTTAATGAACCTAGGCATTAAATTCCATGCTGTCTGAATCTATCCAGTTCCTGAGTTCAGAGAGTGAGGTACACCAAGTTATCAGAAGATAAACGTGAGTATTCAGTTCCTGAGTTTAGTTAGTGAGAGATACTTGCATTTTTGAATGTTTTTATAAACTACTGCTGTGCCTCGGAGATTCTGATACTCCTGCCTAAGGCTGAGAATTCAATGGTATATACATTCTTGCAAATTTTCCTAAAAAGGAGAGAAATGCAGCTCTTTATACATTTCTAGACTGTCATCATGCTGGCACGGCTTAAGGTGGGCAAATAACCACCACCACCAAACCCAAAACTCCACGAAAGTCCTTTACTTCCTACTGACAGATAGGATATCCACCACTCCTCATGGGTGATCCACAGCCCAATCTGAAATACAGAATACTCACAAAAAGAGAAGACTACGGTTACCTGGCAGCACAAGTTAAGTGCCCGGAAATGGTCTGGGTGAAGTAGTATGTATACATGACTTCCCTCAGGGCTGGAACAATCTCAGAAAAAGCATTCCAAGTAGGGAGGAGGGGAGGGCTGACCATCAGCTGAACGTGGCAGAGCCAGTAAGACTTGGATGGGTGGAGTAGAAGAAAAGTGGCATTCCTGGAAGAAGGAAAGGCCTGAAAAAAGGCAGGCACAGTGAAACCAGGTTGAAGACAGTGTTGGACGTTCCCTCAGCTTGAAAGAAGGGATGGGCAGATTGCAGGGTACCATAAATATTATTACTGCCTGAGCCATGAGAAACCAAACTTAAAATTATGAAATATACCTTAAAAGAACACATAAACATATAGGAATAGTTGAGCACTTGTGTACTCATCACCAGGTTAAGAAATAGCACACTCGGACTTCCCTGGTGGTGCAGTGGTTAAGAATCCGCCTGCCAATTCAGGCGACATGGGTTCGAGCCCTGGTCTGGGAGGATCCCACATGACACTGAGCAACTAAGCCCAATGCGCCACAACTACTGAGTCTGCGCTCTAGAGCCCACAAGCCACAACTACTGCAGCCCGTGATCCTAGAGCCCATGCTCTGCAACGAGAAGCCACCACAATGAGAAGCCTGCTCACTGCAACTAGAGAAAGCCCACGTGCAGCACACCAAGGCAGCCAAAAATAAATAAATAAATTTATAAAAATAAAAAAAAAGAAATAGCACACTACCTGAATCTTGGAAGTCTTCTGTGTGCCCTATCTTGGTTGCATCCCTTTCCTTTCCCCTAGAGTCAATCACCAAACTGATTTTTGTTTTCTTGCCCTTCTTATTCAATTGTGCCTACTTCTGACCTTTTTGTGAGTTCCCTTTTTGTGAGGGAATGCCCAACACTCTCTTCAACCTGGTTTCACTGTGCCTGCCTTTGTTCAGGCCTTTCCTCCTTCCAGGAATGCCACTTTTCTTCTGCTCCACCCATCCAAGTCTTACTGGCTCTGCCACGTTCAGCTGATGGTCAGTCCTCCCCTCCTCCCTACTTGGAATGCTTTTTCTGAGATTGTTCCAACCCTGAGGGAAGTCATGTACACTTACGATCACACTTGTAAGTATTCTTTTGTTACTTTGTTGCTATTATCATTGTTCTGAGATTTAGCCAAGTTATTTTATGTAGCTGCGTAAGTACCTTTCCACATAAAGTATCCACTGAATAATTATTTTTACATTCTATTTGAGTGCTTTCCTTTATTTATTTAGCTATTACAAAACATGCTGATATAGATGTTCTTGTGTATATTACTTGGAACACATGTACAAGAGGTTATTAATATATATACTTAGGAGTGGAATTGCTGGGCTATAGCAGAAGCACAGGTTCTATTTTACTAGGTAATAACAACCTGCTTTTTCCAAAGAGGTTGCAGCAATTGACATTCCAACTAGAAGAGGATAAGAGTTTCTGTTGCTCTTCATCTTAGTATTTTTTGGCTTTAAAATTTTGCCTATCTGGTGAGAGTGAAATGGAATCTCATTTTAGTGTTTTTTTAAAAATTAATTAATTAATTTATTTTTGGCTGTGTTGGGTCTTCGTTTCTGTGCGAGGGCTTTCTCTAGTTGCGGCGAGTGGGGGCCGCTCTTCATGGCGGTGCACGGGCCTCTCACTGTCGCGGCCTCTCTTCTTGCGGAGCACAGGCTCCAGATGCGCAGGCTCAGTAGTTGTGGCTCACGGGCCTAGTTGCTCCGCGGCATGTGGGATCCTCCCAGACCAGGGCTCGAACCCGTGTCCCCTGCATTGGCAGGCAGATTCTCAACCACTGCGCCACCAGGGAAGCCCCCTCATTTTAGTTTTAATTTGCATTATCTTTATTCATGAAGCTGGGGTTTATGTTTATGGGCCTCCAAAATATTTTTGTGAAATTGATCTTAATGAATTTCTTTAGAGAATTTACATTGTTAGTGTTACACAATATTGGAATATTTTCTCCTTATAGTTCAAACAATACACAAAAAGAAAATGTGTATTGCACCTCCATGCATCTCCCAGACCTTATTCCATATATTTATATACATATATGTTATAGGTTGAATGTTTGTGTCTCTCCCAAATTCGTATGTTGAAATCCTAGCCCTCAATGTGATAATGTTAGGAGGTGGGGCCTTTGGGAGGTAAATAGGTCATGAGGGTGGCACCCTCAGGAATGGGATTAGTGCCTTTATAAGCAGAGACATGAGAGCTTGCTCCTGCCTGCCCTCTGCCATATAAGAATACAATCAGGAGATGGCTGTCTTTAAATCAGGAAGCAGGCCTTCACTAGACATCAAATCTGCCAGCATCCTGATCTTTGACGTCCCAGACCCCAGAACTGTGAGAAAAAAATATTTGTTTTAAGCCACCCAGTCTATGGTAATTTGTTATAGTAGTCCAAACTAACTCAATGCAGAAATTTATCTATAACTTGCTTGTTTACCTTAATTATAGATCATTCCATTCCAGTATGTATAGATCCACTTCATTCTAACTGCTATGCAATATTTCACAGCATGGATGAACCATAATTTCACCAGTCTCCCCTTCTTAAATTAATTTTTTTGAACAGGTAATATTTGGATTTATAAAGTCCAAAATGTACAAAAGAGTATATCCCTCCTACTCCTCTTCCTCAATAAGTCAGTAGCTCTGGCTTGGCCGCAACCAAATTTACCAATTGTGGCAGAGATCGCCTAGATGTTGACTAATCCCGTTTCTTCTTCCTGGACACAGAAGAAGCCATGGCCCAGTTTCCTTGACTTCAGTTCTGACCAACACAACCTGGGAAGAAGTAACAAACACAACTTCCATGCTTTTGTAGTGTTCTCCCTCTCAGCTAACCAGCTGGCTGAATGCAGAGGGTCCAGCGGAAGACTCTAAGGAGATCCTAGAAGACGGTGGTGCCACAACGGAAGGAGCCAAAATCTAATTCTCTGTTTGGAGGAAAGGGACCAAGGACATACGTATTGGACTATATGTGTGTGAGAAATAAGCTTTTGGGTTAAACCAGCCAGTTTAGTTTAGTTTTGGGTTGTTACTTCAGCTAACATTAATACACAAATTTCTTATTTATCCTGAGATGTTCTACATAATATATACAAGCAATTACCAATCCTCTATCAATGGACACCTTTATCCAAGGTTGTTTCCAGTTTTCCCCATTACAATAATGTTACAATAAACATCCTAATGAAGGAGGTTTCTAGACATATTAAACCTTTAAGAGACAGTGTTTGAAAAGTAGCAGGCACCTAGGCACCTGCTCCACCTCAGTCAGGTATTTCCCATCTTTTGCTCAATTCAACTTGAGCTCATCAAGTTGGCATGATGCCAGCCTGAGAGAACCTGAAGCTACTCTCTGGCCCAGAACCCAGCTTGATGCTGAGACTCTACTTTCTGCATGGACTGATTTTTTTTTTTCCTACAATAACCTCTCATCTACCTATTTCTTACAGGCTCTGAGCCCCTGTCACCTTGGACATTCATTCCCTGGGTTTGCCAAGATGTCAGCTTCTCCCCAGGCTCCAGACTCCTAGCTTGTGCATGTCTTCTCTACTCGCAAACTCCATCGATTTTTAATCAACACCATGCCTGAATATGTGCCTGTACAGGGACCATTCTAGGCACACGGGCGGGAAGCACACCTCTGTGAGGAATGGGTGTTATCCCTTCTCACAAGAGATGACTTTATACTACATATGACGTGTGATACTGGAGAGAAGGGGGCGGGGGGGTGGGGGTGGGGAGAGACAGATTCCAGCAGTTTATAGTTGGTCCTGGCGCTGATGTGGAACTGCTGAGAAAATCAGCTTAGGACAGAGACATACACTTGTGCTTTTCTTTATATTCAGGTTTCTAACAAAAGGTACATATTAATTTATAGACTTCAACTCTCTTTCTTTAATGGAGCCTATAAAACTTGAATTATTAAAGCTGTAATTATCACTTCAACACATCATTAATCTTGAAATCAGTCCTTTTTCCTCTACCCTGCAGGTGCTAAAAGCAAAACACAATGCAAGTAAGTTGCTTAAAGGCAACAGAGAAAGAAGAGGAAGCATGAATATACTTTCCCTCCCAGCTTTTCAGCCCAGACAATGATTCTCAACTTCTGGGTTTACACACTGTAGTAGATGCTGTCTCTACCCATACATATCCTTTGGGCCTACTCTGATGTTTGGTTTCAGAGAGTTCTAGTACGTGAGGAGGACTGTCTGTGTCTCTTGCTTGAGTGCATTCTCTGACTTTCGGAGCATGCTTTTCCCAGCACTGAGCTGGGCAAAAGTACAGGAGCATTAACACAATAAAGAGGAAAAGGAGTTGGTGGGCAAATACCTCAGCTTCCTTGCCTGTTGGTGGGGCAATTCCAAGGTGTGTTCCAGTTTCTCAAATAGCCACACAGTCTCCCCTCATTAATATACCCTTGAATGACTTTCCTTCCTTTCCTGTCTCACCTCACCACTCCTTCAGAATGCCTCTTGAGGTCACCTCCTAAATAAACTATTTGCACCCAAATCTTCTTTTCTGAGTCTGATTTTGGGAGGAACCCAAAAGAAGACAAGGACTCCTTTGCAAATGTGAGGAAAAACAAGGTCCCACTCTTCAGGAAAGTATGTCACACTTTCAAGAAACCTAGGTAAGATTTGGTGAAATTTTGATATTAGGGCCAGGGTTCAGAATCACCTTAACTTCCCTTTTCCCCCCATCCCCCAAAAGATTACTGAGGGAGCCATATACAAGGACCAGCGGCCTAAGAGGAATGAAATTATTACTTCAATAGCTTCAAAAGTGCCTAAAACCCCGTTGTAACCTGTTTAGAACACACTTTGCATGGCTGGCTCCCTCGCAGTTTGCTCATAGAGGTTTTCTCCAAACTCCCTAACTATTCTGTCACAGTATACTCGCCTTTTCCTGTTTGATGCTTTGTAACATAATTCCTCATCTATGCATTTGCTGAGTTGTTTACTCTTCCTCTATTAGACTATAGCTCCATGAAAACAGGAACTAAGTTACTTTGTTTACCACTGTACACCCAGTGTTTATGACAGTGCTATCACATGGAAGATACTCCATAAGCTGAGAAAGAAATTGAGGTTTCGGCTTCTGGTCTCAAACAGCCACCAATTCCTTGCTCATTAAAAACATGGGACCTTAATGACTATCAGCCACATGGAGAAAGCCCAGGAGACAGGGGAAATAAAATGACCAGATCTGCAGAGCAGGTTCTGGCTCAACTAAACCATCAAGCTTTGTGCATTGGAGGAAGTAGAAAAGAACCCATCAACGAATGTATAGTGGCCCTGACCACCAAGAATGTGGGTCAATTAACATCGTGAATTTTCATTATTAGGTCAGTAGCTCCTTTTCACTGGGGAAGAAGAAGAGAGAAGGGAGGAAGGTGGCCAGATTCCTCCCTTAAGTACACACTATTCTGCACATAATTTCAAAGGAGTAAAAAACCCACAAAAAACCCCCAAACTTTCTGAAGGTTGTTCATGGTCCACACAGGCCAATAAACCCAGTTTAAGAATCTCTGGTTTCTTTTGGTACAAACCTTGACATCTCTAATCCTTACCATCAGATTTAGTTCCTCTCTGATAGATTTGATCCCCATCCCTCTTCTCCCTGCAAAAAGAAAAAGGCAACACGTGACAATAAAGAAGGTGTCAGTAGTTAACGGCTGAAACCAATCTCTATAGCAAGGCCTGTGCTATGCTTCCAAACTTGGGAACTCTGGCACCTTTGCTGTGACTGGAATATTCTAGCCTCTCAATTTCCACCTGTTGATATCATGTTAACTATGCAGGGTCTCCTCCTCCATGAAACATTCTCCAATCCCACCAAGCAGGTGGAAACGCACTAACAGCTTCATTGCTGCAGCTCCTAGTTGACTGCTTTTGTTTTGTTTTTTTCATAAATTTATTTAATTAATTAATTTATTTATTTTTGGCTGTGTTGGGTCTTTGTTGCTGTGCACGGGCTCTCTCTGGTTGTGGCGAGCAGGGGCTACCCTTCGTTACAGTGCACGGACTTCTCATTGCGTTGGCTTCTCTTGTTGCGGAGCACAGGCTCTAGGCACGTGCGCTTCAGTAGTTGTGGCATGCGGGCTCAGGAGTTGTGGCTCGCGGGCTCTAGAGTGCAGGCTCAGCAGTTGTGGAGCATGGGCTTAGTTGCTCCGCGGCATGTGGGATCTTCCCGGACCAGGGATCGAACCCGTGTCTCCTGCATTGGCAGGCAGATTCTTAACCACCGCACCAGCAGGTAAGTCCCACTGCTTTGGTTTTGTAGTCAGTGGATTTCCTGCACAGGGCTTCCAGTGCCGGGCACGGCCTGGGTGAAGGTCTCTTTCATAAGGACTACTACTGGTCTGAAAGACGTCCAGCTGAGAAGAGTTTCACACCTAGCCCAATCCACGTCAGTGCTCTTTATTCCATTTTACCAGGTGTGTTCAATTTCACCTCGTTAATATCTCCAAAGGCCCTAAGTGGTCAACCTGAGAAAACTCAAGTTCAATGAGGTCACACAAAAGTCAAGGCCTCTGAAACGACCTCAAATCTCCTGGGCCAAACCTCACTCGTCTAATGGCCCCAGCCGCCTTAGGGGAAAAACTCCAACCTTCCGAGGCCCCAAGACAGGTGCTCATTTGAGCTCCAGATCCAAAGTTGAGTATGTACGAACACCCTCGCTGCCCAGTAAGGTTACAGAGAAGGCCGCGACGGGCGCTGCACAAATAACTTCCGCCTAAAGAAAGTGTCATCACGGGGCGAGCTTCCGGTTCCCCTCTGTCTCATGGCCCAAGGCCTTTTATCCCACTTGGCAGTTGTCCACACCCCAAGGCTACCCCACCCAGCTGCTCCCTCGGGTTTCTCCACACCCTGCGGAGCCGTCTGCACGTCTCGAGGGTGTGACGGTTACACCGCGACGTCTCTCGGGAGAACTGTGCAACGCAAGAGGCGTACCCGCCACCTTGAAGGACTGGAGCCCTGTCCGGGAACAACGCTCAGAGCGCCTGCTGGCGGGACTAATTTATGACTGACGTCCACACTCACCTATTGCCTTTCTGATTCCTTCTCAAATAAGCCAATGAATGCGACAGCGGAGACGGCAACGTGCCCTCGCCGCCAGAAGTGGCTCCGCCCCCTCCACTAAGCCGCCGTTTGGTTGCCATGCTCAGTGTGGCTACCACTTCTGCTACTTTAGGCTCTTCTCTGGCTTTCCGATGCCCTTGTTGAACTCCTTTCGAAGCATTTCTTCCCTTCCACTGTCAACTTCTTCCTCCTCGGGTTTCTTACTCGCTCGCTGCTTATCCAGCCACACTTGAAATGGCGGCTGGAGGCGGGGCCGAGGCGGGGCGTGACCGGCGCGGTGACGTCAGCGCGCTGCGTGTCGGCAGGTGGAGGGAGAAGGGAAAGTTTGGCCCGTGCGTGGGGCTGGGGTGGAGGGCGGGACAGAGGGGCTGGGCCGAGGCGAAGCTCCTGTAGCTGCTGCCACGGAGGCCGAGGCCGGGACCTGGGCCGGGCTGGGGAGTGCCGGCCGCGGAGGAGCAGGAGGCGAGGTCCGCGGGTGCTTCGAGCCCCCCACTGCTCTGCCGCGCGGCCACCCGGCGCCAGGCGCCGTCGACCCGTGGCTGTTCCAGAGGCGGTTGGTGGGGGCGCGGCGGCAGCGGTTGGGGGTGGGGAGAGGCGCGGCGAGGAGAAGAGGGAGGTCAGCGAGTTTGAGGGAGGGCCGAGTGCCGTGCAGCCGTCATGTCCGAGGACTCCAGCGCCCTTCCTTGGTCCATCAACAGGGACGATTACGAGCTGCAGGAGGTGATAGGTGAGAGCTGGCGCCGTGGAGGGGGGAGGCGCCGCGCTGGATGGCGGGTGACACGCGGGAACGAGGGGACCCGCGGGAGCTCGGAGAGCGCAGGACTCCCAGATATTCGTGGGCGCTCGAGTGGCCCGGGGGTTGGTAGGGAGCGTGGGTGAGGCTCCGGGTTTGTGCAGCGCGTGCAAGACATGGAGGGGATTTTGAGTGGCGCGCCTGTGCGGCGCGGTGGGGTGGGGTTTGAAAGGCTCACCAGAGATTTGTGTAGTGACAGATGTTTGAACCTGAGCGACAGATGTGTCTGAGAGAGAACGAAAAGTGCAGGTGTGGGACAGGCCTTTACGAGGCGGTGCGAGAAATGGGGTATTGTAGTTGGGGGCACGGCCACCTATTCGGGGGGTGATGGGTTAGGGTGCTTTTGTTCACTCCCGCATCCCTGCAAGAAAGCACACGAAGTGCCAGGCGTTGCTGGGGTGGAGCTGGGGATTCTCTCCAGATGAAGCTGCAGGTACCGCAGTGAGCGACGTAGACACAACTTACGACTGCTTGGAATTGACTTTCTAGTCAGGGAGGTAGACAGTAAATAAGTAGGTAAATAAAAAGAATTATAGGTTTTGGCAAGTGCTAGGAAGGAAAGAAACAAGATGTTCTGATAGAGGATAACGTGGAGACCTAGTTGGGGCGATTTCAAGGAAGATGCTTTTTCTGAGACATTTACATATAAGTTGAGCACTGAAGGATGAGAGAGTCCTAAGAGCCTAGGGAAATTTTTTTCCCTACTGAGGGATGAGGAAATGCAAAGGCTCCTGAGGAGGGAAAGAGCTTGGTGTGTTTTAGGACCTGAAAGAAGACTGGTAAGGTTAGAAAGGTAAGGGAGAAGCCAGATTTTAGGGATCTTCTCAGCCAAGGTAAGGATTTTGGAATTTTATTTTAAGTGTTATGGGAGGGCTTCAAGCAGAGACATGATACAATCCGATGGACCTGGCTATTGTGCGTGGAATGGATTTGAAGGGGGTCTGGGAATACCAGTTGACAGAGACCAAAACTTGCACAAACATGGATTGTAATTCTCACAGAGGCACAGTGATTGGGGGAGGGTGGGGACTGGGGATGAGGGGAGTATTTGTTAGACAACAATAATCTAGTGATTTTAGAAATCAAAAGGGGGTGGGTTTAGCTAAACAGAAGCTCAATCCAACAGACACGAGCAGACCCTTGTGTGCTGGAGGAAGGAGATTGGCTGCTTTGCTAGATCAGCATCCAGTCTTAAATTAGTTTTATAACAAAGAGTGGCTGAAAACTCCTTAGCTATCTTGGGTGGGGCGGTGGGGGGGGGGGATAGTGTTTATTGCACCGTGTAGGTGTTTAGAGAAACTTTGTCACATTTCTTTTTTTCACTTTACTTCCTGTTTCAAAACAAATCTGGGCTAAGTTTTATCTGAAACACATAACATCTTTTTCCTTAAGCCACTTCATGGATCTGATCTTTACTACATGCTGGGTCTTTGATGTGTACTGGTTGGTTCTAAAGACAGCTAGCTAGGCCTCTGTCTTGACTGATTGCTTCTGAGTCCCTCAATCAGAGTTTCATATTGAAAAAAGGGATTAAGTGGGAGATTCCAAAATGATGTCTAAAAAGTAAGGAAAGGGGGTCCTTGTCATTTTAGAAAAGGAATTTTGATTTTCTTTCTGGTAAGTTGTACATCTTTCTAGGGTGAAGAGGAGGGTTGTAGTTGTTCCTAATGCCCTTGCTATTAAGATGGCACAAGGCTCTATAGCTTTAGAAATTTGTTAATTTGGTGTCCTCAGACCAGTAAGGTGTCTGTGAGTGAGCAAAAGGGAGGCTCAGGCCTCTGGGATAGGGTTAGTCTTCATCTTACTCTCAAAGTGGTCCGTGGATAAAAAGTTAACTCCAATGTGATTTGACCACCTTATTTTTAAAAACAATTTTACTCTGAGGTATAATTTCACCCATTTTTTAGTATAAAATTCACCCATTTTTAAATATAAAATTAAATGATTTTTGGTAAATTTATTGTGTTGTGCACCAATCAGCATAATACAGTTTTAGAATATGTTCATCACCCCAGTGAGATCCCTTGTGCCTGTTTACAGTTAATCCCTGTTCCTACCCCCAGTTTCAGGCAACTGCAAATCTACTTTCTGTCTCCATAGATTTGCCTTTTCTGGACATTTCATATAAATGGGATCGTGTAATATGCAGTCTTTTTTGTTTGGCTTCATTCATGTAGCATAATATTTTTTCATTTTTAAAAGCAATTTATATACCATAAAATCCACCTGTTTTAAGTGTACAGTACTATAGTTTTTTAGTAAATTTACAGAGTTGTTCAGTCATCACCACAATCCAATTTTAGAACATTTCCATCATTCCAGAAAGATGCCTCATGTACATTTGCAGTCACTCCCTGTTGCCACCCCCTGCCGAAGGCAACCACAGATCTACTTTCTGTCTCTATAGATTTGTCTTTTCTGGACATTTCATATAAATATGATCATATAATATGTGATCTTTGGTGTTTGGTTTCTTTTACTTTGTGTAATGTTTTTTGAGGTTCATCCATGCTGTAGCCTGTATTAGTACATTATTCCTTTTTATTGGACACCACTTGATGGACATTGGGTTTCTTCTGCTTTTTGCCTATTTGGAATAATGTTGCTATGAGCATTTACATCAAATCTTCATGTGACCATGTTTCATTTTTCTTGAGTGGAATTGCTGGGTCATATGGTAGATTTATGTTTAACTTTTTAAGAAATGGACAAACTTTTTCAAAGTGACTGTACCATTTTACATTCCCATCAGCCATATATGAGGGTCCCTATTTCTTTACATTTTTGCCAGCATTTGTTGTCTGTCTTTTTGATTATAGCCATCCTAGTGGATGTGAAGTGGTATTTGATCATGGTTTTGTTTTGCATTTCTGTAATAACTAATAATGGAGAGTATCTTTTCATGTGCTTATTTATTAGCTTTTCATATCTATTCTTTGGTAAAATGTCTACTCAAATCTTTTTCCCATTTGGGTTGCCCGTTGGGTTGTTTTCTTCTCACTGAGTTATAGAGATGTGTGTGAGGGTGTGTATTCATTCTGGATATGAGTCCTTCACCTGATATATGATTTCAAATATTTACTCTCAGTCTTTTTTTGGGGGGCGGGGGGGGGCGTGCCACGCCTTGCGGGATCTTAGTTCCCCGACCAGGGATCTAACCCGCATCCCTTGTAGTGGAAGCGCGGAGTCTTAACCACTGGACCACCAGGGAAGTCCTGAGAAATATTTAGTAGCCCAACATCACAAAGATTTTTTTCCTATGTTTTCTTCTGTTATAGTTTAGCTCTTAAATTTAGTCCTCTGATATATTTTGAGTTAAGTTTTTTGTAAGGCGTGAGGTAAGGTGAACCATCTTGTTTTACAGATGAAGACACTGAGACATAGGAAGGTAAAATGACCTGTCTAAAGTCAGAGCTAGTTATGGGCAGAGCCAGTACTGGCGTCCAACTGTTGCCTGATCCAGGATCCTTATTTCTGCATCTGCATTTGATTGGTTTTTGGAAGTAACTGGAAGATGGTGGTCATAATCTCACCTTTTAAAGGAAATATCCTTACAATGAAAAAAAACTGATTGGAGCAAATATTTTGTAGATAACCCTTTTAGATATAGTTAGATTTATTCTCTTTTGTGTATCCTATTTTGTAATTTTTTTAAATGTTCTCTCTCTCATTAATAAGTTCCTGAAAGTTCCTAATGTACTTCCACTCCACTCCTTACACACTCTCTCTCACCCCGTCTTCCCAAGAGGGAGGAAAAAAAGTTTTTCCTTGAACTACAGCCTAGTACAAGTAGCAAGGCTCAATAAAGCAGTGCATGCTTATTCTAACTTTGCTTCCATGCCAAAATGTTTCGAATACAGTATTTTGTAATAAGCTGTAAGTAGTTTTCAAAATGAATCTTTGTAATTTCTTCAGATTATACTCATTTTTTTTCAGGAAACAAATGATTGAAGTCTGGGCAAAAAAGGCTTGGGGGAATCTTTTTGAATTTTCTCTTTCCAAAGGATTGTATTTTAAGGAAATGGTATAATGCTGTCTCCTTTCTTGTCAAAGCACATACAGTTATTTGAACTATATTTTTTTTTCACGTGTGCTACTTAGGACTATATTTGGGGTTAGTTTCTCGCATGGTTTTATTCTCTCTTTTTCTGGCAAAATCCTATAGAGAAAAGAAAATTCCGTTCCTAGAACATAATAAAAGCATACAAGTTGGGAATTCAAAGGACTTCCTTTTAAAGAATTGTATCATCTTAAGCATGCTTTGGCAGAGCTTTGAACTTAAAGTATGATTACTTGTAAAAGATGTAGTATTGGTCTCACTATTAATCATTTATCTTTTTAGTGTTTTTGAGCTCCTTTCTAACCCCTACTATTGCATTAGCATTTCTGACCAGGCGTTGTACTGTATTTGACGTGTGTTGAAGCAACTGTAATAGTATGGGCTTTGGGGTTAGGCTGACCTGGATTCAAATTCTGGCATTAGCTCTTACTACCTATCTGATCTGGGGCAATTTATATAACTAGTTTTAGTGTCAGTTTTTTGTCTGTAAAATGGGAATAATGGTACCTATGTCCTTGGGGCTGTTGTGCAGATTAAGTGTAATTGTTTGCAGGAAGCTTTTAGCTTGTATTCATTACTCCATACAATCTCTTTGTTATCTCTTTCTTTTTTTCTTCTTTTTCTGTTTCCTAATTTTTGGTACTGCCATAAAATGTGAAAATACTACATGATTTGAAATCTTGTAACACTTGTAATCTTGTAATATTTTGAATCTGTTGTAATGTTTATTGGAACATCACTGCATGTTTTTTTTTTTTTTCTTACTTCCAGATCTTATTCAGGTTTAGATGGATTTAAGGATTTATGCTGGACATGGTAGTATAGCTGTGTAAGGCCCTGCCACCTGTTGTATTGCCCACGATACAATATAGTGGCATAGTGGGAAACCAGTCTGTCAAGGGCTGTGCCATGTGGCTTTTGTTATCATGCATTTTGGTTTTTGTTTGTTTGTTTTGTTTTTTGTTTTAAGTTTTATTTATTTTTTGGCTGTGTTGGGTCTTCATTGCTGCATGCGGGTTTTCTCTAGTTGTGGCAAGCGGGGGCTACTCTTCTTTGCAGTGCGTGGGCTTCTCATTGCAGTGGCTTCTCTTGTTGCGGAGCACGGGCTGTAGGTGCACAGGCCCAGTAGTTGTGGCTCGCAGGCTCTAGAGCACAGGCTCAGTAGTTGTGGTGCATGGGCTTAGTTGCTCTGCGGCATGTGGGATCTTCCTGGACCAGGGATCGAACCCATGTCCCTTGCATTGGCAGGCGGATTCTTAACCACTGTGCCACCAGGGAAGTCCTGTGTTATCATGCATTTTTAAAAGTCTCAATAAATATTTACTGTTTACCTCAGCCTAGGTTTAGAAAATTGTTCTTTAAGATCCGTTTTTCGTAAGGTGTGATTCACCTACCTTTGATACTGTGGTGAAGGCAGCCTACCAGCTTTATTCTCTACTTTCCCTCCCCTTTTAAATTTTCATTAGTTGTTCACTAGCTACACATTTGATGTCTAAAGTATTGGTTTCCAAATACAGATTCCAGGATCCCACCTCTAGCTCCTCCATAAATGTGAAAGCCGTTATGTTCTACTGATAGAGTGATGCTTAATGGTTAGTGTATTTTCTCCCCCTGATGGGAAGACTTAGCTTTGATAACATTTTCAATAAGGCCAGCATTGGGCCAACAACCTCATAGGGTTGTATCAAATAGGGATTGCATTTGGCTGCATGTAATGGAAAACAAATAATAGTGGCTTAATAAAATACTTTTTTGCTCCCTTTATATGACACGGAAACTGGAGTGGCAGCCTAGGTGGCATTAGGCACCCAGGCTCCTAGTTTTTCACTCCACTCCATTTAGCACGTGCCTTGCATTCTCATAGTTGTAAGATAGTTGTTCCACCCCTAGACTTGTGCTTGTGTTCCAGGCCAGAAGAATATGGTTAAAAGACAAAGTCACATGACAACTCAGTTGGCTCCCTTTCAAAGGGCTTTCTTTCCTGGAAGCCTTACTCAGTGATACATTTCTATTTTATTGGACAGAACTGTGTCATTTGGCCATTTGCAAATGAAATGAAGCTTTTTATCCAAGCATGTTATTACTTAAAGCAAAATAGGTAAAAGTTCTCTTATTAAAGAAGGGAAAATTGTACGTTGGCTAGGCAACTAAAAATGTTGGCCTAGGGTTTTTTAATTTTAATTAAAATAGTTAAATAAGACACTGCAAGTAAATAATTTAACCTGACACATAGTAATCAGTTAATGTTAGCTTTAAAGAGTCAGTTGCCTACCAATTAAGAGTATGGTGTTGAAATGTCATGTAGTTCTGGTTTCTAGGCCCTACTCTGCATCTTACTAATTTATGACCTAAGTCTTACCTTTGCTTGCATTGCTTTGTAAGATCAATAATACCTAACTCATGGGACTATTGTGAGAATTAGATGAAAAAAAAGAAGTGCAAGTAAAGAGAGTGCTCAGCATAGTACTTGGCGCACAGAGTAAGTGCTCAATAAATGGTAACGCTCATGATAGTAATAATGAGGTAATGCCCGTGAAGACTGGGCTATTTTTGTGTTTGTTCTGCCCCAAATGAGCAAAATTTTTTTTTCTTGAAAATATATGCCACTACTTGATTCATTAATCTATTCAACAAATATTTACTGACCTCCTCTTGTGTGTCAGGCACTATTTGGATGCTAGAGATACAGCAGCAAAGCAGACAGACAGAAATCCCTTTTGGTGGTGATGAAGGACAAATATAAAGTAGGGAAAGGGGTTGTGAACTGCTAGGGATAGAGGTGAGTTTTAAAGAGGTCAAGGAAAGCCTCACTGAGAAGGTGACATTTGAGGCAAGACCTGAAGGAGGTGGAGAAGTGAACATTGTGGTCATCTGTAGGCAGTTTGGTCTAAGCAGAGGGAACATCAGGAGCAGAGGTCCTGAAGAAGGAGCACACTGATATGACTAAGGAGTAATGAGGTAAGGGTGGCTGGAGCAGAGTGATTCGGAGGTTGAAGAGGCAGACCGGTTGCGGAGATCAGGAGAGTAAGGTGGTAGGCAGGGATGGATGGTCCTGGCCATCAGATGGTATGAAGCGTGGTAAGTCATCGTGGTACTTGGCTTCTGCTTTGCGTAAGATTTTATGTTGTAAAAGGATAACCTGGGCTGCTATGTGGAGAATAGTTTTGTAAGGGTATGAGGGTAGGAGAGGTTATCCAGGAGAGAGAGGTAGTAGTGGAGGTGGTGAGAAGCAGTCAGATGCTAGTGTAGCATATTTTGAAGTTAGAGATATGCCATTGGATTGGACGTGAGAAGTATCCAAGATATTTGGCAGGAGCATCCAGAAGGATGGGGTTAATATCCGTTGAGATAGAGATCACCAGAGTGAACAGGAGAGAGAGATGATTCATTGCAAAACCATCAGGCTGCTTGAATAATTACTCAGAGCATATGGCAGTGTCTTTATTTTCATCTTTGTATGGAGAGAGAGCGTGATTTTTATGATAATGACTGTTCTTACAGCTGTTTCTGTAAAGGAGCTTTAATTTTCAGTATGACTCTGACAAGAGGGCTTATTTAGAAAAAGGTTTACGAAATTGTAAAGTCCTGTATTTTCCATGGTTCAGGTGACAGTGCCTTAGTCATCTTTCAGAATGAAGTCTGGACTAGCTCTTTAGTCGGTGTTAAAGCCTTACTAAAAAATACTTAAAATCTTTAGAATATGTATCTGTAATAGTGACGGTTGGTCAGAATTTTGGGGGAAAATATCTTCAGTTGATTTGGTTCATTTGATTTATTTTTTCCTCACAGGTAGGAATAAAATCCATATTTTTGCATACTCTTTTAAATTTCAGGATCTAGTAAAGTGGAGAGAGACTGTGAAATTTTTTTTAGTCCCCCGCATGCCTTTGGGCAGCTCCTTTTCTGTCTCAAGAGATAACATTACCCAGTTTGAAGGATTTCAGGAGAAAGCTCAGTCATGGTTTTGCACTTTAATCCATTCTGGTGTGTAATGTACACTAACACAGCAGTTAAAGAACCAGCTAGGAGAGGACAGAAGAGTGGAAGAGGGGACCTGGGGGATGGTGCATGGAGGATGCAAAACATGTAAAATAGTGAACTTCTGTTTTATTGGATTTATACCTAAATGTTTCATTTTGGGGGAGCAATTGTAAATGATATTGTGTTTTAAGATTTTGGTTTCCACTTGATTGTTGTTAGTATATAGAAATGCAGTTGGTTTTTGTGTGTTGATCTTTTATCTTGCAACCTTGCTAAACTCTTTTATTAGTTTTAGAAGCTTTTGTTATGTAGACGGTCATGACATCTACAAACAGGGACAGTTTTATTTCTTCTTTTCCAATCTGGATGCCTTTTATTTCTTTTTCTTGCTTTATTGTGTTGTCTAGGACTTCCAGTGCTATGTTGAATAAAAGTGATAAGAATGAACATCTTTGCCTTTTTCCCAATCTTAGAGGGAAGGCAGTCTTTCACCAGTATGATGTTAGCTGTAGATTTTTTTTGTAGATGTTCTTTATGAGGTTGAGGAAGTTCCCCTCTATTCCTAGTTTGCTGAGAGCTTTTTTATCATGAATGGTGTTGAATTTTTATAGAGTGTTTTTGTGTCAGTGGTATGCTCATATGATTTTTCTTCTTTAGCCTGTTGATACAGTGTATTACATTGATTTTTTTTTTAATTGTACTAGCCTTGCATACCTGGAATACATACTACCTGGTTGTGGTGTATTATCTATTGCTGGATTCAATTGGCTAACATTTTGTTAAGGATTTTGCAGATAAGTGCATGAGAGGTATTGGTCTGTAGTTTTTTTGTTTTTTTTTTTCTTGCGATGTCTTTGTTTTGTTTTGGTGTTGGTATTACTGGCTTCATGAAATGAGTTGGAAAGTGCTCCTGCTTCTTCCTTTTTTTCTAAATTGTTGAACTATGAGCTAAAGTTGTTTGTAGTATGTAGTATTCCCTTTTTTAAAAAAGATCAAGATATGTCACATAACAAAACTAACCATTTTTTTTAACATCTTTATTGGAGTATAATTGCTTTACAATGTGTTAAAAACTAACCATTTCTTAAGTGTACAGTTCAGTGGTTTTTTAGTATATTCACAGTGTTTTGCATCCGTCATCATTGTCTAATTCCAGAGCATTTTCCTCACCCCAGAAAGAAATTGTACCCATTAAGCAGTAACCTCCCATTCTATTCTTCTCCCAGTCCCTGGTAACTACTCATCTGTTTTCTGTGTCTATGGATTTGCCTGTTCTATGGACATTTCATATATATGCAGTCATACAATATGTGGTCTTTTGTGATTGGTTTACTTCGCATAGTATGTTTTCAGGGTTCCTCCCTTGGCTCATGGCTCCATTATTCTGACCTCTGCTTTCATTGTCTCATCTTCTCTGACTCTGACCCTCCTTCCTCTCTTTTATAAAGACCCTTGTAATTAAATTGGGCCCACCCAGATAATCCAGGATCATCTTTCCATCCTTAATCTAATAACATGTGCCAAGTCTTTTTGCCATTTATGGTAACATTCACAGGTCTCAAGGATTAGGATGTGATCACCTTTGGGGGGTGGGTATTATTCTACCTACCACACAGATTTTAGAGCTTTTATTATTATTCCACTTCTCCCTGAAGCTCTGTTCTTTTTTTCAGTCTGTTTTCTCTCTGCTGTTTAGATTGAGTAAAATTGTTGATCTTATCCTCAAGTTCACTGAATTTATCCTGTTATCTCTATTTTTCTATTGAGCTTCTCCAGAAGGTTTTATATTTTGGAAATTATATGTTTTAGTTGTATAATTTCCAGTTGGTGCTTTTTTTTTTTTTAGTAACTTCTGTTTCCTTATTGAGGCTTTTCTATTTTTTTATTTTGTTTTAAGATAATTCTTAACTGTTTGTTGAAGCACTTTTATGATGGCTGCTTTAAAATTCTTGTCAGATAATTCCAACTAGTAATTCATTTTGGTGTTTGTATCAGTGTGATTGTCTTTTCTCATTCAAATGTGTTTTTCCTGGTTCTTGGTGTGACGATGTGATTTTCTTTTTTTAAATTGTGTGATGGACATTTAGGATATTGATGTTAGGAGACTCCTGATCCTATTTAAAATTTCTATTTTAGTAGGCAGTTACTCTACTTAGATTTAATGTGTAAGTCCTGGCCTACTTTTGTGAGCTATGTAATTCTTATGATAATTGAGTTTTCAGAGCTCTGGCAGTGCTGTTATCTTCTGCTTTATTCTTCTGGGCAGCAGGACTCCTATTTAATCTCTACAGGTGTTACCTGGGCTGACTGGTGGGTGTGGGTCTGGTTCCCCTCCCCGCACCCCCCCCTCCACCGCCCTCCGCCCCCTCTGCTGCTGCTGTGGGCAGATTGGCTGGATGTTGCCCCAGGTGTGGGGCAGGGACCTAGTTGCCCCTTTGGTGAATCTGGCCTGCTGCGGTCTGGGTGTGGGGCGGAGACCCTGCTGATGCTGATGCTGTGGTGGGTTGGGTGGATTGTCCTGGATAGGGATTGGGAAATCTATCCTCTAGGCTGCTACTGAGCTTCCCCTGTCACAGTCCTTTGGCTAGAAAGGATTTTTCTCATTTTTCTGTTTGTCTATCCCTGTTGGTTCCAGGAAGCAGGCTGTTCTGGTGCCCACTCATGGATATGTGCGAGGTAAAGGAAAAACCCAGGGAGCTTACAGTAGTGCTTTTCCTCACACCCTGAGGGTCCTAGCCAGTCCATCTGCTGCTTTCCACCTTTCAGATTGTCTGTTTCTGATTGTCTTTATGATTGTTGAATTATTTCTAAGGTATTTAGTTGTATTTAGAGGAGAAGAGCAGGGAAATGTGAGCCTACACCATCATATTCTAGAACTTCTGGAACTCTAGCAACTTTTATTTGTGTGTGTGTGTGTGCGTGTGTGCGTGCTGATATTTATTGACAATTCTGTGAAATGGTCAAGGCTTTTGCTTTTATTGACACCCTACTTTTTAGAGTGTTTCTCTGCATTTGTTGTTGAGTGTAAGAATAAGTTAAGAATTATTCTCTTGTTTAAATTGTGTAGGAATTAAAAATGTCTTGTTTTTATCTACCCCTCTACATATTTACTCATTTATGTATTTATCTTTAGGGAGTGGAGCAACGGCTGTGGTCCAAGCAGCATCTTGTGCCCCTAAAAAGGAGAAAGTGGCGATCAAACGGATAAACCTTGAGAAATGTCAGACTAGCATGGATGAACTCCTGGTATGCACTTCTCATATTTCTTGTACATTCATGTTAGAGTGGGAAATAACTTGAAGTTTTTTGTTTTTTATTTTTTAAAAAGGTTTGTGATTTCTTCATTAATAAGTAATGCTTATTGTAAAATTTATAAAATCCAGGTAAGTAGAAAAAAATTATAGTCCTCTCATTCTAAGATTGACACTTGCTATATGTGCACATTTAAACATCTTTGTATTTTCATAATAATGTAACCATATACTTGCTCTTTTCAATTAAAAATTTATCATAGAATTCTTTCTATGGCTATAGATATGAATTAATGTAGCTTTCAATATGTATGTAGTGTTCCGTTGAATACTTTATCTAACCTGTTCTCTAGTATTGGATGATTTTTGTTTCCTCTTTGTTGTTGTAAACAATGCTTGCTTACTTCTCACTTTCCTTAAAATAGTATCATGCAATTGTGATTTCTGGGTCAAATGAAATATCCTTTAAAAGGCTTTAGCCTTCTAGGAACATGGTACCAACCTGCATTCTGACCATTGTTGCAGGATGAGAGGTAGAATGACCCCCCAGCAGGATTGGCTTCTCCAAGGGCCAGGGTCAGGGAGAAGAAAGGGTATCCCAAGGATCCACAGCTGCATGAGATGTTCTGTGGCGTTAAAAGCTAACCACACAGGGATTGTTCTGTACTTTTATCCTCCATGACACCTAGAGTAGTTTTAAGTATATAGTAAGTACTCAACAAGGGAAATGAAATAGTTTTTCCAAATCATTTAATTTTTTAAATCCTCAGTTTCTTTGGCTTAAATTGGAAATAATATCTGCTTCTGCTTTGTGTACCTCATGAGGTTTTTCTTTTTTTTTAATAAATTTACTTATTTATTTATTTATTTATTTATTTATTTATTTATTTATTTATTTATTTATTTATGGCTGTGTTGGGTCTTCGTTGCTGCGCATGGGCTTTCTCTAGTTGCGGTGAGCGGGAGCTACTCTTAGTTGCAGTGCGTGGGCTTCTCATTGCGGTGGCTTCTCTTGTTGCGGAGCACGGGCTCTAGGCACATGGGCTGTAGAGTGCAGGCTCAGTAGTTGTGGCGCACGGGCTTAGTTGCCCTGTGGCGTGTGGGATATTCCCAGACCAGGGATCAAACCCGTGTCCCCTGCATTGGCAGGCGGATTCTTAACCACTGCGTCACCAGGGAAGTCCCTTATGAGGTTTTTCTTGAAGATTGAATGATACAGTACTTGAAAACCATAAACTGCCACACAAATATGAACTAATATTGTTGTTAAGTAATTTCTCTAAGATCACGTACAGCTGATAGTAGAAAGGACAGGAACTAAGACTGGTATGATCTGTCAGTCCTAGATTGGGTTTAATTTCTGGTGTAGTCTGTAGTGAGTATTTAGGGAATAATTGGAATAAAGAGAAAGAGATAATAGAATTATATATTGAACTTTCAGCAGATGAGACAAATGTATTTCTTCAGGAGTTGGTAATGCATAAGCAGAAGCTGAAGATTTGGGTTGCTGGAGTGATCTAGAGCCGTCTTTGGTGAGAGAACACACACTTGGAAGGAGATGCTAATTGAAACGCTATGTGGCGAACTTGGATTTACAGATGCCAGCAATACCTTAGAGGACCGTTTGGGCATTTGAACTGCAGTGATCATAAAAGAAGTCTAAATTGTAAACTAATTCTTATTGTTAAAGAAAAACAATATTTAAAAAAATTTTTTTTTCACATCTTTATTGGAGTATAATTGCTTTACAGTGTTGTGTTTGTTTCTGCTGTACAACAAATTGAATCAGCTATACGTATACATACATCCGCATATCCCCTCCCTCTTTTTTTTTTTAATTCTTTATTCTTTTTTTGTTTTTAATTAATTAATTTATTTATTTTTGGCTGTGTTGGGTCTTAGTTTCTGTGCGAGGGCTTTCTCTAGTTGTGGCAAGCGGGGGCCACTCTTCATCACAGTGCGCGGGCCTCTCACTGTCGCGGCCTCTCTTGTTGCAGAGCACAGGCTCCAGACACGCAGGCTCAGTAGTTGTGGCTCACGGGCCCAGTTGCTCCGTGGCATATGGGATCTTCCCAGACCAGGGCTCGAACCCGTGTCCCCTGCATTGGCAGGCAGATTCTCAACCACTGCACCACCAGGGAAGCCCTCCCCTCCCTCTTGAGCATCCCTGCCAGCCTCCCTATCCCATCCCTTTAAGTCGTCACAAAGCATCGAGTTCATCTCCCTGTGCTATGCAGCAGCTTCCCACTAGCCATCCATTTTACATTTGGTAGTGTATATATGTCAGTGCTACTCTCTCACTTCATCCCAGCTTCCCCTTCCCCCCGTGTCCTCAAGTCCATTCTCTATGTCTGTGTCTTTATTCCTGCCCTGCCACTAGGTTCATTAGTACCGCTTTTTTAGATTCCATATATATGCGTTAGCATACGGTATTTGGAAAAACAATATTTTTTTTTTTTTTTTTTTTTAAAGATTTATTTATTGATTAGCTGATTGATTGCTATGTTGGGTCTTCGTTTCTGTGCTAGGGCTTTCTCCAGTTGCGGCAAGTGGGGGCCACTCTTCATCGCGGTGCGCGGGCCTCTCACTATCGCGGCCTCTCTTGTTGCGGAGCACAGGCTCCAGACGCGCAGGCTCAGTAGTTGTGGCTCACGGGCCTAGTTGCTCCGTGGCATGTGGGATCTTCCCAGACCAGGGCTCGAACCCGTGTCCCCTGCATTAGCAGGCAGATTCTCAACCACTGCGCCACCAAGGAAGCCCAGGAAAAACAATATTTTTAACCCATATATTAACACTGGAATTTGAAAAGCCCAATATGAATTCCTATCATTTGCCAGTTATTTTACATAATCTGAAAGGGTAGTGTAAAGATGAATGAAAGTCTTATTATTTATTACTTTATGACTAAAGAAACTGAGGCTCAAAGTTTAAATAACATGACTACTAAGCACATATGACGATAATAACAAACATCTTTTCAGTACTAGGCACTAGTGTACTTTAACCTCATAAACATCTCTGAGATAGGTAGAAGGTCCACTTTATAGATGAGGGAAGTAAATCATGATAAGTAACAGAGTCTGGATTAAAAATCAGGTTTTTCTAACCCAAGTCTATTATTTTCTACTTCATGTAATACTAACTAAATGATTATAATCTTAGTTCAAAAGTAGAAAGAACATCTCTTCTCAAATATCATTTGACATTCTTGAAAGTAATATTTGTGTTATTACACTAGGGCCTTACTTTTAGAGGACTGCAAATTTGATATAGCTTAGTAAGAGGAAAAAAAACTGGTTAGACCTCCGTAAAAATTGACCACATATTTCATTAATCTTTACGTTGCAAACGCAGTATTTATATATTCAGCAAATAAGTAAAGGTGGGGGAAAGTGATTTAAAGCAAGTTAAAAATAATTGGCTTTCTTGGTGGGTATGCAGGTAAGATTCCACTAACCCTGAAGAAATATCAGAAATATAAAGAATACCTGATTTATTTGTGGTGTTTTGTGGTGGTGTCAGGACTTGAGATCTGAGTGCCAAGGGCTCTGTATCAAAAAGATATGAAGCCCTTTCATTTATCTTAAAAAAACTATTAGCTCAACATACTAAACTTTTGATGTTGTGATTTTAAAATTTATTTTCAAAACTGTCTTTATTATAATGCAGAAAGGATGCCCTGGGTTCTCCAGAGAGTACTGATGTAAACCAATTACAGGTGTGTAGTGTGTGTGACAGTTATTAGTGAGGACGCAGTATATTGCTCCTTTCTCTTGTCAAAATGTTTTCTTGTCTGACAGCCTTTGCTAAGTGTGATCACAAAATCAGCTGTCAAATCTTACTACATTTATTTTCTCCAGAGATTTTACTCACAGACTTTTCTCTGAGAAAGGCAACTATGTAATATATTGAAATTTTTCTCTCCTCTGGTAGATGCTAGGACTAGATTCATTGAACAAACATCTGAGGGGACCATTAAGAGGCTTAAAATGTCTTTTCTTCTGCCAAGAGGCTCACAATCTAGTTGAAGAGTTAAGGCTCTTGCCTGCTGTACAAGGCAGAGTGTGACAAATGCCTAGGAAAGGTATAAGTACTGTGTTGAAATAAGAGGAAGAAGGGAGCTCCCAGTTATGAAAGTGGAGGCCTTTGTGGAGGTGTTTGTGTCCTGGGCCACCTGGGCTGGGAAGACTTTGAAGAGGCAGAGATGGAGACCCTGCTGGGCAGGGGTTTAAGATCAGCAAAGAATAGCATATTATATATTAACATTATGAATATATATGATATTATATATTAATGTAACTGAAACAACATTTTTATAAAACAATTCTTAATTATATTATGTGGAATGCACTCTGATTTTCTATCCTATTTTTGTTTGTCTGTTTTTTTTTAATGTGATCCACTAAATTTATTTCATGATCCATATGAGTTGCATCCCATAGGTTGAAGAACACAAAGATATTGAGACTAAATTCAGGCAGTGACAGTGATAATGGAAAGGAAGACACAAATTCCCTAGACATTTTGTAGATGGAAGAATTGTTAGTACTAGAATGAGCACTCCATGAGGGCAGGGACTGTTCACTCTGAATGAGTGAATGAATAAATTAACATTACTTGGGGACTGACTGAATAGTGTGACGTGGAGGAAAACCACCTACGTTGGAGTAATCAGAAAACCAGGGAGTAAATAGTAGAAATCAAGATGAGTGAGTTTCAAGAAGGAATGAACAGTCATCACTAACACATGGCTTCAGGTGGAGAACTGAAAATTCCAGACAAAAGATCTGGTATTAACAGACAATAAAGGACTTTCAAGAAAGCATTTTCATGAGTAGGGGTGGAATCACTTATGAGTGTTGAGGAAGCTGCTGGGAAATTTGAGTCAGAATGAATATACCACTCTTGCAGAGCACTTAATATGTATATTTTTTCTTTTTGAAAGGAAAGGGAAAAGGATAACTCCAAGGGGAATTAAGAGGAATAGAAGAGAAGAAAAGGAATATTTAAGGCCCTTTTTATCTTTAAAATTTATGGCTCTCCTGATAGCCTCCTTTTTTTTGTTGTGGTTGTTTTTTGTTTGTTTTTATTAATTTATTTTTTTAGTTCTAGTTGATTTACAGTGTTTCAGATGTACAGCAAAGTGATTGAGTTATACATACATATATATATATATATATATGTATGTATGTATATGTGTACTTTTTCAGATTCTTTTCCATTATGGGTTATTACAGGATATTGAATATAGGTCCCTGTGCTATACAGTAGGTCTTTATTGTTTATCTGTTTTATATATAGTAGTGTGTATCTGTTGATCTCAAATTCCCAATTTATCCCCCCTGCCATAGTCTCCTTTTAGAAAACCCTTTGTAGTACCCTTTTTTTCCAGGATTAAGCTCAAAACCTTTAGCTTAACATTTAAGACCTTGGACCATTTGACCCCAGCTCTTTGCATTGTCAGTCCCCTATGTGATTTCTGTCTGTTTCACCTCTCCTGTCCAGTTAGTCACCAAGTCCTATTGTTTATACCTATTTAGTATCATCTCTTGACTCTTCCCTTTCTTTTCATTCATATTACCACGTATTTTTTTAAACTTTTTATTTTGTGATAGTCTTAACCTTACAGAAGAGCTGCTAAAGCAGTACAGAAAGTTCCCATCATCTGTTCACCCACCATCTCCTAAGAGTAACATAACCATAGTACAGTTATCTAAACTGAGAAATTAGCTGTTTATCGTTTTTCAGGCCATTATCATCTCACCCAGCTCATGGCAACAACCTTGAACAGAGTCTTTCCCTTTAGTCTTGCCTTCTCTCTTTTATTTTCTACATTACAGCCAGAGTGATTTTTATGAAAAAATAAATATAGTTAAACCTTTGATGCCTTTCCATTGCTGTTAGGATGAAGCCTAAATTATTGAACACAGTTACAAGGTCATTTATGATACGATCCCAGGTAATTAAACAATCAAAACCCCTAAAAACATATTTATCTTTCCTATTTCAGTGTCAGTGTAGTAAAACGTCTTATAGGAAGCTTTCCCTGATTGTCACTCCTAATTTTTGGTAATTCACCTCTCCAATGAAATCATGTAGTATTTAGTACTTCTCCTATCAGACATTATTCATCTGTGTTATAAATTAGTATTTGTCTAACTTCTTCACCAGACTGTACGTTTCATGAGGGTTCACCATTGTGGTCAAGCACCTAGGACTGTGCCTGTCACAGAGTAGGCACTTGGTAAATTTCTGTTGAAAGCATGAACTGCTTAACCTTAGACAGGTTTACTCCTGTGCCCTAAAATCTGTCTTGCTTATTTCATCCTTTTTTTTTGTAATTTTATGTGCTTTGCACCTTGTACTGCTATTAACATTCCACATCCTGCAGAACTAAACGTAGTTCCCACCTTCTCTGTGAAGACTTCTTGCCTGCCTTAACTGTTCTTTCCTCTGGATTCTTGTAACATTTACTATCTTTACTGCTCATTTGGCACATATATGCTGTTCTTTGTATTCCCTCTTATATGTACATATCTTATCTCTTCAAATCCTGTATAACTATGTCAATAGGCAGGTGTTTACTTTAGTTCTTCTTCCTTATCCTTCATATTTACTTACGTTTTCGTGTGGAAGACTGTGCTAGTAACTTAGTGGGTAGCAAAAATGCACACAACAAAGTCCTTGCCGTAAAAGAATTTACATTCAAGTAGAGAAAATGAGAATGGAAAAACTAGTGTTTATTGAACACTTCTTATGAATCAGGGATTATGGGCAACTTTTACACAATTGATCTTACTGAATAAATATCAAGGGCATAGGGCAAGTATTAATACATCAGTAAGTAAAAAGCTATATAAAGTGCTCTAGGATTTTATTCATTCAGCAAATATTTATTGAGGGTATACTGTGTGCCAGGCATAATAAGTGCCAGTATACAGAGTCTGACCTCTCATTGAGCTACAGTTTTGTGAGGGATGCAGAAAAATAAATAGGCAATTACAGTATAGTATGATAATTCCCACCATGTGTAGGAGTCCACTTTTAAGTACTTGCCTTCTTGGAGTTGTCAGTCTAGCAGGGAAGGACAGACAAGTAAGCATCCAATGTACTATCCAGTACATATGTGCTGTGATGTAAGGAGATATGCACAGAGCTTGGAAGCCAAGAGAAGGGACACCTAACTAACTCAACCTGGGAAGTTGGGAGGAAGTGGTATTTTGGCTGAGATCAGAAGGAAGAATTGGTGTTTTCAGCTAGGCGAAAATGAGGGAAGTGTATTTGAGGCAGAGGGAACAACAGGGTTAAATGTCCGTGGTTAGAAGAAGCATGGCTCACTTGAAGTTACTATGGCTGGATCATAGGACTGGGGTATGTTGGGGGTAGGGTCAGTGAAGGCAGTAGGAATGATGGAGAGGTAAGCAGGGCCCTGATCACACAGGGCTTTTATAAGGCATTTTATCACACCAAATCTAATTTAAATTCATTAAATTCTAATGAGATAGTATAAGCTGAGACTTTGGGCTCAGGTGTCTACTTTGGATTTAGTTTATGGCCTCTTTAAAGTGGGAACTGTTAATCATTTCACAAAAATGAGATGAAACAATGTTTTGGAGAAAAAAGACAGACAAACAAACAAACCACCCTTTGTTTGTTAGTATTGATAATTATCGTCTGTGACTGTAAAACCTGATTTCCCAAGATGGTTCTTTAAGGGCACCTGGAAGTAATATGTGTCCCAGTGGAGGCCTCTCTGGTGCTGTGGCAGGGTGTGATAAATAGTGCATGTTTCTGGTTTCAGAGATCGCTAGTTTAACGAGTGAAAGGAGTAAGAGTCAGAATGGACTGAGGGAAACCAAGCGGTTTTTTTGGTTTAACCATTCTTGCAGAGGTCAGGCATGAAAATCCCAGAAAGGTTGTGACATAGTCTTTGGAATTCCAAGATCTGGATTCAGTAACTTCTAGTGTTGTTTTAGGCTTGCATATAATGAATCACCATGTTTTCTCTTTGTAGAAAGAAATTCAAGCCATGAGTCAGTGCCATCATCCTAATATTGTGTCTTACTACACGTCTTTTGTGGTAAAAGATGAGCTGTGGCTAGTCATGAAGCTGCTAAGTGGAGGTGAGTAGAGTACAATGAAATGTCAACTTCCATGGTTTGGAAAATTTATACAAATGTTTTTCTTGGTTTGGTTTTTCATGGACATTTACATTTGAGGAGATACTGAGAATAAAGTATCCAATGATAATAGTGTACAAGCTGAGACAAGTTTCACATGTTGCATTTGTTTGTCATGCCTCTTCAATTACTCTTTAATCTAGGATGGTTCCCTCCTACTTCCTCTCTTCCATGAGGCAGACTTACTGAAGGGTCTGGTCTGAAGGGTCTATCTTGTCCCACATTCTGGATTTTTTTTTTTTGTTTAACATCTTTATTGGAGTATAATTGCTTTACATTGTTGTGTTAGTTGCTGCTCTATAACAAAGTGAAGCAGCTATACGTATACATATATCCCCATATCCCCTCCCTCTTGCGTCTCCCTCCCACACTCCTTATCTCACCCCTCTAGGTGGTCACAAAGCACCGAGCTGATGTCCCTGTGCTATGCGGCTGCTTCCTACTAGCTATCTATTTTACATTTGGTAGCATATTTATGTCAGTGCCACTCTCTCACTTCATCCCAGCTTAACCTTTCCCCCTCCCCGTGTCCTTAAGTTCACTCTCTTTGTCTGCGTCTTTATTCCTGTCTTGGCCCTAGGTTCTTCAGAACGAGTTTCTTTTTCTTAGATTCCATATATATGTGTTAGCATATGGTGTTTGTTTTTCTCTTTCTGACTTACTTCACTCTGTGTGACAGATTCTAGGTCCATCCACCTCACTACAAATAACTCAATTTCGTTTCTTTTTATGGCTGGGTAATATGCCATTGTATATATGTGCCACATCTTCTTTATCCATTCATATGTCGATGGACACTTAGGTTGCTTCCATGCACTGGCTGTTGTAAATAGAGCTGCAATGAACATTGTGGTACAGGACTCTATGAGTTATGGTTTTCTTAGGGTATATTCCCAGTAGTGGGATTGCTGGGTCATGTGGTAGTTCTGTTTTTAGTTTTTTAAGGAACCTCCATACTGTTCTCCATAGTGGCTGTATCAATCTACATTCCCACCAACAGTGTAGGAGGGTTCCCTTTTCTCCACACCCTCTCCAGCATTTGTTGTCTGTAGATTTTTTGGTGATGGCCATTCTGACCGGTGTGAGATGATACCTCATTGTAGTTTTGATTTGCATTTCTCTAGTGATTAGTGATGTTGAGCATCCTTTCATGTGTTTATTGGCAATCTATATATCTTATTTGGAGAAATGTCTATTTAGGTCTTCTGCCCAGTTTTGGATTGGGTTGTGATATTTAGCTGCATGAGCTGCTTGTATATTTTGGAGATTAATCCTTTGTCAGTTACTTTGTTTGCAAATATTTTCTCCCATTCTGAGGGTTGTCTTTTTGTCTTGTTTATGGTTTCCTTTGCTGTGCAAAAGCTTTTAAGTTTCATTAGGTCCCATTTGTTTATTTTTGTTTTATTTCCATTTCCCTAGGAGATGGGTCAGAAAGGATCTTGCTGTGATTTATGTCATAGAGTGTTCTGCCTATGTTTTCCTCTAAGAGTTTTATAGTGTCTGACCTTACATTTAGGTCTTTAATCCATTTTGAGTTTATTTTTGTGTATGGTGTTAAGGAGCATTATAATTTCATTCTTTTACATGAAGCCGTCCAGTTTTCCCAGCACCACTTATTGAAGAGGCTGTCTTTTCTCCATTGTGTATTCTTGCCTCCTTTATCAAAGATAAGGTGACCATATGTGTGTGGGTTTATCTCTGGGCTTTCTATCCTGTTCCATTGATGTATATTTCTGTTTTTGTGCCAGTACCATACTGTCTTGATTACTGTAGCCTTGTAGTATAGTCTGAAGTCAGGAAACCTGATTCCTCCAGCTCTGTTTTTCTTTCTCAAGATTGCTTTAGCTATTTGGGGTCTTTTGTGTTTCCATACAAATTGTGAAATTTTTTGTTCTAGTTCTGTGAAAAATGCCATTGGTAGTTTGATAGGGATTGTATTGAATCTGTAGATTGCTTTGGGTAGTATAGTCATTTTCACAATGTTGATTCTTCCAATCCAAGAACATGGTGTATCTCTCCATCTGTTTGTATCTTTAATTTCTTTCTTTTTTTTTTTCATTAGTAAATTTTACCATATTTTTAAGAAAGAAATAATGCCAATTTTACCAAAACTCTCCAGAAAATCGCAAAAACACTTTTCAAGTCATTTTATAAGACCAGGAAAACCTTAATACCAAAATCAGGCAAATACACTACAAGAAAAGAAAATTACAGAACAATAATCCTCATGAACACAAAAGATACAAAAGTTGTTAATAAAATAATAGCAAATCAAATCTAGTAATATATAAAACTGATAGTATATCATGACCAGGGGAAATTTATTCTAGGAATACAAGGTTGTGCATCTTTAATTTCTTTCATCACTGTCTTACAGTTTTCTGCATACAGGTCTTTTGTCTCCTTAGGTAGGTTTATTCCTAGGTATTTTATTCTTTTTGTTGCAGTGGTAAATGGGAGTGTTTCCTTAATTTCCCTTTCAGATTTTTCATCATTAGTGTATAGGAATGCAAGAGATTTCTGTGCATTAATTTTGTATCCTGCTACTTTACTAAATTCATTGATTAGCTCTAGTAGTTTTCTGGCAGCAGCTTTAGGATTCTCTATGTACAGCATCATGTCATCTGCAAACAGTGACAGTTTTACTTCTTCTCTTACGATTTGGGTTCCTTTTATTTCTTTTTCTTCTCTGACTGCTGTGGCTAAAACTTCCAAAACTATGTTGAATAATAGTGGTGAGAGTGGGCAACCTTGTCTTGTTCCTGATCTTAGTGGAAATGGTTTCAGTTTTTCACCATTGAGAACGATGTTCACTGTGGATTTGTCATATATGGCCTTTATTATGTTGAGGTAAATTCCCTCTATGCCTACTTTCTGGAGGGTTTTTATCATAAATGGGTGTTGAGTTTTGTTGAAAGCTTTTTTCTGCATCTATTGAGATTATCATATGGTTTTTATCCTTTAGTTTGTTAATATGATGTATCACGTTGATTTGCGTATACTGAAGAATCCTTGCATTCCTGAGATAAACCCCACTTGATCATGGTGTATGATCCTTTTAATGTGCTGTTGGATTCTGTTTGCTAGTATTTTGTTGAGGATTTTTGCAACTATGTTCATCAGTGATATTGGCCGATAGTTTTCTTTTTTTCAGACATCTTTGTCTGGTTTTGGTATCAGGGTGATGGTAGAATGAGTTTGGGAGTGTTCCTCCCTCTGCTATATTTTGGAAGAGTTTGAGAAGGATAAGTGTTAGCTCTTCTCTAAATGTTTGACAGAATTCGCCTGTGAAGCCATCTGTTCCTGGGCTTTTGTTTGTTGGAAGATTTTTAATCACAGTTTCAATTTCAGTGCTTGTGATTGGTCTGTTTATATTTTCTATTTCTTCCTGGTTCAGTCTCAGAAGGTTGTGCTTTTCTAAGAAGTTGTCCATTTCTTCCAGGTTGTCCATTTTATTGGCATATAGTTGCTTGTAGTAGTCTCTCATGAACCTTTGTATTTCTGCAGTGTCAGTTGTTACTTCTCCTTTTTCATTTCTAATTCTGTTGATTTGAGTCTTCTCCCTTTTTTTCTTGATGAGTCTGGCTAATGGTTTATCAATTTTGTTTATCTTTTCAAAGAACCAGCTTTTAGTTTTATTGATCTTTGCTATCGTTTCCTTCATTTCTTTTTCATTTATTTCTGACCTGATCTTTATGATTTCTTTCCTTCTGCTAACTTTGGGGTTTTTTTGTTCTTCTTTCTCTAATTGCTTTAGATGTAAGGTTAGGTTGTTTATTTGAGATTTTTCTTGTTTCTTGAGGTAGGATTGTATTGCTATAAACTTCCCTCTTAGAACTGCTTTTGCTATATCCCATAGGTTTTGGGTCGTCATGTTTTCATTGTCATTTGTTTCTAGGCATTTTTTGATTTCCTCTTTGATTTATTCATTGATATCTTGGTTATTTAGTAGCAAATTTTTTAGCCTTATGTGTTTGTATTTTTTACAGTTTTTTTTCCTGTAATTGATATCTAGTCTGATAGAGTTGTGGTTGGAGAAGATACTTGATACGATTTCAATTTTCTTAAATTTACCAAGGCTTGATTTGTGACCCAAGATATGATCTATCCTGGAGAATATTCCATGAGCACCTGAGAAGAAAGTGTATTCTGTTCTTTTTAGATGGAATGTCCTATAAATATCAATTAAATCCATCTTGTTTAATGTGTCATTTAAAGCTTGTGTTTCCTTATTTATTTTCATTTTGGTTGATCTGTCCATTGGTGAAAGTGTGGTGTTAAAGTCCCCTGCTATTATTGTGTTACTGTGGATTTCCCCTTTTATGGCTGTTAGCATTTGCCTTACGTATTGAGGTGCTCCTATGTTGGGTGCATAAATATTTACAATTGTTATTTCTTCTTCTTGGATTGATCCCTTGATCATTATGTAGTGTCCTTCTTTGTCTCTTGTAATAGTCTTTATTTTAAAGTCTGTTTTGTCTGATGTGAGAATTGCTACACCAGCTTTCTTTTGATTTCCATTTGCATGGAATATCTTATTCCATCCCCTCACTTTCAGTCTGTATGTGTCCCTAGGTCTGAAGTGGGTCTCTTGTAGACAGCATATATACGGGTCTTGTTTTTGTATCCATTCAGCCAGTCTGTGTCTTTTTGTTGGAGCATTTAATCCATTTACATTTAAGGTAATTATCGATATGTATGTTCCTGTTACCATTTTCTTAATTGTTTTGGGTTTGTTACAGTAGGTCTTTTCCTCCTCTTGTGTTTCCTGCCTAGAGAAGTTCCTTTAGCATTTGTTGTAAAGCAGGTTTGGTGGTGCTGAATTCTCTTAGCTTTTGCTTGTCTGTAAAGGTTTTAATTTCTCCATTGACTCTGAATGAGATCCTTGCTGGGTAGAGTAATCTTGCTTGTAGGTTTTTCCCTTTCATCACTTTAAATATATCCTGCCACTCCCTTCTGGCTTGCACAGTTTGAGCTGAAAGATCAGCTGTTAACCTTATGGGGATTCCCTTGTGTGTTATTTGTTGCTTTTCCCTTGCAGCTTTCAATATTTTTTCTTTGTATTTAATTTTTGATAGTTTGATTAATATGTGTCTTGGTGTGTTTCTCCTTGGATTTATCCTGTATGGGACTGTCTGTGCTTCCTGGACTTGATCAACCATTTCCTTTCCCATATTAGGGAAGTTTTCAGCTATAATCTCTTCAAATACTTTCTCAGTCCCTTTCTTTTTCTCTTCTTCTTCTAGGACCCCTATAATTCGAATGTTGGTGCATTTAATGTTGTCCCAGAGGTCTCTGAGACTGTCCTTAATTGTCTTCATTCTTTTTTCTTTATTCTGCTCTGTGGTAGTTATTTCCACTATTTTATCTTCCAGGTCACTTATCCGTTCTTCTGCCTCAGTTATTCTGCTATTGATTCCTTCTGGAGAATTTTTTATTTCATTTATTGTGTTGTTCATCATTGTTTATTTGCTCTTTAGTTCTTCTAGGTACTTATTAAACGTTTCTTGTATTTTCTCCATTCTATTTCCAAGATTTTGGATCATCTTTACTATCATTACTCTGAATTCTTTTTCAGGTCGACTGCCTATTTCCTCTTCATTTGTTTGGTTTGGTGGGTTTTTACCTTGCTCCTTCATCTGCTGTGTATTTCTCTGTCTTCTCATTTTGCTTACCTTACTGTGTTTGGGGTCTCCTTTTCACAGCCTACAGGTTTGTAGTTCCCGTTGTTTTTGGTATCTGCCCACAGTGGGTAAGGTTGGTTCAGTGGGTTGTGTAGGCTTCCTGATGGAGGGGACTGGTGCCTGTGTTCTGGTGGTTGAGGCTGGATCTTGTCTTTCTGGTGGGAAGGACCACGTCTGGTGCTGTGTTTTGGGGTGTCTGTGACCTTATTATGATTTTAGGCAGCCTCTCTGATAATGGATGGGGTTGTGTTCCTGTCTTGCTAGTTGTTTGGCATAGGGTGTCCAGCACTGTAGCCTGCTGGTCGTTGAGTGGAGCTGGGTCTTAGCGTTGAGATGGAGATCTCTGAGAGAGCTTTCACCGTTTGATATTATTTGGGGTCAGGAGGTCTCTGGTGGACCAGTGTCCTGAGCTCGGCTCTCCCACCTCAGAGGCTCAGGCCTGACAGCTGGCCAGACCATCAAGACCCTGTCAGCCACACGGCTTTTGGGAAGTCTGAGGTCTTCTGCCAGCGTTCAGTAGGTGTTCTGTAGGAGTTGTTCCACACATAGATGTAATTTTGATGTATTTGTCGGGAGGAAGGTGATCTCCACGTCTCACTTCTCTGCCATCTTGAAGGTTCTCTCTCTTCACACTATTTAGTTTTGAAGTGTTCCATACTCACAGATCAATCAAGGAAAAGCTTGAGGGCAGATTTAGGGAAGTCTTCTATTACTCCTGTTGCTAGAGGATCCACATTTCATCTTTTTTCCTTTGTGCTTAGTCTAGTTTCACTTGCTCATAGGGTACTGCGTGCATTGGCCTTCTTCCTGGCAATTCAGACAAGAGTTCCTAGCATGAAATGGCTGCACCTGGTACTTGAGCTTGGCGGGCTGCGTGCAGAAGCTCTGCGCATGACACCTTGGCTCAGCGGGGCCGTGTGCAGAGATGTTGCGCCTGGCCCTGTGGTCTGGAGCCTTGAGCAGCACTAGCAGCATGCAGCTACTCCCCATTCTGGATTTATCTGGTTATTTCTTCCTGGTGATGTTTAACCTGATTTATATTCCTCTGTTTCCTACAAATTAAAACAAGACCTAAAGTGTTGTTTGGACAGAATGTTTTGTAGGTGATGCTGTGTACTTCATATTGCATCACATCAGGAAGTAGTATTTGCTATCTGGTTGTATCTTTAATGGTGATATTAATTTTGATTGCTTAAGATTATGACAGCCAGGCCTCTCCATGGAAGAGTAAGCTTTATTTCCCTTTGCAGCAAGCATGTAATCTGTGGGATGATACTTTGGCACTGTGAGTATCCAGTTCCCCAGTCTTTTGTCTAATGATTTTTAGCATCCATTAACAATCCTTGCTTGTCTCAATTATTTTGTCAGGGGTTGCAGAATGGTAATTTTTCCTATTGCACCCCCTTTTTTTTTTTTTTTTTTTTACAGTTATAAACTGGCATTCTTTTCTGTAAAGGAACTTTCCCTTACTAACTGGGGCTTTTTGATTGACCTATACTGTAGTTCCTACTGAAAAGGCAGGATAAATGTGTTTTTTTAAGGACCAATTTTCAGAGTAAAGAGTTAGTTTAATAATTACTGCCAGTGATTTTTTTTCCTTTTTCCCATTGAGTAATGCTTTCATTTTTTGGAGTATCACTATATAGACTCAAGGATTTTTATATATTCAATGTCTTTCAGTCAGCTATACTCTATTCTTTTGATGCTCAGGTTATCCAAAATTTTGTCAGTGGGAGTCCCTTCAAGCTTATTGTTGTGTCCTTTTGACATGAATCCATCAATCTTTGATAACTTCCTTGATTTTTAGTTCAGGATAAATGGTTCACATTTATATTGCTTTTCTCAGAATCAGCGAATATTCTAAGGAGCCCTGATCCTTTTTATGGGGAGTGGTATTTAGAAAGTATAACTTGGATTCTTGGGATGCTCATTGCTGCTACTTTGTCATTGTTTCTAGTTGAAAGAGCTTGGAAATATATTGTAGCATATTAAAAATAAGTCATGATTTGACAATTCAAGTTTAACATTACAGATGTTTAAAACTTTAAAATTATATTTGAATCTCTTTACTCTTACACAGAAGATCTTGGTTCCCCCATATTAACATAATTAATTACGTACTTTATCCTGCACTATTATATATACAATTATTTCTGCTTTAGTCCTTAGAATAAAATGTAAGCATTGCTGATTGCAAACAGTGGACCCTTGGTATGTATAGATTGAAGATTTTGTTATGGTTACTGAAAGACCCATGCCATGTAGTCAATTAGACATTTTGTTATGGCGTGGATTTGAATGATGTGGCAAGATGGAGACGACAAGTGAGTGATGGAGCTGCCTGACTTTCCCATCACTGTGCGGCTTGTTTGCATATATATTTCATGTGGGAGCATGATCTTCCATTTTGGATTGTAGGGTTACACAAAAGAGAATCCATGTTTATTTGCCATGTTAACACCGTTACTCATTGAACACCTTACTTACTCAGAGAGGCTTTAAAGGAAAGTCGTAGGTTTTAGAATTAAATTCCAGGTTTTCTACTTAGCAGTTGTGTCACTGGGCAAACTTTTTCAACTCTTTGAACCTATTTACTTGTCTGTTAAATGGGGATGCCTTTCTGCATTTCAGGGTATTGGGGAGGAGTAAGTGAGATGAGTATGCAAAGCATCCCCCACTATGCTGACATGTAATAGGTGCACAAGAAATTTTAATCATTAATAATAATAATCCCTTGTTATTTGATGCTTTTCAGTGTAGCCAGAATCACCTTTTGTTTCAATCCCATTAGTGACACACTGGAGAAACTGGATTACTTTGTTAAAGGCCCTGTTCATATGATGGTTGGAAGCCTTGCTAACACCAGCCACCTTTCAAGATGGTGGTCAAGCATGGTTCTTTCAGTATGGACAGATATGGGGATATTAGGTAATACTGTGTCTTTCGTTTTTGGTAACCTACAGCATAATTTTCTTTATATGTAATTTACAAAAATGTGTAATACAAAGTTTTTAATGTTTTGCTAAAAAGTCCTCTGATGAATAGGAATAAGTTGTCTGCTTAATTCTGTTATCCATAGCTGTATGCCAGCCCATCCTTTCTGCTACTCCTAAGCAGAATGCCTTAAAAAAAATTTTTTTTAAAGAATCCCTGTTCCTCTCTCAGTGAGTATATGTCCTGATCACAGAAAGGGCAGGATATGTAGCTAGGTGGGATGTCTTTTCAGTGTACCTCTCTGTTCCTCCTGGTCTTAAGTTTCCTGGGACGGTGCCCAATTTTTCTAGCATAGCACTCAGCAGATTTCCTGGATGATAATTTTCAAATGTATTCCAGGCATTAATTCTTTTTATAATTACTTATAATTTTATGAGTCAACATAATCTTATATCTAAATTTTTACTTTTAAAATATTAAAAATTTTGCATCTTTTTTAGGAAAATGTAATCTTTTGTAGTTATAAAGTAAATACATATTCAAACTGAAGAGATACATTAAGCAATATTTAGAAAACAAAAGATAGAACTAAGCACAACTTAAAAAAATTTTTTTTTAAATAGGAGGAAACTGTCAAGATAGCTCAATTAAAAAGCCTTTCATCAAATGCTTATTGGTTACCAATACACTGGTGAATCAAACCATCAGTTCCTTGCTATTATGGGCCTTATAGCTAATAAGTAAAAGTTATAATTAAGTAATTATAAGGGTGTAGAGTGCCATGAAGAAGTATCAGGTATCATGGGAATAAGTACCAGGAGAACCTAACTTTATTGAGGGAGAATGGCTGTGGCAAGATAGACAGCCACTGCCTTCAGGAGGTGATGTTCTTCAGGAGACCTGAAGAATAGGTAATAATTAGCCAGGTGAAATGGGAGGTGGAGATGGTATCGGGAAGAATGGGAGAAGGAATCCAGAGATAGAGGGAACACTGTACTGAGAGTGCCTGGAGGCAGGATGGAGCAGTGTGGTGTGTACTGGCAACTGATGGGGGATCACAGCTGGAGCAGAGAGAGTGAGAGGAGGGGACCATTGAGAAGCAGGGGCTCCGTTTGAATAATTTTAAAATGTGAATAGCCAGAGTTAATAGAAATATGTTTAGGCTACATTCTTTTATATTTACTTCCTCAGCCAAAATATTTAAATCAAAAGCATATTTTTGATGTAGCAACATTGTACTGATATAGAATTTAATAAGCTAATTAAATGTAAAATGAATTGCAACTGGCAGTCTTAAGCCCATTGACCAAGTGGACAACATGGTTAAAATAAGTTTAAGGGTGTCAATATTGGGATTATTTTGTAATGCTCCCTTATGACTGTAATATTCTTATCTTTTGTTAATTAAATAATTAGAACTCTGATTTTGAGTGTTGGAATTTATTAGTATAGAAAGTTAATCTTTAGAAATTAGAATCACTTTCTATCTAAATAGCTGTTTCTACCATTTATTAGCACCAAACTGCAATATAAGATTTTTAGAAATCAAAGTAATTAAGAAAGCTTCTGAAGATTTTGCTGGAGCCTGTGACCGAGTGGGAGTGGAGTGGAGCGGCTGTTGTTGCCGACTCTTTCCTCCTCCCCACGGTCCAGTCAGCTGGTTGACTAGGCCATTGGCCCTCAAGCTGAGACTTGTCTCTTATTTAGTTCTGGGGAGTGCCTGGCCGACATGAGTGATGTAGAGGAGAACAACTTCGAGGGCAGAGAGTCTCGCTCTCAGTCAAGATCTTCAACGGGAACTCCTGCTCATGTAAAATCGGAGAGCAGGTCAGGATCTCGTAGTCCATCAAGAGTTTCCAAACACTTTGAATCCCATTCTCGATCAAGATCAAAATCCAGGTCGGGGTCAAGGAGGCATTCTCATAGACGTTACACTGGATCCAGATCCCATTCTCACTCTCATAGGAGATGACCTCTAAGTAGGTCCTATACACCAGAATACCATCGTCGAAGGAGCCGAAGTCATTCTCCAGTGTCTAACCTTAGAAGACATACAGGCAGCAGGGCAAATCCAGATCCCAACACTTGTCTAGGAGTGTTTGGCCTCCGTTTGTACACAACAGAGAGAGATCTTTGCAAAGTATTTTCTCGATATGGACCATTGAGTGGTGTCAGTGTGGTTTATTACCAGCGAACTGGACGATCACGAGGGTTTGCTTTTGTTTATTTCCAGAGAATAGATGACTCAAAGGAGGCTATGGAAAGGGCAAATGGAATGGAGCTGGACGGTAGAAGAATTCATGTAGATTATTCTATCACCAAGAGAGCGCACATACCTACACCAGACATATACATGGGCAGACCAACTCATAGTGGTGGAGGTGGAGGAGGTGGCAGACGTCGAGATTCTTACTGTGATAGAGGATATGATCGTGGGTACAACAGATATGAAGACTATGATTACCGATACAGAAGATCACCTTCTCCTTACTATAGTCAATACAGATCACGATCAAGATATCGTTCCTGGCCTTCCCTGCTGGCGCAGTGGTTACGAATCCGCCTGCCAACGCAGGGGACACGGGTTCGAGCCCTGGTCCAGGAAGATCCCACATGCCGCGGAGCAACTAAGCCCGTGCGCCACAACTACTGAGACTGCGCTCTAGAGCCCGCGAGCCACAACTACTGAGCCCGCGTGCCACAACTACTGAAGCCCGTGCACCCTAGAGCCCGTGCTCCACAATAAGAGAAGCCACCGCAATGAGAAGCCTGTGCACTGCAACAAAGAGTAGCCCCCGCTCACCGCAACTAGAGAAAGCCCGTGCGCAGCAATGAAGACCCAACACAGCCAAAAATAAAATAAAATAAAATAAAATTTTTTTAAAAAAGATATCGTTCCTACAGCCCAAGATGCTATTGATAAACAGAGTGGTTGTAGTTGAGGACATCTTTTTCTCTTTCTCTTTTTTTGTTTAATTCTGGATTTCCCCAAGCTTCTGATCCTTCCTACTCCTTAAAAAGAACCCTTAGGGCTTCCCTGGTGGCACAGTGGTTGAGAATCTGCCTGCCAATGCAGGGGACAGGGGTTCGAGCCCTGGTCTGGGAAGATCCCACATGCCGCGGAGCAACTAGGCCCGTGAGCCACAACTACTGAGCCTGCGCGTTTGGAGCCTGTGCTCCGCAACAAGAGAGGCCGCGACAGTGAGAGGCCCGTGCACCGCGATGAAGAGTGGCCCCCACTCGCCGCAACTAGAGAAAGCCCACGCACAGAAACGAAGACCCAACACAGCCAAAAATAAATAAAGTGTAAAATTAAAAAAAAAAAAAAAAAGAACCCTTAAAAAAATCTTTGGTTTATTTAGCATCTACACTTTGTCAATTGTATTGCTGTTTTCTACCCCTTTTATTATATTCTTAAAGATGTAATTGTTGTCATTTTGGGTAGTTAAACATCTTGAGTAAAAAAGGAACCCCCAGTGTTATGCTTTTGTAAATGATTTTTTGTTTGTTTTTTGCTTTTACAGAAAATTAACTCCTGCCTAATCAAATGAGGAAAGAAATGGTCTTTTTAAAGCTTCTTTTGTGTTAGATATTGTATTAGACATTGTATTAGAGAGCTGCATTTACTACAAACTCCTTTTTTAACTTTCTTTTGGGGAAGTTAGTAACATATAAAGTAGTTCAGTCGTGTCAGGTTTGTCTGGGGTGGCATGGAACAATCAAATAGTTGAGTGTAGAAAGTTTGAAGCTATGGAAGAAAACACTTGGTCATTTCTTTTGAAGAACGGAATTTTTGAACCCTAAAAATTATGTTGTTTTTTAGAGATAAAAACCTTGTGGACTCCTACAAAACATGTATTTAAAATACATTTGTTAAAACTTAAAAATGTTAAGTGTGATTTTTGTGTTGAAATTATTGAAGTTTAATCAGTGAAGGACAAGCCTTATTATTTATTATTTAGAGGAGTTGTATGCTTTGCTGTTAGAAATTTTGGTATTGGGAAAATGGTTTAAGCAGGCTATTGTATAGAGTCCTTAGAAATAGTGAGGGGAAGGGTAGTCTCCTTTCAGATAAAAGTTAATTTCTTTGGAAAAAAAAAAAGAAAGCTTCTGAAAGGAAAAGATGAAGGGACGTCCCTGGTGGCGCAGTGGTTAAGAACCCACCTGCCAATGCAGGGGACACAGGTTCGAGCCCTGGTCCGGGAAGATCCCACATCCTGCGGAGCAACTAAGCCTGTGTGCCACAACTGCAGAGCCTACGCTCTAGAACCCGCGAGCCCCAACTACTGAGCCTATGCACCACAACTACTGAAGCCCATGCGCCTAGAGCCCATGTTCTGCAACAAGAGAAACCACCGCAGTGAGAAGCCCCTGCACTGCAATGAAGAGTAGCCCCCACTCACCACAACTAGAGAAAGCCCATACACAGCAATGAAGACCCAACGCAGCCAAAAATAAATAAATAAATAAATTTATATTAAAAAAAGTCATTCCTACCAAATATTTAAAAAAAGGAAGGGGGCTTCCCTGGTGGCACAGTGGTTAAAAATCTGCCTGCCAACGCAGGGGACACCGGTTCAAGCCCTGGCCCGGTAAGATCCCACATGCCGTGGAGCAGCTAAGCCTGTGCACCACAACTACTGAAGCCCGAGTGCCTAGAGCCCGTGCTCTGCAACAAGAGAAGCCACTGCAATGAGAAGCCCGCGCACTGCAACGAAGAGTAACCTCTGCTCGCCACAACTAGAGAAAGCCTGTGCGCAGCAACGAAGACCTGACGCAGCCAAAAATAAATAAATAAATTTATGAAAAGAAAAATTTAAGTCTTAGAATAAAAAAAGATGAAGAAGTACCTGTAGGACTGAAAGGGACGAACTATAGAAATGCAGAAATCTAATTTAATTCACTATGTTAGGGAATTATTTTGTGGTTTAAGGATGCTTTGTCATCTTCTAAGAGATAAAAGGTATGGGACTTCCTTGACCCTGAGCAGGACCCAGGTAAAAAATACCTGTTATTAAGAGTGACCAGGGCTTCCCTGGTGGTGCAGTGGTTGAGAATCCGCCTGCCAATGCAGGGGACACGAGTTCGAGCCCTGGTCTGGGAAGATCCCACATGCCGCAGAGCAACTGGGCCCGTGAGCCACAACTACTGAGCCTGCGCGTCTGGAGCCTGTGCTCCGCAACAAGAGAGGCCGCGATAGTGAGAGGCCGGCGCACCGTGATGAAGAGTGGCCCCTGCTTGCCGCAACTAGAGAAAGCCCTCGCACAGAAACGAAGACCCAACACAGCCAAAAATAAATAAATAAATTTAAAAAAGAAAAGATGACTACCATCTTAAAAAAAAAAAAATCATCTTTCTTTTCAAAAAAAAAAAAAGAGTGACCAGCTTTGTATGGTCAAGCAACAATAGAGGGTATGTCTGTTAATCTGAAATGGAATACTCAGACCAAGCAAATTTTGGCCCCTTTGAAAACTTATATGGCTTAGGAAGACACAAGCAACACCCAGTGGCTAAAGATTGGTTAAAACTTCTTGGTAAAAATACCTGTCTAAAATGGGTGAGTTAATTTTGGACTCAAGAGTGTTTTTTCATAAAAATAAACTGTGCAAATGAACATGTTGACTGAGTAATTAATTTGATTGAGCTAAATTATCAGATTTAACAAGGGTCATTAACCAGCAGCTGCTTCACCACTTTTTCAATTTTTTTTTTAATATTTAGTAATGATTTTCTTGGACAGTTAAAGTTTTGCATTGCTTTTTAAATGTTCTGTGCCATAGCCTATGAAGGCAGACATGAAATGGTTTGGGGGAATAGATAATCTACCTACATTTTAATTTTTTGCTTTGTTATGAAATTTGTACCAAACCCCTCTTGTTTTCCATTATTTAATTTACTTGCTTTTACTCTAAGAAATTCTTGGGTTTCAGTGGACAGTGCTCATCGAGTAGCCTAGGTTGTTAAAATGTAACTTCTTGGGCCCTACCTCGGATCTCTTGAATGACAGTCTATAAGGTCTGGGAATCTGCATTTTAAACTAGTTTGCCAAGTAGTTTCTTCATGTATTAAAGTGCAAGAACAGATTATCCCTGTAGAATATTTCTTCCAGATTGTGCCTAAGGACATAATATTATATATGCTGATATAGCCTTCCCTCATTATTCCTTCTTTTCTTTAGATATTAATTTGAATCATCCAGTGATAAATCTGCAGTTTTCTTTTGCTTAGAATATTTTACTTTCTTCTTTCTCTGAGTTGATATAAAGAATTCTATGTACTTTTGATGTTTGAGGAGGGAGGATTATAGGCACCGTCATCATGTTAGACGCTGCAAGATGCTGAGGAAATCATATGGAAAAGAAGGGGGGACCTTCCAGGACCAATATTTGTCAGTTAAGGAGGAAGGTCTTAGTGGTGTGATCATCCCTCCACCTATAAAAATCATATTGTTGGGAGGGAGACTAAAACTGAAAAGACAAGTTATCCCAGGGAAGAGGGGCCTTCTTATCCAGCCTTGTTTGGTATTTCTGTTCTGGACATTGTCTGGGGATGTGCACTGCTTTAATTTCCCTGTTGATCATTGGATGATGTGAAATCAATTAAAATTTTCTAAGACTTTGAAAAGGAGTTCCTGCTTCAAAGTCTTTAAGAATACAGATCTAATAACTTTGGTGTGCCCTAGAGTCTTTGTTACTCCATTTCTTTGATCTTCCAGATTAGAAGTTCCCTGAAAGTCAGCAGTCACATGTTTCTTGACATATTCTGTGGCACCTAGTTCTAGATCGCATATAATGTGACTTAATTGTTGAATGAATAAATTGTGTTTTTAATTCCTAGTAGGGGTTTCTCCCTTTGCGTTCCTTATTTTAGATATTCTTTGTATTACAAACATTTAACTCAGTTGGCATTTATACATATGTCTTCTTACTGAGCAGTTCTTTTTTTTTTTTTTATATAAATTTATTTATTTATTTATTTATTTTTGGCTGTGCTGGGTCTTCGTTTCTGTGCAAGGGCTTTCTCCAGCTGCGGCGAGCGGGGGCCACTCTTCCTCGCGGTGCGCGGGCCTCTCACTGTCGCGGCCTCTCTTGTTGCGGAGCACAGGCTCCAGATGCGCAGGCTCAGTAGTTGTGGCTCACGGGCCCAGTTGCTCCGTGGCATGTGGGATCTTCCCAGACCAGGGCTCGAACCCGTGTCCCCTCATTGGCAGGCAGATTCTCAACCACTGCGCCACCAGGGAAGCCCAGCTGAGCAGTTCTTGTATGGCCTGGATTTCTCAGAAGAATGAAATCCATGCCTGTTGGTATAGTCACTTTGCTTTTTGGGAGTTGATGTGTGATTGGTTAAACTAAACAGAACAAAACTTCTTCCTTAGGCCCCCTTTTTGTGAATCACAGTCTTGTGAATCCCAGCAGTAAAGAGGGGAAAGTGTTAGAAAAAGTTACTTAGAATCTGAAGCCTCCCTGGTTCTTTGTCTACAGAGAGTAAACTGCCTGTCTCCTGCTGGAGGTGGGGAGTGGTCGTCGCTTGGCTTCCAGGGTGGGGAGGAGGGATCTGGGAATCTTATTTTGCCTTATATGAACTTTCAACCAGTTTTCCTGTGTTCAGCCCTTTCCTTCAGTCCCCCCTCACTTTCCCTTATGCGGTCTTTGGTGTTTGTATTCTGAGCCTTTCTGGAGCTCTAGGGTAGGAATTGATATACCTCCTGTGCAGACACTGAAGTTACAGATTTTTTAACTCTGCATAATCAGTTGCTTTCTCTCTTCCAGAAAATTAGTGCTATATCTCTTCTGTTATCTTCTTTCTTTTTTATTCTGGGTTTATGCCCTTGTTATCAAGCTTATCAAGTTAGTGGATTTCAAATGGGAGCTAAAGTAAACATGTGTTCAATTCTCTAATGTTTTTGAGGATTCCATCTAGACCACTTCTTTCCATCTATTTGGAAGTACATTTTTTTCTTTTTAAGTGTGTACAATAAAAAGCATCCACCAGGGCATGTTTTCAACAGAAGCATTTGCCAAGAAATGGGCATCCAGTCTTTTCAGTGCAGTTTATGTTATGTTTCAGATTTCTTGGCACAGTTTTTAATATTGGAGATTGTTTTGCTTTGGTTCTGTGATCTTTATGGGCCATTGTACTGCCAGAAATCTTACCAATCTCTAGCAAACTTTTTTTTAATGATCATCAGTTATGGTAGACAGCATTCTGTGACTTTAATTACTATATGGGTGTCTTTTCCCTCCCTCTCTCTGATTTTTAGGAGGAGCATTATTTCCCATCCTGGGAAAAATGGGATTGATAATACATCTGGTCTGTTATTTTAAAAGAACTGCCATTTTTATTCTTTTCATATTTTTCTTTGCCTTACCTGTTTTATTTCTATTACTTATTAACCTGAAACATAATTTTAACCCTTAAATTAGTTTGCATACACATGTGATATTTACTTTCCAAGTTTTCTTATGTAATTTGACCTGCGTTTCATATCTTTATTTATACAATGTTGCATACTCTAATCTGATGTTGGAAGCCTAGATTGGTTTGTTATATCTTATACTAAAGTGTTATTGATGGGCATGGTTTACCTAGGGATTCTTCAGAGGTGATTAAAAATCCTCTATTACCTTTTTCAGATTCTCATTAGAAGTCTAAAGAAGATGCTGGTGTAACACTACTATTTGGGTATTAGCAGGCTGCTTTCTGTTTTAGAGTGGAATCGAGAATAAATTATTACCTTTAAACTTCTGTATTTCCTTATATTTACTATTTTTTCCTTTCTTTCCTACACAGCTAAGTTTATGAAAAGGTTTACATGTGTTTTGATTTAAAAATGGCTCTGAATTATATTGAATGAGTTGAAAAATTATGGAAAACTGTGTCTTCTCTTTTCAGGTTCTGTTCTGGATATTATTAAGCACATTGTGGCAAAGGGGGAACATAAAAGTGGAGTCCTAGATGAAGCTACCATTGCTACAATACTCAGAGAAGTGCTGGAGGGGTTGGAATACTTGCATAAAAATGGACAGATTCACAGGTATGTAAAAGACAACACTCTTCCCTTTTGGATAAGTGCAGTGATAGTTGTGCTGTATCATTTCATTGAGGCTATTCCCCATTCTTTTGCACAGTTAATCATAATCTCTGAGTGTTAGCAGGGTTCTTTGTATTACTAGTTCCAGTACATTGTGGTTACACAGCTAGTAAGCATTTGAAAGTAACAAGTACTTTAGTCAAATTGGAAACTCTAGAAACAGGAGAAATTCCTAATTTCCTATGGGAGTCAATCATTGCAATCACTGATAACATTTTGGAATATTCTTTTCCAGTTTCTTTTATATGCTTACAGATATTTAAAACAAAACTGTATGTATAATTTTGTCTGTTTCTTTTTTGTTTCCTTTATGTTATATCTTGACTATTTTCTCAAATTATTAAAAGCTTTTGTAAAATCACTTTTTAAAATTAAAAATTATTATTATTTTTTAAATAAAATGACATTTGAAAACCTGTGTAACATTTCATGGTTCAAGTATTTCTGGCTAATTATATCTATTCAGTCCCTGCGTACAGATAACAAGAGTTGTTATCTGTACAAATGGTGGTAGATTCTGGGTTAGTACAAATTTGTTTAGTCCCTGGATTTGGTTTTCCTTCATTTGAAGATATATTTATTTCCCCATCATTTCTGAAGGATAGTTTCCCTGGATATAAGAATTTGTAGTTGACAGTTCTTTTCTTTCAGCACCTGAAAGATGCTGTGGTACTTAATTGGGACCTTCATGGTTTCAGATGAGAAATCTGTCATGTGAATTGGTGTTCTTAGGCAATATGTTGCTTTTCTCTGGCTACTTTCAAGACTGTTTCTTCGTGGGACTTCCATGGCGGTCCAGTGGTTAAGACTCTGCGCTCTCAATGCAGGGGACACAGGTTCAATCCCTGGTCGGGGAACTAAGATCCCACATGTCACATGGCGTAGCCAAAAAAAAAAAAAAGATTGTTTCTTTTTTTTTTTTTTTTTAAACTATTTATTTATTTATTTATTTTGGCTGCGCTGGGTCTTAGTTGCCGCATGCAGGATGTTTTTAGTTGCAGCATGCAGACTCTTAGTTGCAGCATGCGGACTCTTAGCTGCGGTATGCGGGCTTCTTAGTTGTGGCATGCAAACTCCTAGTTGCAGCATGCATGCGGGATCTAGTTCCCAGACCAGGGATCGAACCCAGGCCCTCTGCATTGGGAGCTCAGGGTCTCATCCACTGGACCACCAGATAAGTCCCAAAGTTTGGTGTTGACAAGTTTAATTATGATATGTCTTAGTGTGGATTTCTTCACGTCTATCCTGTTTGGGGTTCCTAACCTTCTTGAATCTATAAGTTTTTGTCTTCACCAATTTTGGGAAGTTTTCAGCCATTATTTCTTTGAATACCTTTGCAAGCTGTTTTCCCTCATCTTCTTCTGGGACTCTAATGATGGAAATGTTAGATCTTTTGTTATTGTACCATATTGTGCCATAATCCCTGAGGCTCAGTTTTCAGCCTATTTTTACTCTGTTCAGATTGAGTAAATTTTCTTGATTTGTTTTCAGGTTTGCTGATTCTATCCTCTGTCCTCTCCATTCTACTCTGGAACCCATTCCTTGAGCTTTTTATTTCAGTTAGTGTAGGTTTTCAGTTATATAATTTTTATTTGGTTCTTTTTTATAGCTTTTATTTTTTTTGCTGAGATTTTCTGTTTTTCATTTGTTTTGAGAATTCCAAATTGCATGTTAGAAGCATTTTCATGATGGCTGCTTTAAAATTCTTGTCAAATAATTCCAAAACCTGATTCATCTTTGTGTTGACATCATTTAGTTGTCTTTCCTTTTTGAAGTTTTTCCTGGTTCTTGGTATGTTGAATGATTTTTTTTTAAATTTTATCATGGATGTTTTGGATGTTATGTTAGGAGACTCTTGATCCTATTGAAATAATAATATACAGAAATAATATATTTTAGCAGGCAATTGCCCTGATTTTTTAGAGCCCTTGCGGTGTTGTTCTGGTTTGTTTTGTTCCTGTGGCACTGCTGGGGCTCTCTTCTCAATCCCTGCTGATGCCACCCATTGGAGTAGAGTGCCCTTCCCCAGGCCTGGTGCTGCTAGGTGGAAGGTGGGAGGTAGTGGCTGTGCCTGTGGGTCTGTGAGCACTTCTTGGGCTCACCTTGTGGACCAGGCCACCTGGCCGCAATCGGGCTCCCACTCATTCTGTGGTATTGCCTGTGGACATGAAAGGCACTTTTCTGGACCACCTTTTGCTACTGAGTGGGGAATTGGGAGACACTGGGTCTGGGTCATCCTTTGCCAGTGTGTAGAGCAGTGGTCCCCAAACTTTTTGGCACCAGGGACTGGTTTCATGGAAGACAATTTTTCCACACACTGGGGTGGGGGTGGGGGAATGGTTTAGAACAGGCCACAGCCCAGTACCAGTCTGCGACCCTGGGGATTGGGGACCCCTGGTGTAGAGGACCAAGAGGTGCCAGACCTGGGTCACTTTCTGCTGCTGGGTGGAAGAATGGGAGATATTGGCTGGGCCTATCGGTGGTGCTGGTGTAGGCAGCATGGGCCTACCTGCTGCACTAGATGTGGATTGGGCACTGGAGTTTCCTGTCTGGTCTTCATTGGCACCTCTGGTTCTGGCCTAGTGGGTCAGCCTTCCACTCCAGCTATGTAGTCAGGGATGGGGTCCCTGCTAGGTCTGAGCTGTGCTGCCCCTTTCCTGATCCTTTGGCCACAGAGAGCAGGCTTAGAGCTTCTTCTTCTTTTTTTTTTTGGTCTATGCCTATTGACAGTTCTGGGTTGCAAGACTGTAATACCCAGTCCAGGATATATGAGATTGAAAGAAAACTCAGGGAAGTGGTATAGTGCAATGTGAAAGTGGACTTGGATTAGTTGTAAATGTGTAGAGCAAACTCTAGGGCAACCACTAAAAAAGGAAAAATAGAAGAATTAATATGCTAAGAGAGGAGAGAAAAATAGAATCATATAAAATGCTCAATTAAAACCGAAGAAAGCAGAAAAAGAGTGGAAGAACACAACAAGATATAACATTTAAAATCACCTACTTTTAAGGAACTACAAAAATAAGAACAGACTGAGCCCAGAGTTAGCAGAAGGAAGTTAAATAAAAACATTACAATGGAAATACATGAAATACAGACTAAAAAGACAGTTGAAAATGTCAGTGAAACCAGTTTTTAAGAACTGGTTTCTGAAAAAGATAAATAGACAAATTGTTAGCTAGACTCACCAAGAGAAAAAGAGAGAGGACTCAAATAAATTAAATTCAGAAATGAAAGAGGATATATTACAGCTGATACCACAGAAGTATAAGGGATCATAAGAGACTACTATGAACAATTATATGCCAACAAATTGTACAACCTAGAAGAAATGGATAAATTCCTAGAAACATACAATCTACCAAGATTGAATCATGAAGAAATAGAAAATCTAAATGGACCAATTACTACTAAGGAGATCAATTCAATAATCAAAAACCTCCCAACAAAAATCCAGGACTGATGGCTTCACTGGTGAATCTTACCAAATATTTAAAGAGGAACTTACAATAATCCTTCTCAAACTCTTCCAAAAACTAGAAGAGGAGGAAACATTACAAACTCATTTTACAAGGCCAGCATTACCCTGATACCAAAGCCAGACAAGGACACTACAAGAAAAGAAAATTACAGGCCAATATCCTTGATAAACATATACGCAGAGATCTTCAACAAAATGTTAGCAAACAAAATTCAACAATATGTTAAGAGAATCATACAGCATGATTAAGTGGGATTTATTCCAGGGATGCAAGGGTGGTCCAACATCTGCAAATCAATCAATCACTATGATACACCACTTTAACAAAATGAACGATAAAATCATGGTCATCTCAATAAATGCAGAAAAAGCTTTTGACAAAATTCAACATCCTTTCATAATGAAAACTCTTGACAAACTGGGTATAGAGGGAATGTACCTTAACATAATAAAGGCCATTTATGATAAGCCCACAACAAACATCATACAAAAAATGATACTGGACCTCTATCTTATACCATACAGAGGAATCAAGTCAAAATGGATTAAAGACATGAACTTAGGACCTGAAACTATAAAACTCCTAGAAGAAAACATATCCTTGACATTGGTCTTGGCAATGATTTTTTGGATTTGACACCAATAGCAAAGGCAACAAAAGCAAAAACTTTAAAAACTAGACCACATCAAACTAAAAAGCTTCTGCCCAGCAAAGGAACCCATCAAAAAAGTAAAAAGGCAACCTACTAAATAGGAGTAAATATTCGCAAACCACATTCTGATAAGGGGATAACATCCCCAAAATAGGAGGAACTCATACAACTCAGAGGCAAAAAAATAAAAACAACCCAATTAAAAAATGGGAAAAGGACCTGAAGAGACATTTTCCCAAAGAACACATATAAGTAGCCAACAGATATATGTGAAAAAGGTGATCAACATCACTAACCATTGGGGAAATGCAAATCAAAACGACAATGAAATATCCTCTCACACCTGTTAGGATGTCTGTTATCAAAAAAACAAGATATCAGGGAATTCCCTGGTGGTCAAGTGGTTAGGACTCCGTGCTTTCACTGCCAAGGGCCAGGGTTCAATCCCTGGCCAGGGAACTAAAATCCCACAAGCCGTATGGTGCAGCCAAAAAACAAAACAAAACAAAAAGACAAGATATCAGATGCTGTCAAGGATATGGAGAAAGGGAACCCTTGTGTACTGATGTTGGGAGTGTAAACTGGTAGAGCCACTGTGGAAACAGTATGGAGGTTCCTCAAGAAATTAAAAATAGAATTACAGGGAGACTTCCCTGGCGGTCCAGTGGTTAAGACTCTGCACTTCCAATGCAGGGGGCACAGGTTTGATCCCTGGTCTGGCAGCTAGGATCCCACAAGCCGTGTGGCGCAGCCAAAAAAAAAAGAATTACAATAAGATCCAGAAATCCCATTGCTGGGTATACGTCCAAAAGAAATGAAGTCATTATCTCAAAGAGATATCTGTACTCCCATATTCAGCATTATTCACAATAGTCAAGATATGGAAACAACCTAAGTGTGTGTCATGGATGAATGGATAAAGAAATTGTGATACACACACACACACACACACACACACGCATGTACAATGGACTTTATTCATCCATAAAAAGGAGGAAGTCCTGTCATTTGTGACAACACGGATGAACTTGAAGGGCATGCTATGCTAAGTGAATTAAGCCAGACAGAGAAAGACAAATACTGCATGGTATCACTTAATATGTGGGATCTTAAAACACACACACACACACACACACACAGTTAAATTCATTGAAATAGAGAGTAGAAAAGTGGTTGCCAGGGGCTGAGTGGGTGAGGGAAACAGGGAGAGGTTGGTGAAAGTGCAAACTTTCAGTTATAAGATGAATAAGGTCTGAGGATTTAATGTATATCATGTTGACTATAGTGGATAACACTGTATCATATTATTGCAGTTTGCTAAGAGAGTAGGATTTAAATGTTCTCAAAAAATAAAAGTAAATATGTGAGGTGATAAATGTGTTAATTAACTCTATGGAGTTAATCCTTTCCCAGTGTATATGTGTACCAAACCATCACATTGTACACTTTAAATATCTTACAGCTTTATTTATATCTTACAAATTTATTTATCTTACAATATATCTTATTTATTTATATCTTACAATTTTATACCTCAGTTAAAAAAAAAGTCACCTACTTAACCCTAATCCGTCAGCAAACAGACAAGCAAAGGCCCAGAAAAGTAACTGACCAAAGATCAGGTGACTACCGATTTGTAAAACTGAGGTTTTAAGGAGTAATCAGAATATGGAGGAAAAAAACAAGGTATTCCCTCCCCCTACACACAAACTTTTGATTAGATTACCCTGAGAGTAGAAGCATTTTAAAGAAAATCAATGTATAGTAAGTGAAATCAGTCATCTATAGAAGCATCTCATTCTAGGAAAAATGAATAATTCTTTCCAGTTGTTTAAGTTTTTTCCACCTGCTTAAGTCTTACAAAGGAAACAAACTTTTTTAAAATTAATTAATTTTTATTTTTGGCTGCGTTGGATCTTCATTGCTGCGCACGGGCTTTCTCTAGTTGTGGTGAGTGGGGGCTACTCTTTGTTGCGGCTCATGGGCTTCTCGTTGCAGTGGCTTCTTTTTTTTTAATTTAATTTAATTTTATTTTATTTTATTTATTTTATTTTTGGCTGCATTGAGTCTTCTTTGCTGTGCGCGGGCTTTTCTCTGGTTGCGGTGAGCGGGAGGTACTCTTTGTTGCCGTGCACGGGCTTCTCATTGCGGTGGCTTCTCTTGTTGCGGAGCACAGGCTCTAGGCGCACAGGCTTCAGTAGTTGTGGCACGGGGGCTCAGTAGTTGTGGCTTGCAGGCTCTAGAGCGCAGGCTCAGTAGCTCAGTAGTTGTGGTGCACGGGCTTAGTTGCTCTGCGGCATGTGGGATCTTCCCAGACCAGAGCTCAAACCCATGTCCCCTGCATTGGCAGGCGGATTCTTAACCGCTGTGCCACCAGGGAGCGGTAGCTTCTCTTGTTGTGGAGCATGGGCTCCAGGCGCGCAGGCTTCAGTAGTTGTGGCGCATGGGCTCAGTAGTTGTGGCTCGCGGGCTCTAGAGCACAGGCTCAGTAGTTGTGAGGGCTCAAACCCGTGTCTCCTGCATTGGCAGGTGGATTTTTAACCACTGAGCCACCAGGGAAACCCCAAACTTTCTTTTTATGAGGATAAAAGAGAGTAATTGATTCTAAGGAATAACATGTAAACTAGAAATCTTGGAAACACTGAAAGTATATTCTTAAGACAATAGGATTTTTCATCTAAAATTGTACGTAATCAGTTGTTTTGTACCTAGTTAAAATAATGTGTTAACAAATGACTGAAAAGGGGGCATGACCAAAGGGTATGTTTAGGAATTTATTTCCCACACTGTCAAGGGAAAAGGTGCCCTGAAAAACAGGATTCCTGTCCTCTGAATGGTGATAACCCTGTGGATACATACCTTGGTACCTAGCAATGAACGTAATTCAGTTAATACCTCAGTTCTGATTCCATGTTCATCAAATAATCTTCTAGAAGGACATATGCCATAGACTGCTAATTGGCCCCTAATATGTCTCCCCTTGTTTTAGAATTAAAAGAAAAAAGACATTTTTTACTGGGCACATGAACATCCAGAGGAAAGGCAACATTTCATAACCTCCCATGCAGGCCAGATTTGACTGTGTGATTTAGTTTCTAGCCACTGTGATGAAAACAATAGTGTTCCCTTAACAGGTTTTATCAGTCCCAGCACCACTGACTTTTGGGCTGGGCAATTCTTTGTTGCAGGGGCTATCCTGTGCGTTATAGAACAGATCTAGCAGCATATCCGGCTTCTACCTATTACATGCCAGTAGCGCACACACGTACACACTGCCCCCAGTGCCCATTGCGACAACCTAAAATATCTCTAGACATTGCCAAATACCCTGAGAACCACTGCTCACAGAAAGTGACATAACCTCTATTTGCCCTTTCCTTCCTTCTATTGAAATGTGGATGTGGTAGTAAGGCATCTTGGACTGTGCAGCAAGAACTTAGAGATGGTAGAGCAATAAAATATGAGGAACCTGAATCACCAACTCTGTGGAGTTACCATGCTGAACTGATGTCACTCATGCCCAGACTGTCATGTGAGAGGAAAAAAAATTTATTTTACCACCATATAGATCATCAGTGATTGACAGACTCTGGCCCACAGGATGAATGCAGCCTGATGCCTGTTTTTTTTGGTTTTGTTTTTTTTTTTGGTTTCTTTTTTAAAACACAGCCATGCACATTTTAGCACTACAGAGAAAAAGTAGTGGTGACAGATATCATCTGCCCCACAAACCCTATTTACTATCCGGCCCTTTAAGAAAATGTTGACCCCTGGTGTAGATAATAATGACAGCTAGCATTCACTGCAACTTGTGTGCTAAATACTTTTTTTTTCTTTTTAAATATTTATTATTTGGCTGCGCCGGGCCTTAGTTGCAGCATGTGGGATCTTTAGTTGCAGCATGTGAACTCTTAGTTGCGGCATATGGGGTCTAGTTCCCTGACCAGGGATAGAACCCGGGCCCCCTGCATTGGGAGCATGGAGTCTTAGACACTGGACCGCCAGGGAAGTCCCTAAATACTTTTCTAAGTGTATTTTCTACCTTAACCTGATTTAATCTTCACAATTATTTTATGAGTTGGTACTATTTTTTAAAAGTTAATTAATTAATTAATTTTTGGCTGCGTTGGGTCTTCATTGCTGCGCATGGGCTTTCTCTCTAGTTGCGGTGAGCAAGGCCTACTCTTTGTTGCCGTGCGCCTACTTCTTACTGCAGTGGCTTCTCTTTGTGTGGAGCACAGGCTCTAGGCACGTGGGCTTCAGTAGTTGTGGCACACAGGCTCAGTAGTTGTGGCTCACGGGCTCTAGAGCACAGGCTCAGTAGCTGTGGCACACGGGCTTTGTTGCTCTGCGGCATGTGGGATCCTCCCGGACCAGAGCTCAAACCCATGTCCCCTGCATTGGCAGGTGGATTTTTTTTTTTTTTTTATAAATTTATTTATTTTTGCCTGCATTGGGTCTTCGTTGCTGCGTGCGGGCTTTCTCTAGTTGTGGCGAGCAGGGGCTACTCTTTTCGGTTTTTTTTGGCTGTGTAGGGTCTTTGTTGCTGCGCGTGGGCGGCGAGCGGGGGCTACTCTTCATTGCGGTGCGTGGGCTTCCCATTGGGTAGCCTCTCTTGTTGCAGAGCACGGGCTCTAGGCACGCAAGCTTCAGCAGTTGTGGCACTCAGGCTCAGTAGTTGTGGCACACGGGCCCAGCTGCTCCACGGCATGTGGGACCTTCCCAGACCAGGGCTCGAACCCGTGTCCCCTGCACTGGCAGGCGGATTCTTAACCACTGCGCCACCAGGGAAGCCCGGCAGGTGGATTCTTAACCACTGTGCCACTAGGGAAGCCCCTGGTACTATTATTATTCCTATTTTACAGATGAGGAAACCAAGGTAAAGAGAGTTAAGTAACTTGACAAAGGTCACCCAGCTAGTGACAGAGCTGGGATCTGAATTTAGCAGTCTACTTCCAAAGTCTTCTAGGAAATATTGTGCTAATCAGTGAAGCTGGGCATATATTGATTTAAATATCAATTATAGTTTTTAGTTACTAACTCAATAGAATTTAGATCTGCCACTGAATTATTATTCTTTAAATATGCAATTGTTATCTTATTTAACATATCTGTATCTCTATTTTTAAAAGTCAGAGTCCTCACTTCAGAACATGGATAGAAGTATATTCTTTTCCCTAAACCTTTACATATGCAGACTGTATATAGTCAATGGTAAAATTAACCCAAAATACACACTGAAATACAGGTTAAGTTCACTGTCTTTTTTAGAAAGCAATAAAGTTGACTTACATCAAGTTCAGGCACAAATTCAATCTGTGCTCAATTTTGTATGACTGTAACATCTACTTTGTTAAATTTATCAGCTCTCATTTAGCTAAATGAGTAAAAGGGACCAAAAAATATTGAAAGAAATAGTGACCTGAAACTTCCAAATTTGAGGAAGAACATTAATCTACAAATTTAAGAAGCTTAACGAACCACAATTAAGATAAATACAAAGAGATCTATACCCAGACACATCATAGTCACCCTATTGAAACCTAAACACAAAGAGAATATCTTGAAGGCAGCAAGAGAAAAACAACTTATCTTGTAGGGGGAATGCTATAGACTGAATGTTTGTGTCCCCTCAGAATTCATATGTTGAAACCTAATCCTCAATGTGGTGGTATTTGGAGGTGGAGCCTTTGGGAGGTACATAGGTCATGAGGGTAGAGCCCACATGAATGGTATTAGTGTCCTTATAAAAGAGACCCCAGAGAACTCCCTTGCCCCTTCTGCCTTGTGAAGATACAGCGAAAAGGTGGTCACCTATGAACAGGGAAGCAGCTCCTCACCAGGCACCAGATCTGCCCCTGCTTTGATCTTGGACTTTCCAGCCTCCAGAACTGTGAGAAATAAATGTTGGTTGTTTAAGTTACCCAGTCTGGTATTTTTGTTATAGCAGCCTGAACAGACTAAGACAGAGCATCAGTGTGATTAGGAGTTGACTTCACATCGGAACAGTGGAGGCCAGAAGTTAGTTGAAGTTAGCCCTACAACACTAATGACCCCTTTGAACTATAGTCCTCTGCGATTGAAAGATATTTTATAGGTACATACAGGTTCAGGATTGTTATCTTCTTGGTAAATTATTCCCTTTTTTTTGTTGTTATATAATGACACTTTTTATTCCTAGAAATGCTTTTGTATTAAAGACAGTTAGGTATTATTTTAATATGGCTTTACTGGCTTGCCTTTGGCAAGTATATGTTTCATTGTGGCTCAGTCTTCCTAGGGTCCTAGGTTTATGAAGGGGTCTCAGTTCTCTTTCTCAACCTTAAGCTAGCCCAATGCCATGTTTTCTGTTTATGGGTGGATTTTAAAGCCTGAGCTCCCTAGCTATTTGGGGGAGTATCACTGTTCTGTCACCCAAGGCTTACTGCTCTGCTCTTAAGTGTCCTTTTCATTTCTGAAGATTGAAGATTTCCTTTTCTTTATTTCATGTTCATTTATGTGGCAGTTTCCCCCCCTAATTAATCCAGCATTTCTGTGTGTTTGGAGAAGGGGAATGGTGTATCTTGGGGCCAAGGCCTGGGTAGTAAGTGATGAAAGTCTCTGCCGTGTTGCTGGAATGGAAATTCTCTTACACATAAAATCAGAGAACCTCAGTGTTGGCTTCATATTGGAATCACCTGGGAAACTTTAATAAGTACTGGTTCCTGGATCCACTGCCAGAAATTCATTAAACTGGTCTATGATGAGGCCTTGGCATTGGGACTTCTGAAAGTTCCCCAAGAGATCCTAATATGCAGCCAAGGCTAAGAACCCTACTTACACTTTAGCCGAGATGCACTGAGATTTCAACAGGAGAAGGTTGGGATAAAGTTGTTTTACTGGGAAACAGAGATGGATGTTTTTAGTAGGTTTTGTTACTTCTCATATCTTTAGAGTCCAGTTGTTATTTCAGGTAGATTTGTGTCAGTCTGGTGGATTAGGTCACATAATTTTACTCTGTTTCTACTGTGTTTTCTCCTTGACTCCCCAGGCTTTAGAGGTTTTGACTAGGGCGAATAGGTCTCTAATTAGACTTACACTTTTCTCTCTGTATCTACGTACCCAAATATTTTTCCCATTTAAAGAGGTTAGCTTTAACAGAAATGGTAGATATTTAGTTAGTTTAAGATGCCTAAATGTAGCGTATTTTCCAGCTTTTGTCTTGATTCATTTCTTCTCTTGGCCTTTTTCATGTTTTCCATAAACTGTGCCTATTGATGAGTCATAAAAATGTAATGGGGGGGCTTCCCTGGTGGTGCAGTGGTTAAGAATCAGCCTGCCAATGCAGGGACACGGGTTCGATCCCTGGTGGCACAGTGGTTAAGAATCCGCCTGCCCTAACACACCACTGTAAGGCAATTGTACTTCAATAAAGATGTTTAAAAAAAAAAAAGCACTACCCATAAAAGAAAATATTGATAAAATGGCATTCATCAATATTTAAAACTTCTGCTCTTCAATCAACAACCTTTAAGAAACTGGAAAAAAAAAAAAGAAACTGAAAGGGCAAGCTACATTCTGGGAGAATATATTTGCAACACATATATTAGACTCATATCCATAGCACATAAAGAACTATGAATTAATAACAAGAAGACAAACTAACAGAAAGTGCATGAAAGACCTGAACAGACACTTCATAAAAGAAGATATGAGTGGCCAATAAGCAGAGACAACGATGCTCAAAATCATTAGGCATCAGAGAAATGCAAATTAAAACCACTGTGAGTTACTACTACATCCCCTCTACTAAAAAGACTAATCATATCAAATCATTGGCTAGGATACAGAACAGCTGGAACTCTCATTCACTGGGAAAGGGATATTGCAAAATGGTACAACCAGTGTAGAAAACTGGACACTTCTGATAAAGTTAAATATGCACATGGCTTAAGATCCAGCAATCCCATTCCTAAGTACTGTCCCAAGAGAAATTACAACAGAGGTTGACCAAAAAAATTGAATATGAATGTTCACAGCATCTTCATTCATAATGTTCCCAAATTGGAAACAACCCAATATCCATTGTGTGACACGTCCATACTGTAGAACACAAAGAGAAATGAACTACTCATACACGCAACAATTTAGACTAATCTCAAGAGCATTATGTTGAGCTAAAGAATCTAGGCACAAAACAGTACCTACTCTACGATTCCATTTATGTGAAATTCAAGACTAGGCAACACTAAGTGACAGTGACACGGATCAGTGGTTGCATCTAAGTGGGATACGAGGAAGAAGTGTGAGGGGCCGGAGGAATTTTCTGGAGTGAAGGAATTGGTCTGTATCTTAATGGAGGGTGTGTTCACAAGTGTATAATCTGTCAAAACTTACTGAATAACTGTATTTTATTGTATGTAAATTATACCTGTAAATTATAGTGTCAAAAGAAAAAAGAAAAAAAAAAAAAGAATCCGCCTGCCAATGCAGGGACACGGGTTTGATCCCTGGTGGCACAGTGGTTAAGAATCCGCCTACCAATGCAGGGACACGGGTTCGATCTGTGCACCACAACTACCGAGCATGTGCTCTAGAGCCCACGAGCCACAACTACTGACCCCATGTGCCACAACTACTGAAGCCCGTGCGCCTAGAGCCCGTGCTCTGCAACAAGAGAAGCCACCGCAATGAGAAGCCTGCTCGCCGCAACTAGAGAAAGCCCGCACACAGCAATGAAGACCCAATACAGGCAAAAATAAAATAACTAAAAGTAAATAAATTTTAAAAAAATGTGATGGGGAGAAACTTGTGTTCTGTACTAATGAGAAAGTCAAGTATGTCTATGATATTACTTTTAATTTTAAAAGGAATCTGTAACTTTGGTGCAGTAGTGACTTGTGAGAAATGGCATCAAGCTGTGGAAAACAACACTCACTGTTCTTGCTGTTTAAGAGTGGTTGGAGGATTTAACTGTTGGGGCTGTTGGGTTGCTTGATATCCTTTGAGGCAGGTAACAAAGGTTCTTCAGTTAAGGACCATTATGTTGATTTCCAGAGATTTAGTTACAAATCTTTTCCTTGAAAGGTCATTTGCCCTGTTGTGTGTGAGGACAGACTGTGGTGTGTTTAATTGTCCAGTGAGCCATTTAGCTTCATGATCTTCCTCTGCTTTTACTCTTGGAAACTGTTCTATATTTTACACTTTTGGTTTGAAAAGGGAAACATGAATTGATTATCTGGGGAACTGATCAGGAAAAGTAGTCACCCAAAGTGTAGGTTCGACTGAAAATGGATTACTGTTTCTTCACTTAAGACAAAAGCTTAGAAAACATTATTTGAATGGGTAATGCAAATATAGGCTTAGAAATTCAAATGGTACAAATGGTATATGATAAAAAAACAAGTCTTCACCATATCTACTGTGCTAAAACGTGGTGATAAATATGTACTCTTGATATGATGTGATGAAAATGGCACTTCTGTGGTTTTCCTTCCCAAAACTCATAACACCAGTTTAATCATGAGGAAAACATCATACAAATTCCAGTAGAGGGGCATCCTACAAAATACTGGACCATTACTCCTCAAAACTGTCAAGGTCATTAAAAACAAGGAAAGTCAAAGATTAACTGTCACAGACAAGAGAAGCCCCTAAGAAGACATGACAACTAAATGGAACATGGTATCCTGGGAAAGAAAAAGGACATTAGGTTAAAACTAAAATACTTGAATAAATTGTAGACCTTAGTTAATAGTAATGCATCAATACTAGTTCATTACTGTGGCAACAGAACCATTTAATGTGTCATGTTAACAATAGGGGAAACTGAGTGACAGGTGTATGGGAACTCCTCTGCACTATCTTCTCAATTTTTATGTAAATCTAAAACTGTTCTAAAAAAAAATAAAGCATTTTAGGGACTTCCCTGGTGGTGCAGTGGTTAAGAATCCGCCTGCCAAGGCAGGGGACACGGGTTCGAGCCCTGGTCCGGGAGGATCCCACATGCCGCGGAGCAACTAAGCCTGTGCACCACAACTGCTGAGCCTGAGCTCTAGAGCCCGCGAGCCACAACCACTTAGCCTGCATGCCACAACTACGGAAGCCTGCGCACCTAGAGCCTGTGCTCTGCAACAAGAGAAACCACCGCAGTGAGAAGTCCGCACACCGCAACGAAGAGTAGCGCCCGCTCGCCGCAACTAGAGAAAGCCCGCTCACAGCAACAAAGACCCAAGGCAGGCAGGCAGGCAGGCAGGCAGGCATAAATAAACAAACAAACAAACAAACAAACAAACAAATAAATATAATAAAGCATTAAAAAAAAGAAAAAATCTCCTTCTTTCACTGAACCTCTAGTACCCTGGTCTAAAGGGAACCACTTCTTGCCATTTTCTTGTGATTCCTTTGAGAGCGATTTTATGGCAATATAAACATACTGTATGTATCTCTCTCCCTCCTGCTTAAAAACAAAAGACAAATGGCAACATGATGTATGTAGTATTCTTATTTCACTTAATATATTTGGAGATTGTTCCATATTAACATATATATTCGTTAGTATTCGTAGTATTTCATTGTATAGATATACCATAGTTTAACTGCTTTCCTATTTAGATGGATAGTTAGTTGTCCTATTTGATTACAGCATACTGGTTTATAAGCCTAATATTTGGAACAGAGTTAAGAGGTGGGAGTTGGGAGGTGGGATGGCAGGAGGGAACAATTTTATTTTTGTATTTAGTTGGATTCATTGATTTACTACTCCACATCTCTTCAGAAACAATCCATTTTTATTTTAGTGTTTAGTTGGATGGATGGATTGATTTAATGATTCACTTATCTCCATAAGAAGATTTAAGGCAGGTTGTCTTCTATTATTTAAATCTATTTGATGAGTATCTGGGAGATGCCCCCTATGCACTAATTATAATATTAAGTAAGTACAGATGATATAGAAATGTACTAAGATATGACTCATGGTGAAATGAGAAAGATTATATTTTTATGATCTGTACTAACATTATAGCCTGCTGCAGAAACACAGAGGAGGAAGTGACTAAACTATACATTGGTTTTTCCGTTAAGTTTTAGATATCATTCCAGATGAGCTCAGAAAAAGGAGTTGAAGGTTCATGGTTGCCTTAGTTGAATGGTCTTGTCACCAAGGGAAGGAAATATCCTCAGTTCTCTCCTGTTCATGGTGTAGACTTTAGGTTTGTAGAGCAAAGTGAGCCAACTTCCATTCTAAGTCAGCCTCTGGGAAAGGTCCTATAAATTGCTTGGACTTATAAGCAGAAAAAAATACTCAGTAACATGATTTCCGAATGATTCAGTATATATTCAGGAAAGGTATTGTATACTCTTGGTATGGTGACGTTGCTACACACAGTTGTGAAACTGTTGTTCATTGTTTACCAAGGAATGGTTATAGCTAAGGATAGGGGAAAGAAGACAGGGACAAGGAAGAGATGAAGTGTCCTTTCACTGGTTCTTTTTCCTGACAAACAGGGTCTTCTTCCATGAGCTAGCCTCGCTTTTCTTTCTTGTCTAGCTTCAAGGCCTGGCTCTTTTTTATTTAATTATATTTATTTTTAATTATGAAACAAATAGGTGAGTCCATTCCCACAAGACTCTGATCCCACTCCTCTCCACTAAAGGAAATAAATTCATTGCTCTCTGTGTATGGAAAGGGGTGTGTGTGTTTGTGTGTGTGTAACATTAATGGTGGCATACAAAATGCACTGTCCTATTTGATTTGTTCACTTAGCAGTATGTATTATGTATTAGAGGGCATGACATGTTGATTGACCTTAATCCATTTCATGGATGTAACAGAATTAATTTAATCTTTTTGCTGTTGTTGGCTTTCTAGGTTGCTACCATTTTTGGTTGGTTATTACAAACAATTCTGTAGACAACCCCCTTGTACATTCTGTGAACATTGTGAGAGTTTCTCTAGGTTATCAAAGAAGTGGATTACTCATAGGAATTAGGGATTGTAAATTTTGCTAGATATTACTGACACATTATTGCATGAGAAAAACAAGTTGTAGATTTGAAGGCATAGTACAGTATCATTTATGTTGGAAGAAAAGCCCAGATATGTCACAGGAACATATTCTGTTAACTAGACTGATAATGGTTGAAAACTTTGGAGAGAATACTAGACTTGAGAACAGTGGTCAAAAGGAACTTTGGCCTTTTCAGTGTTGTTTAGGTTTTTATAACAGGAATGTGTTCATGTATTACTTGAGTTGTTATATATAGTTACTAATAAGAATATAGAGATATTTGAATAATTTACATCATGTATTTATGCTACAGGCATAGAATAGTCCCTGTTTTCAACCACATACCATTTAAAAATTTTGATCATATATTAGGGTGTAGAAAAAAATCATTGTATTTTAAAAAGTAGATAAGGTGATAGTAAGTGAGGGTCACATTCTTTGGCCACTATTATCTCAATTGAGTATTTAATAACCTCAGATTTTCCAAATTTAATAGTAAAAAGCTATATGTTATTGTTTACAATGTTTGGATTCTAGTACAAGTGACTACAATTTTAAAAATTCTACTGTTGGCCTTAATACCCTTTACTGCAAAATAGAACATTTAAATATTGACAGTGTTGTGGTGAATATAGTGAACTGCTTAAGTTATGTGACTCCAAAGAATAAGTGTTTTTTAATAAGTGATTTTTTTTTTTCTTAAAGAGATGTGAAAGCTGGCAATATTCTTCTTGGAGAAGATGGCTCAGTACAGATTGCAGGTAATGATTAGTATTTCTTTTTATTTTGGTTTAATGGTTGATAGAACCACATTACTTATCTGTTATGTTTTCTTAGTCAGTTTTCTCTTCTATCCCCTGGACCCTCTTTGGTCAAACATACTATGTTGACACATCCCTACTGACTCTCAAGATATCTTCCACTACTCATCCTTCATTTTCAATCTTAGGCATTTTCTGACCATTGCTCATTACCTTACAATTATCTACTCCTTATCCCCATTAAAGTCGTCATCTGTGGGTTTTCATAGCATTCTTTACTTTCTTTTAAAGGAGAAGTAGTCAAGAAACCTCATTGCGTTTAAGAATAAATATGCTACAGAGAGGTGATACAGAACTGCTTCTGTCCTGGGAGAAATGGGGTATTTGCCAATTAGGAAGAGGCATCTGAGATGTGGAAGTGTACTTTTGGCAGACTCAGAGCTAAAGAGATAAGAATTGGAGTCCAAGGCCTGCCAGTGTTGCTATCCTGGTGAAATGCCCCCTCCACCAGGGTGAAACTCCAGAATAGCTAAACTGCAGGATTGTAGATCAAGCAGATCATCTTGAGAAAAAACCTCATCTTGGTCCCACACTGCTGGAACAGTCAGGTGTTTGGCAGGAAGAAGATAACCACCCAAACCTTGAATTGTTTCTTCAGCTTTAGAAGATAATTTAGGCACACATCTTCATGTCCTCAGGTAAGGGAATATTTTAACCAAGCCACATCATGTTCTAACGTAAAGAAAAAGATTGATAAATTTGGCTCCTGTAAAATTAGCAACTACTGTTCATCAAAAGGAGAACAGTTTGTCTCCATTAATAAGTAAAAAAGCAAAACCACAGAGAAGATATTTGCAGCATGAATAACTTGACAAGGGGCTCAAATTTAGAACATACAAAGAACTCATTAAGGAAAAATCAGATAATCTCAAATGACATCAAAACATAAATATAATAAAAGGTGGTCAACCTCACTAGTTAGCAATTAAATGCAAAGTAAAATAACATTGGGATACCACATTATACTGACTGACCTAGCAAACACATCTGACAGTACTAGTTATCAGTGTGGATGTAAAGCAAGGGAGAATCTCACCCTCTGATGGTGGGAATATCAACAGTACCAACACTTTATTAAGTTGAAGATATGCATACCCAGAGACTTTAGCTTCTAGGTGTATGGCGTAGAGAAACTCATACTTCAGTGTGCCATAGTGCTCATAAGCATTGAAAGTTTGAAACAGTCCCAGGTCTTTTGTTAGAATGGATAAGTAAAATGTAGTTAATTTATACTTTGGAATACTATATAGTGATGAAAATGAATAGAACTACAACTGTATACAAAAGCATTAAATAAATTATAAAAATATAGAGTGAATGAAGCTAGTCAGAATATATAGCTTGTGATTCCATTTATATAAGTTCAAAACCAGGCACAATTATACTGTATTGTTTAGAGAAGCAAAATCAAGTGGTAAGAAACTAAAGAAGAGAGAATTCTGGGAAGATGGCAGAGTAGGAAGCACCAAGAATCTTCTCCCCACCTAAACAACAATTGAGTTGGCAGAATTTGTCTAATGTTGGAATTCTGCATTTTTTGCTTGAAAATTCTAGGGCAAGACTTGGAAGGTAAATTACAGTTAATTTCAGTTAATTTCAGAGCTGCTCATTCCTCACCTATCAGCCACCTGGCAGGCAGCTATGCACATGTTTTTGGAGCAGCTTGCAGGAACCATGGTGGCAGAAAAGATCCTGTCCTCCAAATATCCAGCATATGCTCTGGTTACTGATTGCTTCTGATCACAGAGGTGCAAAGAGACAGGCAGCCATTGTTGTTGCAGCTCCTCCCTTCCAAGTGATTTCCAAGGGACTTTAACAGGCCATAGCCTTTTTTTCCTTCCCTTCTCTTCTCTTCTTGCCCTTTTTGGAGCCCGACTTTAAAGACTAAGACATCAAAAAACAACTACAGGGGGAAAAAAAACCAAAACAAAACTATAGAGACTTTCCTGGCAGTCCAGTGGTTAGAACTCTGCGCTTTCACTGCTGAGGGCCTGGGTTTGATTCCCTGGTCGGGGAACTAAGATCCCACAAGCCACATGGCTGTCCAAAAAAAAAACAAAAACAAAAAACAAAACTACATTTGCAGGGAAAATTGGAAAGTGAATGTTCATTCCCAGGAAGAGGTGCAGAAAAGATCTGAGAAGATCTTAACTTTACATTTCAGGCTGATGCTTAGCACAGATACAGCCTACCACAACCCCAAAAAAACAAAAACAATAACAAAAAACAGCAAACCCCAGGAAAGGGGGAGAATCTGATTTCCAGCATTACCACCTTATTAGATTCAAATGTCCAGTCTTCAACAGCAACAAAAAAATCACAAAACACTCAGTGAAACAGGAAAGTATGGCCTATTCAAAGGAAATAAATAAACAAACAGAAACTATCACTGGAAAAGGCCTGATGGCAGATCTACTAGACAAAGACTTTAAAACAACCATCTTAAAATGTTCAGAGAATTAAAGGAATATATGGAAAAACTCAAAACAATGATGTGTGAATAAAATCTAAATATCAATAAGGAGAGAAAACCTCAAAAGAAACCAAAAAGAAATTCTGGAGCTACAATAACTTGTATTGTGAAATGAAAAACTCACTAGAAGGATTTAAGTGCAGATTTGAGCTGGCAGAAGAAATAATTGGTGAACTTGAAGATAGAAAAATGGAAATTATCAAGTCTGAGGAACAGAAAGGAAAATGATTGAAGAAAAGTGAATAGAGCCTGAGGAACCTGTTTGGATACCATTAAGCAGACCAACATACACACTGTGGGAGGCCTAGAAGGAGAAGAAAGGGGCAGAGAGAATATTTGAAGAAATAATGGCTGGAAACATCTCAAATTTGATGTAAGACATGAATATAAACATCTAAGAAGCTCAGTGATCTCCAACTAAGGTGAACTCTGAGAGACTCACGGACTCACATTATAATCAAACTTATGAAAGGCAAAGACAAAGAATTTTGAAAACAGCAAGAGAAAAGTGACTCATCACATACAAGGGGTCCTAAATAAGGTCGTCAGCAGATTTCTCATCAGAAACTTCGGAGGCCAGAAGGCAGAGAGACAATATATTCAAAGTGCTGAAAGAAAAAAGTGTCAACCAAGAATCATATATCCAGTAAAACTGTTTTTCAAAAATGAGGGAGAAATTAAGACATTTCCAGATAAACAAAAGCTGAGGGAATAGACCTGCCCTGCAAGAAATGCTCAGGGGAGTCTTACAAGGTAAAATGAGAGGACCCTGGACAGTAACTGCAAGCAGTATGAAGAAATAAAGATCTCAGTAAAGGTAAATACATGGGGATGTATAAAAGCTAGTATTATTGTAACAATGGTTTGTAACTGCACTTTTTGTTTTCTACATAATTTAAGAGACTGATACATTACTAAAAACAGTTATTGGTCTAAAACTTGGTATTACAGTAACATTGGTTTGTAACTCCAAGTCTTCTTTTCTACGTAATTTAAGAGACTAATGCATTTAAAAGAATGATTAGTTCATGTTTTTGAGCACACGGTTTATTAAGATGTAATTTTGTGATGACAATGACAACTAAAAGAGGTGAGAATAGTGCTGTAAAGAAGAAGAGTTTTTGTATGTTATTGAAGTTAAGCTGATGTAAATTCAAATTAGATTGTTAAAACTTTACCATGGTAAATGTAATCCCTATGGTAACCGTAAAGAGAATAGCTATAGAACATAAACAAAAGAAAATGAGAAAAAAAATTAAGCATTTTACAACAAAAAATTAAGCACAAAATAAGTAATATAGGAAATGAGGGACAAAAAAGCTATGAGTCATATGAAAAAAATAACACAATGACAGAAGTAAGTCCCTCATCAGTAATTGCTTTAAATGTAAATGAATTAACTGTCCAATTAAAGACAGAGATTGGGCTTCCCTGGTGGTGCAGTGGTTGCGAATCTGCCTGCCAATGCAGGGGACACGGGTTCGAGCCCTGGTCTGGGAAGATCCCACATGCCACGGAGCAACTGGGCCCGTGAGCCACAATTACTGAGCCTGCGCGTCTGGAGCCTGTGCTCTGCAACAAGAGAGGCCGCGATAGTGAGAGGCCTGCGCACCGCGATGAAGAGGGGCCCCCACTTGCCACAACTGGAGAAAGCCCTCGCACAGAAACGAAGACCCGACACAGCCATAAATAAATAAATAAATAAATAACAAAACAGGCTGGAAGTTGACAGTAGTTTAAAAAAAAAAAGAGAGATTAACAGGATGGATAAAAACATGATCCAATTATACGCTATCTATAAGCAAGTCACTTTAGATCCAAAGACACAAATAGATTGAAAGTGAAAGGATGGAAAAATATATTCTATGCAAATAGTAACTAACTAAAATAGAGCAGAGGTGGCTACTCTAATGTCAGACAAAATAGACTTTAAATCAAAAAAGGTTACCAGGATGTGGGGGGGGGATGAATTGGAAGATTGGGATTGACATATATACACTAGTATGTGTAAAATAGATAACTAATGAGAACCTACTGTATAGCACAGGGAAGTCTACTTGGTGCTCTGTGGTGACCTAAATGGGAAGGAAATCCAAAAAAGAGGGGATACATGTATATGTATGGCTGATTCACTTTGCTGTACAGCAGAAACTGACACAGCAGTGTAAAGCAACTCTACGCCAATTAAAAAAAAAAGGTTACAAGAGACAAAGAAGTACATTACATATTTTTTTTAAACTTTTTATTTTATATTGGAGTATAGCCGGTTAACAGTGTTGTGATAGTTTCAGGTACACAGCAAAGTGACTCAGCCATACATATACATGTATCCAGTCTCCCCTAAGTTCCCCTCTCATCCAGGCTGCCACATAACATTGACCAGAGTTCCCTGTGCTATACGGTAGGTCCTTGTTGGTTATCCATTTTAAATATAGCAGTGTGTACATGTCCATCCCAAACTCCCTAACTATCCCTTTCCCCCCGGTAACCATAAGTTCATTCTCTAAGTCTGTGAGTCTGTTTCTGTTTTGTAAGTAAGTTCATTTGTATCATTTCTTTTTAGATTCCACATATAAGGGATATCATACAATATTTCTCTTTCTCTGTCTTATTTAAGGAAGTACATTACATATTAATAAAAGGTTAAATACAACAAGTAGATACAACACTTATAAATATCCATGCACCTATTAACATAACAGCAAAATATATGAAGCAAAAAATGACAGAAGTGAAGGGTACTGTAGATACCTCTACAATACTGAAAGAAACAGTAGAGAGCTCTATAATAATAGTTGGGGACTTCAGTACTCCACTCTTAATAATGGGTAGAACAGACAGAAGATAAGGAAATAGAGGACTTAAACAACACATTCACCATCTAGATCTAACAGACATATACGGAACACTCTACCCAACAGGAACAGCATACACATTCTTCTCAAGTGCCCAAGGGACATTTTCCAGGATAGACCATATGTTAGGCCACAGATTAAGTGATATCATCTGACCACAATGAGGTAAAGCTAGAAACCAACAACAGAGGACTGGAAAATTCACAAATTTATGGAAACTAAACACACATTTTCACAATCAGTGGATGAAGGAAGACATCACAAGGGAAACTAGAAAATAGAGATGAATGAAAACAAAATCACAACCATACCAAAACTCAGGGGACACAGTGAAAGCATTGCTAAGGGGCAGATTTATAGCTTTAGATGCTTTCTTTAACAAGAAAGATAGCACATCAACAACCTAACTTTACAGCTTAAGGAACTAGAAAAAGAAGAAACTGAACCTAAAGCTAGCGGAAGGAAGGAAATAATAAAATTTAGAGTTGAGAAAAGGAAACAGAATAGAAAAGCAATAGAGGGAATCAATGAAACCAAAAGATCACCAAAATTGACAAACCTTTAGGTAGACTAAGAAAAAAAGAAAGAAGACTCAAATGACTAAAATCAGAAACAGGGACTTCCCTGGTGGTCCAATGGTTAAGAATCTGCCTTCCAGTGCAGGGGACGTGGGTTCGATCCCTGGTCAGGGAACTGAGATCCCACATGCCATGGGGCAACTGGGCCCACACGCTGCAACTACTGAGCATGTGGGCCACAACTAGAGAGGCTGCATGCTACAGCTACTGAGCCCTCACGCCACAGCAAGGAGCCCGCGTGCCCTGGCAGAGGGTCCCATATGCCGCAACGAAGATTCCAACGAAGATCCCACGTGCCGCAGCTGAAACCCAATGCAGCCAAAAATTAAATAAATAAATAAATATTTTTTAAAAATAAAATCAGAAACAAAAATGGGGACATAACTACCAATTCCACCCAAATAAAAAGGATTATAAGATGGTATTATGAACAATTGTACTCCAACAAATTGGATACCCTAGATGGACAAATTCCTTGAAACACAAAACCTAACAAGATGAAATCATGAAGAAGTAGAAAATCTGAAATGACCTATAACCAGTACAGAGATTGAATCAGTAATCAAAAATTTTCTGACAGAGAAAAGCCCTGGACTCGATGGTTTCACTGGTGAATTCTATCAAACATTTAAAGAAGAACTAGGGACTTCCCTGGTGGTTCAGTGCTAAAGAATCCGCCTTACAATGCAGGGAATGTGGGTCTGATCCCTGGTCAGGGGACTAAGATCCCACATGCCGCAGGGCAACTGAGCCAGCATGCCACAACTACTGAGCTCACGTGCCTCAACAAGACCAAAAGTCAGACAAAGACACTAACAAGAAAAGAATACTATGGACTAGTATCCATTATGAACTTGATGTAGATATTTTCAGCAAAATAACTAGCAAATCAAATTCAGTAGCATACTAAATGGATCATATACCATGGCCAAGTAGGATTTCTTTGGAATGCAAGGATGACTCAACATATGAAAATCATTGTTGTACATGACGTTAACAGAAGAAAGAGAAAAAGAAAACCCACCTGATCATCTCAGTGCAGAACAAGCATTTGAGAAAATTTAACACCCTTTCATGATAGAAACATGCAACAAAGTAGGAACAGAAGGAAACTTCCTCAACATACTAAAAGCCATATATGAAAAACCTACAATGAACATCATACTCAATGATGAAAGGTTTTCCTCTGAGTTCAGGAACACAGGAAGGATGTCTGCTTTTGCCACTTCTATTCAACACAGTACTGGAAGTTCTAGATTGAACAATTAGGCAAGAAAAAAAATAAAAGACATTCAAACTAGAAAGAAAGAAGTAAACTTATGTCTGTTTGCAGATTCTATGATCTTATATGTAGAAAACCCTAAACATTACATAAAAAGCTACTTGAGAGACTTCCCTGGTGGTCTAGTGGTTAAGAATCCTCTTTCCAGTGCAGGGGACACGGGTTCGATCCCTAGTCAGGGAACTAAAATCCCACATGCCATGGGGCCACTAAGCCCGCATGCCACAACTACAGAGCCCACGTGCTCTGGAGCCTGCATGCCACAACTAGAGAGCCCACGTGCCACAACTACTGAGCCCGCACGCCACAACTAGAGAGAAGCCCGCGTGCCACAACGAAGGTCCCACATGCCGCAACGAAAGATCCCACGTGCCGCAACTAAGACCCAACGCAGCCAAAAGATAAAATAAATAAATAAATAAATATTTTTAGAAAAACTATTTGAACTAATAAATGAATTTTGTAAAGTAGGATGCAAAGTCAACAGACATAAATCAGTCGCGGACTTCCCTGGTGGTCCAGTGGGTGAGACTGCACGTTCCTAATGCTGAGGGCCTGGGTTCAATCCCTGGTTAGGGAACTGGATCCCGCACGCATGCTGCAACTAAGAGTTCTCATGCTGCAACTAAGAATCCACATGCCACAACTAAGAAGTCCACATGCCGCAGCTGAGTCTGCATGCTGCCACTTAGAAGCCGTCGTGCCGCAACTAAAGATCCTGCATGCTGCAATGAAGATCCCACATGCTGCAACTAAGACCTGGCACAGACAAAATAAATAAATAAATATTTAAAAATAAATAAAAATAAAATGGTAATCTTTAAAAAAATATCAGTTGCATTTTCTACACTAACAATGAACAATTTGAAAAAGAAATTACAAAACAATTCCATTTACAAATAGCATCAAAAAAAATAAAATACTTAGCAGTTAACTTAATCAAGGAGGTGGAATACTTGTACAATGAAAACTATAAAACATTGCTGAAAGAAATTAAAGAGGATGTAAATAAATGGAACCACATCCCCCCTGTTCATGGATTGGAAGACTTACTATTGTTAAAAAGTCAATACTCCCCAAAGTAATTTATAGTTTCAGTGCAATCCCTATCAAAACCCCAATGGCTTTTTTTTTTTGCAGCAATAGAAAAAGAAAATCCTAAAATTCATATGGAATCTCAAGGAACCTCAAATAGCCGAAACAGTCTTGAAAATAATGAACAAAGCAGGAGGACTCACACTTCCTGTTTTCAAAGTTTACTACAAAACAACAGTAATGTAAACAGTATGTTATTGGCATAAAGATAGGTATAGAGACCAGTGGAATAGAATAGAAAGCTCAGAAATAAACCCTCGTACATATGGTCAAATGATTTTTGACAAGGGTGTCAAGGCTATTCAATGGGGAAAGGACAATCTTTTCAACAAATGGTGCTGGGAAAACTGAATATCCCAATGCAAAAGAATGAAATTGTACCCTTAACCAACACCATATTCAAAAATTAACTCAAAATGGATCAAAATGGACCTAAATATAAGACCTAAAACAATAAAACTCTTAGAAGAAAACATAGGGCAAAAGTTTCATGACGTTGAATTTAGCAGTGATTTCTTAGATATGACACCAAAGGCACAGGCAACAAAAGAATAAAAATAGACAAGTTGGATTTCATGAAAATTAAAAAATTTTGTGCATTAAAAGACACTATCCACAGAGTAAGAAGGCAACCCACAGAATGGGAGAAAAGATTTGCAAGTCATGTATCTGGTAAGAGATTTATAATATCCAGAATATATAGAGAACTCCTAAAACTTAACAACAAAAAATCAACTTTAAAATTTAATAGACATTTCTCCAAAGAAGATATTCCAATGTCCAGAAAGCACATGAAAAGATGCTCAGTATCACTAATCATCAGGGAAGAATGCAAGTCAAAACTAAAAGGAGATACTAACCCATTAGGATGGCTGTTATCAAAAAATAGAAAATAACAAGGATGTGGAGAAATGTGAATCCTTGTTCACTATAGGTAGAAACGTAAAATGGTACAGCTGTTGTGGGAAAGAGTATGGCAATTCCTCAAATCAATTAAAAATAAAAATACTTTATGATCCAGCAATTCCACTTCTGAATGGAATTATACGCCAAAGAACTGAAAGCAGGGACTGAAACAGGTATTTGTATACCCATTTTCATAGCAGCGTTATTTACAATGGCTAAAACTTGGAAGCAACTTAAGTGTCCATCAGTGGATGAATGAATACACAAAATGTGGTATATACATACAATGAAATATTATTCAACCTCTAAAGGAAGGAAATTCTGACATATCCTACAACATGGATGAACCTTGAAGATCTTACGCTAAGTGAAATAAGTCAGTTATAAAAAGAAATACTGTATGATTCCACTTACATGAGATACTTAAGAGCAGTCAGAATCATAGGGACAGAAAGTAGAATGGTGGTTGCCAGGGGCTGGGGAGAAGAGGCAACTGGAGTTAGTGTTTAATGGGTATAGTATTTCAGTTTGGGAAGATGAAAAGAATGGATCGGAGCAAGGAGGAAAATCTGAGGAGATGATGATTGTGGAGGTGGAGAGGAATGGAATGAGGAATCTGTTAAGCTATGTCTTAATTTAGTCAAGAAGTTTAGCAGAAAGAAGAGAAAAGGTCATGCTGTGTATATAGGACCATAACTATATTACTTTCCTATCTATTTATGTTAGTTACTGTACTTTTAATGCCTTGCTGTTGTATTCTATTTTAGACTTTGGAGTTAGTGCTTTTTTAGCAACTGGTGGTGACATTACCCGAAATAAAGTTAGAAAAACCTTTGTTGGAACCCCTTGCTGGATGGCGCCTGAAGTTATGGAACAGGTACTGTGTCTTTTGTCTTTTTAAAACGATTTGGGGTTTTGTTACAAAATTGAAAAAATTGAGTAGTGTTTGCTTTTGTTTGTTCTACTAGGTTAGCTTTGGGAAATACGTCTCTGTTCCTTGTTTAAGACTGGTCTATGCTTAAAAAAAAGAAACCAAAACTCTAGAATCTTAACAAAGGACATATGAATCTCAAGATTTATACAAAAGGCAACCTAAGGAATAATATAATCAAGATTGATTTAATGCTAATATCCTTAGTACAAATTAAATGACCTGACTTTTTTTACATGTAGTTTCATTGCTATGGCTCTTGAAGGACTAGTTTTCTCCAAGTCCCTATTTCCCAGTTGTTTCAAACAAACTGCAGTCTGATGTCGCTCATCCCATCACCTAATGGAAACTGCTAATTCTCCAATCCAGTGCTCATTTTTTGCTCCTTGTTTTGCTCTCTTTGTGGCATTTGAAACTGTTGACCTTTTCCCCCTTTACTCACATCCTTAGCTTCCTCATTCTTCACCTACTTGTCGGGCCATTTCTCTGGCTTCTCTTCTGGCTTTCCTTCTACTGCTAAATGACACTGCTTCCCAGCACCGTGTTTCTGACTCTTCTATTCTCTGACGACACATACTATTTTCATCTCCACTTCCCACCTGTTAATTATTTCTAAATTATATCCAGTCGAGTCTTGTTTTTCAAGCCTCTGGATAGATATTTCCAATTCCCTATAGATGTTTTACATAAATGTCTTATGTCAAACTCGGTATGTAGAACTGAATCTACTTTTTATTCTGTTACAATAAAATACAATACAGTACAGGCCTGTATTGACCCTGTTGGTGAGGGAAGGCTTCCCATGCTAGGGTTATGGGGATGGCTGAACGCACAGCACCTGACACTGGGCCTAGTGAGATTGACAGCAGTTTGTTATTTGTGTGTACACATATCTGGAGGCAGAGGACACTGCATGCCCCACAGGGTTGCACTTAGGAAGGGAGTGAACAAACAGTTGCTGTAGGAGACAGGCTTTGTAGTATCAAGAGAGTGATATGCCCTTTGGTTTCCTTGTGAAGGTGTGATTGGCTTGTTTGAACAATTCTGAGGGCTGGCAGGGAAACCTGCTACTCAGGAATAAACAGGAACTGCACCTGATCCATTTGATACGCAGGGTTGTTGGGCCTAGGGGACCTTCTCCTTGGGAAGAGACTGGGGAAGGGAACTTTCGCTTAGGTCAGTAGAGGTCCTCCTGTTTACCCAATGTTGAAGCAGCACGTAATATGGAGCTTTAATTTTAGGTCTCAAACCACACACTCCCCAAACCTGTTTCTCCTCCTATATTGCTTAGGATAGAAAATTAAAATATTTAATTATATAATATGCTGGTGACAGTATAAAGGAGAGAAATTTGGCAACATATTCACACCAACAACTTTAAAAATATTCTCACCCTTGGTAACTTTTTTCATTCTAAAAATTAAGGTGATAAAACAATACCATAACACAGAGGAATTAATGGGGAGGATGTGGGACATATATGTAATGGAGTGTTACGCAGCCATAAAAAGGAACAAAATTGGGTCATTTGTAGAGATGTGGATGGACCTGGAGACTGTCATACAGAGTAGGGTGAGTCAGAAAAAGAAGAACATTAGTGCATATATGTGGAATCTAGAAAAATGGTGTAGATGATCTTATTTGCAAAGCAGAGATAGAGACACAGATGTGGAGAACAAGCATGTGGACGCCAAGGGGGAAGGGGAGGTGGGATGAACTGCAAGATTGGGATTGACATATATACACTATTGATACTATGTATAAAATAGATAACTAATGAGAACCTACTGTGTAGCACAAGGAACTCTACTCAGTGCTCTCTGGTGACCTAAGTGGGAAGGAAATCCAAAAAAGAGGGGATATATGTATACGTGTGGCTGATTCACTTTGCTGTACAGTAGAAACTAGCACAGCATTGTGAAGCAACTATACGCCAATAAAAATTAATTTAAAAAAAGAAAAAAACAATACCATAACATAGGAAATTTGGAAAACTATGCCTAAGACTGCCTAACATTTTTTTTTGTTCTAGTTCTTTCTAGTTTTTTTCTTTAATAGGCTATATATCTGTTTGTAATAGTATCAAAACTTATGAAAAATTTTGTAATCGTTTTTCTTCATAAGTGCTTTATCATATCACATCATAAAGTGGTTTTCCATATTTTCATATAGAATTCATTAATATTGCTTTTAGTTGAGTATATAATATTTCTTTAAATGAATATACCATACTTAACTATTTCCGCATTGTTGGTGAACATTCATTCAGTTTTCTTTCTTTCTTTTTCTTTTTTCCTCTTACCAAGTATATTTGGCTTTTGCCAACTTTAGATTATATTTTATTGGTTTAAAGTTTATGGTTCTTGATACATATTGGAAGCTATCTTTTAAAAGTGCTTTTAGGATGGTAAAAATAATCTTGTACATCTCTCTGTTCTGTACAGGTCCGGGGTTATGATTTCAAAGCTGACATCTGGAGTTTTGGGATCACAGCAATTGAACTGGCCACAGGGGCGGCTCCTTATCATAAGTATCCACCAATGAAGGTGAAGCTCATATTCAAAATACTACCCCAGCTCATGCCTCAATTCTCTTTCAGAGCCTTACTTCATTTGACATTCTTTTGTTGTTGTTGTTGTTCTCCTTCACTTTATTTATTTATTTATTTAACATCTTTATTGGAGTATAATTGCTTTACAATGGTGTGTTAGTTTCTGCTTTATAACAAAGTGAATCAGCTATGCATATACATATATCCCCATATCCCCTCCCTCTTGCATCTCCCTCCCACCCTCCCTATCCCCCCCCTCTAGGTGGTCACAAAGCACCGAGCTGATCTCCCTGTGCTATGCGGCTGCTTCCCACTAGCTATCTGTTTTACATTTGGTAGTGTATGTAAGTCCATGCCACTCTCTCACTTCGTCCCAGCTTACCCTTCCCCCTCCCCGTGTCCTCAAGTCCATTCTCTACATCTGCATCTTTATTCCTGTCCTGCCCTTGGGTTCTTCAGAACCTTTTTTTTTTTTAAGATTCCATATATATGTGTTAGCATATGGTATTTGTTTTTCTCTTTCTGACTTACTTCACTCCGTATGACAGACTCTGGGTCCATCCACCTCACTACAAATAACTCAATTTCGTTTCTTTTTATGACTGAGTAATATTCTGTTGTATATATGTGCCACATCTTCTTTATCCATTCATCTGTCGATGGACACTTAGGTTGCTTCCATCTGGCTATTGTAAATAGAGCTGCAATGAACATTGTGGTGCATGACTCTTTTTGAATTATGTTTTGCTCAGGGTATATGCCCAGTAGTGGGTTTGCTGGGTCATATGGTAGTTCTATTTTTAGTTTTTTAAGGAACCTCCATACTGTTTTCCATAGTGGCTGTATCAATTTACATTCCCACCAGCTGTACAAGAGGGTTCCCTTTTCTCCACACCCTCTCCAGCATTTATTGTTTGTGGATTTTTTGATGATGGCCATTCTGACCGGTGTGGTGTGTAGTTTTGATTTGCTCTTCTCTAATGATTAGTGATGTTGAGCATCCTTTCATGTGTTTGTTGGCAATCTGTATATCTTCTTTGGAGGAAAGTCTGTTTAGGTCTTCTGCCCATTTTTGGATTGAGTTGTTTGTTTTTTTGATATTGAGCTGCATGAGCTGCTTTTAAATTTTGGAGATTAATCCTTTGTCAGTTGCTTCATTTGCAAATATTTTCTCCCATTCTGAGGGTTGTCTTTCATCTTGTTTATGGTTTCCTTTGCTGTGCAAAAGCTTTTAAGTTTCATTAGGTCCCATTTGTTTATTTTTGTTTTTATTTCCATTTCTCTAGGAGGTGGGTCAAAAAGGATCTTGCTGTGATTTATGTCATAGAGTGTTCTGCCTTTGTTTTCCTCTAAGAGTTTTATAGTGTCTGGCCTTATATTTAGGTCTTTAATCCATTTTGAGTTTACTTTTGTGTATGGTGTTAGGGAGTGTTCTAATTTCATTCTTTTACATGTAGCTGTCCAGTTTTCCCAGCACCACTTATTGAAGAGACTGTCTTTTCTCCATTGTATATTCTTGCCTCCTTTATCAAAAATAAGGTGACCACATGTGCATGGGTTTATCTCTGGGCTTTCTATCCTGTTCCATTGATCTATATTTCTGGTTTTGTGCCAGTACCATAGTGTCTTGATTACTGTAGCTTTGTAGTATAGTCTGAAGTCCGGGAGCCTGATTCATTTGACATTCTTATCCATAGAATTCTGCCCTGCATTCCTTCTAACTCCTGTAGCAGTTAAAATCTCTATTAGATATTTGGTATTTAGCATTGGGTGACTTTACATTGTAGTGGAGCTTTTTATATGATGACTCACCATCTCCTGACTGTGTAACTAGTTTGATATTAGGATCTGTTGTGTCTTATTTTAGGGTGTGTTCCCCACAGTCACTTGTGTAGAACAGCCTCAGTGGGGATGATGATCATTTCTACTTTATAAGGTTGTTGGAAGGGTTACATGTTAATAGTAATTATCACTAACATTCATTGAGCACTTATCTGTGCCAGGCACTGTTTTTAAGTGCTTTTAAGTGTTTTAAGTGCTTTTTATATGTTAAATAAGATCCATGCAAAGTGTTCATGTGCTATACATATATATTATTCTCACTGTTATTGAATAAAAGTTTGCTTTGTAGTAGGACATTAAGCAGCTTTTATTAAAAGGCCTCTTATATCCTGAAGGAGTAGTTACCTGAAACGTAGTTGTTAATCCTAATGCCCCAACATTAGTAATAAGTGAGTTTTTTGTATTTCAAGATGGTCCTGCCAGTACTGTTGGCAGCCATTTTTATCTGTGACCCCTTAGTTATAATATGCACATGAATTCTATTTGTTTGTAACTGTAGCTGTTGTTTATAGTTCTGCTTGACCACTTTACAAAATGCCCTATGACTGTTTAAAATGGTGACCACCGTTGTGAATTTTTGTCATAGTGATATTACTCATATATCTATGTTCTTGGTGCATTTTAGAACCTTTAAAACGTTATTTTGTCCCCTTTAAGGCTCTAACAATGTAGAGAGGGACAAAACCAGTAAGCGGATAGTATGAAAAACCTCTCTATATCTGCATATTCAAAACATATATATAATGACCTATATATTTGATGCGTGAAAGGTTAGTGATATTTTAAGGCCACAGTTTTTTCTTAAAGTTCAAGATGCCTAGGTGTAAGTGAATATTCACAGGGTTTTGAAAAGGATGGTTTTTTAATAACTGTAAGGTGGGAGGCTATTTTTAGGCCTAAGAAATGGCTTATTTTTAAAAAGAGGTGGGGGAGGAAGATGAGGTTTACTTTATATCATTGTAGGCAGTGACTCCTGCAGTTGTAGCCAGACATACACGTTAACCTATTTGCTGAAAACGAGAAATACTGCCAATCTTAGTAGTTCCCTTTCAGTAAATATAAATTGAATCTGTATAGCAAGTAATAATTCTGATTATAGCCTTTTAATTTTGGTGTTGACTTTGTGCTTAGAAAAATGGCTTATACTTTTATTAAAAAGTCAAACAGTATAGAAAAACACAAATTATCCCAAATTCCACCATATAAATGTGACCTTTATTATTTACATCTCTATGCATCAAGATAGTACGTTGCCATGTCAGTCAAAGAAGGTAGAGATTTCGGATGGACAGTTGCTGCAGGGAAGGTAGGAAGAATGCAAACTAAAAGAGGCTGTAGCTTTGTTAACTGGGACATCATCAGTGATTTCTATGATTGGAGTTTCTGAGGAGTTCTGGGAAGAGAAGGTCAGGTTACAAGGGGTCAGGTTGAAGCAGATCCATGAATAGGTAAAGTCAGCAAGGTCACACTCTTAATTTTGCTATGGTTTTAATTTTTTTTAAGATAGTTTGCTGGTATAAGAATGGGGACAGAGGACATGAAGAAAGGATTCCAAGTGAAGGACATACAATACAATGTTGATACAGTTGAGCCCTTGTAGGCACATTGCCTGGGAAGCCAACTATCTATAAGATACTGTTTATATGGAAAACACCTAAATAACTCTAGTTTCCAAACAACTGGTCTAAATGTGAACTTTTAGAAAATGAAATCTGCTCATATGTTTGGAGGTTGTCTATATTGAAAAAACTTGGCCGCAACATTTAATTTACTTTACTGAGTCTTCAGAAGTTTATATTGTATTAAAAATTCTTACAGGTTTTAATGCTGACACTGCAGAATGATCCTCCTTCTTTGGAAACTGGTGTTCAAGATAAAGAAATGCTGAAAAAGTATGGAAAATCATTTAGAAAAATGATTTCATTGTGCCTTCAAAAGGATCCAGAAAAAAGGTAAAATCTGAGATAAAGCTTACTTTTCTCTTCATCTAATATATAAACCATTGGGGAAGGCTAAGAATCACATACATACATGCCATACATACATACATGCACAGGGAATTCAAAGGAACTAAATACAAACATTAGGAAAAAAATGCACAGACCATTATACCAGATTGGAAATGAGTGAATTACTTTCTCCCTTCTTTTTAGTATACAGTGTATCCTAAATAGTTAACCTATTTCCTGGTTAATTTCTTATAATTATAAATTTCTATGTTACTGAAATGCCAAGTTAGTGGGAGGGCTTATTTTCAATTTGCATTTAAGAGTTGTAAGTAAAGCAGTATCTTAATGCTCTTTACAATTTTAATAACAAGAGAAATATACATAGCAAATATTATATTTAATGTCAAACAGTCATACTTACTTCCTTACTGTAAAGATATTTTAGTTAAGTGGATCAAAAAGTCAAAGAGCTTATTGTTAACATTAGAAAGATTGGGTGGCATGTAAGTAAAGAAACATGATCATCTAATGTGTGTATCTTTATGAATTAAACAGAAACATAGAATGTTGAAGATCATTGAATACAATCTTGTATCTTTGAGGTCAACCAAAACTCCTGATTTCTAACCATGGGCCCTGTTCCACTCTATCTTACCTTTCTGTTTCACATGGTATATACATAGTCCACTCAGGTTCTTAGCACTAAGAGGTCTTTAATTTTGATTTTTCTAAAGCTCAACAAAAGTAAAAGATTTGAACTGACATCCTTGATCATGTCTTTAGTATATTTAATGGGCTTCAAAATTTACTGTTGGAAATATTGGAAAGGGTAAAAAAAAACAGGCAGTAAAATTCAAACCTATGTTTTTAGAACTTTTTTTCTCTTTCTGAATAAATTGGTATAAAAAATAGGTAACGCTTTGGCTTCTGCCAAGTTAGTTGACTAAAATAACAGAATTCTCTTGTTACAAACGCCCAGAAATGCTGGCTAAATCTATCAAACTTAAAAAACCAAATACAGAGATGAACTTGGAATAAAGGGATGTCTTCAGATGCCAGAATTAATAAGGAAGCCATAAATCCAAGAACTATCATAAACTAATTCTGTGGCTCCCCTCAGTAGGACACTATTCATTCCAATAACCTACTGGTTTTGATTTTTAACTTCCAAGTGGGGACTGGAAATGAGATACTGGGCCTACCCAATGGGGATTTTGAACTGAGATCTCTGCTTAAAGCTAGGACATTCAGAAGTCTGCATCCTGAGTAAAAGGAGAGAACAAAAAACAAAAAAAAAAATCTGTCCATCATCACAGAGACACAACAGAAATCTTTCCTGAATAATCCAGCCCTCTGACCTGGACATTCTGCAGGTTTACAGTCTGAATTTATACCCATATTATCCAGGAATCCACAGGATTAGAAAGTAAAACAGTTATTACTAAGCCAGTTTTATTTCTGGCAGAAGCAATTGGAAACTGCACTGTTAGAATACTTCCAAAACCCAGGTCCATGAGATTCTTTTTTTTTTAAATTTTATTTATTTTTGGCTGTGTTGGGTCTTTGTTGCTGTGTGCAGGCTTTCTCTAGTTGCGGCGAGCAGGGGCTACTCTTTGTTGCGATACATGGGCTTCTCATTGCGGTGGCTTCTCTTGTTGCGGAGCACAGGCTCTAGACGCACGGGCTTCAGTAGTTGCAGCACGCGGGCTTTGTAGTTGTGGCGCACGGGCTCAGTAGTTTTGTCACACGGGCTTAGTTGCTGCGTGGCATGTGGGATCTTCCCGTACCAGGGATTGAACCTGTGTCCCCTGCATTGGCAGGCAGATTCTGAACCACTGCACCTCCAGGGAAGTCCCCCATGAAATTCTTGCACTAAAGAGATCACAATCCAAAATTACAAAACACACAGTATAACACTACGCTGTGAACTAGAAGCAACATTCGAAGAAATAACAGCTGAGAATTTTCTGAATTGATGAAATACCTTTATTTTCAGGCTAAGGAAATATCACCCCAGATTCCAAGCGGTATCCCTCTTTTCCCACTTGTACACATTGTCGTGAAACTACTGGACACAAAGGCAAAGAGAAGCTCTTAAATGCGACCTGAGAGAACAGATTACCTACTGAGGAGTAGCAGGCAGATTGACAGCCACTTCCCCAAAAACAACAGTCAAGGCCAGAATATACTGGAACAGTGCTGAGAAAAAATAACTGTTAACCCAGAATTCTCCATCTAGTCAAACTATCATTCAACAGTAAGCATGAAATTAAGTTATTTTTCAGACAAAAATTGAGTTTTCCAGTAATGTTTTAATCACTTAAAGAACTCTCTAAAGTGTACTTTAGAAAGAAGGAAGTGAACCCAGAAGAAAGGAACGAATCATAAAAAACAGTGTTGTGCAAACTGTTGAACATATTGAAATTGTGACTGAATGAAAAAATAGGAATTGTAATGTCTACTTTCAGTTTGCATAGCACTTCCACACTGACTCTCTCTTTTAATCTTTATAAGAATCCTCTGAGGCCCTGGTTCTCAAGCTTGAGTGCATATTGGTATCACCTGGGGAGTTCTAAAAACTGCTGATACCCAGGTTTGCCCCCACAGATTCTACTTTAAGTGTTAAGGGGAACAGCCTGGGCATCAGGATTTTTTTTTTTTTTTTAAATAAGATAAGAGTTTATTTCTGTCTTGTGTAACAGTTCACATGTGGTATGATAACTCTGTTTCAGGAGGGCAATACAAAACCTAGGCTGCTTCTCCCTTGTTGCTCTGACATAGCTAGAATATGACCCTCATGTCTTTAGTCCCAAGGGTTTTTTTTTTTAACTCCCAGATATTGTAATGCACAGCAGTGTTTTAGAACCACTGCTTTTAGGCACTTGGCCAGGTAATACTGAACCTTAGAGAAGTGATTTGCTCAGGATTACATGGTAGGTATGTGGCGTTAATCAGGTCCAATTTCTTAAGTGTAGTATTTATTATTTATTCTCAGTCATACTAGTTTGTGAAATGGACAACAATGCCTTTATGCAAATGAAGTAAGACTGTGCACAGTTGAGTTAAAAACTGAGTTTAGGGCTTCCCTGGTGGCTCAGTGGTTAAGAATCTGCCTGCCAATGCAGGGGACACGGGTTCGAGCCCTAGTCCAGGAAGATCCCACATGCCGTGGAGCAACTGAGCCTGTGCGCCACAACTACTGAGCCTGCGCTCCAGAGCCCACGAGCCACAACTACTGAGCCCATGCGCCGCATCTACCGAAGCCCACGCGCTCTAGAGCCCATGCTCCGCAACAAGAGAAGCCACCACGGTGAGAAGCCCACGCACAGCAACGAAGAGTAGCCCCTGCTCGCCACAACTAGAGAAAGCCTGCACACAGCAATGAAGACCCAACACAGCCAAAAATAATAAATAAATAAAAATTAATTAATTTTTAAAAAAACTGAGTTTAGGTTAAATTGGGGGACTATAACGTTACTCTTAGAATCTTCAGTTTTTTAAAAGGAAATTGTGAAATTATTTTTTAAAAATATGTAGTTACCTAAGATGAAGGCTTGCAGGCAACCATGTGGCAAGAAGCACAGGGCTTGATTTGTGAGTTTAAATATATTTTTTTGCCTTGTTAAAGTAGATAAAGCCAACTTCTTGGGAAATAATATTAAATAGCAAATATATTGAAAGCCACTAAGAAATCATGCTTTTAAAATAAACATTTCACTAATGAATTTTTGAAAGAGCCTACAGTAATTATTATCAGAACACTTCTATTTGAGTTTTTAAATTCTGTTCAATGTCTTGTACTGAGTTTATCCTTTTTGGTTTTTAGTAGGTTAAGGACAGTGGAGTACACTGAGTTTTTATCTTGATGCTCAAGAAATCATTTTTGAAAATGAAAACCCACATTCCACTTGAATTTATAAAAACTTTCTTTTCTGGTTTTAGACCAACAGCAGCAGAACTGTTAAGGCACAAATTTTTCCAAAAAGCAAAGGTAGGACATTCTGACTTGATTTCATGTGTTCATATGATCCTCCTCAATTACCTAAATTAGGTTCACTGTTCAGATGTTGCATTAAGATGATTATTTTTGGAAGAATGGTGGTAGATCAAATAATTGCTGAGGGCACTATTTATACAATCTTTGATATATAAGATAAATGTATTTTTCATATAAATTAAGTGTCAGGTAAAACTTACAACAGGAAAAATGAATATTAAACTTTACCATTATAAATAAAATCTGTGGAAAATTCTGTGAAATATACTGAACTCTCATTTCAGGGTTTACTACTCAATTAGTAAACATCTCATTTCCCAAAGATGTGGGATAAGTAGGATGTTACTGTAGTTGGGAAATGTGGGACCATGATCCCAAAGGACATATGTTAAAGCAAACTTTTCATAGATAATGGTTCTTACAGTACACTAAAGTTTTTTCTCAATTTATAAAGTCATGGTAGTAACATACTAAGGAGCTTCAGAAGCTTTTTTCAAACTTCTTTATAAAACAGTTACTATATCACATTTTAATTGTGGTGAATATTTCTGTGTCAGTTATTTTGTTCAATAAAAACTTCTTGTGAGAAGAAAATACTTATTTTTCCTCTCCAGAATAAAGAATTTCTTCAAGAAAAATTATTGCAGAGAGCACCAACCATTTCTGAAAGAGCTAGAAAGGTAAATGGGGATTTAACTCAGTTTTTCTGGGAAATTACTTAGAATAGATTTACTTTTATATTTTGAAAGTATATTTAACTAATACTGTGTTAACAGTATGAGTATTACTCATTTTCTTTCAGTCTTTTCTTTAGCATTCTTTGATATATTCTTTTAGCAATAGTCTACTGTATGCCTTGGTATTACTCCACTATCAACTAGAATGAAAAGGTATGTTACATAATTAATGAATTAATTCTAAATTCTGTTAAATCACTGTTTGCAACTACCAGAGTAAGTTGTAAAGTTGTGAAGTTTCTTCACACCATACAAAAACAATGAAGACACCACTTCGCACCCACTACGATAACTATATCAAAAAAGACAAACAATAACAAGTGTTGCTAAAGATGTAGAGAAATTGGAACCCTTACACATTACTGATGGGAATGGAAAATGGTGTGGCCGCTTTTAAAAAGCAGTCTGGCAGTTTCACAAAAGGCTAAACAAAGTTGCCATATGACCCAGCAATTCCACTCCTAGTCATACCCAAGAGCATTGAAAACATGTACACATAAAAATATGTACGTGGGTCCAATCGCTGGCAGCCGAGGGCTGGCGGAGAGACACGCCCACGGCTGGGAAGTTGGCTGAGAAGAAAAATCCACCATGGGTACTTCTGGGGATTCTCCATATTGATGGAAGAAAGTGTTCAGAGTACCAAGTGAATCCCATTGAAGCCACGTGAGGGAGACAGGAGAGGCTAAATATAGCCACATTAAAAACCATCAGCAATGTTGGAAACAGTTTCAAGCTTAATATCAACATCTATATCCTAAGCTGCTTCGGCTGACTGAATTTCTGTTAAATAACAGTATCCTTTCTCTTGGCTGACTGGAAGAACTACATGTTTTAAGAAGAAAAGAGTTTAAAAAATTAAATAATTCAGTCTTATGTCCTTCCCCCTGACTAAAGTAGAAGCCACTTCCCCATTATTTCATGATTAATATGAAAAAGCACAGGAACAATGAAAGGAAGTTCATCTGTTTCCAGTAGTAACATTCTGGTTTCTGTTGGAATTCCATTGGCAACAGAAGGAAGCGGCATATACCACATGCCTGCCCTATTACAATACAAAAAGCTGTCAACTTCGAACTCTTTTGAAATGTTTGTAAAGTAGAAAAGATGATTGTGGCTTTCCTTCAGTATTATTTGGGTAACCTAGCCTTAAAATAGTGAACAAACATAAGTCCTTTATCCTTAAGGCAGGACCAAACCAAGATATTAGTGGCCTAGGTAAGCTAATAATTTGGCATACCTTCAAATGGATACTTTTCAGATATTCACTCAATAGTTGTTTGGGTGAGGAGTTGGGCATGGCAGGCCTTGAGAGAGAGTGGAAAGGGGGCTGGTGGGGCCTTTCAGTTTGCATACACTATTCAGTATAACAAAGACATGCAACTGATCAGGCTAGATCTCCTTGGAAGGCAGTTTGGTGACCATCTGTAGATTTTCAAATACGCCCTTCCCTACTCCAAGCTGTTTATCGAGGCATTAGTAACTGCAGCATTTATAACTGCACTGGTAGCTCCTTGAAAGGTTATTGCTTTATATTCTTTTCTCTACCTTGTTGCATTCCCAATGATGCTTTCACACTCCTTATAGATCCAGCCTCCCTTCTATATCATGTACTGAGTGTTTGTTATGTGCCAGGCACTGTGCCAAATACTAGAAATATAAAAGTGATTAAGATACTTTCCATGCCCTTAAGGACACACCTTGGGTAGGGGAAAGATTTACAAACAAATAATACAATACCACAGTGATGAAACCTATAGCAGTAAAATGGTTATTACTAGATATTACTGGTAAAATGCTCTGAAATCCTTTCTTAAAATAGAAGGTATTTTGAATTTACCTCTATCTCTGGAAATCTTATCTTGGGTAAGGACTGGAATAAAAAGAGAGTAATGTTAAAAAAAAATGTACATGAATGTTCATAGAAGTATTATTCATAACTAAAAAGTGGAAACAACCTGAATGTCCATCTATTATAAATGGATATATAACATGTCATGCACCTATACAATGGAATATTATTCAGCAATAATAAGGAATGAAGTACTGATACATGCCATAACATGGATGTACCTTTAAAACATTATGCTAATTGAAAGACATATTCTATGATTCCATTTATGTGAAATATCCAGAATAGGCAAATGTATAGAGACAGAAAGTAGATTATTGGTTGCCTAGGACTTGAGCAGATTGTAGGGAAATGGGCAGTGACTGCTAATGGGTATGGGATGTTTTTTGGGGGGTGGATGGAGTGATGAAAATGATCAAAATTTGATTGTGGAGATGGTTTCACAACTCTGAATATACTAAAAATCATTGGATTATAATACCTTAAATGGGTCAATTTTATGGTATATGAATTATATCTCTGTAAAGCTGTTACTTTTAAAAAAGCATTTAGAGAATGGCACTACCACAATGGCTCTTGGAAACTGAAAACATTATAGAAGAAATGAAAAAAATTCTTTACAAAGATTTTAGGGTAAAGTTGAGGAAATTTCCCAGAAAACAGAGCCAAAAGGCCAAGAGATAGATAACAGAAAAGATGAGAACATTAGAAGATTATTTGAGAAGGCTCAACATTTGAGTTAAAAGAGTTCCAGAAAAGGAGAACTGAGAAAAACAGAAGAAAAGAAATTATTGAAAAACTAATTCAAGAAAAATTTTGTGAATTTCCAGATTGAAAGAGCCCAAGTACCCAGCACAGTGGATGAAAATAGACCAACAGTAAGGCACATTTACCATGGTAGCTCATAATACTGGAGATGAAAAGAAGATGTGTAGCCTTCCAGAGAAGGGGGACAGGGCACGGACAGGATCAAGGATCATAATGACCTCAGCAGCATCTCTGGAAGCCATATCACAATGCAGCACTATTTCAACATTATGAAAAAAAATGTTTTCTAACCCAGATTTTTTTTTTTAACCAGGCAAACTGTAAGTGAAGTGTGGGAATAGAATCAAGTTATGTTCAGAAATGCCTGGCTTTAATAAATGTGCCATGTTGATAGTAGAGGAAGTGCTTAAAGTAAGAACAGGGAAGTCATGTGATCTAGGAAGCATGGTCCTCTGGATGACAGTAGAGTGAGATCTAAAGTACCAGACCTGGTGTCAGTCTGGTGGAACAGATCAGGAGGCTCTGGTGAGAGGCTTCCTCAAGAAGATAATACTGATGAATACCTAATATATGTGAATATGGTGAGAGGAGATTTACACAGCAGGGAGAGAATTGGGGGATGAATATGACAAGAAATAAGCAAATATTAACTCCAGGGAAAATTAAAAAGTTATACAGGAAAGAAAAGTAATTGTAATATATAATAAGGTTCAACTGTATAGTTTATATAATCGTGTTATATAAACACTGAATATTGATTTAATCAAAATTACAATGTATCTTGAAAAAAGAGTAGGGGATTGATAATAGGGTTAAATTCTCATTTTGCATAGCAGGAAGTTCAATAGATAGTTCCTAAAACTAGAAAATCAAGGGGTAATAATAAGAACAGGTTACTCAGAGAGATAAATTCCAAAAGAATAAGCTAACATGAATTGAAAGTGGTTGCCTGTGAGGAAGAAGATGAAAGTTAGGGGACTGCTCTTTTTCTTAACAACACTTGCATAGCTGTAGTACTTTTGAAACTATGGAGGTATAATTGTGATTTTAAACATTAAAATTGAAAAAAAAAGAGCAGCATCTTCTTTGTCTTGGGTTTATTTATTTGAGGGCTTAAACTCCCCCCCACCTTTTTTTCAGTGTCTCAAGATACGAAACCATTAATCAGATTTGACCTGTGACTTCACATAAGAAGGATTTGGATGATGTGCAGGCTCAGAGTATGAAGTACAGGGAGAGTCAGTGGTTGTGAGTAAAGACAAATAGTGGAGATTATGAACAGAAAGCAAGTGAAGGATGCAGGATGTGAGTTTATATAGGAAAACTTCTTTATTGGGAAAATTATTATCTGCTTACAGCGTTGAAGTAATAGAAGGAGGGAGAATATGGCTGACTTTTCTATATAGTAAGTGTCGAACACTACCATAGTCCATGTCTCTCTTCCTAATGAGCAGGTTCGGAGAGTACCAGGTTCCAGTGGCCGTCTTCATAAGACAGAAGATGGTGGCTGGGAGTGGAGTGATGATGAATTTGATGAAGAAAGTGAGGAAGGGAAAGCAGCAATTTCACAACTCAGGGTAAGTTTTGTTAAACTATATGCTTTAGCTAGAGTTCTATCTTTTTGTCTGAAGCCTCTGAGATAATACTATATTCTGTGGTTCTGTTCAGTTTAACCAGCTAAAATATAAAAAATACAGACAGAATTTTCTTGAACAACTTATTAACAACAGGAGCCCAAGTTATTCTACATGGAAAAGGGGACTGGCATATCTGTTTTACTGTGATGATATTTCGGGTATATAAAAATGACCTAAATCGAGAAATGAAAACTATGGTGTCTGAGATGAAAACACACTGGATTAGATTAACGGCTGATTAAACACTGCAGAAGAAAAGATTAGTGAATTTGAAAGCCTAACAATTGAAATTTTGTCCCTAAAGCCTGTTAACTTTCTACCTGAAGAGGAACAGTGCACCTCTTCTTCAATTGGTATATCCTGGATCGTGTGTGTGAGTGTGTTAGTTTTTGCTAGAAGTGGACACCAAGACATGAAGTGAGCAAATACTATTTGAAAAATGGTGCTGATAGACTTGCTCAGTGCAGGGTTGCCACAAACCTTCAATTTGTAAAAAATGCAATATCTGCAAAGCATAATAAAGCCTAGTGCAATAAAATGAGGTGGGCCTGTATCTTAAAGAATTTGTTCCAACATTTTCTTGTTTGCATTGTTTACAGTATTAAATCTGCTTGTATACTTATCTTTTCATTTATAAGTCACATTTCTTTTTACTCTGGTTGCTTTTAAGACTTTTTTCTTTATGAATGGTTTTGAGCAATTTGATATCGTATGCCTAGGTGTATCTTTTTTTTTTTCATGTTTCATGTTTAGGGTTTATTGAGCTTCTTGGATCTTTGGGTTTATAATTTTTTAATCAAGTTTGGAAAGTTTTCAGCCATTACATTTTCTTTTTTTTAAATATTTATTTATTTATTTGGCTGCACTGTGTCTTAGTTGTGGCACGTGGGATCTTCATTGCCACATGTGGGATCTAGTTCCCTGACCAGGAATCGAACCTGGGCCCCCTGCATTGGGAGTGTGGAGTCTTAACCACTAGACCACCAGGGAAGTCCCTCAGCTATTACATTTTCGAATGCTTTTTCTGTCCTTCCACCTTGGAGAGTCCAATAACATGTATATTAGGCTGCTTAAAGTCGTCTGACTGCTCACTGATCGTCTTTTCATTTTTAAAAAATTCTTTTTCCCTCAGTTTCATTTTGCATAGTTTCTAGTGCTAGCCTGTTCATTAGTCTTTCTTCTGCAGTGTTAATCTGCTGCTAATCCCATCCAGTCTCCTTTCCATCTCAGACGTAATACGAGAATTTTGATTTGGTGTTTGATTTGGTTGTTAGGTTCTAGAAGTTTGATTTGGTGTTTGTTTTTGCATCTTCAGTGTCTCTACTTAGCTTTTTGAAGATATGAATATATAATAATTATTTTAATGTCCTTCTCTGCTAATTCTAACATCCAAGTCAGTTTTGGGGCAGTTTTCTCTTCACTGTGGCTTGAAAAGTGTTTTTGGGAGTTGAGTAGATAGAGGTAAGAGATCAAGGCAGATAAAATTTGATAAGGTAGAGTACCAAGGAGGAGAGAACTACCCAGAGAAAGAAGCTTAGAACTTCCCTTTTGAGTATTCAGCAGCATACTTATCAATGACTATATGTGAGAAAACTACCCATGTGGAGAAAGTGCCCAGCACTCACACAGCCAGGAATAGCAGTTAGACTGGAGAAACTTATAATTCACAGGGCATTTGGTAGAGTGCTCAGTAATGGGGTATAATATGTTGCCCTAGACTGAACACTGCTCCAGACCCAACTAACAACTCATCAAAGCAGGATCCAAAAGGATTAAACTATTTCCAAGTAACTTTACTGTATTCCAAAACAAAGCTCAAGAAGATTTATAGAAATTATCAGCATGCAACAAGGTAAAATTCACAGTTTCTGGCATCTAATCGAAGATTACAAGAGTAAGCATACCTTATGCCCAGATCGTGGTTTCTAATGTCATTCCCTACTAAAGAACAAAGGCTCACTGGAGAAATGGCTGATTCCAGGGCTTACACAGGGAAAATGCAAGATAAATCTGGAATATCTTCTTTTGACAGAAAGATTTTTTATTTTAAAAAAGTCATAATAATATGAGCCAGGTTGAAGGAGCTCCCACTGGCCAAATTAGGGAGAATTTAACCATCAAAATCATTAAGTGTAGTAATAAATTATAAATCATTTAAAAAATAGGAATCTATAGGCCCATACGAATAATAAATAGATATATAAATACATGGGGGGGGATGGTTTTTCATTACGGTAAACTGCCAGTGCTGACTGGTAAATGTAGGAGTGGATGGGGAAGTTCATCATTTTACAGCCATCATAAAACAATCATAAATGTTAGATCAGACAAGGATCATCAATAGGTGCTAAATATATGGGAAAATTTTGATGAACAGGATATTTACATGGTCTTAAAGTTTCTCTCCATAGATGGCCTATTAGTTGTAAGAAAAAAATACTGCATACCTGAGAAATTAGAAAATGCCTTGACTCGATGATTAAAATTAACATCACTAATGAGGGGCAGAGGAACATGTGATTCCCTAAGATATGATACTATAAGAAGGATACATCACTCTGTAGAATTCATTTAAGTCTGAATCATGAGGAAACATCAGACAAACCACAAATTAGGAGCATTCTATTCAAATAGAGTGTGTAGTAGGCAGGGGGGAATGATTATGTGTAGGAGGTCATTGGAAAAGTTGGATTATGGAGAGTAAATTAAAGTATTATTTTTAAATTTACTGAAGTTGATTGCTTTAGTAGTGTGACGTTAGGTAAGAGAATATCCCTATTCTTAAGTACACAGTGGGGACTTTCCTGGTGGTCCAGTGGTTAAGACTCTGCACTCCCAATGCAGGGGGCCCAGGTTCAATCCTGGTCAGGGAACTAGATCCCGCATGCCACAACTAAAGATCCTGCGTGCCTCAACTAAAAGATCCCGCACACTGCAACAAAGATCCTGCACGCGGCAATGAAGATCCCGAGTGCCGCAACTAAGACCCGGCGCAGCCAAATAAATAAATATTAAAAAAAAAAAGAAGAAGAAGAAATACACAGTGACTATTCAGTTGTAAAGAACTATGATTATATGCAACTTATTCTCAAATGGTACAGGATTGATTAAATATATATATTTAAAAAGAGAGAAAGTGAACACTAAATAATAAAGCACATGAGGAAAAAGGTTAGTAATGGATGAATCTGGGTAAAGGTTATAGCAGTGTTCTTTATATTATTCTAACAACTTTCTGTAAGTTTGAAATTATTTCCAAACAAAGTTTTTTTTAAGGTTTTGTGTTGGCTGTATACTTGCTGTAACCCATTAGCTATTGCCTGTACCTTGATTCTCCTTAATAAAATGGTAATGAAAATTTTAAAAACCTAAACTGACCTTATAAGAAGTCTAAATTCACACTTGGTAGAATTTACCATAAATTGACGTTTGTTTAGAGATATGTTGTTGTTTTATGTATTCTCCAGTGCCTGTATCCAGAATTACTACTAACTTACGATTTACTGAATCAATTTAGCTTTAGATTTTCATGTGGTATATTGTAATTAGTATTTCAATTTTGGCTCAAGAGTTTTCTTCATTTCTATAATCAGAATTACTCTGCTTTAAGAATGTGTTGGATAATTAGCTTGAATGTTTACATTTGGTTTGAGATATTATGCACATAATATGTTCATGATTAGTAGAAAGAATTGAACTTTGAAGAATGTGACCTCCCTACTAACTGATAACTCAGTCCCATTATGTTTGCTTATAAATCTCAAGTTCTAGACTTAAAATACCATAAATATATTGATGCGTTACAGGCTACCTGGACAAAGAATACAGTAGTATCATGACAGTTTTCTTTTTCCAGAAAACTCTCACTAGAGTTACCGATGAGTTAATTATGGATCAGAATGAAATGGAGTTGACTTGCATTTCAACATTCCGTGCAGTTTGGAACTGACTACAAGTAACCTGAGTTTTCAGTTAACAAGCCTCCTTTTTTTGTATTTCTTTTAGTCTCCCAGAGTGAAAGACTCATTAACAAATTCTGAGGTAAGTAGTTGTGATTATTGAATCATTAAAGTATACGTGCTTTTGTTTTGTTTTGGTTTTAATGTTAAGCACACTTTTTGGTATGTGCCTAAATGGGAATGGGAACTTATACCAGTCGAATTTTATTAGAGCTGTCGATTCTGAGTTTGAATGGATCTTTGCAGTAAATGGTGCCATTGCACTCATTTTAAAAGTGGGCCGGGGCTTCCCTGGTGGCGCAGTGGTTGAGAATCTGCCTGCCAATGCAGGGCACACAGGTTCGAGCCCTGGTCTGGGAAGATCCCACATGCCACGGAGCAACTGGGCCCGTGAGCCACAATTACTGAGCCTGCGCGTCTGGAGCCTGTGCTCCGCAACAAGAGAGGCCGCGATAGTGAGAGGCCCGCGCACCGCGATGAAGAGTGGCCCCCGCTTGCCGCAACTAGAGAAAGCCCTCGCACAGAAACGAAGACCCAACACAGCCATAAAAATAAATTAAAAATAAATAAATTTAAAAGTGGGCCTAAGAACCCAGAATGTTCTTTTTTGCTTGCTTGACTTTATGAACTGCTATTTTTATCTTGGGCTGCTTAAAGTGGAAATTAGTCTTTTTGCATTAGTCTGTCCAGGAATTTGTCATATGCTGCCTTTGCTTTTTGGACTTTTTTCCTCAGCCTCTTGTCAAATAGATTCTGATGTCTATAGTTACTGCCTCAGTGTGATAGGGAATCCTACTAAACAGACTCCTGTTAGGCTGGCCTGCCTTATGCTCCTTACCTAAAGAAAATAATCATCTCATGAGTATTCAATATTTGGTTTAATGGCACACATGTCTTGCTCTTAATCCAATTTGTTCTTGCCACATGCTTAAAAGTAACTATTTTTTCCACTTCATTTGTATATATAGTATACAATTATGTACAGGATTATGTTTAAGACTGAAAATACCGTACCTCAGCTTATTACAAGCTAGTATCTGACAACTTGAATTAGAACTGCTATTCACTAAGATTTCTGGCTCTTCTTCTTGGTATGCGGTAGAATTGCATTTTTCTGCCCCTTGAAGTTACTCATGGCCGTGGCAATTACTTTTGGCCAATAAAATGTGAGCACAAGGAAGAGCCACATTGTGATTCCCTGGGTTCCCTTGCTCTTGCCATCATGACCTGCATCCCTGCTGCAAATTTAGGTACCAAATTTATCCTCTGCTGGCCACAGATGGACTTGAAGTGTGTGCAAGAAATAACTTTATCACCTCACACCTGTCAGAATGGCTATTATCAAAAAGACAACAAGTGTTGGTGAGGATATAGAGGAAAGAGAAGCCTCGTGCACTGTTGGTGGGAATGTAAATTGGTGCAGCCACTATGGAAAACAGTTTCTCAAAAAATTAAAAATACAATTATATATCCCGCAATTCGACTTCTGGGTATTTTCCCAAAAACACTAATTCAGAAAGATATATGCACCCCTGTGTTCATTGCAGCATTATTTACAGTAGCTAAGATATGGAAGCAACCTAAGTATCCATCAATAGATGAATGGATAAAGAATATATGATATATGTATATATACACAATGAAATATTACTCAGTCAGGGACTTCCCTGATGGTCCAGTGGCCAGGTCTCTGCACTCCCAATGCAGGGGGCCCAGGTTCGATCCCTGGTTGGGGAACTAAGATCCCACATACCGCAACCAAGAGTTCACATGCCACAACTGAGGATCACACATGCCACAACTAAGACCCAGGGCAGCCAAATAAATAAATAAATTTTTTTTTTTAAAAAAGAAAGAAGTATTAGTCAAAGAAGGAATGAAATCTTGCCATTTGCAACAACATGGATGGACCTTGAGGGTATTATGCTAAGTGAAATAAGTCAGAGAAAGACAAATACCATATGATGTCACTTATATGTGGAATCTGAAAAACAACAAATGAACAAACATAAAACAGAAACAGTCTCATAGATACAGAGAACAAACTGGTGGTTGCCAAAGGGGAGGGGCGTGAGGGGAATTGTGAAATAGGTGGGGGAGATTAAGAGGTACAAACTTCCAGTTATAAATAAGTCATGGGGATGTAATGTACAGCATAGGGAATACAGTCAATAATATTGTAATAACCTTGTAGGTGACAGATGGTAACTAGATTTATTGTAGTGATCATTTTTTAATATATAAAAATACCAATTGCTATGTTGTACACCTGAAGCTAATATAATATTGTAAGTCAATGAATTATACTTCGTTTTTTAAAAAAGGAAAAAAATTCTAAAACAAGCAAAATTTTTTCAAAAAAGTAATAACTTTTGTTCTTGTAATTTACTGAGAATTTAAGATTATTTGTTACACTCTAACTTAACCTATCTTGACTAATTCCTAGTTTCTCAAAAATTGAATGGAAGGGTATTTTACATATTACCCAGAGTTATTCTTTTTAGTCTCCTCCTTGTTCCTTTGCCTCAATAGCCTCTCCACATGAACTTGTACATGCTCATAGTCATAGTCTCATGCTTATAACTTTGTTGTTGTTTTTTAAATTATGATAAAATACACATAACATAAAATTAACCATCTTAACCATTTTTAGTGTGCAGTTCACTGACATTAAGTACATTCACACTGTTGTGCATCCATCTCCAGAGTTCTTTTCATCTTGCAAAACCAGCTCTGTACCCATTAAACAATAACTCCCTATTCTCTCCTACCCCCAGCTCCTAGCAACATCCATTCTATTTTCTGTCTCTGAATTTGACTACTCTAGGTACCTCATAAAAGTGGAATCATACAATATTTGTCCTTTTCTGACTTGTGTATTTCACTTACATAATGCCCTCAAGGTTCATCTGTGTAACATGTATCAGAATTTCCTCTTTCCTTCCCTTTTAAGGCTGGATAATATTCCATATTTGTGTGTGTGTGTGAACCACATTTGTTTAACCATTTATCTGTCAATGGACATTTGGGTTTCTTCTACTTTTTGGCTATTGTGAATAATGCTGCTATGAACATGGCCACACAAATAACTGTTTGAGTCCCTGCTTTCAATTCTTTTGGGTCTATACCCAGAAGGGAATTGTTGGATTATATAGTAATTCTATTTTTAATTTTTTGAGGAACTATCATACTGTTTTCCATAACAGCTGTACTATTTTACATTCCCACCTGCAATGCACAAGGTTCCCATCTCTTCACATCCTCTCATTACTTTGTTTTGTATAACCTTTCTGTCTTGATTATAGGTATACATATATGTGCATGCAATTTGGAAGCTAACTGTCTTTTTGAAATAGTGCTAATAGTTTTAAGCATTTTCAAAACTAATCTTAAAGTTCTGTTTTTCTATCAAAAACTGGAACCAGTGACTAACTTTTGGTTTCCTTTATGTGAAGCTAAGTAAACACAAAATTTTTCTTCCTTGTCTCCTTGCTTTGCTTATATGATAACAGCTATTAGACCTCTCATTGCCCTTCTAATTTTTTTCCTCTTTTAGCTCTAAATTTTGGCCATTACATTGATATTGTTTTCCCCATTACCTTATAATTTTGAGTATGTTTAACTTGATTTTGTACTCAACATCAGTCTTTTTTCCCCATTACATAACTAAAATTTGTAAAATTTTCAAACATGCAAAATAATGTTTAATGTCTATGTTATATGTTAATGTTTAATGTCTATGTTATAAAGCTACACATCCATTTTGAAAAGCATTGCAGATATGTTAAGGAACCATTGGTTGATTTTCTTTCTTTATAAGTAATGGAAGGTCCCCAACATAGAAAAATGTCATTTCTATAATTTCATACTATATACTAAATCTGCATTTTGTAGGTGCTATTTTGCTGGTCAAAGGGGATAGAACAGATGTATTTAAAAATAAATAGGACACAAAGAACTACTATTCTGAAGAAGGAAAAAAAAGTGGACTACTGATATTTGTTACAACATGACTGACTCAAAAACTAAGTTAAAGAAGCCAGACACAAAAAGAGTGCATATTGTAAAATTTGGTTTACATGATATGTCCACAAAAGGCAAATTGATAGAGGCAGAAAGTAGATCAGTGGTTGCCTAGGGCTGGGTGAGGGAGCAGGAGTTAACTGTGAATGGGCACGGGAAAAGTTGATGGAAGTGTTCTAAAACCAGATTGTAGGGATGTTTACAGAAGTATAAATTCTCTAAAAATCACTTGAGTTGTAGGCCGCCGCCGCCCTCGCCACGGAGCCATGCGGAGACGAGCTCACGAGCTAACCTGAGCCAGTGGCCGAGCCAGGCGGCGGGCGTCCCAGAGGTGGCGGCGCAGGGAGGGGCCCGACGCGCGCACTTGGCCCTGGCGGCCGCCATGGCGGACAGCGGCCCCGCAGGGGGTGCGGCGTTGGCGGCTCGGGACCCTGGACCGGGGAGTGGTGGCCCAGGGCCCCGCGTCTACTTTCAGAAGCCCCCTGGGGCTGCAGGCGAGGGCCCAGGCGGCGCGGACGATGAGGGCCCAGTGAGGCGCCAAGGGAAGGTCACGGTCAAGTAGGACCGCGAGGAGCTACGGAGGCGCCTCAACCTGGAGGAGTGAATCCTGGAGCAGCTCACTCACCTCCACGACTGCCAGGAAGAAGAGATCCCAGAACTGGAGATTGACGTGGATGAACTCCTGGACATTGAGAGTGCTGATACCCGAGCTGCCAGGGTCACGGAGCTGCTGGTTGACTGTCACAAACCCACTGAGGCCTCCGTCTCTGGCCTGCTGGACAAGATCCGAGGCACGCAGAAGCTGAGCACAGCCCAGAAGAAGTAAGGGTCCTCGACCCAGGTGAACGGTGGCTCCCACAGGACAAACGCTGCCCCCCCACAAGCTGGTAACAACAATACCAGTGAATTTCATGGGACGTAAATTACACCTCAAAATTTATTAAAAACAGAAAAGCGGGACTTCCCTGGTGGTGCAGTGGTTAAGAATCCGCCTGCCAATGCAGGGGACGCGGATTCGAGCCCTGGTCGGGGAAGATCCCACGTGCCGCGGAGCAGCTAAGCCCGTGCGCCACAACTACTGAGCCTGTGCTCTAGAGCTGGCGAGCCACAACTACTGAGCCCACATGCCGCAACTGCTGAAGCCCGTGCGCCTAAAGCCCTGTGCTCTGCAACAAGAGAAGCCACCACAATGAGAAGCCCGCGCACCGCAACAAAGAGTAGCCCCCCGCTCACCGCAACCAGAGAAAGCCCGTGTGCAGCAACAAAGACCCAACGCAGCCAAAACTAAATAAATAGATGAATTAATTAATTAATTTAAAAAGCATAGAAATATTTGACTTCCATTTGAAATAGGTGTCTTGGGGATGTAGAGATGGGCTGGTTCACTACACAAGGACTACTTTAAAAAGTCTCTCTGCGGCACTGCTTGCCTGTCAGCAGGCCCGCCTCCCTTTCCTCTCAGCTTAAGCAGCATTGTGTGTGTGTTTTTGTTACAGCTGTTTTCAACAACTGATCCTGTGGGTACTTTACTCCAAGTTCCAGAACAGATTTCTGCTCATCTACCTCAGCCAGCTGGGCAGATGACTGCACAGCCAACTCAAGTCTCCCTGCCGCCCCCCGCGGAGCCTCAGGTACAGCAGGGATGTGCTTTCTTTCGTGGTCAGCCTTCCGGGTGGAGGAAGAGGGCGGAGGCTAACGTGGACCGCCGCCTGGTGCCATGAGGGTGATGTCCTGGTAGATTTTGAAACAAGTTAGAAATCTGTTTTCACGGTTTTAAATGTATGCAGATAAGAGAGTTTAACAAAGATCACACAGGTTTCATTAAGCAACGAAATAAGTTTATGATGGAAATATTTCAAACAGCAAAAGTTGTGGGGGGGGGCGGTAATTTCTTGTCAGCTTTTTTTTCCCTCACGCGAAGGCGAGGGGTTCTGCCCACTGAGGCGGCTCAATGCCCCCGCGGCTCCTGCACTCAGGAGGGACGGCGCTGGGGGGTCTGGTGCCCCACGGCTCCCGCTCCCTCTCCCTCGCCCTCGCCCTCGCCCTCTCGGATTGCTGGGGAAGGCTGTCTCACCCAGGGTGCATCGTCCCCCATCCCCCGTCCCCGCTTGGGCGGCAGCAGGGTGTGGGACGGGTAAGCGTAGGAACGTTGGAGGTCCGGCAAAGCCTGTGCTGCCTCAGCTTGTCTGAAAAGTGTGACAACCCCCTTCTCACGGCCCGGCCCACCACGATCGCACCCACGCCTGCCTGCATCCCCGGCGAAGGGGGATCACATGGCGCTAGCCCGACCAAGTCAGTCCCCTCGGCACTCGGGGAGGACACCGGGACCAGGCCACACCTGGCCCCACCGGAGGGACAAGCGGGCCTCCCTTACCGTCTCGACCCCCCAAGAGAGCTGCTCACGGGAGACGGCACCTCTGGGCCTCGGGCACCTGAGAGACTAGCTGGAGCGCTCTGGAGGTGCCACAGAGGGCCAGGCAAGACATGCTCACGTGCCCGATGCAGGGAGGACCTCTCCTGAGAGTGCTGCGTGGACAGAACGAGAAGAGCGGCCGTGTCTTGTCAGCTTTTTATTCGATCCTTATTATGTTTAACTTCAGAATGCCGCTGGCACTAGGAGCATTTTTAGCTCTTCCGTCATCTTTGTTAATACTGTCTCCCAGCCAGGGTTTTCCTGCATTGCTGTAAGATACCTGTCAATTTTGTGAAGGTTGATTTTATTAAAATGTGGTCATGTAATCTGTGAATCCACACAATCAGGCACACACAAACTTCATTAAATCAGAGTGCACTGAAAGCCATGGAGGGAATGAAGGCCCCCCCTGAGAGCTGCCCCCACCCCTGCTGTGTAGCCCCTACTCTTCCCTTGGGAAACTGCGGTACTGTCTGAACACATGACCCTATGCTGCATGGTGAGAGTAAGGGTTTCAGAGTCTATTCATTTATGAAATAGTAGAGGTGTTTTTATTTTATTTTATTTTTTCCTAAAATTCAGGTGGGAAGAAACAAAAATAGAAGTTCAGATGTTTTCATCTGCATCCCAGTGGTGCTCTGCCTTTGGAGATCACTGCTCTGAGCTCTTCCAGTTAGTCACATTCTAACTTCATTTAACCTTTTCTTTGCGCAAGTTTTCCATTTCTGCCCATCATATGGGAAAAGATACAGTTGTCTTGTGAAAACTGATGGAAAGATTGGATTTGTTTTATAAACGGCTTAAATAGAATGTATATTCTCTGTACAGCAAGGGACAGCTGTATGGTTTTCAGAGAGGATCAGTTTAGTCATTAGAAGATGTGGAGGGACTTCCCTGGTGGCACAGTGGTTAAGACTCCGTGCTCCCAATGCAGGGGGCCCAGGTTCAATCCCTGGTTAGGGAACTAGGTCCCACATGCATGCCGCAGCTAAGAGTTCGCATGCCACAACTAAGGAGCCAGCACAACCAAATAAATAAAATAAAATATTTTTTTAAATAAAAGTAAATAAAAGATCTGGAACCTCCAGGGAGGGTGGTTTCGTGAGGGGTAGCCAGTTTAGACCTTACTGGCAGATGTGTTGCCACTGGCAGATTTTTTAAAGGGAAAAACCCAGCTTCATGTTCTTCACGCTTATATAGGGGAAGAGAGGTTTGAAAAATACAAAATTGAAATGTGGCTGTGTATGGAATTTCGTGTGGGTTTGAGAATTATCTTTCTCATTATGTTTGACATTCAGCTCTTGTTGCTGCCTTGTGGTACATGTCCTCCCACAGCAGGGAGTGTCCTAGGGACTAGGATGGCCACACCTGGAGATGAAGAAAATTGATGCCAAGTGGATGATTCTTCTGCAGATGGGCATTAGTGACCTCCACGCTTAATAGTCCAGGCAATGACTTTATACCTTTCAATGCTTTTTTAGGCTCTGCCTTCAGGAGCAGGTTCACAAGAAACCAAGATCCCAATCAGTCTAGTACTAAGATTACGGTAAGTAGACATTTTGTTGTTGTTGTTTTCTGAATACTCTGAATATGCTGATTTCTATTTGAAAGTTACTCCTCCTTCTAGTACTTCATGCCTGAAAGTAACTGGATAGGATTGTGTGTGTTTGCTTGTGGGTGTATTGTTTCCCTCAGAAATAATAGCAGTAGTGTGAGGATCTGAATTACCGTTGACTCATTCCTCCTTCCACTTGTGAGTTCCTAGTCATCTTCTCAGTATGACCATAATTAGAGTAGAGGCAGCAAGACTGTTCGGAGAATGTTTTGATTTTACCACTAAGAGTAATGAAATTATGCCATAAATGTGAAGAAAGCAGATTTGGTTACCTTTTCTTTATAGAAGCCTACTCTGTATACCTGGACTCAAATAGTTCTGAATTAATACAGTGTCTTGGTAATCTCATCCTATTTTAACTGTACACAAAGAATATTATTTGTCTCTCTTCAAAATTTTGTTTTGAAAATTACAGCAGTTAATAGAGAGTATAACAATTCTATTTACATGTGCTTCAGGAGGGGAGAGGATACTTGTAAGTGATGTAGTTAGCTTTTTTTTTTTTTTAACATCTTTATTGGAGTATAATTGCTTTACAATGGTGTGTTAGTTTCTGCTTTATAGTTAGCTTTTTGAAGGGTGGTTTTTAGTGGACTGTGTTCCAGACTTGTTTATGGAAGAGGAGGCTAGATTCTTATTCTCACTGCTGAAGACTTTGAAGTTAAATGACTAGACAGTTCAGTTTAGCGTATTGTTGTCTTTGAAGGTGTTTGTGCTTGGCATGACAGTCACATCACTAAAGTGATAATGAACACTTGACCTTAATTTTATTCAGCTTTCAGAAAGAATAGATGGAACAATTACATATTAAGCAGACTAAGTACAGCACTATTAGCTATTGTGCTAAGATACTGAGAAAAAGAGAAAATGAAATGCAATAATCAAGTCTATGTTGAAAGTTGATTTGTATTGTGTACTTAGCATAGCTAAAAACAAGTTTCAGTAGTAGACATGCAGAAGGGTAAGTCTGTGTAGACAAGTGCAGAGAGGCAACGTGAGGGAGAAAATCACTGTGGGGCAGGATGTGTTGGATTTGGATAACTATATTTTAAGCACAATTTCAGTAACATCAAGTATATGTCAGATAGACCTAAGCTCCCTGAACTGTTTAGATAAAATGGATTTGGGTCCTAAGTAATCACTCATGTCTGCCTTTATACATAATATTCTAATTTCTCCATCTTTAACCAGAACCTCCAGGGAGCTTAGTTAATCTCAGTACTTGGTGTGGTGCGCAATCTCTGTAACTATCCTTCACCAGTCACATTTTAATCTCTGGAGCCTTATATTAACTCAGCTGCCAGTATGGGCCCCATTTCTTTCCCCATCTTCTCTGCCTGCCCAAATCCTTCCTATCCATTAAGTTCTATCTAAAAAACTACTTCTAAAGTTTTTCCTCATTATCCCAATCTGTATGTTCTTTATCCTTCTCCTCTGAACCCCTGTGGAATTTGGGGGAGCATCATGTATTTCATTCTATGAGTCTAGTCAGACTGATACCAGTGGTGGGCAAGGTACTCTCCTAGGCATAGGGGTGTGGGGGGTAGGAGTGGGGATAAGGGAGAAAAGGGCATCCTGTATCATGTTAATCACACCTCCCTGTGCTCATACAGATGTTCCCCTTAGTCTAATATGATCATCTTAGTGGGAATAAGGATGGGCATGGGCATATATTGACCAGTGAAGGACATAAATTAAAAGGGTTGTAGAACAATTAAATGATCACTCTGAGTTGTTTGCTCTGAGCCCTCAGTGTGAGCTCATTAGGACAAATCATACAGTCTATGGGACAGAAAGATCTTTCTCTTGGCATAGCTTTCCTGATATATGTAGGCGGACCCTGAATGCATAAATTCAGAAATTTATTTTATACATTTTGTTTTCTTTCATAGGAATTCAAAAAAGGAACTAAATGATATTCGATTCGAATTTACTCCTGGGAGAGGTGAGGTATCAAAACACTGAAAATAAAATAACTGCTCATTTGTCATTTTAAGGAAATGTGTGTGAAGTTTCTGATCTCTAGATATTTTTCCTCTTAAAGGGTGATAAAAATGTTCCTGGCCTAAAGGTTTTGGGGGGCATATGAATAAAATTAAACTGCAGTTTATTTACTACTACCTCATTTAGAAAACCTAGTATGATACAAAGAGTACTGAATATAGCTCTAATTTACTGCTTACTGTATGGCAGACATTGTGCTAAGCAGTATCTCATTAAATTCTCAAAACTGCCCCCTAAGGAAAGACTATTGTCCCCACTGCATAGATGATGAAATCAAGGCTTAGAGAGAGTGAAGTAACTGGTTGCAGTTCCCACAGCTGAGAAGAGGTGTAGCTGGAATTCAAACTCAGATCTATCGGCGCGCAGAGTTCCTGCTCTTAACACCGAACGTGGTTGTCCTCCGTGACAATAAAGAAGCAGTAAGGCTTCCGGTCCCCTCCCTCCCAGCGAAAGCTGAGCCCTGTCATGCAGTTTCTGGCCGTGAACTTCTCCCAGGGACAAGGCTTATTTCCTTTCTTGCCTTGGTTACTCAGGATTCGTATTTGGGAAGTGGCCCGCAGCCAGCTGGTATCTGTCCTGTGTGCCACGCTTAGTCTTCCTGCTGTCTCGGTATCATGAGCAGTTCACTCAAATGCAGAGAACAAATGCACATGTACAGAGATGCATCTGTTTTCCTTTTTAAAGCCAGACAGAGTCACATTTTAAGGTACTCATTCAAATAGCTGGCCTTTGGCAAATGTGTGTGCACAGCCCCTCCCCAGAGGTCCTCCCGTTCCCTCTGAGGGGATCGGTGTTCAGGCCTCGGGAAGGAGTCAGTTGGAGATGAGGTTAATTGATGGTACTCTGTCCTCATCTTTTTAGTTTCTAGTTATATACCCATTGCTCAGACAGTACAACCTATAATAATTAGATATGAAGGAAAACCCACCAGAATAAAAAAGAAAATTATTTTAGCAAAAAAAAACAAAACCCAAAAAAAACTGGGAGTATGACCCCCAAAGAGAAGAGATTACAGTTTGTTTTCTTAAGACTCGTGGGGGCAATTCCCTGGCGATCCAGTGGTTAGGACTCCGTGCTTTCACTGCCGGGGGCACGCGTTCAATCCCCAGCCGGGGAACTAAGATCCCACAATCCGCATGGTGTGGCCCAAAAAAAAAAAAGAGAGATTTAATTGGGACTAAATTATTCTGCTTTATTAGCCCTGGAGATGTTATACACTCATCATCACGTCTCAGAGCTCACAGGGCTGGCGTCCAGGGTTACCCTCAGACTAGTAGTTTCTTCTGCAGCATCACTATCAGGTGCTCTTCCGACAAAGGCAAGAACCCATCTAAAGTACACCATCATTTAGAACGTTATCTTTACATTGAGCTGATATTTGCCATCTGGGTGATACAGGTTCCGCCCTCTACCTAGACCTGTGATAGTCCCTCACTTGAGATAATCCTGGTGGTAGGAAAAACCTTTATGTGGAGGAAGTCCCTCCCGCCATCCTGGTTCTGTGGATTTAACAGCTAGCTTCGGTCTGGCTGTGCCAGCACCCGCTCTGAATGTTAGCAGGGACATGCATGCACAAGAAACGGAGCACCTTTTTTGTCCTTGCAGATACAGCAGAGGGTGTCTCTCAGGAACTCATTTCTGCTGGCCTCGTCGATGGAAGGGATTTAGTAATAGGTAACTACTTTGTGCTCTGCCTTTGTGTCCCCGTCTCTCTGCTTGTATACTTAGGATCTAGAAAATCAGGCTTTGATTCCACTGAGTAGGTCTAATGGTTCTTGGAATGGTTCTTGGCTTTGAGGAAATAACAGGTATTGGGGACAGTTCCTTCCTTACAAAAAAGAAAATCTCACTTCTGAGTTTGCTTTGTGACCCCCGATGATAGTGAGTGAAAACTTACCCAGGTCTCTGGAAGATCGTAGAAATGATGACAAAAGTTACAGGTTAGAGTAAGCTTGGCCATATCTAATCCATTTTGGAGAATGAACGCTATCCTTTTGGAGCTAAGAGTTAAGCAAAAATCATTACAGATTTAGTCCTAAAAAAAGCAGGAAGTAAGAAAAGGCACAGTCGGGCCATAGGTACATTTTACTGAAGGAAAAGACCATTGCCTAGGACAAGTCAGCAGAGTTTTAAAGGGCCAGATAGTAAAGTAAATAGTTCAGGCTTTGTGGACCATGTACAGTCTCTGTTTTTACACTCTTCTTGGCTCACAGGCAGAACAGAAACAGGCTGAAGGCCATAGTTGGCTGATTCCCAGTCTAGGGCTTTCTGGCCCATGAATAGGCAAATCATACCTCTTTCACCCCAGTGTCTTTCCTAAGTTAAAAGAAAGTTAATTTGACAATGATAAGATTTATTTGTGCTACTTGGAGTTGCTTTTAAAAACACCTTGTGTTTAGGGAGCGATTTATCTTTCTTCTTCCATTTTGATTGTACATAGAAGATTGTGAACTACCATTTAAGTTGTTAAAATGTGGTTGAAATGTGCATTTACTTAGCTTCTCATTACTTTCTCTGTTTGTATGATTACAGTGGCAGCTAATTTGCAGAAAATTGTGGAAGAACCCCAGTCAAATCGATCTGTCACTTTCAAACTGGTATTCATCCCTTCCTCTTTGTTAAACCATCTCACTTTTTACACACCAGCTTCCATATTCCCTGAGTGATGAGAATATTTAAGTCTGGTGGATTGTATTTGTTTAACCTCCCCATGCCCTGGGCTGATACCTCCCTTCATTGGCCTCCCTTCCCCTCTCCCTCTCAGGAAGCCTCCTACCCGAGGCCCTTGACTATTTATCCTCAAGAGAGATTGCTGGTCAATCTGACTCTGCCTTTGTACCCAGACTCCACCTACACCTTTATCTGCCTCCTGTTTGTATCCCAGGGACCTGTCCCCCACTGCCCTCTTTCCCACAGTCCCCATGTCAGTTTTAATTGCTGCCTGCAATTTTGTTTATAAATAGCCACAGCTTCTCATTTTGTTTGGTTCTTAGGCATCTGGTGTCGAAGGCTCGGATATTCCTGATGATGGTAAACTAATAGGATTTGCCCAGCTCAGCATCAGCTAAAACACAGCCCTGGAAGAGGTGGCCTAAGGAGATTCCACACATGTGTATCTCTGTTGCTTCTGTTGGCCTAAACTCACTACTGCCAAAGAACCCAGCAACAAACCTCCCAGCTAAGAGCTTTAGAGGTCTTTCTTTATGTTTTTCCTGCCATCATTCCCCCTTTTTCCCACAGGGAAAGAAAAGTTGGATCACCAGTGGCCAGCATCCCTTTAAAGAGTTCCGTTAGTAAACTTACTGCACGTGTCCCCTGTCTTCCTCCATCTGAGAAGTGGCCCGGGTGCCTCAAGGCCCAGGAGGGAGGTGTATCAGCTCATCTTGCCTTACTCCAGTGATGGCGCTGGGTGGAAAGTAGCAGCTATCTTGGGCTTCCTCATCCTGCTTGTTCTCCCACACCTGACAGGATTTGGGCATCTTGGGATATCCCTTTACCACTGAAGTAGCAATTAAAAGTTGGTTGTTTAGCTGAAGCCCAGAGAATTTAATTTAGTGGGGTTTTTGTTTTTTTTTTTTTTTGGTATCCGATGTGAATTCCAACAACCTTTGTTAGGAAGAAGCACAGCCTCAGATGGAGGCAACCTAAACTGTGTTCTTGTTTTGTTCATCATGTTTCTAAGCGTTTTGCTGAAGCTGCTCTCAGGCACCCCTCTTCATTACTCCCTCCAGAAAGGGTTGCTAGCCTTAACTTCAGCTGGTGCAAAACATCTGACTGTAATCGAACTTCAGGCATCGGATCCTTCAAAGTGGAACTTTGGACTGTTTTTAGAGAAAAGATCAAGTAATGGCTTGTAAAGGAGAATTTCCCCAGCAGTGGTTTTTGAACAGGAAAAATCATAACTCATATCATTGCGGAAGTATTTATTTTCAGATCTTAAAACAATTGAAGAAAAACTGTTCCTTGATCCTCCCATGAAAATCAATTTGCCTGGCCTCCAAATCATGAGGAAATGCAAGGCTGAGATTTCTACAGCAATAAAGGAGACTCACACTGGGCCAGAGAGGCCTGCCTTCTGCCCCCTCTCCTGCACTGACCCTTTGGAGGGGGTCCCTGTGTGCTGAACCTGACCCAAGATGGAAAGTGAAACCACATGTGCCGTGACTTTTAGGATTTTTGAGTAGACAGTGTTCATTTGATTTTCTACAGAAATAATATAAATTATTCTTTAGGTTTAAAAAAGAGCACCATAATGCAATATGTGAATCATCAGTGGCGTTGATTTTTTTTTTTTTTTTCCTACTGTTTCACAGTCAGCCTTTGTCTAACTGCAGATAGCCCTAACAAGTTTTGTAAATGAAAGGGATCCTCAATCTGGCCTTAAAATGACACACAAAGATGGGCTTTGACCCATCTTTATAGAATCACTCGAGCCCTTTCCAGCATTGTTGGTCTGTGAATAAAAGGATTGCTTTACCTAGTTTTCTCTTAGAGCACTTCTGAAAGCTTTGTCCACAACTAACTTATTATAGTTTTTGTTTCATTCTGAGCTTGTAGTTTTAGTCATGGGCTTTCTTCACCTGCCCTGGATACAAAGGCATGTTGGGAAAGGGATGGGTGTTGGAGAGGAAGGGAGGGGATGCTTTGGGATGGGGGTTGGGAGGAAAGTAGATCAGAGGATCGGACACCAAAGCCCAAGGTCCCAGCAGGATTGGTAAAAGGAGGGAGCCTGCTGAGCCTGGAGACAGAAAAGATTGATCGGCTTACTGGACAAATATTTAGCTTTTCTTTTTCCTTTTTTTTTTTCTTTCTTTGTTTTTTTAGAAGAGGGTTGGGGGAACAAGGACAGGAAGGTAGGAATAAGTTATGAAAAAATGTAGTGTCCCTTTTGGCACAAGACTAGTGGCTTACCTTAGAGTCTGTGTTTTGGTGTCAGATAAGCCCATCATAAGTCTACTTATTTCTGAATCCAAAGGGTGGTGGCATCACTCTATTCTAGCTTTTATTTGGAGGTGGTCGAGAGCCCAAGCTGGAAGTAAGCAGCAGCCCATCTCCCTGTTCAATTTCTCCAGCCGGCCATTACCTTTGAACTGCAGTGGGACAGGCATGACAGTAGAAGTGGGCTGGGGCTTTCTCTTTCTTTTCCATTCATCTTTTGCCCTGCTGGGAATTAGGAGTCAGACACCAAGCCCCAGGGCAGTGTTATTTCTTCTTCTGCTTGATGTATGGTGGACTCCCTTTGCTGGCTTGTGCAGTGATGCTGAAAAAAAATGAGTGAACAGAAACTTTGCAGGTGAGACAGCACGTGACCTAGTGAGCAGTCTTGCTCCTTCCCAGGAGGGGCGATTCAGGATACACCTCTCTCCCTGGATCCCCAGGATTCCCTGGTCCCTGGGGGAGGGACTAACTTAGCACAAGGTAACATGTGCCAATGCTATTTGTGAAATGTATGGTCTTTCTGAATGACTAATGGATTTGTTTGGGTTTTTTGCTTAAGTTGTGAACCAAATCCTAGAGCCAGCTGACACTCTAATCATCTGGAGGACAGAATAATGGTGTATCCATAAATGGAGGTTCCTCCTTACGATGTACGCTAGATTATGGAAGATGTAAAATATTTGACTTCCCCCTCCCTTTTATTTTTATTTTTATTTTTTTGACTTTGTACTTTGCTGCATGTTTCATTCATTTTTAATCAATAAAGAATAAATTGTCTGTGGTGGTGTAAGGATGCTTCACTTTGGTGACTGTTGGTGGGGGCAGTGGGAAGTAGGTCAGGAGGTCACTACTAACTTTAATTTTTCATGCGAATAGAGAAAAGCCAAGGTGCACTTTTCCCTAAAAAGTGTATTAGTCTACAAATTAGAAGAGCTTAAAACCAAGTGGGGAAACTGAAATCCCAAAAGGGAGAGAGATCTGCCCAAGGAAATTTGATAGGGTGGGATAAGGAACTCTTTGCATTGATCTTTTCTGTTTACTTCTGCTCATGCTATTGGGCGGGGGAAAGATGCCAGATTCAAGCCCTTGGGAATCCGTTGTGGAAAGTTCAGAGCAGGGCTGAACTTGTTCCCATTTGGCTTTGATATTGAAATGGTGAGGTTTCGTGTAAGATTCTAGGCCCCTCTGTATTCCTCCACCTCCTGGATAAGTAACCTCCCTGATAATAACTCCTTCCCAACAGAAGGTGGTCTTTGAGCCATGACAGGACTGCTTTTGTGTGGGTCCGGGTAATTCAGGCCTCAGGTCCTGGGACCTTGGGATTGATGGTATCGTAGCTGCTTGAATTTGCTTTCAAGATAAGCAGGTTGTAAGAGCGGACTCTGAGTATTGTGGGGACGGAGAGGAGGTGCTGGCTGCTCAGAAGTGACCATGATGCATGTGGGGGTAAGAGCAGGGGCAGGAGTAAACACAGCCTCTCCACTTGCCCATAATCTCTAGCAAGATCCAGTCTCGTCCAGAAGCCAGATTCCTCACCTCTGCCTATTCGTAGTAGCAATGCTCAGTGCTACAGTTCATGGATTCCTCCTGTGGGTCAGCTCATCTACCCCACATGTTTTGTTTTTCTCTTTTTTAAAGTAGACTTTATTTTTTTTAGCGCAGTTTTAGTTTCACAGCAAAATTGAACAGAAAAGTACACAGAGTTCCCATATACCCCCAGACCCCACACACACGCACAGCCTCTCCCACTGTCGGCATCCTGCACTGCAGTGGTACATGTGTTACAATCAATAAACCTACACTGGCACTTCGTTGTCACCCGAAGTCCATAGTATGCATTTGGGTTCACTCTTGCTGTTGTATATTTTATGGGTTTGGACAAATGCACAGTGGTATGTACCCATCGTTAGGGTCTCATAGAGAATGGTCTCACCGCCCAAAACTCCTCTGTACCCTTCTTGTTCGTCCCTCCCTCCCCGCTAGTCCCTGGAAACCACTGATCCTTTCAGCGCCTCCAAAGTTTTGCTTTTTCCAGAATGTCATATAGTTAGAATCATACAATATGTAGCCTTTTCAAAACTGCTTCTTTCACACAGTAATATGCATTTAAGGTCTCTCCGTGTCTTTTTGTGACTTGAGGGCTCATTTCTTTTTAGTGCTAATATTCCGTGTCTGGATATACCACAGTTTATTAATCCATTCACTTACTGGCTGTGTCCAAGTTTTGACAGTTATGAATAAAGCTGCTCTATATCTGTGTGCAGGTTTTTATGTGGGTATGTTTCGACTCCTTTGGGTAAATACCAAGGAGCCCAATGCCAGATTGTATGGTAAAAGTAGGTCTAGTTTTTTAGGAAACCACCTACTGTCTTCCAAAGTGGCTGTACCGTTTTGCATTCCCACCAGTGAATGAGAGTCCCTGTTGCTCCACGTGCTTGCTGGCACTTGGCGTTGTCACTGTTTTAGATTTGGGCCATTCTACTAGGTGTGCAGTGGTATCTCATTTTAATTTGTAATTCTCTGATGACAGTGTGTTGAGCATCTTTTCATATGCTTCTTTGCCATTTGTACATATTCTTTGGCGAGGTATCTGTTTAGGTCTTTTGCCCACTTTTAATCAGGTTGTTCTCTTATTGTTGAGTTTTAAGTGTTCTTTGTATACAGGCAGACTTCGTTTTATTGCAGTTTGCTTTATTTCTGCTTCACAATTATTGCTTTTTTTTTTTTTTATAAATTGAAGGTTTGTGGCAACCCTTTGTTGTCAGATGATGGTTAGCATATTTTAGCAATAAAGTACTTTTAAATTAAGGTATGTACATTGTTTTCTTAGAATACTATTGCACACTTAGGAGACTACAGTATAAACATAACTTTTAAAAAACTTTATTTATTTATATTTTGGCTGTGTTGGGTCTTTGTTGCTGCACGCGGGCTTTCTCTGGTTGCAGCGAGCGGGGGCCACTGTTCGTTGCCGTGCACGGGCTTCTCATTGCGGTGGCTTTTCTTGTTGCGGAGCACGGGCTCTAGGCGCGCAGGCTTCAGTAGTTGTGGCACACGGGCTCAGCAGTTGTGGCTCGCGGGCTCTAGAGCGCAGGCTCAGTAGTTGTGGCACACAGGCTTAGTTGCTCCGCGGCATGTGGGATCTTCTGACCAGGGCTCGAACCCGTGTCCCCTGCATTGGCAGGCGGATTCTTAACCACTGAGCCACCAGGAAAGTCCCTAAGCATAACTTTTATATGCACTAGGAAACAAAAAAATTCACTTTATTGTGTCTAGTTGTTCCAGCACCATTTGTTGTATTGTATTGCCTTTGCTCTTTTGTCAAAGATCAGTTGAGTCTGTGAGTTTCTTTCTGGGCTCTCTATTCTGTTCCATTGATTTATGTGTGTAATCTTTTGCCAATACCACACAGCCCTGAGTACTTTATAGTCAAGGTTGAAGTCAGGTATTCTCAGTCCTGCATCTCTGTGCTTCTCCAGCACTGTGTTGGCTGTTCTCACCTTATCTACCCTGAGCCCCCAAGCAGTCTGTCAATTACAGTCAGATTTTCCTACTGTGATACTGGTTCCTGTGGAAGTTTGAGTTTGTGGATTTCTGCTCCAAGAAGTTATAGTTTTCTGTATTTACCTGTCTAGCTCCAATTCAAGGGATAGCAGTTGGCCCTGTGACCTCACTTCTCTGACAGAAGAGTTGTTGATTTTTCAGTTTGTTCAGCTTTTTACCTGCTAGAACAGAGTGACAATTTCCAAGCTGTTTACATCCTGGACCAGAAACCAGAACTCCTATCCCCTGTTTTTATCTACTAGAGTCGTTCTCAAATTTGGAAGAGATTTGAGACACCATCCAGTGCATCCCTGTAGGTGATGTTTGGGGGGGTACCTTCCCCTCCCCCCACCATACACACAAACACCACCCTCTACCCCGTGGACAGTTGATTGCCAGGGATGTGTGTCCATTCAACTTAGCTCCAGTGGTTAGAACACTCTCGTTACACCTCTCTTTGGTCTTAGTTTTGCCCTTTACTGAAGGCAGGTACAAGGAGGGGAAGAGGAGAGAGACAGGCTGTAGGCTCTCCCTGAAGGGCCAGAGGCAGCCCCGTCCTGCCCTGCAGTCTCCTAGAGGACAGTGGATGTGACCAGACTGCTCGGGGACGCCAGAGAGCAGCACATAAGCTCCTTTGAGCTCATCCTCCCAGGTCAGTGAGACCACAGGTCCCTGGGGTTACAGTATTCCTGGGAGGACTCCCTCAAAGAAGGGAGCCAGTTTTAGGCTTTGAAGCATCATGGGGAGCCTTAGGCAGACTGGTGGGGTCGGGGGGAGGGTTAGGAGAACAAATAAGTTAATCAAGAAATTAAGATTGGGGGAATTGGGAGTGCAGTGAAGCCAGTGGCATTTGGGGATCATAGTTACAACTATGGAAGGTCTTTGGTTGAGTTTCACTCTTCTATCAGCATCTCCTCATCATTTATCTATCTGTGTTTTAGAATCCTACACCAAGAAATGGAAGAATCCTTAGCACCTAGTTCAAGCTTTCCTTATACACGGATGCAGAAATAGAGGCCAGGGGGATAGAAGGAGCAGACTGCGGATCACAGTGAATCGGTGGTGGAGACCAAGGGACCCACAGACGGAGGTGGGGAATATCAGTCACATGCACTTATTGTTATGTGCTCATTGCAGTAGACAAGTGTACAGACTTGTATGGACACCCATATTTTCATCACTTGGTTTCCCAGTCTGTCAAGTTCTCTCTGTGAGTCTCCAGGTGGGTTGTCCCCCTCACATCGTGTGTGTATGTGTGTGTGTGTGTATGTGTGTGTGTGTCCGCGTGTATGCAGGCCTGCACATTACTCCATCCTAATCTCTTTCCTCAAGGAGTGTGTGAGGGCTCCTTAGGATTCTGACTGCCTGTGAATGATGAGAGTTTCAGGGGGGTTTTGCAGCCAGTTGGGAAAAGTTGGAAAGGCCCAAGCAGGTCACAGGGGTGCCATGGTTGTGGGAAAGAGGCCCCATTTGTTAGGAAGAAGCAGTTAATGACTGTCAGAGGTTCCCCAACTGTACATTCTTAGTGGGTCAATAATTTTACATGGCATCTGCAGGCCAAAAAATACCTAAAAGTTTCATGTATTAAGTAATTTGTTCCAAACAGTTTAAGATGGGAGACTTCCCTGGCGGTCCAGTGGTTAAAACTCCATGCTTCCACTGCAGGGGGCACGGGTTCGATCCCTGCTCTAAAGGATCCCACATGATCCCACTGAGATCCCACATGCCACGTAGTGCAGCCAAAAACAACAACAATGACAAAAAACAAAAAACAAACAAGAAGGATTTATGTACTAATAACTCAGTAGCTGTTTAAAAAAAAATACACACGAATCAAAAGAAGACACTTTTATTTCATCCTAACGTGCAGTTACTTCCTAATAGGATGTATTGGGAACTGCAAAACGTCTTGATCCTTGAACCCCGCCACCTTCATTTTCTGTTCCACATTGAGTTTCACATGGTGCTTGCTTTTTTTCATAGTAACTGCCAAAAACACAACTTCACACAGATATGATGTCACTGAAAAGAATGGCGTGAACCATCTGGAGCCGGTAGTTTGATATGAAGCAGATGTTGAGTGTCACGGTATTTCCCTTTACCCTTCTAAGTATCGTGTTGTGCACCCTGAGTTCACGCTGGTGCCCTGGGATGCCTTGCCTGCCCCACTTCTGTCCTGAGAGGTTTGTGGTGGGTGGGCTGGCTGGTAAAGGACTTGCCCTAACTGCCCCTAGACTCACATCTGCATGTGTCTGCCTCAGCTTAACCTGGTCTGTGGCCGGAAGCATCCGAAGGAGACCTCCCAGTCGGTGTACCTGGCTAGGCTTCTCATTGGGGCGCTCACCTTCGGGCCCCTCTGTGACTGGTAAGAACCTTGACCAGCTCCCCCAACCCAGCACGCTCTTGGGTTCCTGGCCCAGGGTCTAGTTCCTCCCCACCACGTGCCCCTCTCACTGGTCTCCAGGTAAGGCCCTGTCTCCCCGCAATGGGGCTCCCAGGTGGGGCCCTGCACCCTCCCGCAGACAGAGCACCCAGGGCAGGGCCGGGGGCTGGGTCTCCCTCCTTCCCCTCAGACAGACTCCCTCCTCAACCTGCCCCTTTCTTACCCCAGGATTGGCCGCAAGGCCACTATCCTGGTGTAGCTGCTACTCTTCGCCATCCTTGGCATGGCCGCAGCCTTTGTGCCCGGCTTTGAGCTCTACACGGCCCTGCGCTTTGCTGTGGCCACGGCCGTCGTTGGATATAACTTCAGCAGCGTCACCCTACGTGGGTATCTGGGCCCCGTGCCATCAGCCGCAGAGCGAGGCCTTGGGGTCTGGGTGGCCACGCTCCCACGCTGCCTGTGGGGCCCACTCAACTCCCTGCACCTAACGTGATGGCACCAGCACTCCCTGTACCAGGCCAGGACCACAGCCCCTGACCTGGTGGCGTGTAGCAATGGCAGGGAGTGAGAGGGCAGGGTCCGGGCCAGCCTCAGACTCTGTGTTCTCACAGTTGCAGAGTGGGTGGGGGCCCTGGCGGAGAACTCGGGCTGTGGTCCTGGCCCAGTGCACCTTCTCCATGGGGCAGATGGCCCTCGCAGGACTCACCCATGGCGTCAAGAGCTGGAGGCTCTTCCAGACGGCTGGCGCTGCACCTGTCTTCCGCTCTTCCTTTACTTCTGGTGAGGAGATACTTCCCAGGCAAGCTGCCCCTCGGTTGGCTACGTGTCCAGAGAGGTGTCTGGGAGAGCGAGCCTGTGGGGTCAGTGTGCACTGGGAGAGCGAGCCTGTGGGGTCAGTGTGCACTGGGACAGCGGGGAGGCCCTGGGAGAGTGGGGAGGCCCAGGTCCAGGCCCCAGGGTCACAGCCCGACCTACAGGGCTCTGCCGGAAACTGCACGGTGGCTCCCGACCCGGGGGAGGGTAGAGGAGGCTAAACAGCCGATCCAGAGGGTGGCCTCGGTCAACAAGCGAAAACTCTCCCCCGAGCTCCTGAGCCAGGTACTTGCAGTAGCTGGGCCAGCCCTGCCCTGATCTGACCACACAGCCCGGCCTGCCTGGCGCCTCAGTCTGCACCTCCCTCCCGGATGGTCCCAGAGAAGACCGGCCCCACGGGGAATGCCCTGGATCTGTTCCGACACCCCCAGCTCCGGAAGGTGACCCTGATTCTCTTCTATGTCTGGTGAGTGGGCCCACAGCCCTCCCTGAGGCCCAAACTAAAGGGCTGCCGTGTCTCTGTGGATGGTGGCTGTCTGGGCACCACTGGGTCTCTTACTGGCTGTGCTCCTGTCTCCTGTTGTGACTTCTGGCCAAAGCAATCTCTCCTTCTGAGCGTGATGGTGTCTCATCACCCAGCAGTGACAGGGACTCCTGAACTCTCCTGAAGTATTCCAGACAGCCTGGAATACTTCGGCCTGGGCCTCAAGGTGGGGGACTTTGGCCTGGATATCTACCTGACAGTTAATCTTCAGAGAAGTTGAGGTACCCGCCCGCTACTCCAGCATCTTCTTGATGGAGCGGTTGGGCCTCAAGTGGAGCCAGTTGGGGACTCTGGTTCTGGGTGGCGTCATGTGTTATCACCATCATCTTTGTCCCGGCAGGTACCAGGACTGGCCTCCCCACCCCAACCTGCTGCCAAGGCCTGTTATTTCCTTTTCAGGAGTGAGGGCTTCTCTGAAGTTTGGGTGCAAAAGGGGTGAGGAGTTTGGGAGGACAGGGCAGGGGCAGGGCCCAGGAGATGGGGCTGGGCAGCCTCCACCAGTTCTACCCGTGGTGGGCACTGTGATGGCCCTGGTGGGGAAGGTTGCCACGGCGGCCGGATTTACCATCTCCTACGTGTACTCTGCTGAGCTCTTCCCCACTGTCATCAGGTGAGGACTGCAGGTTCAACTCCTGTTCCTCTGCTCCTGAGACCCTGATTTTGGCCGTCCCTCCTCTGCCCTTACTGCTGTTCCCCAATGAGCTTACAGAGCTGGCTCTGGGGCAGCAGTGCTGGATGGGGTCCAAGGCTGGATGGGGTCAGTGGAGAGCAGCGGAGAGCAGATACAGGAGGGGCCACACCCTGGCCTTGTCAGGACTGGAAAATGGAGTAAGTCCCAAGTTTGATGAATGGCTCAGAAGGAAGACTCCGGTGGGGATGGGAGGTGGTCAGGAGGTGCAGCCTTTGATCTGAGACTCGATAGGTGAGCAGGAGTACAGCAGGCAGACGGAGAGGCCTGGAGGTGGCAAAAGCAGGCCACACAGTAGGACTAGGGGAGGTGCAGGAGGAGGGGGCAGGAAGGCTGGCTGGACCGCACGGGCCTGGAGACTCTGCAGGCCTGTGGAGACCAGATGAGAGGTTGGGGTGCTTCCAGGGAGGTGAGCTGGGGTGGAGCTGTGGCCCAGCGGAGGCCGGGTCTTCTCGGCTTGCACTCACCTTTGCGCGGGCAGACGGGCATGGGGCTGGTGGGCATCCTCAAGCCACTCGTGATCCTGCTGGGTGAGTACCACACGGCCCTCCCTATGCTCATCTACGGCAGCCTCCCCATCGGGGCTGGCTTACTCTGTGCCCTGCTGCCAGAGACATGTGGCCAGACCCTGAAGGACACCATCGACGACCTGGAGCAGGAGTCCTGCCCACAGTGAGGTGCTTGGTCTCTCTGAAACCCAGGACCTCATATCAGTGACCCTATCCCAGAAGGCATCTACTTCACCATTTGTCCATTGTTGCACAGAGGCCCATATGGCATCCTCACGATTCCCCTACTTTGGGGAGGGGATGGCGAGGAACTGTAATACGGGATCAATTCCTAAGCAGCCAATGACAGCCTTCTGCTTCCTCCAGCTCCCTGAACGCAGTGCCCTCGGAAAAGGATTCCGAGGCCTCAGGAAGTACTTCTGGCCCGGGGTGGCCTTTAGAGCAGCACGTACCTCTGAGTGTGTCTCTGAAGCCAGACCAGAAGCAGCAGAGAGCTGCCTGAACCACTCCCCTGGGAACAGCTGGACCTGTGAGCATGACCACCTTGCTGACGGAGGCAGCACCCCAGGAGCTGGCCCCAGAGTCAGCCAGCCAGCCACTGCCCAGCCCAATCCCAGAAGCATCTGAGAGAGGCCTCCCTCCTTTCAAAACCTTTCTCATCCCCAGAGCCCCACGCCCAATACCCTGTTCTGGGTTAGAGTCTTCGGCGTGTCTTGGGCTTAACTTGTTCTCTGACAGTCTTGTGGGGCTATGGCTCCTCAGATCCCCTCCATCTGGGGTCCCCCTGCCCTGAAAACACAGTCAAGGCAAAAACAGAACAGCTGCGTAGAACCTCTCCAAGTAGGTGAGAGTAGGAAGAGAAAAACACTTAAAGTTCTGGACTCATCCAGGCAGGTGAAGGAAAAGCTGTGGATGAAGGGAAGGTTGTGGTTCCTCCAACGGCTGGGCTAGGCCCGTGGATAAGGTGGGACCCACAGGGCACTTGATCCAGCTGAGAGGGGACTGATTCAGTCAGAATCGAAGCTTCAGTCTTACCTTCTCTTCAAAGATTCTCCTTCCCCTGTCCTGCACTCAGGGCCCAGTGGCGGGGAGAGGGAGGATGTTGGTCCAGTTCCTCTCCGGGCCCCTCCTCCCTTTCATGCTCTGTTTCTCTGGCTCCTTCAGGACCCATGCAGGGTGAGGGAAAGGGGCAGAAGTCTTCTTACCTGGTGGCCACTGGTGGTAGTTCTTCCGGGCTTGCAGTGGTTAATCATCATTCAGTGGCCCTGGCAGGCTCCTAAAAGTAGGTTTCCCACAAGAATATTCGGGGGTTCTCAGCGATCATCCCAGGACCTCTGCGTTGGTCCTTAGTATGAGCAATGTGCCTGCAACTGACCCCTTGGGACCCCTCTTCACCTCTTGGCTGCCCCCACCCCCGCCCTGTGCGGATCCCCACGTAGTCTCTCTTATGCTGGCCTCCCTTACAGAAGAGTCCAGCTAGCAAGACCATAGCAGCACATGAGCCCGAGTGTCTGCTTTCTCTCTTCCTGCACCCCAACTGCTGGTCACGGCTAGAGAGAGTCACACTCCCGACAAGTCTGATCTGTGAATCTGGTCACCAGCACCAACTGGGTCTTTAGCAGCACCTCGTATTCCTACCAGCTTTTCAAGTCAGCTCGTTTTCCAACTCTCACCAGTGGCTATTTCTAAGCTCCACTCTGCCTGCCTCCCATCCTTCTACCCCCTACTGGATAGCTTCTCCTCCTCCTCTCAGAGAAAGGAAAAGCCATCCTGCTGCCGCTCCCCAAACTTCCCACCAAGAAGTCTTTAACCTACACTCCCTCCTGCCCCGGGTGGGATCTGGGAGCAGCTGAGTGGAGGGCCTGTTCCTCCTCTTACTCTCCTCTCCATCCCTCCTCTTCAGGCCTGGGGACGGGGGCTGCACGTTGTGTCTGGAAGGATGGGAGGATTTCCCTCAGTGGAGGTGGAGCCCTGATGGGGAGGCGGGTGCTCCAGGTGCTGGGAACAGTCTGCACGGAGGCATGGGGCTGGCTCACGAGGAGATTTTCCCAGCCTGCCTTGCCCCTTCAGTTCCTAGAGCCTGTGGCCACTTGTGCCCCAGGAGTGGAATGCTGTTCCTCCCCATCCCACCCCACCCAGGACCTCCCAGCCCCATTGTGACACTGCTCCCCAGACACCGTGGAACCCAAGGGTTCTGCTTCCAAGGGTCTGGCTGGGCCTGGCTTGTGGTCCTGTCTCCAGGGAGAAGGGACTGGGAGTGTGTGGAGGGTGGCAATTATGATGACACCTGGCAACTGTGCGGCCGCATTCTCAGCGCAGACGTGGACAGGGCCTGTTCGGCTGTGGGGAGTCTGTGGAAGGAGCGGGCTGTCCTCCCGGGAAGCGTGAGTTCTCAGGTGTGGCATCTGGCCATTTCCTGCCCTCAGAAGGGGGGCTGCTCCTGGTTATACCTTCCTGTCCCAGGCCTTAGTTTCCGCTTTCTACATTGAGAACCAATTGCCTGGGGCCTGTCCACCTGGCAGGGTGGTTCCCTTGGGAACAAGGGCTCCAGGGCCTTGCAGACTGTCAGGCCCCTGTGGGGATTCAGGTGATGCTGTGGGGGGCACTGAAGGGGACCTGGCCGGGGAAGCTGGCTCCGGGCCCAAAAGCCAAATCTCTGTGAGCAAAGCAAAGGTTCCCTCCTTCCCTCTCTCCCTCTCTTCCTTCTTCCTTCCCTCTCTCTCTCCCTCTCTGCCTGGGAAGTCTCCTCTATCCTGTGACACCCCCTCCAAACTTACACACATGCACACTGTACTAGTTTTCTGTTGCTGTTGTAACATATTGTCACAAACTTAGCGGCTTTAAACAACACAGATTTATTACCTTATAGTCCTGCAGGTCAGAAGGCCAAAATGGGTCTCACTAAGCTAAAATCAGGTGTCACAGGGGAATTTATTTCTTTGCCTGTTCCAGCCTCCAAAGGCTGCCCACAATTCCTTAGCTCACAGTTCCTTGTATCTTCAAAGCCAGCAATGGCTGGTCAAGTCTTAAGAGATGTAACTGAAGTTTATGCATTTTCATTGCTGTATTGCATTCCACTAGATAAATATACCACAGTTTATCCATTCCTCTGCTGTTGGGGCATTTGGGCTCTTTTTTTTTTTTTTCTTCACATTTGAGGTGTGTTGTCGTGAATGTTTTGGTACTCTTCTTGGATCATATGTACAAATGTTTGCCCAGAGTATGTAACTGGGAGTAGAATTGCTGGGTCATAATGTGTGGGGATATTCAGCTCTATAAGACAATGCCAAATTGTTTTCCAAAGTGGAACTATGAATAAGCCTGCCAGAAATGTATAAAAGTTAGATACTGGGTATTGTCAGATTTCTTAAGATTTCTTAAGCAAATGAGTGTAAATTATGGTCTTGATTTGCATTTCCCTCAGTATTAAAGAGGTTGAACATCTCTTCATATGTTTGTTTAAATTTCCTCTTCTTGCAATGCCCATTCATGTCTTTTGTCATTTTCTTATTGTCTTTTTATTATTGATCTGTGGCTTCTTTACATATTCTTGATCCTTTTTCTCCCCAGTAATACAAGTTTTTCAATATATTCTCCCAGTTGTGTTTAACTCTATGATTTTCATTTTTGAGTAGTCAAATTTATAATCAAAAAAAATTTTTTTAATTAATTTATTTATTTATTGGCTGTGTTGGGTCTTCGTTGCTGTGTGCGGGCTTTCTCTAGTTGCAGTGAGCGGGGGCTACTCCTCGTTGTGGTGCGCAGGCTTCTCATTGCAGTGGCTTCTCTTGCTGCGGAGCATGGGCTCTAGGAGCACGGGCTTCAGTAGTTGTGGCTTGCGGGCTCTAGAGCTCAGGCTCAGTAGTTGTGGTGCACGGGCTTAGTTGCTCCGCGGCATGTGGGATCTTCCCGGGCCAGGGCTCGAACCCGTGTCCCTTGCATTGGCAGGCATATTCTTAACCACTGTGCCACCAGGGAAGCCCTATAATTTAAAATTTTATGGTTAGCATAGAATAGCATAGCTTTTGTGTCCTGATCAAGAAATCCTTTTTTGGTTCACCCTGCTCCCTCTTATGCTCACATTCTGCCCTGCCATGCCCTGCTCTCAGGAAACTCAAGTCATCTCCCCCAGCAAGGTGGCCCGGCTTGCAGAGGAGGGCGGCATACCACTCCACTTTGCCCAGCTCTCGGAGCACACCGCCACCCAGACCAAGGGGTCTACACGCACCGCGGGCTCTGACCTGTACAGTGCCTATGATTGCGCAGTACCACCTATGGAGAAAGCCCTTGTGAAAACCGACATTCAGATACTTCTTCCTTCTGGGTGCTATGGGAGAGTAGCTCCATGTTCTAGCTTGGCTGCAAAACACTTCATAGATGTAGAAGCTGGTGTCAGAGATGAAGATTATAGAGGAAATGTTGGTGTTGTACTATTTAATTGTGGCAAAGAAAAGTTTGAAGTAAAAAAGTGTGATGAAATTGCACAGCTCATTTGTGAACAGATTTTTTTTTACCCAGAAATAGAGGAAGTTCAAGTTTTAGATGACACTGTAAGGGGTTCAGGAGGTTTTGGTTCTACAGGTAAGAATTTAAAATGTATGCCAAGAACAGAAAATGAGAAAATGTTCCTAGAAAAGAAAGATTTGCTTAAAGTGAAAAAAAAAAGAAAAGAAAAAGGAAATCATTTTTCACGTAAAGTCAAAAATATATTCCATATATTTTCTAATAAAAGTTTTGTTCTTTAAATTTAGGTCCTTAATAGGGCTGAAATTTTTGTTTATGGTGTGAGACAGGAACCAATGTTAATTTTTTTCCATTTACTGACCTGTCATGCAGGTCTGTCTCTCATATATCAAGATTTGTTTGGGACTTCCCTGGTGGTCCAGTGGGTAAGACTCCACACTCCCAGTGCAGGGGGCCCGGGTTTGAGCCCTGGTTGGGGAACTAGATCCCTCATGCGTACCGCAACTAAGAGTCCGCATGCCACAACTAAGAAACCTGCATGCCGCAACTAAAGATCCTGCATACCACAACGAAGATCCCGTGTGCTGCAACTAAGACCGGTGCAGGCAAAATAAATAAAATAAAATAAATATTTTTAAAAATTGTTTGCCTAAATCTATTTCTGGGCTATTTAGCTATTCCTGCATTGAGACCACCTTGTCTTTAATGAATATAACTTTATAATAGATTCTGATGTTTGGCAGGACAAATCATTCCTCCTTATTATTCTTCAGAATTCTCTTAGGTATTCATGCCCTTTGTTCTTCCATAATAATTTTAGAGTTATCTTGACAAATTCACAAAAAAATACCTTTTGGATTTTGACTGGATTTGTACTGAATCTACAGATCAACATGGGAAAAAATTAACAACTTTTATTCATGACCATTAGATATCTCTCCATTAATTTTTCTTTTTAACATATTTCTGTAAGTTTTATAATTATTTTACACACAGGTCTTGCATTTTTTTTTTTTTTTTTTGCCCTGCTGCGTGGCTTGTGGGATCTTAGTTTCCTGACCAAGGATTGAACCCCAGACCACAGCCCTGAAAGTACCGAATCCTAACCACTGGACCTCCAGGGAATACCCTTGCACATAGTTTTAAAACATTTTTTATTGTGGTAAAATATACCTAACATAAAATTGATCATTTGAAACATTAAAAAAATTTTAGCATAAAGCTAAATGTAAAATTGACATACAAAATTGTAAGATAGTCAAAGTGTACATTGTGGTTCTTTGATGTACGTATATATTACAAAAGGACTCCCTTCATCTAGTTAATTCACACATCCATCACCTCACATATTTATCTTTTTGTGTGTGTGTGTGAGAAATTTATGTTCTACTGTCTTAGCAAATTTCAATTATACAATATAGTGTTATCAACTATAGTCACCATGTTTTTACATTATATCCTCAGACCTTATTCCTCTTATAGTTGAAAGTAATTCCTCTTTTACCAACCTCTTCCTATTTCCCCAGCCACAGCCCTTGGAAACCACTTTCACTTTCTGTTTCCACTAGTTTTGACTTAAAAAAAAAAAATTCCACATATAAGTGATACCATACAGTATTTGTCCTTTTCTGTCTGTTCACAAGCATAATGCTCCACCCATGTCGTCACAAATGGCAGGATTTCCATTTTTTCTTGTGGCTAAATAGTATTTCATTGTATGTATAAATATATACCACATTTTCTCTATTCATTCATCCGTTGATGGACACTTAATGTTGTTTCCATATCTTGCTATTATTGTTTTCTTTATTTCTGTTTTAACTTTATAATCTCTTTATTTATTTAGGTTTATATTATTTTGTTCTTTTTTCACTTCCTATGATGGGCATTTAGTTTGTTAATTTTCAGTCTTTCTGATTTTCTATTATAAAGCAGGTAAAACTATAAATTTCCCACAGAGTACCACTTTTTATACCACCCATAGGTTTGATATGGGTGGTATAAGTTTTTATAGTTTTTATAGTTTTCACTTATAAGCATTTATATTATCACTCATTTATAAATATTTTAAAATTTTCATTATGATCTCTTCTTTGACTTCTGAGATAGTCACAAGTTTTATTAACTTAAAAATATATATTTATAAAACTTAATAAACTTTAGAAAAAGTATATGTATATTCCATGTTCATGGATTGGAAGACTCAATATTGTTGGTAAGATGTCAATGCTTCCCAAACTGACCTATAGATTCAATATAATCTCAATCAAAACACAGCAAGCTGTTTTGCAAATAACAAACTTATTCTAAAGTTCAAATGGAAATGCAGAAGCCCTGGATATCCAACATAGTAGTGAAGAAAAACAAAGTTGGAGGCTTCACACTACCTGATTTTAAGACTTCCTATAAAGTCTTCCATAATCAAAATAGCATGGTATTGGCAAAAGGATAGACACATAGAACCATGGAACAAAATAGAAAGTTCAGAAATAGACCCACATAAATATAATCAACTGGTCATAGAAGCAAAGGCAATTCAATGGAGAAAGGATAGTCTTTTCAACAATGGTACTGGAATAACTGGATGACCATATGCAAAAATTTAATGTAAAAAAAAATGTAAACCCAGATCTTACACCCTTTACAAAAATTAACTCAAAATGGATCATAGACCTAAGTGTAAAACACAAAACTATATAAAACTTCTAGAAGACAATATAGGAGAAAATCTAAGTGACCTTGGGTTTGGCAATGAATTTTTAGATATGACACCAAAAGCAAAATCTGTGAAAGAAAAAAATTGATAAATTGGACTTTTTTTTTTTAAGATTTATTTATTATTTATTTTATTTATTTTTGGCTGTGTCAGGTCTTAGTTGTGGCACGTGGGCTCTTTGTTGTGGTGCACAGTCTTCTCTCTAGCCGTGGTGTGCAGGTTTTCTCTCTCTAGTTGTGGCGCACAGGCGCCAGGGTGCGTTGGCTCTGTAGTTTGCGGCACGCAGGCTCAGTAGTTGTGGCACGCAGGCTTAGTTGCCCCGCGGCATGTGGGATCTTCATTCCCCTGACCAGGGATCAAACCCGTGTCCCCTGCATTGTAAGGCGGATTCTTTACCACTGGACCACCAGGGAAGTCCCAAATTGGACTTTCTGCTCTGCAAAAGATGCTGTTAAGAGAATAAAAAGGCAAGCCAGAGACTGGAAAAAATATTTGCAAAACATAGCTGATAAAAGACTTGTATCCAAAATATACAAATAACTCAAAACTCAACAGTAAGAAGGTAAACATCCCAATTTAAAAAACAGGCAAAAGATCTGAAGAGATAACTCACCAAAGAAGATATACAGATAGCAAATAAGCATATGAAAAGATGCTCAACGTTATTTGTCATTAGGGAATTGCAACTTAAAAGAATGAAAAACTAAATAAAAGAACTCATCTACTATTATGGCTAAAATCAAATAAATTGGCAAGGATGCAGAACAACAAGAATTCTCATTCATTGCTGGTGGGAGTGCAAAATGGTATAGCCACTTTGGAAGACAGTTTCCAGTTTCTTATAAAGCTAAACAGTTTTACCATATGACTCAACATTCATGTCCCTAGGTATTTACCCAACTGATCTGAAAACTGTATCCACACAAAAACCTGCATGCAAATGTTTATAGCAGCTTTATTCACAACTGCCAAACACTGGAAGCAACCAAGATGTCCTTCAATAATTGATGAATGGATAAACAAACTGTATTATGTGGATACATTGAAAAATATTATTCAGTGATTTTTAAAAAACAAGCTATTAGGCCATGAAAAGATATGAATGGCCTTAAGTGCATACTGCTGAGTGAAAGAAGCCAGTCTGAAAAGGCTATATAGTGTATGATTCCAGGTACATGACACTCCAGAAAAAGCAAGATATACTGTAAAAAGATCAGTGGTTGCCAGGGGTTTGAGAAGAGAGAGGAGGGTTTAATAGGTGGAGCACAGATTTTTTAGGGCAGTGAGACTTCTGTCTGAAACTCTAATGGTGGATACATGACTCCACGCATTTGTCAAAACCCACAGGACTTTACAGCCCATAGAGTGAACCTTACCATATACAAATTAAAGAAAAAAAATCATTTAGGAGATAGAGGGATCCCAGGATGGAATGCAGACTGTGATAAATGAATGTAACTGTATTACACATGTATGAAAAACATATGGAATTTTAAATTATTAAGCTGTTAGTGACTTCTAATTTAATCACATTGTAGTCAGAAGACAGGTCTATATGATGCCTATTCTTTGAAATTTGTCATGAGAACTTCCCTGGCGGTACAGTGGTTCAGACTCCCTGCTTCCAATGCACGGGGTGTGGGTTCGATCCCTGGTCGAGGTACTAAGATCCCACATGCCGTGCAGTGCGGCCAAAAAGAAAAAAAGAAAATTTCTGTCGAGGCTTGCTTTATTGCCTAGTGCATGATGAAGTTTTGCAAATGCTCTGAGTAGGCTTGAGAAAAATGTGTATTCTCTAGTTGTTAGATGCAGAATTTTAGAAATGGTCATTAGTTTAATCTTGTTAATTGTGTTATTAAAATAATCTATCTTTGCTAAGTTTTTACATTTTGACCCCTTGAAAAGGTGCATTGAAATTTCTCATTATGATATTAGAGCTATCAACTTCTCCTATGAGTTATACTCATTATTGTTTTATATATTTGAAGGCATTTATTAGGTTCATATATATTTAATTTTTTGGTGTACTGAACCTTTTGTCTTTAGACAATGAATCTCTCTATTAATGATACTTTATGGGGTTTTTTTTTGTTTTGTTTTGGTAATAGTATAGCTAAATCAGATTTCTTTTGATTACTGTTTGCCTAATGTAACTTTTTCCATCCTTTAACTCTCAGCCTTTTCATGTCCCTATGCTTTAAGTGTGCTTTCTTACAGAGTGACCAAGTTGTCATCAAAATCAATACACTTGCGAGAGGGAAAGGGGGCACTATGAATAATTACACAAGTATAAAAGACATAAACTGGGTATGTTCTGGGAAATACTGGCCACCCTGTTTATTTATTTTTAAATATTTACTTATTTATTTGGCTGCGCCAGGTCTTAGTTGAAGCATGCGGGCTCATTTAGTTGCAGCAGGTAGGCTCTAGTTCCCTGACCAGGGATGGAACCTGGGCCCCCTGCGTTGGGAGTGTGGAGTCTTAACCACTGTACCACCAGGGAAGTCACGGCCGCCCTATTTAAAAACAGCATATTAATTTGATTTTTAAAAAGCTCAATCCAACTATCTCTTTTAACTAGCGATAATCAATATACTTTGATTCATTTTCCAGTCACAATTACTGAAATCCACTTTTTCTACGTTTCTTTTTTTCCTTTCTTCACTTTTTCGATTGAGGTTTTGTTTTTGTTTTTCCCTTTAGCCTATCTTTTCCCACTACTGTTTTCTAGCTATATTATTGTAGTGGTTATCCTTAAAATTTTATCATGCAAATGTAACTTTGAGGGACTTCCCTGGTGGTCCAGTGGTTAAGACTTCGTGCTTCCACTGCAGGGAGCATGGGTTCAATCCTTGGTCAGGGAACTAAGATCCCGCAAGCCAGGCAGCGCGGTGTGGCCAAAAAAAAAAAAAAACTGAAAAAAGTAACTTTGAAATCTTGGTGTCTTTCTCCTACACCTTGAACAATAGAAGGATTTTAAGACACTTCGGCTCTCATCATCTCCATCCTGAAATATATTATTGCTGCCCACCATTTTATCTTTTTTTTTTAACTCCACAATTGAACAGAGCTTTTATTATTTAATGCAATCAGTATTTGGATTTGCTTACATGTTTACCATTTTGATTGCACATCACTGCCTATCAGTTTGTCATCTTGACATAATTTTCCTCCTCCTTATTCTTTTTTTTGCCCAATGGTTCCAGACCCATTCATTGATGAGTTCCTCTTTTATCCAGTTTCTGAACTCTTTTTTTTCACTACACTGTATATTCCTGCTCCAAAACTATTTTTTTCTTTTTTTTTTTTGGCCATGCTGTGAGGCTTGTGGGATCTTAGTACCCCAACCAGGGACTGAACCCAGGCCCCTGGCAGTGAAAGCTCAGAGTCCTAACCACTAGACTGCCAGGGAATTCCCACCAAAACCATTCTTAATTGTTTGAATTTTGTATTATTTTAGGATTTTGCATTTTCATATACATTTTATTTTATTTGGAGCATCCCTCTCCTTATCTTTTAGAAGTTCCATTAAATCAGATCTGTTGCTTCCTCAATTTTTGACTATAACTCTCTTCATTTTACTCTACTTGACAGATAATTTTGCTGAGTAAGCAATTCTAGGTTGGCTGTTATTTCCTATCAACATGTTGAAGATACTCTTCACTCTCTTCTGGTTTCCTTGTTGCTTAGCAACTTTTGGTTATTTCTTTAAAAAAAGAAAAGAAAAAGAAAATTCAAAAGTCTTAGAGTTAAACAATGAGTCTTCAACATTATAAAGCTATTTATAACAGTAATTAAAGTAGTGGTAACATTTTACCCTTATGAAAATGTCACAGACTTCAGATCACAACTTGGATCCTCAATGATTCAAGTGTTTTATCTTACACAATATGGGTTTGGTCAGTTTTAAGATAAAATTCCTCCAGATATGTTGTCCACAACTTTCGTTTCTTTTTTTTTTTTTTTTTTTATTTATTTATTATTTATGGCTGTGTTGGGTCTTTGTTTCTGTGCGAGGGCTTTCTCTAGTTGTGGCAAGCGGGGGCCACTCTTCATCGCGGTGCGCGGGCCTCTCACTATCGCAGCCTCTCTTGTTGTGGAGCACAGGCTCCAGACGCACAGGCTCAGTAACTGTGGCTCATGGGCCCAGTTGCTCCGCGGCATGTGGGATCTTCCCAGACCAGGGCTCAAACCTGTGTCCCCTGCATTAGGAGGCAGATTCTCAATCACTGCGCCACCAGGGAAGCCCCAACTTCCGTTTCTTAACAGAAGTCTGTAGACATGGCTCATTTGTCCATGATCTATCTTCTCTCTAGATGTTTTTGAAAATCTTTTGTCACTGGTGTTCTGCAGCTTTGTTACAGTGGGTTTCTCTTTTATTTATCCTGCTTGGGATACACTGTTTCCTGATTCTAATGATTCATGTTTTTCAAATTTTAGAAAATGGATTGCTTTTATCTCTTTAAATATCGCTTCTCTCTTTCTCCCACTGGGCCTGCAACTAGATGAACGTTAAATCTTCTATCTTCTAAGTCATCTTTGTGTAGAATCTATTTAACCTTCCCTTTAGTGTGTTTATTTCAACAACTTGTTATTCAATAGTTTTTATTTTTAGAAGTTGTGTCTTCCCTCCAAAGGTGTCTGCTTTTTGCCTCTGGTTATAAGTCCATTTCTGTAATTATAACTTCCATCTCTTACTCTCAGAATGACTTAACTTCTAGTGGGTTAGGTAATATTTGTTTTGAGCCCTTGGCTTGATCTTAATCTGTGAGAGCCTTGCAAGCTTAGTTTGGAGAAATTTTCCTTCATAGAAGACCTGCATCTGCTTTTGCTGGTAGCCAAGGGGTGCCCCAACCCAGGACCTCTTCAGCCCCGCTTAGTTTCCCCATTTTGCTGCTGTTCCAAGGTAATATCCTTACAGTCAGTGTTGCTACCTCACTCCTCCCCTCCGCCCGCCTTTCCAGCTTGGCTCTCTGCTGCTGTCTGTCACCCTACCATTTTGGTGCCCCATGGCACCAGCCCTGTGTCCTCACCTCTGTGGCCAAGGCTTGCAGCCACCCACCTTGGCCTCAGTTCATGGCCACTTCAGAGCCAGATGTGTGTGTGTGTGTGTGTGTGTGTGTGTGTGTTTTGTTTTTTTAATTAATTTATTTTTGGCTGCATTGGGTCTTCGTTGCTGCGCGCGGGCTTTCTCTAGTTGCAGGGAGCAGGAGCTACTCTTCCTTGCGGTTCACGGGCTTCTCATTGCAGTGGCTTCTCCTGTTGCAGAGCATGGGCTCTAGGCACACGGGCTTCAGTAGTTATGGCTCGTGGCTCTAGAGTGCAGGCTCAGTAGTTGTGGCACACGGGCTTAGCTGTTCCGCGGCATGTGGGATCTTCCCAGACCAGGGCTTGAACCCGTGTCCCCTGAATTGGCAGGCGGATTCTTAACCACTGTGCCACCAGGGAAGTCCCTGTTTTGTTTTTTTTAAGGAATGGTCCCTGGAGACCTCTCCTACCTTTTGCAAGACTGGTGGTGCCTCAGTGTGTGTGTAAACAAAGTTTCCATTGTGGGGAAGTTGCAGGAGAGCTCCTCAGAACTTAGTCATCCATGATAACAGAAGCAGAGCATTTTCTAAAACATTAAAAAATCTTAAGTGCTCTATACACATCAGGGATGGGTGGGCCAATGGGGGACAAATTAAGAAATTTCAGAAGCAAAGGAGCGAAGTACAGAGAACATCAAGGTTGGAATCCAAACTGTTTCAAGCCAGTTTCTGGCCAGTGCCTCCCACACTGGTCTCTGATATCTGAAAAGTGGTGTCAGTGAAGACTGAGCTGCATCCTCTCTTTGAACAGATGGCAAAGGAAAACAACTTCAAGGTAGAGTTCAAATATCAGCATCATCTCAGGAGCTTCCACCGACATGAGGCAGCAGAAAGCCCCCGTTCCTGTTCTCTGGACATGCTGTTACGCAGATTGAGGGCCATAGAAGCCAAGCAAGATGATAAGTTTGCCACCATCATGGATGCAGTAGGGGAGTTTGGCACATTCCAGCGGAGGCTGGTGGCCCTCACCTTCATTCCCAACATCCTGTCTGCCTTTTTCTTGTTTGCTGACATCTTCGTGTTCACACCACAGAAGCCCTACTGCAACACCAGCTGGATACTGGCAGTGGGCCCCAACCTGTCGGAGTCTGAACGGCTGAATCTGACCTTGCCCCAAGCACCCAATGGCAGTTTCCTGACTTGCCTCATGTACTTGCCTGTGGACTGGGATCTGGATTCCATCATCCATTTTGGCCTCAACCGCACAGACTCATGTCAAGACGGGTGGATCTATCCTGAGGTCAAGAAGCGATCACTGATCAATGAGGTATGCCTTGTCCTGAGTCGTCTGTAGCTAACCCAGGACCCCAGAGATTTGCCCTCACCCTCACTGAACAGGTGGGGAAACTGAGGCTCAGGGAGGGGAAGCAATTGGCCCAAGGTCAACCCGCAGAGGCAGGGCCAGGGCAGAAACAGGATTCCTGCTGCCCAGCCCTGGTCTTACAGGTCTTAGCCAGGAAGCTAGAGTAGACTGGGGAATAGGGGCAGATATCAGGTGGCAGGGTTTGTCACCTGCCGAGAGAATTGCTTCTGTAGTTGTGGCTCTGCCCTCTGAAATCACAGAAATTAGGGAACTGGGGAAAGAAGCATCTTTGATCTGGTACCTCTTATGGAGTTTCTCAGCCTAAGCTGCTACCTGGGCCCTTCACAGCACAGACCTGCCCAGTTTGATTCTCTAGGGTGAGGCCTAGCATCTGTATTTGGGAAAGGGTCTTGGGTGATTCTGGCCTTTGCTCGGTTACCTCTTCACCCAACCCCCTTCTCGGCCTGTGTCTCTGGTCCCTCTCTCCAGGCCTAACTCCTACAGTCTGCCAGATGCAGGATGGGATGCAGAGGTAACAGAGCTGAGGCACGCTGCACACACAGTTACCTGCCCCTGTCCCAGGCCCCTTCTGCCTAAAGGCCCACCCTGGGTGGAGGCTCAGTCTCGACCTAGAAGGCCCTGGGTGGAGGCCTGTGGCCAATCCCTGCATGTAACCCCCAGTTTGACTTGGTGTGTGGCAAGGAACCGAACCCGGAAATCGTGCGGAACATGTACTTGGCGGGACTCTTGACAGGGTCTTTCCTCTTCGGGTTCATAACTGACAAGTAAGTCTTCCGGAGTTGCCTCTGGGCCCCGGGACACCCCTGCCTCCTCCTTGTGGCCATTCAGAGCCGAAGAGTCTCAATTTAGGGGAGGCAAGGGTAGGGGCCCTCTGGAGGTGGGTGTAGGCTCGGGGCCTGGTTCTGGTGCTGGGAGCGGGCTGGGGCCAGCCACATAGGTCCATGCACTTGGCGCAGTCTCCCCTCCCTTCCATGCGCAGGCTGGGCCGCCACCCAAGCATCCTGCTGTCGCTGCTGGGGCTGATCATCTTCGGCTTCGGGACAGCCTTTGTCAACAGCTTTCACCAATATCTGCTCTTCCGCTTCAGCGTATCCCAAGCTGCGGTGGGCTACGCCATCAGCAGCGCGTCTTTAAGTGAGGCGGGGGGCGGGGCGGGACGGGGCGCGGGGGGCGGGGGCGCGCGTGTACCTACTGGGAGCCCGCAGGACAGGGGGAGTTGTGGCCCAATCAGGCAGGCTGTGGAGGCCTAGAGATGCCAGAGAATCTGTGCCCACACTGCCCTTGCACCATCATCCCCCTGGTACCCCACACATCCCCCCTTCATACCCCTTGCTTCCCCCACCTGGGCCAGGTAGCTGCTAAGCCCTCTATATGTATGTATTGCCTCCTTTCATCCTGGCAACTGTCTATTCGGTAGGCACTAATCTATCATTCCTTTAGCTGAGGAGGATACTTGAGCCTCAGGAAGTTAACCAACTTGCTCAGGGTCACACGGCAGTTAAGTGAAGGAGCTGGGATTCCACCCCAGGCCTGTGTGATGCAAAATTCCCAAGTGCCCGTACATTTATTCAGCCTCACAGCTGCCGTGGCCTGGTATGGAACCTGCTGGGGAACTCTGCTCCCACTTCTCATTGGGAAATTTTCAGAGCCCAGCCAGAGGGAACTGGGTCCTCCACAAAGGCCGAGGTCTAGGTTGCCAAAGCACTGATACGCTAAGAGCCAAGACAAGGACAGTGATGTCTTGCCTTGCCTGTGTCAGGCCACATGTGAGGTACTGTACCCAGGGCCAGGGCTTCTCAGTGACAGGCGTGTGGTCGGGGGGGAGGTGTTCAGAGGGAACAGCCAAGTTGAGGACAGACTGGAGGCTATGTCTGTGTTTTGGCGCTCAGGCAAGTGTGCCCTGGGGGCTCAGAGGCACTCTGCCTGGCTTTGAAGTGCTGTCTCTGGACCCGGATCCTGAGCAGGCAGAAGAAACCCAGTCCCTGAGCAGGGCTGGGGCATCTCAGAAGGCTGGGGGCAGGGGCAGCCCTGGGTGCCCTGAGCTGATTATGATTTTGTCCTCTTGGCCTCTGCACAGTCACTGAGTGGCTAGTGGGCATGCACCGGGCCCACGCCATCATCCTGGGACACTGCTTTTTCGCTATGGGGGTCATATTCCTGACGGGACTTGCTTACAGCCTTCCCCACTGGCGGCTGCTGTTTCTGGTGGGTGGGGCACCTGTGTTCCCCCTCATCTCTTATATCTGGTGAGCAAACGAATACAGGGCATGCACAGGGATGGGTCTGATGGGCTGGAGATTGAGGGGTGTGGAGGGTCCTTGAAGGGCTGGAGTGGGTGGGATTTTCCCTGGGAGAAAGTGTATGGGATGAGATGAGAAAGAACCAAGGGCAGAGCCTCTGGAACCCCAGCATTAACCCCATCAGAGGAGATCCTCAAAGAGGTGTCAGAGAGGTGGTCAGAAAACCAGAAGGAAAGGTGTTGAAAGGCAAGAGTTCAAGGACAAGGGAATGGTCAGGGTTGAAGGCAAGAAAGGTGAGGCTGGAGAAGGGTCTGTTGGCCTTAGTGACCTTGATGTGGCTTCCGTGGAGCGTCAGGAGGTTGAGGAGTGAGGAGGAACTGAAAAAATATATCCATCCAGGAGGTGACACTTTCCCAGTGCTGGGCTGAGGCAGGCAGGGGGAAAGTGAGGACGTCTGTGGGCAGCCAAGGCAGAGTCAGGGAAGGGTCTCTGAGGTTTTTAATTGTAGCGGGGGGTCACAGACCTGAAAGACTGAAGCTATGAAGGGACAACTGATGGAGCAAAACTTGCAGGAGTAATGAGGAGGGACTGGGCACAAGAGCAAGGTGGCACTGCTTACTATGGGCAGGTGGCAAAAGGAGAGGAACGGAAGAGAAGGCAGATAGGGAGGTGAGAGGGAGCAAGCTGAAATCACCTTGTTAAGGGTTAGGCAGTTCTGGGTGAAGAAATGATCATATTGAATCTTGACATGATCACGTGTTATCTTTACAAGATGGGCGTGAGTCTCATGTCCCAGAGGCTGGAGGGAGGGGTGAGGGAAGAGGCTTCAGGGAGTCAAAATAACTTGCCCAAGGTCACACAGCTGAAAAGTGGGAGACCTGGGATTTGACTCTGCCTGTCCGGCTCCAAAGCCCCTGCATTTTAACCACTGCACCGTACACAATATGGATTGTAAGAATTGGGGTTACCAGTTAAAAGTGAGGGCACATAGGTGGCTTGGAGACCTTCCAAATTGTGCAGAAGCTGGAGACCAGCTTTAACAGTCGTTGAGATACCCCTAATGAGTGTGAGGACCTGGACCCAGCTGATGCCAGGTAGCATGGCATGTAGCTGGGAAAGAGGGTTTCATGACTTGATCTTTTTTTTTTGGTGAGGGGGAGGTATAGTTGTTTTACAATGTTGTGTTAGTTTCTACTGTACAGCAAAGTGAAGTAGAGTTCCCTGTGCTATACAGCAGGTTCTTATTAGTTATCTATTTTATACATATTAGTGTATATATGTCAGTCCCTCATGACTTGATCTTAAAACATTTTTTAAAATGTTATTAATGCAATTGATGCATATGGTTAAAAATTAAGTAGTATCAAAAGGTTTGTGATGAAAAACAAGTCAACAATTTCAGCTCCCCTCAGCCCTCAGATGCTTTCCCAGAAGCCATCACACTGATCTCCCTTAGGGCTTTCTTCCGGCCGATGTCTACACAGTTCTACATTCTATGAGTAGACAGCTTATTGAATGGGGCACAATTTTTCTTCAACCACTACCTGCAGACACGTCCTGTCAGCTGTCCCTTCTCTGACACTTGACAATATCTTGGGCAGGTTGTATCTCTTTCCCATCATTCTTGGTTGTAAGAAAAATTCTCATTTTGATCATTAAGATTCACTGGAAGTCATTAAAAAAATCCAGTCATGTCCCCATTTAAAACTTGGTCTTATATCCAGTTCACACCTTCTCCCTTGTGGCTAGGTAGCTCAGCCTAGTCTGTTCTGACCTTTGCTTTCCTCCTGTCTCCCTGCTCTGATATTCCAGGTTCCCAGCACCAGAGAAAAACGACAAAAGATGTGTTATCAATGGTCAGTGTCCTCCGTAGGGCAGATGTTCAAATGCCCCAGGAGCCCATCTGCGGGTCTTCAGAGTGTTGGCATTTCCAAATGCTCTAGGCACTGTCTTTGTGACCTCCTCCAGCTCCTGTCCCTAGCAGTTCACCCCATAGCCTCTTTCTGCAGAGGTCTTCTCGCCCTAGCACACGGGGTGCCTTCAGGACATCAGGGTCCACTTGGCTAAAAACTCATTGGCCCCCACCCCCCCAGGCTGCCACTGTGGGCTGCTGCCACCAACCTCCTGCCTGACCATACCCAGAGGGAGAAGGGACCCCAGTCTCTGGGTTTGTGTAAGTCCTCCAAATTCAGGAGATACACAAGGACTCTACCAGAAACTCTTCTGTCTAGAGTACAGGTACCAGGGCAAGCCCACAAGTTTCTGAATCAGCAAGCTCCAGCCAGAGGATGGAAGGACCGACTCCCTTTCTCTAAGGCAGTGCCCTTCACCAGGCTTGAGCTGATGAGCAACATGGGGAGGGGAAGCGATTCAAGACCCTCTCACTTCCATGAACAGGACATTTCCAGCCTTTCTAGGTGGCTGAGGGAGGTGGCTGCTGGGCTGTTTTGTATTATTATTATTTTTTTAATAAGTCCTGTCCTGAATGTGGTAACACCTCTCTTTAGAAGGTGAGGTTATCAGCCATTCTTACTAGCTTTGGGACTTAGATGAAATTCCAGGCAAAAAAGTTCCACGTTACATTCGATTATACCGCTCTTCCTTTTCTCTGATTTCATTTTTTTTGTGATAGCATTTGGATTTTTTTTTTAATTTATTTTATTTTTTTATTTTTTGGCTGTGTTGGGTCTTCGTTGCTGCACGCGGGCTTCAGTAGTTGTGGCATGTGGGCTCAGTAGTTGTGGCCCGCGGGCTCCACAGCGCAGGCTCAGTAGTTGTGGCGCACAGGCTTAGCTGCTCCGCGGCATGTGGGATCTTCCTGGACCAGGGCTCGAACCCGTGTGCCCTGCATTGGCAGGCAGATTCTTAACCACTGAGCCACCAGGGAAGCCCTGGAATTTGTTTTATGAAAATAAAACTGCGAAACAGTCTCAAATGGTTTTTTTTTTTTTTTGCCCACGCCGCGCATGGCATGTGGACTCTTAATTTCCCAACCAGGGATCAAACCTGTGGCCCCTGCATTGGAAGTGCAGAGTCTTAACCACTGGACCGCCAGGGAAGTCCTCAAGTGGTTTTGAGGATACAAGTTAGACTTTTCTTTTTTCTCTCCTGTCCCCTACATTATCTGTGTCCTCCGGGGTCCATTTTTTTCGACTTATTTTGGGCCCTTTTTGATTGGGGAGGTTTTCTTTAATATTTGGTGACCTTGCATCATCCCTTCATATTTAAGAGCAAGTCACTAAGAAGCTAACGGGGGGAACTGAGCAGGAGCTCATTGACTGGTCATCCTTTAGGGCAATAGATTGCAAATTGATTGGAGCATCAGAATCACCCGGGGACTTGCTAAATCATTGAGGATAGGGCCCTGCTCCCAGAGTTTCTGGCTCAGTAGGACTGGGATGGGGCCTGAAGACCTGCATTTCCAGCAAGTTCCCAGATGATGCTGATGTGGTTGATCCACTGATCACACTTTGAGGACCACTACTACTGGATGATCAAATGTCAGGTACCTTTTCCCTGAGGGATCCCAAAGCCAGTGAGTTGCCTGGCTCAGGCTGCTCTGCTCCCCAGTGGGGCTGGAGGCTGGTACTCTTGTTATCATCATGGACTTCTGCTCAGTTCCCCTATTTACCCTCAGCCTTGTCCCTGCTATTGACGCCTCTCTTCTTCCTCAGCCTTGATGCCAAAAACTCGGCCTCTGTGCACCAGTGCCAAATTGAATTTCAGAGACAGAGTTTTGTTTGTTTGTTTGTTTTTGTTTTTTGGCTGTGTTTGGGTCTTCACTGCTGCACGTAAGCTTTCTCTAGTTGCAACGAGCAGGGGCTACTCTTTGTGGCTGTGCGCGGGCTTCTCATCGAGGTGGCTTCTCTTGTTGTGGAGCACAGGCTCTACGCGCGCAGGCTTCAGTAGTTGTGGCACGTGGGCTCAGTAGTTGTGGCTTGAGGGCTCTAGGGCGCAGGCTCAGTAGTTGTGGCGCACAGGCTTAGTTGCTCCGCAGCATGTGGGATCTTCCTGGACCAGGGCTCGAACCCGTGTGCCCTGCACTGGCAGGCGGATTCTTAACCACTGTGCCACCAGGGAAGTCCCTTGGTGACTTTCTTGAGGACAGTTTTGCAGCCTTAGAGTGGAGAAGGATAACAGGGTGACTGGTTGCTGGCCCCTGGGTCGGGGGGAATAGGAGCCGGGGCAGGTAGAGGGATGACGTTGTCTCTAGAGCCCTGGGTGTGTGTGTACAGTGACAGGCCACAGAGTCCAGGCTGGGGCGGGAGGAGGGACAGTTGCAAGAAAACAGCAGGGGCTGATGGCATAGTTTTGTCAAGAGTGCCTTATCAGGTTCATACTAGCTCTGACTCTGTGACCTTGGGCAAGCCCTTACTCCCTGAGGCTGAGAATAAAATGGGAATAATCATACTAGGTCCGGGCTTGGGGGGGAATTAACAAACTGATAAGATAAGGGCACTTAAGAAGTGCTTTAAATGTTAATCTGTGTGGATTCTTCAACCTGGTAGCATTGGGAAGAACCAAGGGCCTAGGGTTATTTTGAGGTCAAAGGCAATGGGAGGTGTGGCTGGGAGGAGATGGGCCAGAGTGGAGACCTCCATTCACCTAGGCAGGGGCTGGGCCCTGGGGTCAAACCTGGGGTCCTACCCCCATACTCTCCAGGCTATTAGGAGATGGAGAGGAAACAGGAGAATTCCCCAACTACAAGAACGAGGCTGTAATAGAGGGTGTGGACGGGGAGAACAGTATGCCTGGCAGGTGGGGACAACCTCCAAGATAGAAAACAGCTCTTAGAGGTGGCTCCGAGGAAAGGAAGCTGTAGTGCAGAGGTAGTCGGTGGGCAGGGTGTCACTGAGCAGCAGTGGGTACTGTGTATGGCTTGGGCAGGGGACGGGCTGACTGCCGGGTGGGGGGAGGGCAGTGGGCGTGGGAGGCCAAGGTTGATGGTCGCCTTCAGGGCCTCCAACATCTGAGTCACCTCATGCTGGAGCAGGATGGCCACCGCTGAGGCTGGGATGGTGCCAACGTGGGTCTGCGGGGCATCTTGGAGTGATGGGTAAGAGAGGGGCGGGCCATGCAGGATTCTCCCAGAGTCCCCACGGTGGCTGATGATGAAAGGGAAGCTGAAAGAGGCCAAGCAGGTGCTGTGCTATGCAGCTGGTGTGAACAAGAAGACCATTCCTTTAAGTCTGCTGGATAAGGTAAGAAACCTAGAATGGGACCAGGGCAGGGGCCTATGCAAGGGACTCTTCCCTCCTCATCCTTTCAGGTGGGACCTTGGCCCAAAGGGTGTCCCCAGCCCACTGCTTGAGGAGTATGGTGACAGCAAAATCAAGCCCTGCCAGGGGAAAGACAGAGGCCAGGCTGGACCTGTGGGGGCAGGCGGGCCTTGTGAGTTCTGTTGGGGGAAGGAGCAAGCTGGGGTCTCGGCCCTGCCTCTGGCTGGTCCTGCTTGGCCCTGTAGCTGCAGCTGCCTGGAAAGAAGGTGACTACGGCCTCTATCCTGGACTTCTATAGCAACAGGCACCTCCGCAAGGTGACCTTGGTGCTGTGCAGCATGTGGTGAGTACCCAGCAGGGACTGCGAACGGCCTTGCAGGCCAGGGGTACAAGGAGACAGTGGGCGTGGGCAGGCTGCAGGGGGAGCATGGCCTGAGGACCCTGGTGTGGCCTGCAGAACCCAGATCTCTGCCCTCATTTCTCTCCTCCATTGCCGCCCTGCTGCGCTCTCCTCTGCCTCTGTCTTTATTCCTGGCCCCGGCTTCCTGTGTCTTTTTCTCTAAGTGTCTCTCTTCTGGCAATGAATTCCAGGTTTGCTATCGGTTGCAACTATTATATGCTGAGCCTCAGGATGAAGGAACTGGGAGTGAACACCCACTTCGCACAAGTGATTCCTGGCATGATGGAGGTGCCGGCCCGGCTCTGCTGCATCTTTCTCCTTGAGCAGCTGAAGAGGAAGCGAAGCCTGATTCTGACTTTCCTCCAAGGCGCCCTCACATGCTTCCTTAGCCTTCTGCTCCCTGCAGGTACAGCTTCCCCTAACCTCCCACTTCCCCCCCCCCCCATGGCAGCCCCAGCCTTCCGGCTTCCTCAAACCCCTCCCTCCTGCCTCCTGCCCCTATCCAGCCAACAGAACACCTTGGCAGTTAGCCTCATGCATCCACAGCCCACCTGCCCTACAGAGGCCCCGGCACGTCCTGAGCAGGGGCCGTTCACTAGAGCACTGCCCTCTTGGAGGGGAGGCGGGTATCCCGAACAGGGCGCCTGCAGCTCCCAGAGGCCTGGGAAGGGAGGACGTGCTGTCCAGAGGAATCGTCCTTGTGCAGGAGAGCGGGCAGCCTTCTTCTGCCTGATTCCAACTCCTGTCAATAATTAAATGTGAACAGATGCAGCCAAAGTAGTTCTTCAACTGCTTCCCCTGCCCTGTCTCATCTGTAGTCTCACCAGGAAAAAAATCACTTGCCCGCTGAAGATTGAGCGTAACGTTGGGCCAAACTCTCAGGAACAATTCTTGCATGGAGGCCACTCCTCCCCAGGGCGGGCACAGTGCCCTGCGCCCTGTCAACTCAGAACTAGGGAAGGAAATGGGAGGGTGGGCTGGCAATATTTTCAGAATTTCAAAGAACCCTAAGACGATGCATATGCTCCAGGTCACAAGGCGAGAAGAGTGTGGCAGGGCTGAGGATGTGAACATTAAGATGTCAGTGTTGGGAATATCCTGCCGGCCCAGTGGTTAGGACTCCGAGCTTCCACTGCAGGGGGCCCCGGGTTCAATCCCTGGTCAGGGAGCTAATCCTAATCCCACAAGCCGCATGGCATGGCCAAAAAAAAAAGATGTCAGTGTTCATTCACCTGATCAGAATTGCTGACCACGAGCGCCCCCTCAGCTGCTGGGGCTGGGATGGCGGAGCCTACATCCGGGGTCCACCTCAAGGGGCTCCCTCACTTTCCCTGGGGTCTGGGATTTTGTGTGTCTTGACCTGGACTCTTCCTCTCCCAGATGTTGGCAGTGTTGACAGGCTAAAACAAGATGGGGGAAACAAAGCCATTGTTCAACTTCTATTGTTTGGTGGTTTTTTAAAAATGTGGGTCTATAATGAGTCAAGCAGAAATGTCTGAAACTCTCAAATGTGTGAGAGAAACTAGGAGGAAAATCCCCAATATATAAAATTAGATCTCCGATTTCATCCCAGAGCCAAGTAAGGCCAGACCCAAAGTGGGGAGTGGGGAGGCCTAGGGCAGGGTCCAGCAGAGGCTGATAGGAAAGGAGCTGAAACTCCTGGCACCAGGTCAGTGAGCAGGGGGTCCAGCTCCCGGCTTCCCCAGGCCTGAGGAAGGGCGTTTCCCAGGATCTTTTCTTCCTCCTCCAATGTACGTGTCTGGAGCTGGGCATCCCGGAATGTCTAGCTGTTCAGGCCCCAGGGACCAGGCTTGCAGAGGATAAAGGGGAAGTGGGGAGAGCCTTGAGCAGGGAGCCCGGCACACAAGGCGCAGGCCTGGGGCTGAGTGGACGCTCCAGGAGGTGCTGGCCGTGGGGCGGGTGAAGCTGTGTCTGGGTGAACACGTGGAAGACAGGAAGGCAGAGGTGCAACAGCTGAGTCCACACAGTAGATGGTGGCCTGAGAGGCCACAGAGGTCCCACTCCACTGACCAACTCTCCCACTGCAGATGTACTCATTCCCGGCCTGGCTGGGCCTCTAGCAGACTGACCCTCCTCTGAGTCTACTGGCCAGCTGACCAGGTGGTCTGGGTGGACCTTCAGATGGCTTCTAAGAGGGATTGAGGGAGGGCCGGTGGGCAGGCCCCCCAACCTGCCCCGAGGGAAGGATGGCCACAGACTCAGGTGGCCACATTGTCTGACCACAGAGTTGAAATCCCCCTTGGTCTTGATAATCGTGCTTGGAGAGTTCAGCCTGGCCGCCACGGTCACCGTGTTCTACATCTACACTTCTGAGCTCCTCCCCACTGTCCTCAGGTAGGGGACCTGGTGGGTGATGGCCGTGGGGGCATGGGGAGTGTGGGCCAGTAGCAAGATGAATAACAGCAGCTGAGATTGGGCAATCACCTGAGAGGCACCCTGCTAAGCAATTTACATGGGTTACTCCATTTAACCCTCACCAAAAAAAATCCCCCTAACGCCGTCATTAACCCTATTTCAGACAGGAAATCAGAGAGATAGGGGCACTGGCTTAAGGTCAAACATAGCAGGTGACAGAAGTGGGATTCAGACCTAGGCGGTCTGACTCCAGTCCCTGACTTGCACTGACAGCCTGAAATGTGACTGGGCCGCTCTGAGGTTCAGGCCCTTCTCCACGGGAGCCCTTGGTGATGGGTGCAGTATCCTCCTCCCCACCCACCCCCGCACACCCACGCTATGGTGTGTGGTCTTACTTTTCCCACTCCTGAACCCATGAAGAAACTACTACCTCCCTTGCAACAGTAAAGAACTAAATTCTCCAAGGTTGCACAGTGAGTTGGGACAGGGTGGAGATGAGGGTGTGGGGTTTTCCCTAAAACCTTTTTCCACCCTACCCAGTCTCTGGGCCCAAGAAGCCCCCAAATGAACTTTCACCTCCCCTTCCAGGGCAACAGGTCTGGGGCTACTGACTCTGGTCTGGGCGGCTGGAGGTATCTCATCCTTGATAGTCGTCAACCAGAACATCGCCATCCTACCCGTCTTTCTCTGCTGCATCTCAGCCTTCGTGGCTTTGTTCTTCTGCTTCAAGCTGCCAGAAACGCAAGATCAGCCCATCCCTGACAGCCTGGAGCACCTTCCCCCAGAGAGAAGGTAGGTGTGTGAGGCTTCTGGGCTCTGGTCAGAACAGGGCCTCATTCTCAAGCACTGTCCATCCCTGCCCCTTTGCCAGAAGGGCCTATGATACAAAGGCTACTCTATGTCCACAGCAGACTCCCTAGCTCTACTGGATGCTGCCACGTGCCTCTGCCAGCTCCCATCCTGCCTGGCTCTCCTGACCCAGCCTTGGCCATGTCTTCTTCTCTCCTCATCCCCTGGCGCCTGTCTGGACTGGGGTGATGCCCTTGGAAATACTCAGGCCTCCCTCCCCTCCCAGGGCACAGGGGACTGGCTTGGAACCAGCTTTCTGAGTACCTCTCCATTCCTTTCTGAACTCCCAGTTCCTCACAAAGCACCCAGTCTTGACTTACGACTCTGGCCTCTTGGCCCCAGTAGCCCAGGACCCCATGTGGGAAATGGGCTCCACCCAACTGCTTCATGGGCACTTCTGGTCTCTGGTCTCCTAAGTGCCCCTGGAGAAGGCTTGTGATGATTGGTAGAACCATCCCTTCTGGGATTTGGGCCAGCAAAGCCCAGAACTCTCTTCCTGGACCTGAGCAACAGGGAGGGGCAGAGGCTGCTTGATGTCTTACAGGGCCCTCTGCTAATAGCACAGGGGCCTTTGGCCTTCCTCAGTCCTCCTCCCCACCATCCTCCTGCTCCTTGCCTCCTTTTGCAAACTCTCATTGACACCACCTGTGCTAGGCATTGTACCAGGGCTGGACTGTCAGAGGTAAGAGGTCCCCAGGCTTAAGCAAGCCATAGTTTATAGGGAGACAGATATGCAAACAGTTATCACCAATGGACTCTGACAGAGGGACGTACAGGACGTATAGGGACCCCAGGAGGGAGGAACTTTAGTTTGGGGAGTTGGGGCAGGTTTCCCAGAGAAAGTGATATTTGAGTAGGGCTTTGAAGGATGAATAGGCGTTTGCCCCATTGTAGAGAGGGGGAGTGCCATGCAGCAGAGTGACAGCATAGTAGGTAAGAACACAGGCTCTGGAGCCAAAGGGTCTGGATTTCTATCTCTGCTAACACTTCCTAGCATGTGCACAGGGAAGTTACCTAATACTTCTGGGACTCAGTTTCTACATTTGCAAAATGGGATGATAACATAGTAATAATAATAGCTAACCTGTATGGAGCACTTACCATGTGTCAGGTCCTGTTCTAGATACATGCCTTTTCACATTTCATCCTAACAACCACCACATACAATAGTGACAGGTAGGTCCTGTCACTATCCCTCATTTTACAGGTGAGGAAACTGAGGCACAGAGAGGTAAAGACATGGAGCTGAGCCTTCCTGTCTCATAGGGATTTGGGAAAGTTACACCCCTATAAAGTGGTTGGAGGAATTTCCTGGAGGTCCAGTGGTTAGGACTCCACACTCTCAATGCAGAGGGCCTGGGATTCGATCCCTGGTCAGGGAACTAAAATCCCACAAGCCACATGGTGCGGCCAAAAATAACTAACTAATTAATTAATTAATCAAAAAAATAATAAAGTGGTTGGCACAGTGGCTCGAGGCAAGTGCTCAGTAAATGCTCGTGATGAAGATGGTGGACATCGTCCCAAAGATGCAGAAGAGTGAAGGGTCTGACTAGGGTTGGGAGACGGAACAGGTCGGCTCCTGGAGGTGAGGGTCCCTCACGGGCTCGTGGCGAAGCTTGGCTGGGGACCCGCCAAGGCGTGGGAAAGACCCACCTCTCAGGAATGCAGAGCCAGGCCTGGCCGGTGCTGCTTTTCTCAGCTCCCAAAAAGATGCAGCTCATGAGTTTTTCTCCAATGGTTTCTTCAGGACCATGAGCGAGGACATGTCGAGCGAGGACATGTTATGTGACGATGTGACAGAGGAAGTGGCCAGGAACACCATTTTCAACGCCACGATGACAAATATGGACCAAGACAGTCTCTCCAACCTGTCTTTGCAATCTGGAGAAGAAATAGACAAACAGGAGGACTGAGGGCCAGGCCCCCAGATGATCTCGGGCTGGAGTTGAGTGGCAGGATCTGGGGATGTGGATCTCAGACCATGAATTCCGGTCCCAGTGCAGCTTGGGGGGGGCCAGGGTCAGTCCTGCCCCGAGGCCAGCCCTGGAGATCCAAAAATGGCCCCTTCTCGGGGAGCTAGGGTGTGATTCATTCCAATAAAGGTACCATGTTGGACTTGAGATGACTAGGTCAGAATTGGCTGTGTCTGGAGGACCCAGAGGCCCAGGCCAGGAGGAGAGTGGTTCAGACAGGCTTCTCGGAGTCCTTAATGTCCTAGCTGACCTCTGAGAACAACGAGGGGTTGTCTGATTGGGGGGTGTGGGGGGGCCGTGTCTGTGAGGGCCGGGAGTGGGCAAGGGCGCCGCTCGCCTCCACGCTGCCCACATCTTTTAGCCCAGGCGTCCGCTAGTGTGGGTGGTCTTCCCCCTCAGGTGCAGGCTGAGGACAGATTCCACAGCCCCGCTGTGTGTGTGTTCACCTGCCGAGGCAGGGGTGGAATGTAAAGGAATAATAGGAAATTCTCCCTTTTGTGCCATGGCACAAGGGCTTTCTCACTCCCTCTGCTGCTCCCAGATAAACTCGGCCTTGGGGATTACCTATCTCAGTCTCATCCTCAGGGAGTGGGGAGCGGGGTGTCTCCCCTGATGATTCCATCCTGCTGACCCCTGACCTCCACCACCCTGAGGATAAGCCCTCAAGCCCCAGCTCACAGTCCTGACTGCCCTGAGGGTGAGTCTGCATTCCCAGCCAGCATGGGGGCTCCCCGAGGCAGGGCCCAGGACTCCTTATCCACTGGTCAGACCTGGAAACCTTTAGGTCAGGCCCTGGGCTCCACCTCCTCTCTCCCTGAGAGGAGAGTTCCTGAGGGTAGGGGCGGGCTCTTCTCTCCCTGCTCAGTTTATTTGGAAGATCATTCATTATCAGCTTGCAGGGAGGTGCTAACCGCTGGAGCTTCTGCGGGAAGGAGAGAAAAGAATGTCCCTCTTCACGGAGCCCGGGGTCTCCTGGGCAGAACTGGAGAGCAGGGCAGCAGGGCACAGCTTCTGGTACCCTGGCCCAAGCACACTGCTTTGGGCGTGTGCTCCCAAGCTTCAGGACAGCAAGAAGCTGGTGCCAAGCCTTCCTCTTAAAATATCATTTTCTTTTTTTTTTAATTGAAGTATAGTTGATTTACAATGTTATGCTAATTTCTGCTGTACAGCAAAGTGACTCAGTTATACACATATACACATTCTTTTTTTTCTTTTTTCTATTTTTTTTAGCCACGCTGCGTGGCATGCGTGATCTTAGTTCCCCCAATCAGGGATCAAACCTGGGCCCCCTGCAGCGAAGCACAGCGTCTTAACCACTGGACCGCCAGGGAAGTCCTTACATTCTTTTTTTTTTATGTTCTTTTCCATTGTGGTTTATCCCAGGAGATTGGATACAGTTCCCTGTGCTATACAGTAGGACCTTGTTTATCCATTCTAAATGTATTAAAATATCATTTTCTGATTTCTCTGTTCTTTACCCAGTGTCCCAGGATTGCCTTCAAAGAGGGATTTGAAGAGCCCAGAAAAAGAGGTCTCGAAAAGTTTCTGCTCACAGGAGGACAGGATACTTTAAAGGCCTCCCTTGCTCTTTCTGTGGGAGGCCTGTCTATGAGCTCTGATGGCCAACATACTAGCTATGTTTGTTTGTTTATTTATTCATTTATTTATTTATTTATTTTTATATAATAATTCTTTTTTTTTCTTTTGATTTATTTATTTACTGGCTGCGTTTTGGGTCTCCATTGCTGCGTGCGGGCTTTCTCTAGATGCAGCGGGAGGGGGCTACTCCTACTTGTGGTGCACGGGCTTCTCATTGCAGTGGCTTCTCTTGTTGCGGAGCACGGGCTCTAGGCACATGGGCTTCAGTAGTTGTGGCTCACAGGCTCTAAAGCACAGGCTCAGTAGCTGTGGCACACGGGCTTAGTTGCTCCGCGGCATGTGAGATCTTCCCGGACCAGGGCTCGAACCCGTGTCCCCTGCATTGGCAGGCGGATTCTTAACCACTGCGCCACCAGGGAAGCCCCTATTAGCTATGTTTAAACTTCTCATCTCACATTACTTTGCTGGAAGCATTCAGCCAGTACTGCAGGGAACAGGAGGAGGAGATGGGTCAGGACAGAAAACTGATGGGGCAGAATGGCCACAAGATGTGACTGTCGGTAAGACCTAGTACACCCCTACTTGACTTAGATATTCCTTAGGTGGCCAGGATTTGTCAGTCAGTTCCAGACAGGACCTAGTTTGCTTATCTGATCACTGGCTAATATTACCTAGAGTTTGGCATTGTATACTTTAACAGACCACAGGCTAGCCACTAGCCAGATATGGCTGTCGAGGGCTTGAAATGTGGGTAGTCGGAGTTGAGATGTGTCGTGAGTGTAAAAAACACACTGGATTTCAAAGACTTAGTACAAAAACCAAACCAAACCCCAAAAATATGTCACCAGTATTTTTTATATTATGTGTAAAAATGATAACATTTTGGATATATTGAGTTAATATTAAAATTAATTGCACCTATTTTTTTAAACTTTTTTTAACGTGACTGGCAGAAAACTTAAAACGACACACGTGACTTGCATTTCCATAAATCTATTGGCCCCTTGGACTCCCTGTTTTGTGAAGTACTTGGTCAAGTTTCTTGGCCATTTTTTTTTTTTTTTGACCACGCCGCACAGCATGTGGGATCCTAGTTCCCCGAACAGGGATCGAACATGTGCCCCCTGCGCCCCCTGCATTGGAAGTGCAGAGTCTTAACCACTGGACTGCCAGGGAAGTCCCTCTTGGCCATTTTTGCTTTTTTCTTTCTTTCTTTTTTATATTTATTTATTTATTTAGGCTGCGCTGGGACTTAAGTTTCGGCACGCAGGATCTTTGTTGTGGCATGTGGGATCTTTTTTTTTCTTTTTAAAATTTATTTACTTATTATATATTTATTTTTGGCTGCGTTGGGTCTTCGTTGCTGCGCGCAGTCTTTCTCTAGTTGCGGCGAGCGGGGGCTACTCTTAGTTGTGGTGCGCGGGCTTCTCGTTGCGGAGCACGGGCTCTAGGCGCTCGGGCTTCAGTAGTTTTGGCTCGTGGGCTCTAGAGCACAGGCTCAGTAGTTGTGGCGCACAGGCTTAGTTGCTCCGTGGCATGTGGGATCTTCCCGAACCCGTGTCCTCTGCATTGACAGGCGGATTCTTAACCACTGCCCCACCAGGGAAGTCCTGGGGTCTTTTCTTCTTTGTTTTTAGTCGTGGCATGTGGGCTTCTTAGTTGCGGCATGCATGCAGGCCCCCTGCATTCGGAGCGCAGAGTCTTACCCACTGGACCACCAGAGAAGTCCCTCTTGGCCATCTTTGTCTGGGGTTGTCTGCTCTTGTTCTTACAGACTTGGTGGGGTACTTTATAGGTTCTTGACGAGTCTGTTGTCAGTTATGTGGTTGCAAATAGCTTCTACCTCTTTGATTTGCCATTTCACTCTAAAAATTTTTTCACAGTTTCATATTTTTAAAAATATGGATGCCTAATTTTTCCACAATTCCTTGTTGGAAAGATGGTCTTTTCCCCACTGTTCTCAGTGCCATCATAAATCAAGTGATTGTGTATGCGGATTTGATCCTGGGTTCTCTTTTTTGTTTCATTGGCCTGTTTGTCTTCTTGTGACAATGATCTTGGGTACTGTGGTGCATTGAAGTCTTGATGTCCAAAGGAGCAAGTTCTCCCACATTGTTTTTCTTTAAGAGGGTCTTGGGGGACCTCCCTGGCGGTCCAGTGGTTAAGGCTCTGGGCTTCCAATGCAGGGGGCGTGGGTTCGATCCCTGGTCGGAAAACTAAGATCCCACATGCCACACAGCACAGCCAAAAAAAAAAAGGTCTTGGCTTCTCTTGGCCCTTTGCGTTTCCATATAAATCTTAGAGTTTGCTCATTAAGTTCCACAACAAAAATGAAAAACACCTGTTGGGGTTCTGACTGGGATTATGGTGAATCCATAGAACAATTTACAATGTTGAGTCTTCCCATCCAAGAACATGCTAGATCTTCTCTCCACTTATTTAGGTCTTCCTTCAAGTCCTTTGGTGAAGTTTTAGTTTATAGTGTTATGTTTTTCTCCATAGGGGGTCTTGTATTCTTTCTTTATTCCTGGGTACCTGATATTTTTTAAGCTATTTTAAAAGCTATCTTTTGGTTTTGTTTTTTAATTTCATTTTCCATTAGCTGCTGGTATATAAAAATGCAATTGACCTTTGGATATTGATTTTATATCCACAGCCTTGTTAAATAGATTATCTCTTCGTTTCCAATGTTTATGTCTTATATTTCTTTTTCTTGCCTTACTGGACTAGTTAGTTCCTCCAGTACATTAGGGTAAAGAAGTGGTATGAACTGACATCCTTGTCTAACTCCTCATTTTAGAGAAAGCAAACAGTTCAACATTAAGTGTGATGTTTGTTGTAAATTTGTTGTAGATAGCCTTAATCAGATTAAGGAAGTGCCTTACTATTTCTATTTTTCTAAGAGGTTTTTTTTTTCTCCTTTGGATCTTAGTTGTGCTTAGTTGTGCATGGGCTTCCGTAGTTCTGGCTCGCAGGCTCTAGAGCGCAGGCTCGGTAGTTGTGGCGCACGGGCTTAGTTGTTCCACGGCATGTGGGGTCTTCCCAGACCAGGGCTTGAACCCGTGTCCCCTGCATTGGCAGGTGGATTCTTAACCACTGTGTCACCAGTGAAGCCCCTTCTGTGACATTTTAAAAATCATACTTTCAAGGGGTCAGGATGTTTCTGGTTTACAATTCTCTGATCAAGATGGTCCATGGCTCAGGGGCCTGTGAGTTCATCTTGCCCTGGAGAAACAACCTGAGTTCGTACATTAATGATGATGTCTACAATGGCAATTTTAGTACATGGATGATGTTATCATGTTATCAACAACAGCAGTTTTGGTCACCAGATGCCTCTGGTTGATTAGTGTTCAATTAGCACAGGATTAAGGTCAGAGGGGACAAGAAAGGGGCTGAGGTCAGAGAGGACAAGAAAAGGAATAAAGTTTTGGATAGAGAGAGATTAATCATAAACCTGGCAAGGGAACTTGGTTTTAGGGGGCTCAGCTTCACTACAATGTGAATGATTCTCGAAAAAAGTATGCTGAGTAAAATAAACCAGTCACGAGAGGCCACCTGTTGTATAATTCCATTTAATTTAAATGTCCAGAATAGGCAAAGCCATAGAGACAGAAAGTAGATGAGTGGTTGCCAGGGTTTGGGGAGAATGGGAAAGAGTGAACAATGGGATTTCTTTTGGGGGTCATGAAAATGTCCTAAAATTGGCTGTGACAATGGTTGCACAATTCTGTGAATACACTCAAAACCATTGATCGTGTGCTGTATTCTGAATAGGTTAATTGTGTGGTATGTGACTTATATATCAATAAGGATGTTAGTTTTTAAAAAGAGAGATTAGCAGAAGGCAGAGCGGTGAAGGAGCAGAGAGCAAGGTGCTCTCCTGCACCGCGAGGGTAGAAGGGCACATCATGCAGCTTTTCTGGAGTGGAGTTTGGCAAGATGTGCAAATATTTAGACTCTGTATACCTGTTGACTCAGGAATCCTCCAAGGTTTACCCAAAGGAGAAGATAATTATCCAAATATGAAAATATGTGTACACAAGGATGTTCATTGCAGCTTTGTTACATTAAAAATACAAAATTTTTGAAAACAAACTTTAAGTCATAACTAATAGACACTACTGTTCAGATTAAATAATTAATACAATTTATGATAAAGCTCTATATTTACTGACATGAAAAGCTGTCGTGACATAACGTTTAGGGAAGTAAGCAGTTTATGGAACCTCAGTGGTTATGTAAAATGCAGGCATTTCTATATGCATAGAGGGAAGTTCATCAAAATGCTGAGTAATTTCTATAGCCCCTGAATTAATGGGGTATATTAGTTTCCTAGGGCTGCTGAAAAAAGTACCACCAACTGGGTGGTTTAAAATGGAAATTTACTTTTTCACAGTTCTAGAGGCTACAATCCAAAACTCAAGATTACTGTAGGGTCAATATTCCCTCCAGAGAGTCTAAGGAAGAATCCTTTCATTCCTCTTCTAGCTTCTGGTAGTTGCCCTGAGTCCTTGGGTGTGTATCTGTGTATATGACTAAATTTCTCTTTTCCTATAGGGATACCAGTCATTGGATTAGGGCCCACCCAGTACGAAGTCATTTAAATTTGATTACATCTGCAAAGACCTTATTTCCAGATAAGGTCACATTCACAGGTACTGGGACTTAACTTGAACATTCTGGGGACACACAGTTCTACCCACTGCGTGGGGTTAGTTAATTTCTTTTCACTCGTTAATGAAAGCATTCAAGAATATGCATTTATCTCTGAGTATGTGTGTCCCAAAAGTTCTGATAGGGATGTTTTCATTTTCCTGCTTTCTAAATAGCGTGTTGTATTTTGACCCACTAATGAGTTAAAAGTCCTAAGCAGCTTGAGATCCATCCCATTATTGCTATTATGTTTGCTTGTTTTCTTTTTCCTTACTCTTTTAGTCTACAAGTTAAAAGTTCAACAATACAGAGTGAATTAAAATGCAAAAGTCACCCCCTAACCACCAGTTTCTAAATCCCACTCCAACAGATAATTGTTAATAACTGGGAGTATATTTTCCAGACCCTCCTTTCACATATACAGAACTACAGGATTTAGTTATCTGCTTTAAACACTCATGGAGTAGGGGAAATTCAGACCCCAAGGGACAAATGCAGTAAAACCAGAAAAATGCAAGATATCCACACCAACATTTAATTTTCCTAAATCAAATTTGCTTCTGAGGTGAGTACAAACACAGAAACAGCGGGCCTATGCATACTCTGGTGAAAATAAGAACTTTTCTCCTCAGAGCTCTTTAGAATCTGCTGAAACATCAAAGTCCATCAGAGTTTTCTCCAGACATAAACACAAAATCAGCTTTTAAAAATCTTAATCCCAGCTGCATGAGTTACTTATTTAACTAGAGGCAGGACACCCCTCACCCTCAGACTTGGATAAACAAATCTGTATGACGTTTGCCCTGCTAAGGGCTATAGTTCCAAACATTTATTTTCAAACATAACAGCTTCCATTGGGAGATTGGGATTGATATATATACACTAATATGTATAAAATGTAACTAATAAGAACCTGCTGTATAAAAAAATAAAATAAAATTCAAAAAAACATCATAACAGCTTCCCACTGATCTTACAAAAAATTTGTACTACCTTTGAGATAGAACAGAGAGAAGAATTAGTTAATTTCTGACATATCTCAAGATGACATCTTCTAAAAAATTTCAGACAGATATAATAAATTAGTGAACCTGAATTATAATTGATTTGTCTTTTTTTTTTTGGCCATGTCATCTTAGTTCCCCGAACTGAGGCCACGGCAGTGAAAGCGCCAAGTCTTAACCACTGGACCGCCAGGGAAATCCCTGATTTGTCTATTTCATTTCCCAATTTCTGATTAGTTTTGATTGATTCAGCGATTTTATCTTTGTCCTAGAAGTGGAAGGGATAGGAATTAAAGCTACCAGTACACTCCTAACTTTTCACTCTTAAAACTCCTCATTTAGAAGGATATATATCAGCCTGAACAGTTTCAGTAGCCTCAGTACTAATGAACACAGCTTTAGGTGGGTTGGATAAAAACTAGTCTGCTATTTTTACACAAACAGGATAAAATATATTGGAATTTAAAAACAGTGCATCTTTATCCAGAAAGCGTATTTCTTCAGGATTTTTCTCAAAGAAAAAGGCTAACTTTGAGAAAAATCCATGTTGTGGATGCGGATTTCAAAGAATGAAGAGATAGTTTGGCGTTGTTTCATTGGCGACCAGAGTATAGGAACTGAATTTATGTTTGTCTCCATTTTCCTATTTTACAATGAGTTCTCATTATTGTATTTACTAAATGAAATTTTTTTCTTTCTCTGAAAAGTTTATATCTAGTGCTTACCCTCAGATAGATTAGTTTTCACTGACTTCTGCGTTATGATGTAGTATATTCAGCTGACAAACACCTAGCTTCAAAGAAAACTCGATTCAATCAAAGACCTTGCTAACAGAAGAAAATGTAGGCTAATATCTTTGTAGAAAATGTCAGAAAATAGCTTTGTGGCTTGGGAGTGGGGAACACTTCTTAAACAAGATCAAATAGCCTAGACAATAAGAAGAAAAACTGATGGATTTTATTATATTCAAATTAAAGATTTCCAGTCCACAAAAGGCAAGATGGACGTAGTTAGCAGATAAATGACATATTGGGAGAAGATACCTGCAACATCTAAGACTGATTGGGAACTTATATCTTGAAATATAAGAAACTCCTGCAATCCATAAAAAAAGACAAAAATTCCCAACTGAAAAATGGGCAAAGAAAATAAGCAGGGAATTCACTGAATGGGAAATCCTAAATGGCTAGTGAGTGTATATGAAGAGATGCTCAAATTCGTCAATAATGGGAGAAATGCAAATTATAGCAATAATGAGAAACCACTCCTCACCTATTACACTGGCAAAATCAAAAAGGGTGTAAATGCCAGGTACCATATATAGGATGTGGAGATACACGAACTCTTGTGCATTCCAGGTGGGAGTATAGTCCAGCACAGCCATCCTCAGGAGTAATCCAGCACTCTGATCAAACTAGTTATGCACACATAGTATAAACCCTATTCTTGGATATAAACTCTCCCCCGAGTATGGGTATTCCATACTGTGCTGTTTGCATTAGTGGGGAACTGGAGTCCACCCCAGTGTGTCTCAGTGGCAGCCTGGACAGTAAAATCTGGGGTCAGCACACTAATGAATATGATAGAGCTGTTAGAAGCAACCAAGATCAGGGGTTCCCACATGTTTTCACTTCATGGCATCCTTAGAATCTCAACAATTTTGTCACGGGGCTCCTTGGCCAAAAGAAAAGGCTAACAGTTCTGTTTATTAAGTAGTGAGGTCCAAACAGCTTAATATATACTTATGTCCTAACAACTTAATAGCTCTTTGAAGAAAATAATACACATAAATTGGGGGAGAAAATAATACATTTCATTCTTAAATAAGCAGAATTACTCACTAAAGGGATGTTGTGTGCCTGTTGGGCACTGCACAACTCCTCAAAGGTTGGGATCAGACTGGACACTGCTGCCCTTATTTTGCTTCACTTTGATTTTCCTGCAGGACTTGCTTATCACCGTGACACAGTTTTGCAAAGATATGATGCTTTATCCTAGAAAGGAATATAGCACAATCCAATGTTGGAACCGTCAACTACCTCGTTAGCAGTTCCCCTGGTGCCTGACAGAGGTTGAGTATGACTGTGTTTCCCTTGTAAAGTCAAAAATACCCCATTGCACCCCTATGGGTTCCCTGCAGCTTCCCAGAGCACCTGGGTGCACAGTTTGGGAACCACAGAATACATATAACTGAATAAACTGTAAAAACAGTGCTGAATTTTTTTAAAGTACTTAAAAAAAACTAATGCCTAGGGAATTCTCTGGTGGTCCAGTGGTTGGGACTCCGTGCTTTCATTGCCAAGGGTGAGGGTTTGGTCCCTGGTTGGGGAACTAGGATCCCACAAGCCATGTGGCGTGGCCAAAAAAAACCAAAGCAAAACAAAACTAATGCCTATGGGGCTGTGCTCTTGCTGAGGTTTCAGTGACCTGGCTCCTCACTGCTAAACCGAGGGACAGGTTTCCACGCAGCATTTGAGGCTGTCGAGCCGCACCTCACAGGAAGGTTCTTCCTTTTTCGCTTCTACCTCATCCCTCTCTCAAGGTCTCTTCTTGCACTGGGACTATCCTTTTCGGTTCCCTCTGGGTGGGTCTCCATCTGTCCCACTCTAGTCCTTTCTGTGCAGTCTAGCCCATCCCCACTGGGAGATGGTAACTCCCAAATCATTGTCTTCAGCCCAGACCTCTTTACTGAGCTGGAGACCTCATATCCAACTGCCTGTTCAATGTCTCCACTCAGACATCCCACAGGCCCCGCAAACCTACCATGTCCTCCCGAAACTCACCGTCTTCCCCCAACGCCTGCCTCTCCCACTATGTTTCCTAACTCAGAGAATGGAGCCACCTTCCATCTGGTAGTGGCCTGAGGAGATTGCATTGGTGGCCCCAATTCTTCACCCTTCCTTGCATCCACACCCTTGCCATGGCCTCCTCCCCACCACTTGCCTTTGGGCTGGCCACAGGACTGGCCAGTGGCATAGAGGTGAAAAGGTAGCATGACAGCTCTAAGTCTAGACCTTTGGAGGCCTTACAATTGTGCCCTTGCCTTCTTCTGCCCTGCTGCTTTCTTACTTTTTTTTCTTTTTTGGCTGCAAGGCTTGTGGGATCTTCGTTACCCGATCAGGGATCGAACCCATGGCCCCAGCATTGGAAGCACAGAGTCCTAACTGAAACCGTGTACCTCTGATTGGGACTTGAACCCACGTGCCGGGACCCGAACCCAGGCTAAACCCAGATTGGGACTTGAGCCCACGGTCTTTTAATTAGAATCACTCACCTGGTGTCTGGACTAACTGAGGCTCAGGTTCTTTCTGTCTCAACGCAGAAAGAATTCAGTGAGGGACAAAGTGATAGGTAATATTTAGAGAGAAAGACGTTCCACAGACAGAGGGTGGGCCATCTCAGAAGGCAAGAGTGACCTCGAAATATGGTGTGGTTAGTTTTTATGGGCTGGGTAATTTCATAGGCTAATGAGTGGGAGGATTATTCCAACTATTTTGGGGAAGGGGTGGAGGTTTCCAGGAATTGAGCCACCGCCCACTTTTTTGGTCTTTGATGGTTGGCCTCAGAACTGTCATGGCGCTGGAGGGTGTGTCACTTACCTTATGCTAATGAATTACAATGAGCATATGATGAGGCTCAAGGTCCACTGGAAGTCCAATATTCTGCCATCTTGGACCTAGTTGGTTCTAACCAGTTTTTGTCATATCCTATGGCTATGTCATTCTTTTAAAGGCCGTGGCCTGCGCCCTTCCCTCCTGTTTCATAACCACTGGACCGCCAGGGAATTCCCTGCCCTGCTGCTTTCACGAGAAGAGCGTGCCCAGAGGACACTGCTGGTCCCAGGAAAGGAAAGATGAGAGACACAGGGAGCAGAGCCCCTCTAACTGAGCTGAGCCTAGATCAGCTGACCTGCTGACATCTGAGAGACAAGAAAAGATGATTATTTGTTTTTTTTTTAATAAATTTATTTGTTTTATTTATTTATTTTTGACTGTGTTGGGTCTTTGTTGCTGCATGCAGGCTATCTTGAATTGCAGCGAGCGGGCTTCTCATTGCGATGGCTTCTCTTGTTGCGGAGCATGGGCTCTAGGCATGTGGGCTTCAGTATTTGCGGCACGCAGGCTCAGTAGTTGTGGCATGTGGGCTCGAGAGCGCAGGCTCAGTAGTTGTGGCTCATGGACTTAGTTGCTCCACGGCAGCATGTGGGATCTTCCCGGACCAGGGCTCGAACCCGTGTCCACTGTATTGACAGGCTGATTCTTAACCACTGCGCCACCAGGGAAGCCCAAGATGATTGTTTTAAGTCATCAAGTTTGGGGGTGTTTTGTTATGCATCAGCGGTTATCCAACCAGGTCACCTAAGCCAGGAACCTGAGCATTACCTTTGCTCCCTCTCGCAGTCGACGACGTTCCCAGAGCTTCCTAAGTATCTCTGGAATCCATCTAGTCTCCATCCTCAGCACCTCTGAGGTGTTAACCCTAGCTCAGGCCTCCTGCAGCCACATTCTCACTCATTTTTCCTTCCTCCCTTTTGCCCCCATTCTCCACACACAGCATCTTGAGTGACCTTCCTAATATGCCAGTCTGATCACGTGACTCCTGTGGGTTTGCCTCGCCCTCAGGCTGTGGTGTCCTTAGGGCCTGATAAGGGAAGGAGCCTTGCTAGGCACTGTGGACAACCTGGTCATGGTGAAGGGACACCTCCAGGGCAGTTTCTGCTTTGTTCCCAAATCCTTGGTGCAGGGAACCAGGTTCAAGGTCGGAGCTGATACGCAAAAGACCAGCTTCAGGCCACGGCAGCATTTCCCAAGGATTCCCTGAAACCCCTCTACTACTGGCTGGGCCTTTTCAGGGCGTCAACAGGGAAGACAGTATGAAACTCGTTGATAACTTGGAATTAAGATTTCCATCCTTATTCCTTGCTAAAGGATCAGATCGTGGGTGTAGTCTCCTTAAGCAGGCAAATGGGCTCTCAGACCTCTAGTCTTCTTTGTGGCCACAGTGAAAGTGCTGTTACATCAAGAGAAAGGATGAGTCACCAGTCACCAGAATGGGGTAGAGATGCCACAACCCATAGAGAAAGGCACCCCTGACCAAGAGTAGGTTTTCCTGTGAGGCAGTTTGAGAAACAGCCAGCTGCCTCAGACTTCAAGAGACTTTTATATTTTGCCACGGGCCTTCTCACAAGGCTGCCCAGCAAACTGTCTTGTTTAGTGATTAAACATGTAAGTTCTGCACCCAAACTCACTAGCTTTGCGTCCAGCCCTGCCACTGACCTTGGGACCTTGGGCTAAGACTAGGATCTGGGATCCTAGCAGCTCAAGTTCAGCAAGAGAGATATGGGTAGTAAGACCATTGCATCAGGGGCTCTGCTGGGCTGGGGGCTCCTGGGCGGAGCATTTCACCTGGGTGAGTGTTGGGAAGGCTTCTGCGGGACACACTAGGTGGAATGAGGGGAAGAGAAGGGGTCCTCAGCTCCAGGAAGAAAAGGAGTGAGTCTGCTTTTTGTTCTCATCCCCCTTCACCGTGCCTGGAATACCAGCTGACCGCAGGAATGAACGAAGGAGCCCCCTCCGGGGGAAGTGGGGGTGAGGTGGCTCAGGAGCTCCGACTTTAAATACAGAGGTGGGATGCGGCACACGTCAGAGCTGGGGAACTACTCAGATCTACTGGGTCAGGGCAGGGCCTGCTGGAGCCCCGTGCCTCCAACCCCAGGGCACATTTCCCTGTGCCCCGTAACTCACCACCATGATGGACAGCTGCTCCAGTACCCGAGAGGGACGGCCATGGAGGTCCCCAGGCTCAGGGCCCCCAGAGAGACAGGGACAAGCCGGCTTAAGGTTGAATCCTCTGGCCCAGGCGTCCTCCGAGAGCAGGCAGGCAGCGTTAGGGCCGGGCCTGTGCAGGGAGCACATTTGGATGGGAAGCGGGGCGGGGCGGGATTGGAGGGAGAGGGCTGCGCAGGGGACACCCGTAGGTCGCCCAGGTGCGAAGCGCAGGCGGCGGCCGAGCCACGGCGTCCCCGCCCTGTTCACCAGCAGGCGGCGCCAGAGCGCAAGGCCGCGGGGGCCTCGGGCCACGGAGTCCGGCCGGGCGGGGCGAGGGGCGGACCCCGGCTTATCCGAGCGTTGGGGCGCGGCGGCAGTCCGGCCGCGGGAAGGACCGACAGAGCGACACGCCTCCTAGAACCTCCGCGGCCATGGCCGAGCACGCCGCTCGCCGCTGCTGCCTGGGCTGGGACTTCAGCACGCAGCAGGTATCGGCGCGGGCCCGGGGCCGGCCGGGCGGGGCCGCCTTTTCCGCGACGCCAGGCGGGCTGTCGGGGGACCCGGGCGCCTGGAACCCTGGGCCGCGCCGCCGGCGCGCCTCCTTCTCGGGCTTCCCGGGGACCCGGCGCCTCCGCCCGGCCTGGACCCCGGCACTCCTAGAAAGGGCGCCCACCCCCACTCTCCTGAGGGCACGTGGCGGGGAAATAACCGGAAGGCTGGGGGGGACCCGAAGGGCTCGCGCGCCGTCATGGGCACAGATTGACAGGGACCCGAAGGAGCTCAGCTACTGTAAACAGAGGACCAGACAGACGGGTAGACACGCAGGCAGAGCCAGTGAACTGCAACCAGATAACCGCTAGAAGCTTTTTTTTTTTTTTTTTTTAAGTGAAATGGGCACAGTGTACACCTGAACTTTGTTCCGCCCTGTGACAGCCCCTGGTTGGCACCAGCGTGCCCGGGTCAACGTGCCCAGCTGTGCTGCTCTCGGGGCCAGTCAGACAGGCAAGCAGAGTCAAAATTTGTCATCAAACTGGGTTTGGGGTGCCAAGGGGCTGGCTCCTCCTGAACTTGGGAAATCAACACAGTTGCAGTGAAATCCCCCTCCTCGGATGGGTCAAGGGAGCAAGGCCAATCCCTGATCAAAGTCCTGTGGGACCTTGGATAGGTCAGGTTGTCCTGCTAGGCCTCAGTTTCTCCATCTGTCCAGGAAAGGAGTTGCATCCTTGAGTTTGGAGGTCTGCTCCATTGGGGCATGTGTCTCTGGTCCTTGACCATGGCCTGTGGGAACAGACCAGGGGCCTTGCCTCTCAGATCTCTGCAGGCGTGGACCTCCAAGAGACATCTCAAAACCTTGCCTCCCATGCCTTCCCCTCTAGGACTTTCTCAGACCTCCTTGCCTGGCACAGGAACCAACTCATCTGTGAACATCTACCTCTAGAGGAGCTTGGCTTTGGCTGTTTGGAGGGCAAAAATTCCCTGAGCTACATGGGTGTTGCTGCCTCAGCTTCTCCATTTTACTAAGTCTTTGGATATGTCCCCAGATGAGGCCTCTGTTTCCATGGTTACAATGATGCCCCCCCCCCCAGCCTCAAGGAGATCTCCAGACTGAACCACTTCTAGGGGGCTGGGCTTCACTTGGTGATGTTCATATCCCTGGACCAGTGTAGAAGCTGAGGAAAATTCTATACATTGTTTTTTTTTAATGCCTTCCAGGTAAAAGTTGTTGCTGTTGATGCAGAGCTGAATGTCTTCTACGAGGACAGTGTGCTTTTTGACAGAGACCTTCTAGAATTTGGGTATGTACCTAGTGTGCATGTGTGCGTTGGGGGTTGGTTTTGAGCTCCTCCCTGAACCTTTTTTTTTTTTTGGCTGTACCGTGTGCAGCTTGTGGGACTGTAGTTCCCCCACCAGGGATTGAACCTGGGCACCCCCCCCACCCCAGGTGAAAGCGTGAGTCCTAACCACTGGACCACCAGGGAACTCCCCCTCCTTCAACCTTTTACATTTATAAACCACACTGTTCTGGTTTCCTCAAACTGCAGGAGGGGTTGTCTTGATAAATCTCTCAGCATCTTTCTTCTATGCCTAGAATGCACGCTCCTGCATTCCTTTCCAATTCCACTCATTGCTTCATATATTTATAGTAGGTATCAGTTGAGACTTACTTTGTACCAAGCACTGTGCTGGGTGCTGGGATGGTGAACGAAAAAGAGACATTGTCCTTGCTTTCCTAGAGCTTCCCATTGAGTGGGGGGGATTGATATCAATCAAAGACTGATTGATTAAAGAAAAAATAAAAAAAGAATGTTTGTTTATAAACTCAGAGAAGGCCATTGAAGGAAAGAAACTCACTTCTTCAAGTGCATATTGTAAAGGAATGTGACCTAGATTTGTGAGAGTAGTTTAGGGAATGTTCCTAAGGAAGTAGTGCTTAAGCCAAGATCTGAATGAGTGGGGTTAGCCAGGTGATAGAAGGTAGAGAGCTTTCCAGGCAGAAGGAGTGGCATGTGCAAAGGCCCTGTGGCAAGGAACACTGCTCATTCATGGAACTGAAGAAGACCAAGTGGCTGGGGAGCAGAGAGGGAGGTGGAAGCTGGGTTGGGCCATATAGGCCATGGAATAGAGTTTGTCTTTATCCTAAAAACTATGGTCACCCACTGAAGGGCCATAGGAATGGGGGGGCCGGGGAGGTATGACATGGTTTTATTTGTGTTTTGAAAAGATCTCTCTGGTGCAGTGGGAAAGCAGGTGGGATGTGGCCAGAATACAGGTTGGAAAACTACTGAGGAGGTTTTTCAAGATCATCTGGATGGGAAATGATGTTGACTGGAGGAGAGAGAACTGGGTGGTAAAATTGACAGGTCTTGGTACAGAATTGAATGTGAGATGTGAAGGTGAGGCTTCTGGCTGGCATTCAGGGTGGATGGTAGACTATGAAAGAGAATTGGTTTCCAGAAGAAAGACCATGAGTTTAGGTTTTGTATTAGTTTGGTAGGGCTGCCAGAACAAAATACCACAGACTGGGTGGTTTAAATAACAGACATTTATGTTCTCATGGGTCTGGAGTCTGGAAGTCCAATTTCAAGGTGCTGGCAGTGTTGTTTTCCTCTGAGGTCTCTCTCCTTGGTTTCCAGATGGCTGCCTTCTTGCTGCCTCTCACATGGTTGTCTCTCTGTGTGAGTGCACCCCTGGTGTCTCCCACTTATGTTATTTATGTCCTAATCTTTTTTTTTAAGTTGATATGTTGTATTTTCATTTTTATTCAGTTCAAGAAATTTTCTTTTTTTTCTGGCCACGCTGTGTGGCATGTGGGATCTTAGTTCCCCGACGAGGGGTCGAACCTGTGCACCCAGCAGTGGAAGCATGGAGTCTTAACCACTGGACCACCAGGGAAGTCCCTCAACTTGTGAATTTTGGGGGACACAATTCAGTCCATAACAGCTGTGGATTTGTTGATTTTGAGGTGTCTCAGAGAGGTCCTGGTAGAAGTTTCCCTCCATGTCTATTTTAGATGTCACTTCCTTCTTGAAGCCTTCTCTGCTGGCCTTTCCTTCTCACTGCCCATCACCTTGTGTTGCCATCTATCTCTCCCCCAGCTGATGTGTCTCCTTTGAGCTGAGGTTGGAAGCCACCTTGCTTTCATATTTTTTTTTAATTTATTTTATTTATTTACTTTTGGCTGCATTGGGTCTTCATTACTGCACACGGACTTTCTCTAGTTGCGGCAAGCGGGGGCTACTCTTTGTTGTGGTGCGTGGGCTTCTCATTGTGGTGGCTTCTCTTGTTGCGGAGCACGGGCTCTAGGCACGCGGGCTTCAGTAGTTGTGGCACGTTGGCTCAGTAGTTGTGGCTCGCGGACTCTAGAGTGCAGGCTCAGTAGTTGTGGCACACGGGCTTAGTTGCCCCACAGCACATGGGATCTTCCCAGACCAGGGCTCGAACCCTTGTCCCCTACATTGGCAGGCAGATTCTTAACCACTGCGCCACCAGGGAAGCCCTTGCTTTCATATTTTATATTACTGCAGGCCACCCGTGTTAGAGTTTTGGTAGTTTGTGTCTTTCAAGGAACTGGTCCATTTCATCTAACCTATCAGGTTTGTGGCCATAGAGTTGTTCATAATATTCCTTTGTTGTCCTTTGATGCCTATAGGATCAGTAGTGATGACCCTTCTATCGTTTCTGATGTTGGGAATTTGTGTCTTCTCTCTTTTTTCTCTTGATGAGCCTGGCTAGAGATTTATCAATTTTATTGATCTTTCCAAAGGATCAGCTTTTGGTTTCATTGATTTTCTCTTTTCATTTTCACTGACTCGTGTTCTAATTTTAATTATTTCTTTTCTTCTGCTTGGGTTATTGCTGTTGTTGCCATATTTGAGTTTTTGGTTTTGATTTTTTTTTAATTTTTATTTTATTTATTTATGGCTGTGTTGGGTCTTCGTTTCTGTGCGAGGGCTTTCTCTAGTTGTGGCAAGTGGGGGCCACTCTTCATCGTGGTGCACGGGCCTCTCACTATCGCAGCCTCTCTTCTTGCAGAGCACAGGCTCCAGACGCGCAGGCTCAGTAATTGTGGCTCATGGGCCCAGTTGCTCCGCGGCATGTGGGATCTTCCCAGACCAAGGCTCGAACCCGTGTCCCCTGCATTGGCAGGCAGATTCTCAACCACTGCACCACCAGGGAAGCCCTGAGTTTTTGTTTTTTATGTCATTGAATTTCTCAATCTCTTTTTCTGTTGCTTCTTGGTTTTGAGTCATCGTTTAAAAGGCCTCCTCACTCCAAGATTATGAAGTGGCTTTGGAAGGGCTTCTAATCCAACCCCAAATTTCTCCAGTCCCTTCATGCCCACTGCTCCAAGTGACTGCCTTGCAGGGTGAACCCCTTATACTTAGAAGGCTTGTTTTTGCTGGTGCTTTCCGAGAATTGCCACCTCTGGGCCACACCGGGCAATTTCCATGCCTTCTCTCTCCATCTTGCCCAGCATCTTCCCTGTTCAATCTAGAGCTCCCACACAAGGCTGTGGGGGTGGGAGGGTGCTTCTCCTTCTGTGGGAGGGATCCAGGATGTGCCATCACTGGGCCCCCGCCTGAGGCTCTATCCCACATTCTGTCTTCTGCTTGTAGGACTCAGGGTGGAGTTCATGTTCACGAGGATGGGCTGACAGTGACTTCTCCAGTCCTGATGTGGGTCCAGGTAAGTACAGGGATTTCTGTCCCTCTCCTGTCCCAGCCCATCTTACCAGCAGACTTGGCGATTTGCTAGGGAGCCCAAAGGTGGCAGCTCATGAGAGCCTCTGTTGAGAGGTCCTCCTGGGGCAGTGGAATCTGCATGGTCCTAGGGCCAGACTCAGCCTCGGTACTCCTGAGCTGAGAGGACTCGCAAAGGGCTTCCAGGTTCTGAAGCCAGAGCAGCTGGAAAGTCCTGCCAGGGACCATCTTTAAAATGCCACAGAGCAGGGCTTCCCTGGTGGCGCAGTCGTTGAGAATCTGCCTGCCAATGCAGGGGACACGGGTTCGAGCCCTGGTCTGGGAAGATCCCACATGCCGCGGAGCAACTAGGCCCGTGAGCCACAACTACTGAGCCTGCACGTCTGGAGCCTGTGCTCCGCAACAAGAGAGGCCACAATAGTGAGAGGCCCGCGCACCGTGATGAAGAGTGGCCCCCGCTTGCCGCAACTAGAGAAAGCCCTCGCACAGAAACGAAGACCCAACACAGCCAAAAATATAAATTAATTAATTAATTTTTTTAAAAAAACAGAAAAACTCCTTTAAAAAAAAAAAAAAGCCACAGAGCAAACGTTTCCCAAACACTCTGGTTTCAGGCCCTGTGGCCACCCTTGAACCCTGAGATCCAAACATGGCCCTTGGGCTCTTTTCTTAGTACTCAGTCGCCAGACTCTAACTCCAGGGGCAGGGGCCGTCAGAATGGTGGCTTGTGACCTGCCCAGTCAGGCTCGGATCCATCCCAAGCCAGGCCTGCCCACTCAGGACCAGCGAGAAAGGAAGATGCCTGTTGCCAGATCCAGGTGACCCACAGGGCCACAGGGCCAGGGTGTGTGGACAGCACAGGCAGGTATGATAGGAGCCAAGGGCTGCCTCATGGGCCGCAGGGGACCTGAGACCCTGAAACTAGAGGCCAGCCAGAGGCAGCACTGAATGTGTCTGGCCAAAGCTTTTTCAGTCCTCCAGTACCTGTTTAACCGATTCCCTGTACTAACTTCTTTCTGTTAATGTAACAAGGATGATTTCTTTTTTATCGGCCTGACCCTGACGCATACTGGAGGGATGGGGGTAAAGGATGAATTTCTGCCACACAGGCTGCCGGGGAAATACTTCAGGGGGCTGAGCCGGACCACAGGGCAGTGGCAGTGGGGGTAACCGGCAAGAGTCGCTGTCTGGAGGTCCCACTGAGGATGTCAGGGGCTTCGGATGGGCCAAGGCCTTAACCTGGGGAGGTGGCAAGTGAGTAGAGAGCCAAGCTTGGGGTTGGGACGAGGATAATTGCTACTCCTGAGGGGCCCCCAGAACTGGACCTGTTCTAGCTTTGCCAGTCCCTTCCCCAGCTCTGCCCCACTCCCTGCCTGAGGTTTGGCAAGCAGGGCCAAGTTGGCAGCCACAGCCAGGGCTGTGAAAGAGCCCTCCCGGCATAGGATGGGGGTGGGAGGGTCAGGCCAAAGCTCCAGTGGCTTCTCCCTGAAGAAAACACAGCCTGGGATCCGTATCTAATTCCCGGGGAAGTGTCAAGCTCTGCTGGGTGGCACCATCCATCCCACACATGGGGTCTTGCCAGAAAGGTAGTTCCAACCAGACGGTGGAGGGAGAAATAGGGGGTTGGGACAGATGGTCACCATCTTTACCTACTCCCTCCAACCTGTACTCCCGGACACAGGAGTCTGGGCCTGGAGCCCTGTTCTGATGGGAGCCTCTGCTTTGCTCTTTGCTTCTCCATTGCAGTGAAGTTATATCACTAATATGGTGGGTTGAAAATGCAGATAAAAGAAACCGAAATTTGAGCCACCTTGTTTTTGCTCTTCCTGCGTGCCTGGAAGTCACCAATTGGAGAAGCAAAGTTTGAGGAGTGCTGGTTTCTGATTCCATTTATTTAAAATATTTTTAACATAGCTCACTTTTTTATTTGTTTGATGCCTACTCGTTTAATTGATGTATTTATTCTAGTGCTTCCAAATCCCGAGTCATCAGTTCCTTCTCTGCCTCCACTGGAAGGGCAGGCACTTACAGTCCAAGTCAAGGCTTGTGTGTTAGCCTGGTTCCGTGGTTCAGGACAGTCACAGTGGATTCTGTGTTTCTTCTCAGGCTTTGGATATCATCTTGGAGAAGATGAAGGCTTCGGGCTTTGACTTCTCTCAAGTTCTCGCCTTGTCTGGGGCGGGCCAGGTTTGTTTGCTGCAGCCTCTGTCTATGGCGTAAGGGTGTCTGTCTTGGGCAATGGTGCACGTGCTGAGGTGACAGCTTCCCTCGAGGGAAGGTGCTTGTTCTTGAAAGCCACGGCGCACATTTTGTTGCAGTGAAAATCCGTATAGCTGTTTCACCTTGGTGGATATATCACTTGCCTCCTTGCAAAAGGATTTGAGACAGTTCTTACAATTAAGCATTATACAAAATAGGACACAGGGTGAGGAGGCACTGGATAGAGGTCCTCTAAGGCGAAGAGGAAGCATTTGACATGAATGTACTATGACTGAGGGCACAAAATTGCTTTTCTGTTTCTTGGAAGTAAAAGCAAAGTCAGAAATCATGCTAATAATGATAGCAGTTTTAGTAGTAGAGATATTAGTAATAATGGTGACAAAGAACATGGAGCACTTAGTGTATGGTGGGTGCAGTGCTGAGCATTTTACATGCACTAACTTAACCCTCATAACGATTGTACCAGGTGGTATCATGCAGTGGTTAGCGCAGGGGCTCTGGGTTTGATCCCTAGCTCTGCCATTTACCAGCAGCAACCTGGGGCACGTCGTCCAGCTTTCTGGTGCCTCCATACTCTCATGTGCCGTAGGGTCAATGTGAATGTTAAATACATAGAACAGGGCAAAAAAACTTTAAGTTTTAGCTGCTTTTATTATCATTGCCATTTACATGGGGAAACAGAGGCACCACGTGGTGATGTCACTTGCCCAAGGTCACATAGCTGCTAGGAGGGGGAGTCAGGATTCAAGTCCAGTGTTATCCTCCGAATCACTTTGCTCCATGCTGGATTAGCGTGTCTTCACATCCTTGTTAGAGAGCACTTGCTGATGCTTCTGAAGATGCCTCTTCTTCCCCTGACCTAACAGGAGTGTACTGATTGTGTCCTTGTTACACTAAACAGAGTCCCTGGTGATCATGTCCACACCTCTCACCTGAACCCCAGGCCTGGACACCCTCTCCCTCCCAGACATCCCCTCCGCCCCCTTGGCCGGGTGTCCCAGGAATACCCCAAACTTATCATGTCGCAGACTGAGCACACTGTCTTCCCCCCGATGTCCTCCTCCGGTGCCCTTTCTTGGGGAGTTCTCCTTCTCCACCGGGGCCACACCCCAGGTGTCCTTCCTGACCCCTCCATCTTCCCACCCCTACATCCAGGGGGTCCCCTCGTGCTGCTGATTTGTGCATGACTCTTGAGTCTGCCATCTCTTCTCCAACTCCGCCTCTGTTGCCCCAGGCCTAGTACCCATCATTTTTCTCTGGGCCTCTGCTTCTCCTCCCTTCCTCCAACCTACCTTCTCCATGACTCCCACAAGCCCTTTCATACGTTCAGCCCTGGCCATGTCACTCCCCTGCCAATCCAGAGTTCTCACCACCCCAAGATAAACCCCAGCCTCCCGAGCATGGATGTCAAGGCCCAGACTGTCACCTCCCCCTCCAGTCCCTACTGCCCCCCGCCCCAGCCTCAGGCCCCTTCCCTGCACCTGCCAGCCTCTCTCAGCTGTGGTTACTCTCTGCGTGGAGCACCTCCACCCTCAACTCTGGGATCCTTCCCTAATTATCACGTCCACTTCTACCCACCTGCACCCCCAGCTGGCTAGATGCCCCTCCTCTGTGTTCCCACAGCCCTGCCACTGCACTTAATAGGGTTTTGTCCGTTTGTGTCCTTTTCCCTGACTCAACTCCAGTATCCTGCAGAGTAGCGACAATACTACCCTAGTCATTCTGTCCCATGCCTGGCACGATCTACATGATCCATCAATGTTTGTTGAATGAATAGTGGGTAAGTGAATGAATGAGTGAATGTCAGGTAATACTATGAGCAATATATTTAAATACAGTTTTACAAAGCCACCAAAACCCAGACCGATAGTTCTTTCTTGGACCCTTCCTACAAGTTTTGAGGCGGACAGGCCAGAGTTCCTCCCCATATTATAGAAATGAAAACCAAGTCTCATAAAGGTGATGACCTCTGCGACTTACAGGTGGCGGGGCAGGCTTCGAGTCCAGTTCTTTGGCGTGTGGTCTGGGGTCTTTCTGGGTCTCCAGGAGGCTGACACAGGTGTGTGGCCGCGTGAACGTGGGCTTGGGTTTTCCCTCGGCAGCAACATGGAAGCGTGTACTGGAAGGCTGGGGCCAGCCAGGTGCTGACAAGCTTGTCACCGGACCTCCTGTTGCATGAGCAGCTGCAGGTAACTGGCCGTGCTGTGGGAGTCTGAGAAATTTCCGTAGTGGGGAGAAGGGCCCCGAATCCTGTGGGCCCTGAAGCCTGGGGCTTTTGTGCATCATCAGGGGTGTGGGAAGGTGGCTTGGGCAGCAGTCCTGTGAGCGTGGTCTTCCCTGCCTGCCTGCCACAGACATCCCTGCTGTCTGGACAGAGGCTCAGGTGCCAACAGCCCACAGCACACTGGTCCCCTCCAGCCCAGCAGGACTCTGTCGCGAGTTCCCCCCTCAGGAATCTCCCCCTGGGACACGATGCGTCCCGGTGATGCTGGGAAGGTAGGCTCTGGTGTCTCCTTTTCTCCCAGGCTCCACAGGCTCCCGCCGAGCCGCCCTTTGCTGCCGCTCTGGCCCTTCACCGCCCATCTCCGGTGTTGCCTGTGGTGCTCAGGTGTCCTCGCCAGAACCTTCCACCTTGAGCTTTCTGGGGAGGGACCCCGCTAGGCCGGGCCGAGGTTTGGACATGAAGGGCTTGCCCATGGGTCTTCCAAGGTCACATCCAGGGAAGAGGCGTCCGCAGCTGCTGTGATGGGCGTGGCTGCCAGCGCCAGGGCGGCCCCTGGAGTCAGTGGGCGGAGCTCATGCCTGTGCCTCTGCCCCTTCCTTCCAGGCCTGTTTCTCCATCCGTGACTGCCCGGTGTGGATGGACTCCAGCACCACAGCCCAGTGCCGCCAGCTGGAGGCCACCGTGGGTGGGGCCCAGGCTCTCAGCTGCCTCACTGGGTCCCGCGCCTATGAGGTGGGCGGCGCCCGCCATGGGCTGGGGACGGGCTGGGCCAGGAGGAAGGTCTGGTTGCTGGCTCTGGTGCCTTCTCCCTGGGTGTCTGGGAGGACACGGCTGGTGACCTGTCCCTGTGGGATCACGTGAGGCTGTGTGGGTGCCCCCCCCGTGGAGCCAGGACCGGGCACGCTGGCCCCTGATGCTGAGCAAGGCCATGCGTGCTGCTCAGCGAGCATGGCAGACCTCCTCTTGCTCCCCAGCTCTCCCAGGTCAGAGCTGAGGCGTGACCGCGGCTGTGCTGTGTGTGGGGGTGATGGTGGCACCTCAGCTTCAGCCTCTTTAACCTGGAGATAAAAATAGCACTTACATTTTGGGTAGTTTTGCAGCTGAGAGGAGTCAGTGCTTGTAAGATGCTTAGTGCAGCTCCTGGGAAAGTAAAAAAAAATAAGAGTGCCTCTTTCCTGCTGGCTTCAGCCATGGTCCTACCCCATCCCCTAGGGTGGCTGCTATGGGCCCAGCTGGGGTAATTCGATACTCCCTGGAGCAGAGGTTTGGGGGATAGGACCAACCCCACTTGGGTTGCCTTAAGGAAGAAGAATGTGGGTGGGGAATACCTGAGTCCCCTGCATGGGTGCCCTCGGTCAGAGCAGACACCCTCCTGTGTAAGGAGCGAGGTTATTACTAAGGATGTTCAGCAGACACCAAACATTTCCAGATTTGAGGCCTTCTTAAGCTCTCATGCTAACTAATCTTCAGAGCATGCTACACTGACTTTACTTTATGAAGTTGATCATTCCCTGTAGGATTTGGGTTTTTAAGAATTTGCACTCTTTTTCCAGCGATTTACAGGAAACCAAATTGCAAAGCTTTACCAGCAGAACCCCGAGGCCTACTCACACACAGAGGTTGGTTAAACGTTCCTCTTTTTTTTTTTTTTAAAGATTTTTTTTTTTTGGATGTGGACCATTTTTAAAGTCTTTATTGAATTTGTTACAATATTGTTACAATATTGCTTCTGTTTTTGGTTTTTTGGCCGCGAGGCATGTGGGATCTTAGCTCCCCAACCAGGGATCGAACCCGCACCCCCTGTATTGGAAGGCGAAGTCTTCCAATACCCTGGACTGCCAGGGGAGTGCCTAAACATTCCTCTTTGATTGAAAGTCACAGTTGAATTCCTTTTATAACTTAGCATAAATCTCATGTGCATGGGCTAAAAACATTGATTAGCAGACTTAAAAATGATATATATTCAATTTGCTTTTATTCTCATTGTCAGGCTTTTTCCAAAGAGGTGGGAAAGAACGGAATTGTGGGAAAGAGAATTCTGGGGCTCTCCTGACCAGAAGGGTGGAGGTCAGGGTCAGGGTGGGAGCAGGGGGACTGATGTCTTCCTGGGACCACCTGAGTAGGAGATCTGGGTGCCCTTAGGCTCTGTCTACTCAATTTCTGTGGTTAATGCAGGATGGTTACCTGCATTTGATTGGTGTGGGGTCATTGTTTTCTTAGGAAATTTGTAAGGCTGGACCAGTGTCTCCAGCTGTGGCCCTTCAACCAGAGCCAGGAACCCAGGTTCATTCCTTGATCCACAGTTGCTGAAAGCCAGCACTTAATGCTGCCTGAGAAGCCGCTCAACATCCTGGCTAGTGATTGTCCTCTCTAAGTAATTAGAAAATGATCAGCTTGTGTTAAACCAAATTGCCTTTTAAATCTTGAACGTTAACATGCAGTTTTTAATTTAATGATTCAAGGTTCCAGGTTACTCTGCAGCGTTAGCCGTTAATGAAGGTTTTGGGTGGAGGGGGTGATAAAAGTTCTCTGAATTCTATGTGTGGAACAAAGGTGGCCCAACTGGGGACAGGAGGTGATGGCATTCTCTCCCCTGGTCCAAGGGCCTGTGATTCCCATGTGGAAGCAGAGACCCTCAGGGTGACATTTAGAATCCATTATCAATTCCTCCCGCTCATGCTTGGCGCCTCTGGCTTCTGAGGGACCGGCTTTCACTTCTCATTCTGAACCCCTGAGACCGTGTTTGTTGTTTCTGAATCCTGTGGCCACGCATCCCACTTCCTCTGTGACTAGATATAAAGACCACAGACATGGAGGAGGGAAATCAGGGCACCACACTCCCTGGCATATGGATTCTGGGTGAAAACCTGCTTCCCTAAGCGTGGCTTTTTTATAAGGTTTTGTAGTTGGTTTGTTTGTTGTTGGTTTTTATTTTTGGCTGTGCCTCGCAGCTTGCAGGATCTTAGTTCCCTGACCAGGGATTGAACCCAGACTCCCAGCAGTGAAAACCCGGAATCCTTCCCACCAGGGAACTCCCTTTTTTTTCTTTTCCATTTTGAACTTGACAGTTTTATGGCTTGTCAGAAACTGCAGAGCAAGGGGCTTTCCTAAGGAGTCACTTCTTGGTGTTCCAGCCACTCAAAATGTTCTGAAGGACTGAGGGATATGCAGTCCCTCACATTGCTGGGGCATCTTGCTCAAAATTTCTACTTCCCTCCCCAGTTTAAAACTCTTGTTCTGTTGTGTGTGTGTCAGAAGTAGTCAGTTGTTTATGGAAGTGAGTCATAAATCTCGCTGTGTTTCTCTCTTCTGCAGAGAATTTCCTTGGTCAGTAGTTTTGCTGCTTCTCTGTTCCTTGGGTCTCACTCTCCTATTGACTACAGTGACGGTAAGTCTTCGGAGTCCATGGTGTGGGTCTGTTTAGCGGGTGTGCGGGCAGCGTGAGCCCCATGCACCCGGGTGGGTGCCAGTCTTCCAGCCCTACCGTCTGTTGCCAAGAAGGGAGTGTATTATCTTTTGCGGTGTAACAAATGGCCCCAGCGCTTAGCAGCTGAGAGTCATAAATGTTTGTTATCTCAGAGAGTTTCTGAAGGTCAGTAATCAGGGAGTGGCTTCTCTGAATGGTTCTGGCCTAGGCTCTCTTAGGAGGTGGCAGTCACGCTGGCCGCCAGCACTGCGGTCACTTAAAGGCTTGACTGGGGCTGGAGGATCCACTTCCAGGCCACACACGTGACTATGGGCCAGAGACCTCAGTCCCTTGCCACGTGAGCCCCTCCCCTATGTGGGAGCTGGATTCACCCTAAGCGAGGGGTGAGAGGAGACAGCGGCCAAGCAGAAGCTGCAGAGTCTTTCACATGATCTTGGGAGTGATGCACATCCCTTTCCCTGGTCACACAGACCTGCGGGAACAGGGAGAGGGGACCTCAAATGGTGTGAACACTAGGGGATGAGAGGGATCATCTTGGAGCCTGGCTCCCACAAGGAGTTACTTACTGAAGTTTTTGTCCACATTTGGGGAACTCATGAGAGTGGTGAGCTTCTGGAATCAAAACCCTAGCAAAAATAAATGCAGATACTATGTATAAAACAGATAACTGGGCTTCCCTGGTGGCGCAGTGGTTAAGAATCCGCCTGCCAATGCAGGGGACACGGGTTTGAGCTCTGGTCCAGGAAGATCCCACATGCCGCAGAGCAACTAGGCCCGTGCGCCACAACTACTGAGCCTGCGCTCTAGAGCCCGTGAGCCACAACTAGAGCCCGTGAGCCACAACTACTGAAGCCCTCATGCCTAGAGCCCGTGCTCCACAACAAGAGAAGCCACCACAATGAGAAGCCTGCGCACCGCAACAAAGAGTAGCCCCCGCTCGCCGCAACTAGAGAAAGACCGCGCACAGCAACGAAGACCCAACGCAGCCAAAAATAATTACTTAATTAATTAAAAAAAAAACATAACTAATGAGAACCTTGTGTATAGCACAGGGAACTCTACTCAGTGCTCTGTGGTGACCTAAATGAGAAGGAAATCCAAAAAAGAGGGGATATGTGTATATGTATAGCTGATTCACTGTGCTGAACGGTAGAAACCAACACAACATTGTAAAGCAACTATACTCTGATGAATAAACAAACAAACAAATAAATAAATGCAAACGATGCCAGTGAGGAAGGAGAGCTGGGAGGAGGTTGCTGGAGGAGCTCTTGGCTGAGACTAGCATGGAGGGAGGAGAATGCAGAGCAAGAGCCCAGGCCTGGGAGAGTGGCCTCGGAAGAGCCTCGAGTCGCTCCGCGTCTCAGGGAGCTCAGCTGAAGTGTGTGAGTGCTGTTGTGCACCAGACGCTAGTCTAGTTTTAGGGCAAGTAGGGTGACTAAGGAGTGGTCCTGAAGCTTCGCTCACAATCTGGAGAAGAAAAGCTTCGTCCCACACAGGAACCCAGCTCCTTGGAGCTCAGACCAGCAGAGCCCTACGCATGGAAGAGCCTGTATCCACCTGTGTCCTCCACACTCACCCCAGCCGGCTGCTAAGTGCTGCTGGGGAAGGTTACATTGTTGCTCTAGACATTCCTGAGCTTCACACTCAGCTGGGCCTCCACCCGCTCCCCTCACTGTCCAGAAGTCACCTCTCAATTTACCAGCGGTCTGACCATCTCACATGGGCACGGGGCTCTAGCAGCACCCAACCCACCTGCCTGCCTCCACCTGGGCCCACAGAGGAGGAGGAGGGCTGTCCACCTGAGCTCTGGGTTCTCCCCCCTCCCCATCCTCAGGAGAACCTTGGGAGAAGTAGATCGTTTTAGGGAAGACTTAGCTGATCTTAGTAACGAGCGTGAGGAAGTTTAGAGGCGTCTGAGAGCTTTCCTCGAAGAGTTAGATGTGATTGGGAAGTCCCTGGGAGCTGACCCACATCAGTGCCAGGGCTGCCTCTAGCCTTGAACCCCAGGGGACACGCAGAGCCATCCTAGGTGACGTTGGTGGGAGCTCCCCTCCCCCAGCCAGGTCTTAGAGCAGCGGATTTCCAGGCTAACTGTGGCATTTAAGCCCGTGAGGAATGTTTGGGGGGGCGGAGGCATGTGTTTCTAAGGGCCCTGCTGGCCTCTGGCTCTCTGGTTCGAGTTACCTAGGCACACTGTATACGTTCCATCGGGAAAGAGCTCCAGATATACGTTTGCTGTAAGAATGATCCACTCTCGGCCAGATTTGTGCATTTTTACAAAAGGTCCTTTTTTAAGATTTCTCTTTCTCGTTTCCTTCCTTCCTTAGGTTCTGGAATGAATTTGTTGCGGATCCAGGACAAAGTCTGGTCGCAGGCTTGCCTTGGTGCCTGTGCACCTCACTTAGAGGAGAAGCTCGGCCTGCCGGTGCCGTCATGCTCGGTTGTGGTAGGTTCCCTGCCCAGTGACGCGGCTCACTGGAGAGCTGGCAGCTACTGGGAAGCTGTGTAGTATACACACACACACACACACCCCCATCCATTTACACACGGGCACACACACATGTGACTTTGTCTAGTACAAGATAAGTATTTGACGTGATTCAGAGCGAAATGTCTGTATCAGTGTCTTGTACTCAGGTGCAATAACTACATCAAAGTAAAAAGCTTCTACGCAGCAAAGGAAACGGTCAACAAAGTGAAAAGGCAACCTATCAAATGAGAGAAAATATTTGCAAACTATATATCTGATAAAGGGTTAATATCCAATACATATATAAAGAACTCATACAACTTAACAGGAAAAAACCAAACAATTCAATTAAAAAGCTTTAACCAGGGACTTCCTTGGTGGTGCAGTGGTTAAGAATCCAACTGCCAATGCAGGGGACACGGGCTTGAGCCCTGGTCCCAGAGATCCCACATGCCGCAGAGCAACTAAGCCCGTGCACCACAACTACTGAGCCTGTGCTCTAGAGCCTGTGCGCCACAACTCCTGAGCCCACCTGCCACAACTACTGAAGCCCGCACTCCTAGAGCCTGTGCTCTGCAACAAGAGAAGCCACCACAACGAGAAGCCCATGCACTGCAACAAAGAGTAGCCCCCTCTCGCCACAACTAGGGAAAGCCCACTCACAGCAACGAAGACACAGTGCAGCCAAAAATAAATAAATTAAAAAAACAACAGGGACTTCCCTGGTGGTGCAGTGGTTAAGAATCCGCCTGCCAATGCAGGGGACATGGGTTCTATCCCTGGTCCGGGAAGATCCCACATGCCGCGGAGCAACTAAGCCCATCTGCCACAACTACTGAGGCTGCGCTCTAGAGCCCGCGAGCCACAGCTACTGAGCCCGCATGCTGCAACTACTGAAGCCTATGCACCTAGGGTGCACACTCCGCAATAAGAGAAGCCACCACAATGAGAAGCCCATGCACTGCAACGAAGAGTAGCCCCTGCTCGCCGCAAGTGGAGAAAGCCCATGCGCAGCGACGACGACCCAATGCAGCCAAAAATAAATAAATAAATTTATTAAAAACAAAAACCCTTTAACCATCAGTGTGGCACCCACATTCAGAATAGACACTGGCTGTCCACGCCCTGGTTTCCCCTAGTTGGCCGGCTAAGTTCTTGGTTGGGCCCTGCACTCGACCCTTTGGCGGGGAGCATTTGCCCCACGGCCAGAACAAGCAGAACCCCGAGGTGGTGCAGAGCGTTGGCTGCGAAGGAAGGACAAGGGCCCCTGCGTCCCGGGGAGAGTCACAGAGCTGGGAGGGGTGGGCCACCAGGAGAACCAGGCTATCACGAGTGCCTCAGTCCTCACGTTGGGAGTCCCAACCACAGAAGCACTTTCGGAGATGAACAGTGACCTGCTGAAAACAGCCTTTGCCACCATGAGCAGAATCTCAAAGCCAAATCGTCATCATCCAGAGGGTGCCGTGAGGCCAGCGCACAGAGCTTAAATTAAGGGTGTCCTGCCCTGTAGAAGCAGACAGTTCAGGACCCAGGCAGGCTGATGCACAGCAGAAAGAAAAAGGAAGGGCTAACAGAAAACAGCCAAGCCTCTGGGACTGGTATTCCGCACACGGCTTTTAGTTTCAAGTGAGATGGAGAGCGGTGTTTTGTCCACGGCAGCCGGCTTTGTTTGCCTTATGCCAGGAACACATGCCTCCAAGAGGTAGCCCGTGCAGACACCAGCAGCTTGAGGAATGGAAAAGAACTGATTGTGAAAAGTGTACTTTCATTTGTAACATAGGTACCCACATGATGGGGGGAAACAAGCAAAATCCATGTTTTCTGTCATCTCTTTTTCTGAAGGTGGTGCCCAAATGGCTTTCTCTCCTTTTCTGCAGGAAAATATTTGGAGATATAGTGTAGCAGACGCTTCCCACCTTGCATCCTCCCAGCCCACTTTTTTGCCAGCTGTTGTGGCTTCACGCAGGTGTCGCCTAGCAGAACCCTGCGTGAGCTGCATCTCATTTTCCTCACTTCTGCCCGGAGCCATCTGGGACTCCACAGTTGTGCTCTGCCAGCCTGGAGGCTCAAGGAGGTAGCACCCCACGTGTGCCCTTCGCTGGTGGGGAGCTACGGAGAGCTGCTCCCTGTTCCACCCCCAGATGGACAGCCCCCCCGTGCGTTTCATGCAGCTCCTCAGACGCAGCTCACAGCCATGACCAGCTCCACAGAGGACCCTGGGGTGGGCTTTCCCCCCTTCCCTGTTTCATTCTTCCCTGTCCCCTTCTCATTTCCTGGGGTTACTTCCCCAAATAAGCCACCTGCACAAGCCCTGACTCAGGCTCTGTTTTCTGAGGCAATGGAGGCCAAGACAATTATTTCCCAGGAGATGGCTTTATTCTGATGTAAATCCGAAAATTGGCTGGATGGAGTAAAATGTTCTTCCCAGACACCAGGAAATCCCATCATTTATTTTACACTTTTGGAACCAAGACAGGGAAAGGGGGAAAAATGCTTTCTTTTCATAACTGTGCTCTCTAAAGACTGTAGGTCTGTCCAGAAGTTATCCCTGCCCTCTGATCCCACAGGCGGTCTTGGAGGGGCCCTGAGAGCTGTGGTTCCTGGTGGAAGCACCTCCTCCACACTGCCTTTCCTTGCTTTATTTTCTTTAGAACGTTGACCTCTGCCCAAACGTGTCCAATTACTCTTAATCTGACTGATAGAGCGTGTGTGCAAGGCATTATCTACTTCTATGAGTTTGCTTAATGATTTCCTCCTGTTATTTCTTTATTTTTAACGCTACATCCATAATTTGGAGCTTACAAAGCAAGTCCACAATCGGAACTGGTCTGTTCTAGTTGCCTTGAATCTCAAAATTAAGTGGGCTTCAAGGCAGTGGGATGACCTCACGTGCGTGGTTGCAGCCCTGTGCTGGGCTCCTCTGGTGTTTTGTGAACAGGAGGGACGTCCCAGGTGTGATGTGACTGTAGGCCCCACCCAGGCCTGTGGCCTTCCTGTGGCCCGAGGTGTGGACAGTTGTGTCGAGCAGGTGGGGTTTGCCTCAGCAGAGCGTGCTTGCCTTCTCTCCTCAGGGGGCCATTTCTTCCTACTTCGTCCAGCGCTATGGGTTTCCTCCAGGATGCAAAGTGGTGGCCTTCACTGGGGACAACCCAGGTGAGTACCTCATGGGATTTCACCCTCCCAGTAGCCTGCCTTGGTCCTTGCTGGACATTGGAGAATGCCAGCCGGCTTCTTGGGGCTTCTTGGGGAAGCCTGTCCGTGGCGGGCCCTCCCTCCCTTGGTGCCCGCCCGCCTGCTGGTCTGAACTCTCACGCCTTGTACCTGCCCCACCTTGGCTCTGACTCCGCCCACAAGATCCACTGAGTGCTGCACCTCCAGGTGAAACCTGATCAGCGATTGAGGAAGACAGTGCCCACCCTCCCTCACCTGCCTTTTTTTTTTTTTTTAACAACAACCATTAATTTTTATTAAATTTCTAATTTAAAACAAATATTTACAACATTATCAGTTTGGGAAAAGACAAACAGTAAAAATGAAGAAAAGTGATGAAAAGACAAATTCAAGGGCAGAATAAATACAGCCTGTTTACACGCCTGCCTGGCCCTGGTGGCTGCTGCCAGAGTGCCAGACCCTCAGCCTCAGAATTAGCAGCAGTTCAAATTCTCCTCCAGTTTCAACACGCCCAAGGGTGGGATTCTGCACACCTGCCTTTTCTCTTCCAAGCTAAACATCTCAGTTCCCCCAACCCTTCCTCTGGGACCCAGCTTTGAGTCTCTGCCCCATCATTTGACCTATAGGTATGACTTCATCCAAGCCCCTTGTCTCCTCTTCCTCCTTCTCTTCTCTGGGGGTTCCTGAGGCCCCCCCTGAAGGGGCTGACAGGTCTCTAAAGAAAGGCCCAGTGGCCACAATGAGTACCACCAGAATGCTGCCCCTCACCCCACCTCTGCAGCCCTTTTCCTAACGGGCCACCAAATCAGGGTTGCTGGATAGAGCAAATACAAATACAGGACACCCAGTTAAACTTGAGTTCAGAGGAAGGACAAATGATTAGGTAGAATGAGTGTGTCCCAGGCAATGTTTGAATTTCAGATAACAAATGATTTTTCAGTGTAAGTGTGTCCCACATGTTGTTTCTCTGAACTTGAAGTGTGACTGAGCGTCTTATATTTTATCTGGCAAGTCTACCCCAAGTTGCCATCCTGAGCAGCCATTCCTTCTCTAAGGAAGTGAGTCTCAGGTACATATGAAAGGGTTTGGTGGAGGCCGGGGTCTGACTTCAGCCCTTCTCCTGGTTTCCACACCCGTGAGCCTCCCTGTGCTTACCTCCTACTGGTTGTACAGATGAGGATGTGGACAGCAAAAATAAAATAAAAAGAGGGAGGCACACGTGTCTAGCAGTGGAGCTGTGTGCCTAGAAATGGAGCTGAAGGTCTTGTTAAAATTCATTCATCATCATAATGATGATTTTATATGCCGTATTTCCTGCAGTATCTATGCGTATTTTTGTGCCCAGGAAAAAACATTTAAGTCACCGTTACTACTATTTCTGCCACCACTACGAGGAACACTCGTGGTGCTCCTAGGTCTGCTTTGGGCCTGTCTGCTTTGGAGCTGAGGGCACAGCGAGGATGTCCCCGCCACCCCTGTGGTCGCATCAGTGTCCTGGCCGTGCCCCCTCCCTTCTGGGGTGGCCCCCCCTCTGGCATCTGCAGGGAACCCCCAGGAGCCAGACGAGGGCCTCCCTGTCCCTGCGCAGGTTCTGTAGAACTTCACACGGAGCCCTGTTGTCAAGGCACAAACCCAGACTCAGAGCAGGTTTTGGAGAAGGGACCCTCGTGTTCCTGGTCTGAGGTGAGGTGAGATAGAGGCTGGTAGACAGTGGCCAAATTCCTGCAGGAGCAAGGCTTGAAGCCTGTCGCTCTGTCCCCTGGGCGCCTGATTTAAGAGGCAGCTCCGGCCCGTGGTGGGCACGTTCTGGTGCCCCAGCTCCTGGAGGATGCCAGGCCCCAGTTCCTGTCTGCCCTAAAAGCTGAGTCACCCTCAGAAAGGAACAGATGGTGCACAAGCGCCGATTCAGGACAATTCTGTGCTTTGTGGGCCATGTTTGTTTGCCTTTCAAAATGAAAGTAACTTCATCAAGTCTCGTTAGAAACAAATGTATTGTTTTTTTATATTGGAGCATTGTTGATGTACAATGTTGTGTTACTTTCAGGTGTCCAGCAAAGGGATTTAGTTATATATATATGTATATCTATCCTTTTCCAGATGGTTTTCTCATATAGGTTATTACAGAGTAGTGAGTAGAGTTCTCTGTGCTAGACAGTAGGTCCTTGTTGATTGTTTTATATATATTAGTGTGTCTATGTTAATCCCAACCTCCAGGTATTTCCCTCCCGCCCGCCCCCCGCCTTTCCCCTTTGGTAACCGTAAGTTTGTTTCCTAAGTCTGTGAGTCTGGTTAGAAAAATGTATATTCTTACACGTACTCTATCAACTGGAAGAATGTCAAGGAGAATAATGGGCCTGCTTTTGAACCACAGAAGCATGAGCTTCTGGGCATGTTTCAGAGGGAACAACAAAGAAGCAGCTTCCTAAACTGTCCTTTTGGACTGCGGTTTCAGGCTGAATGCTGGAGGTACCAGGCAGGTAGCCCTCAGCCGGTCCCTCCCTAAGTCTGACCTTCACTTTGCTGCTGCCTTAAGTAATGCATTAGTCTTATGCTTTTTTTTTCTTATACACAAGGGATACCTCTTCACTGCAGAAAAAAATTTTAAGTACCGACAAACCAAAGGAAGGATGTAAAAAAAAATCATCTGTAATCTCTTAACCCAGAGATAGCCAAAGTTAAAATTTTGAGGGCTGTCCTTCCAACCTTCTTTTCCTATGCCCATAAATAAACAGTTTATTTTAACCAACCAAGGCAATATTTTTGTGCAGCATCATTAGTGGTTGTTTAGGTTTCCATTGTTCTGGCATTTACTTTGCCAGTGTCCCTCAGATGGAGCTGGGAGATGGAGGTAGGCGTGGCTTCTACCGTTGAGGCCATGCGAACGTTATCTTGTCCCTTGTCCCTATAGCAGCGGTCCCCAGCCCTTTTGGCACCAGGGGCCAGTTTCGTGGAAGACAGTTTTTCCATGGACGGGCGTGGGGGTTTGGGGGGATGGTTCAGGTGGTAACGCGAGCGGCAGATGAAGCTCCGCTCACTCGCCGCTGCTCACCTCCTGCTGTACAGACCGGTAGGGGGCTGGGGACCCCTGCGGCCTATAGGATAAGCTCTCGGAGGTAGGATTCCTGAGTCCAGGGCTCTGACACTCTGCTGATCGTACCTCTGCAGCAGTGTTTGAGTACACCTGTTCCTGCCCACATTTCTCCTGCATTCATTCATTCACTCAACGTTTAAGCCTGCTGCTACATGGCAGACCTTCTTTCATTTCCAGGGTGTATCAGTGAGCAAGGCAGATAAACTTCACTGCCATGGGCCTCACATAAAGGGGGGTCAACATGACCTTTACCCTTTCCATACCACTGAGGTGGGGGAAAGCCCCTCACTCCGGCCTCGCCTTTGTCTTTCTCCGCCGTGTGTATCCTGGTGTCTTGACTTGCCCCCTTGGTCCTCTGCACTCCTGGGAGTGCCTAACAGTGGGTGGGGAGTTTGGACCCCTTTAGATGAGGTTTCTGAGTCCAAATCAGAGGCCCTGACCACAGAGACTCCACCCTCTAGCCCTCGGGGCGTCCTGAGCCCTTGGCTCACCCTGTTCCTGCGTCCCCCTTAGCTTGTGGACTGGGGTGGGAGATGGGGGCTGCGCTCCCATCTGGCGGGGTGGGGGTGACTGGTTTGCTTTGTGGCTCTCATGTGACCCCCTGCTAACCACAGGCTCCCCTCCCATTCTCAGCGTCGCTGGCAGGCATGAGGCTGGAGGAAGGTGACATTGCGGTAAGGTGACCACTCACTCCCTCAGGCAGGGTCAGCTTTCTGCCCCAGGGGACGAGGGTGCTGGGGTCTCAGCACCATCTTTGCTGCCTATCAGAGGGGCTTCCAGGGTCAAAAGGCAGCTGAGGGAGGGGATAGGGAGACCCAGGCCCCAGGACCTGCCCACAGGTCCTCTCTTAGAAGGTCATTTGCCTTTGCTGAGCAGACAAGTCCCCTGCCTGCCTTGACAGTGCCCAGTCGTGGTGAGCACAGTGGCAGAAGGGTCAGACCTCGGGCTAGAGCACTGTGAGCTCCCTAGGCGGTGAAGACGTAACCCAGACCCTCCTGCTTCTAGTGGGAAACCTGTTGTCACCCGAACCACGAGTTAGAGGTAGTTGTAGTAAGTTCTAGAAAATAGGCCCACAGGATCCATGGGAGCCTGAATCTGGGGAGCTGACTTTGGACTTTGGTGTGGGAGGGTCAGCAGAGGTTTCTCTGAGGAGGTGGCGTTTAATCCGAGGTCTGCAGCCTGAGGAGTGAAGCGATGGGGGTCAGGGCGCGTGGAGCTGCCTCACCTCTGCCCGTCTCTCTCCAGGTCAGCCTGGGCACCAGCGACACCCTATTTCTCTGGCTGCAGGAGCCCACGCCCACCCTGGAAGGCCACATCTTCTGCAACCCGGTTGACCCCCAGCACTACATGGGGCTCCTGTGGTAGGTTGGGTGGCGAGGAGGAGGTGCGGGCAGGTCTGGCACCATGTGGCGCCCCCCAGGTCGTTCCACTGCGCAGGCTCTGGGGGCAGCTGAGACCCCAGGGACTCACTGGGTCTTGCTGACAGCAGAGCTGGGTGGGGAAGCACCCAGGACCTGAAGTCTCCCCCAAACCCAGATACAGATCCCATCCCCAACACCTGTATCCTGTGTGGCCTGAGGCAGATCCCGTAGCATATCTGAGCCACACTGCTCATAAAATGCGGAGAATAAGAGGTTTACTTGATAGTGTTGTTACGCTATGTCTGGCACATGGTGGACCTTCAACCAATGGTAGCAAGGACATCCTGCTTCCTGACAGTTCTCATGGAAGGGGACTGTTCTGCACCCTCCAAACAGGCATTTGGGGACCTGCTGGAAGCTACTAAGGGAGGGTTTTTAGCCTTGAAGCTCCAAGAACCACTGGAGGATATGTAGGTCTAGTAAATCTGGCCAGCCCTGCCCCTTGTCCAGGTGGTACAGCGTGCTGAAACCACAGCTATGTCTCTCCCTGGGGCTCCTTTGTGGCAACCTCCCCTGTAAACAGAGCCCACGACAAGTGCATTTCCTGGTGACTCCCAGGGACATGCGCTGGGTCTGATACCTGAGGAGGAACCTCAGATCCCTGCTGTGCACTGGCTGGGGTTGTGGTCCAGCCTGACCTGCAGCCCCTCTACCTGGGACTCTTCACCAAAGCCCGTGGGTCCAGTCAGCAAGCACCAGGTCCCTCCCTCAGGGTTGTGTGCACTTCTGCAGCTTTAAAAATGGCTCCCTCATGAGAGAGAAGATCCGCGATGAGTTGGCTTCCAGTTCCTGGAGCGAGTTCTCTAAGGCGCTGCAGTCCACAGAGATGGGGAACAGCGGAAACCTGGGTAGGCTGTCTGGGGATGCCTGGGTCTGTGAAGGGGCAGCAGCTGCTGCGGGGAGGGGCAGGGCCAGGGAGAAGCCAAGGGGAGCCCTGACTGTCTGCACTTCTGCTCCATGGGCCTTAAAACTAGCGTGAGACCCCATGATCTGAGTGAGGTGGGGAGTGGCAGATCAGGCCAGAGCTGCATCTTCTGTGCCCCTCGAAGCCCCTGGTGACAGCATCAGAGATGGCAGCCACAGTGCCTGCTCTGCCCTGTTGCATGCCCACATGCAGCTTTCTGCCCCAGACACGAGGTCTTGTTAGGAAAAGTGCCCAGCATTGGGGCAGGCCTTTTGCGCAGGGAGGGGATGTGCCTCCCTTGGTCAAACCCATGCTGGTATTTTAGGGTTAGTTGGACAGCTAGCTGTCTCCTGGCCTGGGCGGCCACATGAGAGCAGGAAGAGCTGTCTCCACGAAAAGCTAGCCTAGGCCTTTCCAGTTGCCCTCCGTCCTGCTGGAGAGAAGGACCTGAGAATATTCACAGGTCTCCAGGGGATAGGGGGTCCCGGGGAACAGGGATATAGGGTCATTTCACCCTGCTTTTTTCTGAGGCTATTGAGAAGCTGATCTTTTGTTTTTGACCACTGACAGCTAATCTCTTCCTGGTCTTGTTTCAGGTTTTTATTTTGATGTAATGGAGATCACCCCTGAAATTATTGGACGTCATAGGTTTAGTGCAGAAAACCATGAGGTACGTGTGTTATTGGTATTGGAGCTACATTGGCTCCATTTTTGACTATTTAACAAATGCCTATCAAACTATGCTAGTTTTAGGGACCTCATTCATTTACTCAGCCATTGATAAAACAAATACTTAAAAATTTTTCTTTAAATTGAAATATTGTTGATTTACAATATTGTGTTAGCTTCAGATGTACAGCAAAATGATTCCATTTTTTTTTAGATTATATTCCATCATAAATTATTATAAGATATTGAATATAATTCCCTGTGCTACACTGTAAATCCTTGTTGCTTGTCTATTTTATGTATAGTAAGTAGTTTGTATCTAATCCCATACTCCTAATTTGCCACCACCACCCCCGCCAGTAACCATTAGTTTGTTTTCTATGTCTGCAAGTCTGTTTCTGTTTTGTATATAGATTCATTTGTATTTTTAGATTCCTCATATAAATGATATCATATGATATTTATCTTTCTCTGACTTACTTCACTAAGTATACCACTTTCTATGTCCATCCATGTTGCTGCAAATGGCAACATTTCATTCTTTTTTATGGCTAATACGCCATTGTATAGGGACTTACCTGGGTCCAGTGGTTAAGACTCTCGGCTTCCAATGCAGTTGTGCATGGGTTCAATCCTTGGTTAGGGAATAAGATCCCATATGCCATGTGGCGTGGCCAAAAGATATTTTTAAAAATATATATTCTGTTGTATATATACCATATCTTCTTAAGCCAGTCATCTGCTGATGGGCACTTGGGTTGTTTCCATGTCTTGGCTATTGTAAATAATGCTGCTCTGAACGTTGGGGCTTCACGTATTTTTTCCAATTAGAGTTTTCCCTGATAGATGCCAGTCTTAGGAGTGGGATTGCTGGATCATATGGTAGCTCTGTTTTTAGTTTTTTAAGGACCCTCCATACTGTTCTTCATAGTGGCTGCACCAATTTACGTTCCCACCAACAGTAGGAGGATTCCCTTTTCTCCACACCCTCTCTAGCATTTATTATTTTTTGACTTTTTGATGATGGCCATTCTGACTGGTGTGATAATTAGTGATGTTGAGCATCTTTTCATGTGTCTGTTGGCCATTTGTATGTATTCTTTGGAAAAATGCCTATTTAGGTCTTCTACCCATTTTTTGATTGGTTGTTTGGTTTTTCAATATTGAGTTGTATGAGCTGTTTGTATATTTTGGATATTAACCTCTTGTCAGTCTCATCATCTGTAAATATTTTCTCCCAGTCCATAGGTTGTCTTTTCATTTTGTTGATGGTTTTCTGTGCTGTGCAAAAGCTTTTAAGTTTGATTAGATTCCCTTTGTTTATTTTTGCTTTTATTTCTTTTGCCTTGGGAGACCGAGCTGAGAAAACATTGGTATGATTTATGTCAGAGAATATTTTGCCTATGTTCTCTTCTAGGAGTTTTATGGTGTCATGTCTTATATTTAGGTCTGTAAGCCATTTTGAGTTTATTTTTGTGTATGGTGTGAGGCAGTGTTCTAACTTCATTGATTTACATGTGGCTGTCTAGCTTTCCCAACACCACTTGTTGAAGAGACTATCTTTTCTCCATTGTATATTCTTGCCTCATTTGTCATGGATTAATTTACTGTAGGTGCGTGGGATTATTTCTGGGCTCTCTATTCTGTTCCATTGATCTATATGTCTGTTTTTGTGCCAATACCATGCTCTTTTGATTACTGTAGCTTTGTAGTATAGTCTGAAGTCCGGAAGGGTTATGCTTCCACCCTTGTTCTTTTTCCTCAAAATTGCTTTGGCAATTTTAGGTGTTTTGTGGTTCCATATAAATTTTAAGACTGTTCTAGTTTTGTGAAAAGACATCATGGGTATTTTGATAGGGATTGCATTAAATCTGTAGATTGCTTTGGGTAGTATGGCCATTTTAACAATATTAATTCTTCCAATCCAAAAGCATGAGCTATCTTTCCATTTCTTTGAATCATCTTCAGTTTCCTTTAATAATGTTTTATAGTTCTCAGCTCCTTGGTTAAATTTATTCCTAGGTTCTATTTTTTATGCCATTTTAAATGGGATTGTTTGTTTACTTTCTCTTTCTGATATTTCATTATTAGTGTAGCAGATTTCTATATATTAATCTTGTATCCTGGGACTTCCCTGGTGGTCCAGTGGGTAAGACTCCTTGCTCCCAGTGCAGGGGGCCCAGGTTTGATCCCTGGTAAGGGAAGTAGATTCCACATGCCACAACTAAAGATCCTGCAATGAAGATCCTGCGTGCTGCACCTAAGACCTGGTGCAGCCAAAAAAAACCCCCAAAAAACAAACAAACTTGTATCCTGCTACCATGCTGAATTCATTTATTAGTTCTAATAGTTTTTGTTTGGAGACTTTAGTGTTCTCTATATAAAGTATCATGTCATCTGCAAATAGTGACAGTTTTACCTCTTCCCTTCCAGTTTTATTTCTTTTTCTTGTCCGATTGCTGTGGCTAGGACTTCCAATACTATGTTGAATAGAAGTAGTAAGAGTGGGCATCCTTATCTTGTTCCTGAATTTAGTGGGAAGGCTTTCAGCTTTTCACTGTTGAGTATTAATGTTGACTGTGGGTTTGTCATAATAAAACAATACTGTTGACGTGCTAGGGTGCACTCTAGATGCTGGGGCATCAACAAGATATAAGACAGATGCTGTACTTTCTCACAAAGAGGAGTGTGGAACATTTAAGGGTTCTCCCTGAGCTAACGTGTGCTCCCACTGATTGTCATTAAGCATCTTGGAGCCTGTTTCCTTGGTGAGCCTTATCCTACACCTCCCATCTCCAGATGATGAATTTCCTCCTGATTGAAAGAGCCTCTGGCACAGGAGGCACTAATATTTGATGATGTTTATTGAGCACAGTTTAGTTCCAGGCACTATGTGTGTGGGTTTCTTTATCTTCCTCATTTACCTCTCAAAGCAACTCTGTGAATTAGGTATTTTCATCCCCTTTACAGATGGAGAAACTGAATATCTCACCCAAGGCACCAGGGCCTAGGTGGTGGAGGCGGTCAAACCCAGTCCTTTCTGGCCCTAAAGCCGCTATTTTATTTGCCCTCCACCACACGACCTTTCCCAGGAGGGATTTGGTTGATACTTGCTGTTTGGAATTGACTTTTCTGTGAGATGGTTACCAGAGTCATCACCACATTTTGGATTGGACCTGAGAGACTTTTCTGACCCTAAAAGGTGTCTGGGGAATTTCAGTAAGTCACTCTGGCTAATAAGTGTAACAGAGTTGGTGTTGGATTATATGCCGATGATGGCATTACATATTGTATTGTAGATGGAAAGCTTTGTCTAAAGTATAGAGAGTTCATCTCAGTCTTCTGGTGGGGGTCAGTTTGGTTTCTGTTGCTCGTAGAAAGAAGACATGCCTGTTCTCTTTTGTGTAGATCTGTCTGGGTTTATCAAGAAGGGAGTTTTCTTCATTCATTTCTTCAATCAACAGATATGTGTGATTGGTGCAAACAAGACAAACAGGGTCCCTGCTCCATGGAGCCCAGTGTCTAGGAGGATGTAAACAGGTGAACGAACACACACACGATTACGATGTGTGATGTGGCTCAGACGGGAAGGAACAAAGCGACGTAGGGGAAAGCAGGGCGTGTGCCAGGGACTTGCCTTGGATAGGGTGACCAGGTGGGCCTCCCTGAGGAGGTGGCCTTTAGGTGCAGACTTGAAGGATGAGAGGGATCCCACGTGGGAAGCTTGGGCGGAGTCCTGGCAGAGGGAGCAGTTTAGGAACTGAAAGTAGGTGAGTTGGGTTGGAGCAGTTCCTGAGGGAGGGAGCGGTGGCGTCAATCACTGGTCTCAGGGGCTGGGGAGCGGGGTGAGGCTGGAGTGGGCGCCATTCGGCTTTAGCTGGAAGGGCAGAGGGCGCGCCACAGTGGTGGGTTCTCAGCACAAGCTCTCCCTTCATGAGCATCAGCTACATGGACCAGGCTCTGCTGTCTGCTTTTTAACAACCCTGAAACATAGGTGCTCCCATTACCTCAGTTCTGTTAAGAAAGAAAACGAGAGACTCAAGAGGGAGGAGGTATGGGGATATATGTATATGTATAGCTGATTCACTTTGTTATAAAGCAGAAACTAACACACCACTGTAAAGCAATTATAGTCCAATAAAGATGTTAAAAAAAAAAAAGAAAGAAAATGAGGCTCATAAGATGTACGTTAACTTATTCGAGGTCATAGAGCTGAATGGCAGAGGCAGAACTGGAACCCTCGGCAGCCTGAAACCGAGCTCTCCCATCCTCTGACTCCCCAAAGTGATACACGCGTGAGGCCGTGAGCACGTGTGTGTGCGTGTGAGTGTGTGACGAACAAGTTAGTGGTTCAAGAGCACAACTATGGGTGAGCTCCAGTGGAGGCCTGAGTCATGAGCTCTGAATCTGGGCTACTCTTAAAAAGACACCACACATACGCACACACCACATACATACACACCACACACATACACACAGACACACACACACACACAGTGAGTGGACAATGAGAGTTCTTCACTCTGCCCACTTTCTCCCGGAATCAGGTCTCAGCATTCCCCTGGGACGTGGAGATTCGAGCACTGATCGAAGGACAGTTCATGGCCAAGAAGATTCATGCCGAGGGCCTGGGCTATCGAGTCAGTAAGTGAGCTGCTGGCGGGCTGTGTTCTGGGGTGGGCGCTAAGGGTTCTGCGCATACCCTGAGGTGCTTGAGACCCTTCCTGGCCTTCAGGCCAGGCCTAGTGGACACTGTCTGTTAAGGCTCCATTACAAGGGCCTTGTTCGTGCAGGAGGGGCGTGGAGCCTGGCTCCTGGTGGTGGGGTGAGAAAGCGATCGACTGGCACTGTGGGCAGGCATAGACCAGGAGGCAGGTTGTTCCTGCATCTCTGCTCCGTCCCCAGGAGCCTCATGTCCTGGCCAGGAACTATAGGACTTGGGAGATCTTTCTGTAACCCTAAGCTCCAACCTGCAGACTAAATGTCCTAAGCTCTGGATCCCGAGGACACGGGCAACGCAGGTGGGAAAGGTCTGGGCTGGGGCCATCACTGGACCTTCACCTTCTAGCCTGGGCAGGCCCCATCTGCCTGTGGGGCACAGCTCTGGGCATTTCAGCTTGAACAGGGAAGAGAGGGGATGTAGAACCACTGTCAGAACTGAGAGACCTGCAATGGAGAGGGCAGAACCAGGGCCGGGGGAGGCCCATGGGGAAGGAAGGGACTTCTAAGAACTTGAGCTATGGAGTGTGGGCAGCTTTAGGAGGTCAGCAAGTTCCCCTTTTTGATGGCGCTGCAGTGGTCTGGCGGGGGGCAGGAGGCGCGTCTGAAGGAGGTTGGACCCGCCGACCAGAGAGTCCAGGTTTCCAAGATGTATTGTCCCTCTGGGCCAGCCGTGGTCAAGAGAAGGTAGAAAACCCCTGAATCCTCTTAGCTTGAAGGCCTCCTCATGATACTTTTACGGACAATCCTATGTAGTATATGTTTTATGCCTTTGAACCAAATAAGCAAAAGGATACTTTAAAAATAAGCACTAGGTAAACCTTTTTGAAAACCTGTTAGGCAGCATCTACTAAAGCTGCTTACGCGTCCACCCAGCAGCTTCACTTCCCGGTGGATGCGAGACAGAGATGTGGACATGTGTTCACTGAAGACGTGCAGGAGGACACTGCCGGTGGCCCTGTGCTTAGCACCCCACGCTGGAAACAACACAGTGCCCATCGATGGTAAGATAGGTGCCTTGTGGGGTGTTCAGGTGACATGATCCTACACAGAAATGAAAATGAACCAGCCTTAGCCACGCGCAACAAAATGGATGAATCTCACAAATGAAAACGCTGAGCAAAAGAAGCCAAACCCAAAAGTACGCGTGGCAGATGCCGTGGACATCAGATTCAAAAACAGAGAAAACTATCGCCTGTTGTTGGAAGTCTGGATCGTTAGTAGTTACCTTTCGGGGGGCATGGAGGGCCTCTGGGGTACTGGTGAGGCTCTGTTTCTTAGGTTACACAGGTGTGTTTAGTTGTGAAAATGTGTCAAGCTGTCAGCTTATGGTATGTATGTACATTTGTTAGGATGTATGTTATAGTTCAACAAAATTTTTTAAATAGAATGAACTTTATAAACAGTCCCACTCCTCTCCATCCCCCCACCCAGAGTGTAAAAAGAAATTCCCCAAAGGTCTCCAAAGGCTTCCAAGGTCCCTGAGAAGTGAGCCCAGGTGAGCAGGGCAGAGATGGTGCTGAGGTGGGCGTGAGTGACTGGCAGGAAGGGTTTTCCGGTCGTCAGGAGGGGGCACTTTGGGGGGCTGGGGGGCTGTCTCCACCGGCCCAGTGTGAGGGGAGAGGCAGTGAGGGCGGAGGGGCCCTCCTGGCCTCCAGGGGGCTAGTGTGATCACGTCATCGTTCCCAGCCTCTGAAGCGATTCTTGTGCAAAACAGCGTAAGCTTACTTATCCTCTTAGCAAGCTTAAGGGTCGAATCAAACCTGTCCTGCCAGCTCTGCTGGGTTCCTCTCAAACAAGATCACATGAATGAATGCGCTTGAACCTAAAAGGGTAAAAGGGCTGCACGAACTGTAGGCATCATGCTCCCAGTGGCTGCATGGCTTGTGGCATCGTGGGATCTTTTTTTTTTAAATAAATTTATTTATTTATTTTTGGCTGCATTGGGTCTTCGTTGCTGCGTGCGGGCTTTCTCTAGTTGCAGCGAGCGGGGGCTACTCTTCGTTGTGGTGAGCGGGCTTCTCATTGCGGTGGCTTCTCTTGTTGCGGAGCACGGGCTCTAGGTGCACGGTCTTCAGTAGTTGTGGCACACGGGCTCAGTAGTTGTGGCTCGCGGGCTCTAGAGCGCAGGCTCAGTAGTTGTGGTGCACGGGCTTAGTTGCTCCGCGGCATGTGGGATCTTCCTGGACCAGGGCTCGAATCCGTGTCCCCTGCATTGGCAGGCGGATTCTTAACCACTGTGCCACCAGGGAAGTCTGGGATCGCGGGATCTTAGTTGCCTGACCAGGGATTGAACCCCGGGTCCTGGCAGTGAAAGCGCGGACTCCTAACCACTGGACCCCCGGGGAATTCCCTCGAGTTTCATTCTTGAACTGTCATAATCTCGTTTTAATAACATCTAAGAAGAATAAAAAGACATTTGAAGTAACACTGATGATCATGATAATAATAGCTGCCAACATTTATTGAGCACGTACTGTGTGCCCAGCCTGGTTCCTAAGCACATTATGTTTATTAACAACAGTGTCTCTGGGGCGGGTACCAGTATTAGTCCTGCTTCACAAAGTAGGAGACCAAGACTCAGAGTGTTATATCACTTGCTCGAGGCTCAAAATGTTGTATCACTTGCTCAGAGCTTCTGAACCAAGCCAGTCTGGTTCCAGACTCTGGGTTCTGAACCATGGGGTTACCTCTGCTTTCTTTAAGGAATGATCACTTTCTTGATGTTTGGACACCGTGAGACATATGCACCCAGCTGGGCGGGGCTAAAGCCATCGTCCCTTTTCAGCTTATATTTCGATGTGTATTTCATTTTGTTTAGGTTGACTTATAAGAGCAGAAAAACCTTATAATAGCAAGTTTGGAAAATAAAGGAAAGAAAACTACCTATAATCCCATCCCCTCTCCCCAACCACTCCTGCCATCTAGGACCGTTTTCTTCCAGTCTCCATTATGAGTTTATTTTTTATAAAGCCAGAGTCCTATTCCCTTTGTACCTACAAAGAGGACATACAAACCTAAAAGTGTGTCAAAGTCTTCATGGTGCTTTACATCATGCCCAGCTGAGTTTTCTTGCAGTCGTGAATGGAGCATGTTTTGATTTTCCAACATGGAATCACACTGGAACATCTTCCCACGTCCTGGATTGTCTCCTTAGCTGGCTGACATTCCTTCCCCTTTTCCCAGCCCAGGTAGTCTCTCATTTTTTTAAAAATTAATTAATTAATTAATTAATTTTTGGCTGCGTTGGGTCTTTGTAGCTGCGTGCAGGCTTTCTCTAGTTGCAGTGAGCCGGGGCTACTCTTCGTTGTGGTGTGCAGGCTTCTCATTGCGGTGGCTTCTCTTGTTGCGGAGCGTGGGCTCTAGGCACGTGGGCTTCAGTAGTTGTGTCACATGGGCTCAGTAGTTGTGGCTCACAGGCATTAGCGTGCAGGCTTAGTAGTTGTGGCCCACGGGCTTAGTTGCTCCGCAGCATGTGGGATCTTCCAAGACCAGGGCTTGAACCCATGTCCCCTGCATTGGCAGGTGGGTTCTTAAACACTGCACCACCAGGGAAGTCCCCAGGTACTCTCTTAATGGCTGAGGGTGAAGATGGGGGAGGCTGAGAGGTGACAGCAGAGCCTTATAACATTTATTTGTTTTTAAATACCTGCATAATAAATGAATGCCTCTTCATTGTAAAAGAGTCCTGTGACACAGGAATGTAGGGATCTAAGCACTATGAGATTACAGAGCTCTGTTTTTCTGCCCTGCCCCCGGCTTCCGCATCACCACTTACACGGTCCATGGGGGAGAGGAGGGGGTGAGGAGGACTAGCTCTGCCTTTGGGACACCTCTCCCACACCAACACCACCTAATGCTTGGCCGGTTTTTCTGTGCTGGCAGAGTTTATGTGCCTCTGGAGGATCACTATGCCATCTATCTTGTACTGCAGGTACAGCAAGTTAGCGCTTAAGGGCTCATCTCATTCTAGGATTTAATTTATTTGCACTTCTTTGCATTTACAACTTTTTTTTTTTGGCCATGTGTCATGCGGGATCCCCAGTCGACCAGGGATCGAACATGTGCCCCCTACAGTGGAAGTGCGGAGTCTTAACCACTGGACTGCCAGGGAAGTCCCTGCATTTACAACTTTTTGATAGCATTAAATAAAAATATGTTTTTGTTTATTCAGCATTCTGTGATTGTCACAGCACAGGGGATGTTCTTTCTGGACCATCTCCATTTTAACCCGAAGTGGAACTATATGTCTTTTACTAGACTGTGGTTTATTATTTTTTATTGTGAAAAGTATGTATACAGTAGAATATGTGCTTCATACAGCTAATTGTGAAACATATTAATAAATCAAACACCTGTTCATAGAGCACTCTGGTTAAGAAATAGAACATTGCCAGAACCTTAGATCCATCCTGTGTACCCTCTTCAGTTGCATCCCCAAGAGGTGGATGAGGAAGCAGCCTCACAAGCAAAGTTCACATTGGACATGCGTGGACAGAACCAGCTTTAGATCTCCCCTGCAGTCCTGTGTGATAAGCAAGAGGCCTTGGCCTGACACTAGCCCTTTGTGGTAGAAGAACTCTGGAAAACAGCTTTTTCTGCCTTGGGGGAATTGTCACAGCCGTTTTTTGTTTTTTGTTTTCTTTTTTCTTGCAGTGCCTAAGACAAAGATTTTGGCCACTGGAGGAGCATCTCACAACAGAGACATCTTGCAGGTAAGTGCCGGTAGCAAGCCCTGAGCTAGGGCCTCTTCCACGTCTAATACTTGCGAGAGCCAGACACTCAGCAGTAACACTGCCTCTGTTCCCACTCTGGCAGGGATGGGGAGCTTACAGCTCATTCTCTCCCAGGAAGCCAGCTCTTTACAGCGCACATGGCAAGCAGATTCTATCTTACACTCAAGTGAAAACCACTGCCCTGTACAACTCCACTCTCTGATACCAGCACTGGCCTCTGGCGTCACACAGAAAGTGCCTGTCCTTCATGGCAAACCTTCTGACATCTAATGCCAATGTTCTTGTCTTCCTCAAGGTTTCCCCCTTCCAATTTAAACATCTCTGATTTTCCCAGCCATTCCTCTTATAATACAGTTGCCAGAATTTGTCACTGTCTTTCTGGTCCTTCATTATGCTAGACATATATGACCCAAAGTAGAATCAACCTGCAGATATCTGACAATCAAACTGTCAAATCATGGGGCTGTTAGTGTCTTATTGGGACACTGAGAATTTTGGGGTATAGCCCGAGGCTGCCTTAGCTGTTGGAGTAACTGAGTCAACTGTTGACTTGTACAATAGTATACCTGTCTTAGGTAAGATTCTCTAGAAGCAGAGCCTGAAATGGAAATTATTCTATGAGTGATTTGTTGGGAGAGTGCTCCCAGGAGAAAGGGAGTGAGGGATCCAGGTAGGGCAGGGGAAGAAGGATAGGCAAGGATGTGGTTTTGGTTGGAATCAGCTTCAGCTCCATCCCATGGGGAGATATGGTCCATGAACTATGCTGCAGACTTGCTTCCACCTTGGGGTAAGAGGGCCAACTCGCTGTCGTGGGAAGAGATATGAATAACCTCCTGTGAGAGGCAGCCTCTGTTCAGCAAAGAGCAATTCTTTTGAGGAGGGGCAGCTGTGAGCCATTAGCAGCCAATACTCACAGCATCTGGGTGAGGGTGCACACCGGTCCAGTAAGGGGATCCGGATGGGGCATCAGCAATATCTCTGGTTAACTAAGACCCCCCCAAGTCTTTGTCATGTGAGCTCCTCTTAGTACACATCCTCTGTTCTAAATTTATGCAATTTATTTTGGGGACCTACATGGAAAACTTTTTTATTCTTGTAAGACATGCATTTGTTAGTTTGGGTTTGTTTGGCCTTGTTAATATTAGTCTGAGACCTAGCCATCTCCACCATGATTGTTTGTTGCTAAGCATACTTTCTAAATCTTCCTCCTCGTCTTTGATAAAATGGTTAAACAATGCAGGGACAACCCAGAGAGCTGTGGCCCTTCACTAGAGACTTCTCCCAGGTCACCCTGACCCTATTATCACCAGGGCAGCATGGCCAAGTGTACTTCCTTTAAGGCGGTAGAGGTGGAATGGAAGGTATCAGAAGACATATTAGAAAAGAGAGCCCAGGAAATGCATGTCTGTGTGCATGCTCCCTCTGAGGAATGAATGACTCACCACAGTAAGAACTTCTGTCCTTTCCAGGTGCTGGCAGATGTGTTTGGCACCCCAGTGTATGTCATAGACACAGCCAACTCAGCCTGTGTGGGCTCTGCTTACCGAGCTTTCCATGGTAGGTCAATGGATGGCGTCAGATGCCTCTGGAAGCGGTTGGGGCACTGGCTGGGCTGAGGACACTGGGAAAGGGAGATTGGGATGTTCCCAGTCTTTAGGGACATGGGAGGCTTGGAGTCTTTTTTTTTTTTTTTTTTTAAACTATAGGGCCAATTTTTTTTAAAATTATTTATTTATTTATTTATGGCTGTGTTGGGTCTTCGTTTCTGTGCGAGGGCTTTCTCTAGTTGCGGCGAGCGGGGGCCACTCTTCATCGCGGTGCGCGGGCCTCTCACTATCGCAACCTCTCTTGTTGCGGAGCACAGGCTCCAGATGCGCAGGCTCAGTAATTGTGGCTCACGGCCCTAGTTGCTCCGCAGCATGTGGGATCTTCCCAGACCAGGGCTCGAACCCATGTCCCCTGCATTGGCAGGCAGATTCTCAACCACTGCGCCACCAGGGAAGCCCAGGCTTGGAGTCTTTAGATTCACTTTTCTCCCCTCCCAGCAGGGGGGAACCAACCCCACTCTGTTCCTTTGTGCTTTACTTAAACTGGGAAAGAGAGGCAGGGTCCTAAATAAATAAGGCCTGGTCAGAGTCAGACTCAGCCCAGGGACATTGGTGGAGGGCACTTGGGCATGGGTCTGGACAGCTGGTGGGCAGGAAGGGGTAGATAAAGTCCAGAGCCATCTTTTCAACAAGAGCAGAAGTTGAGACAAAGGTGAAGGCTTGAGAGCCAAGCAGTCCAGGACCCTGGACAGCTCCTTGGGGGTAGTGGGGAACCACGGCTCTGATGGAGGCCTCCTTGAAACTGCGGGAGCAGCACAGGCCCACAAGGGCGTTCTTCTACCCATGTGGTCGACTTGCCCTGTCCTCTGCCTGCTCAGGCCACTCCTCCGGCCACCCATGTAACTCAAGGGCCTTGTCCTTTCCCTCTAGCGGTTGCATTCTTCACGCATTTATCGTTAACTTTTTAACACACCTATTTAAACTTGTATGTTTTCTTTCAACATTGAGAATTAATCAGGGACCGTAGCCTTCTCTTAATAATTAAACTCTTACTCTTTCATTCCCCTCCCTCTCTGCCCTATCCACCTCGCCACACCTTGTGCCTCCGCCTGTATCAAGATCATTGGGCAATTTCTTTCTTTCTTTCTTTCTTTCTTTTTCTCTTACGGCTTGCAGGATCTCAGTTCTCCGAACGGGGATTGAACCCAGGCCACAGTGGTGAAAGCACGGAGTCCTAACCACTAGGCCACCAGGGAACGGGCAGTTTATTTCTAGGCTGTTATGTTTTTAATCAAACTTTACAACATGTTGGCTTTTATTTGCACTTATGTATGAGTTTGTCTTTTTTTTTTTTTTTGACTCTCTGCAGTTTCTTTTTCCTTCATCTCTATGCTAGTTTTGTTGGAATATACAGCCTGAATACATTTTTAAGAGGAAATTCAGTAGGTGATAATTTTCTGAGGGCTTGCATGTCCAGCAAGGGCTTGGTTTCACCCTCCCAAAGAATGCTACCTTGGCTGGACAAAGGACTCTAAAATATTTTCCTCAGAACTTTGAAAACACCATTCCATAAGCTTCCAGCCTTCAGTGTTGCCCACGAGGAGTCTGGGGTTTACTTTATACTCCTCCTTTTGCCGAAGCAGAAAAGGAACTACCCTTTGGGGCCTCCACTGCTGTGCTGCACTGTGTTCCTTTCTTATTTTTCCTTTTCCGTGCCTATTTAGTTGTCAGACATTACCTGGGGGTACTGCCCTGCTCTGCCCTCCAAAACTAAAACCTGAGCTAGGTCCTAGCACACCAGTTCCCACTTTATGTGGACATCCATTCTCTCCGGCTGGGTCCAGGGATGAAAGCCAGTCATGCAAAGCCAGTCTGTGAGTGAGTAGAGGGGGACAAGAGTCTTTCAAGTAGTCTCTCTGGTGGCTACCCCACCGCCCAGTGTCCCCTCATCCACACAGCTCTGGGCTGGGATATTCCAGCGTTCTTCAGAGAGAAAACTGGGCCTCACATTTTCAGTGGGCCCTCCTTCCCTCTCGGTGGTCTTGAGTTTCCCTTCAGTCTGATACTGCTCCTTAAATTGCCTGGAAATCCCTTACTGTTTCCTGCCCACCTATGGCAACCTTCTCTCTTTTCCAGCCCTGCCACCCTTTTGCTTGGTGAGCATTTATTGAGTGCCTCCTGTACGTGGGCAGTGTGCTAGGCACCAGGGCTCCAGTGGAGACCCAGTCCTGGCCTCTCAGAACTTCCAGCTCAAGAAGGGAGGGACCTTAAACCAGTCTGTGGCAGAAGTAGTGAGATGTGCCCTGAGGAAAGCAGATGGTGCTGAGGGCTGGAAGGGATGTTCCTAGCGGCAGCTTTTCTGAGAAGAGAGAAGAACATTCCACACAGTGAAAAGGCTCTGAGCAGAAGGAATTGAGAGAAGCTGGGGGGGGCTGGAATGCAGTGAGTGATGCGGAGAGTGGAGCCACGTGAGGGAGGAGAGGCGGGCGGACCCTCCCCTCTGTCAGAGGTCACAGGTTAGCTGCCTCCCGACATGCGCTTCAGACAAAGAAGGCCCTGCTGAGAAGAGGCCTGCACTTGAAACTTCTTCTCTTTCTCTCTTTTTTTTAAAGATGGTTTTATGGAGGCCCAATTTATATAACATAAAAATCACCCATACTTAAGTGTACAATTCAGTGATTTTTAGTTAACTTTACTGAGTTGTACAACCATCACCATAATCCAGTTTTAGAACATTTTATCACTCCAGAGAGAAAATGCTGTTTCCGGGTAACGCCTTCATTTGCAACATGCACTGATGTGAAATGAGCTTTCCCTTCTAGGCCTTGCAGCTGGAACAGATGTGCCCTTTTCAGAGGTTGTGAAGTTAGCCCCAAATCCCAGATTAGCTGCTGCCCCAACCCCGGGAGCGTCTCAGGTAAGAGACCATCAGAGTTCATTCGTGGCATTTGCATCGTGAAAATCAACTACGTTCTTTTTTCCAAAAGGTAAGTTTTTCTTTATCACCTACATTATAGTTCATGTGCTCAACTAAAGGGGAAATCTACTTTTTTTTTAATTGTCAAAGAAACAGAGCAAAAGAAGACAGGTTGTCTCCGAGATTCAGAGATACGGCTGACCTTATAGCCCCAGGGATCAGACGGCTCACCAGGCGTATCTTCCTTGCTCAGATGCCTTGGGGTGCGCTCTTCTAATTCACAGGGTTACAGAGGCCACTGAAAGACTCTGTCACTTAAGCATAAGACATGCTGGGTTTCTACCATTCAGATCTGAAATGTGGATCCAAGAGAGCTGTGTGGTCACTCAGTCAGAGGGAAGGCAGACGCCACTCGTTACAGGTTGGGTTCCCTGGAAAGCAGACCGTGAGTGGTTGATTAGGATGCAGGAGATTTATTAGGGGGCACTCTTGGGATCTGCATCTGTTGAAGGAGAAAGGAAGAGGCAGGGCTGGGCAGAGGCAGGAGGTGAGCTGCAGTGCGATCTCAGTGGAGCCCTCAGTCAGTCCTACAGGAAGTTCTGAAGCTGGGATGGCTCTTTCGAGTTTTACCCAGTTATGGTGAGGGGGACGGGCCTTTATACCCCATGTCAATCAGTTATTGCATGCAGGCCACCCCAGGATGGGGTAAGGCAGCTCTCTATAGCCGAAGCAATCCACAAAGGAGGCTGCCAGCTGAGGGCTGAGAGAATAAGTTCTCTGTTCCTGCAGGGCAATCCGGGTGGTATGCCATAGCGTCCACTTCACCACCCTTCCTGTTTGCAGAAGGTTCTTGCAGTCCAGGAGCAGGGGGTGACACAGACAGAGGGCTTTATTACTCACAGTACAGCAGGCAGCATAAGCGTCATGTTTGCATCAGTTTTCCTTGGCCCTGAAGTGCCATCGGGCGGTGTGGAGTGGACCCAGGTGGATACCGTGCACACACTGTGTCTGTGTCACAAATGAGGGACCCTGCTCATTATAAAGGAGCTGCGAGCAAACCTGTCCAAATGAGACATCTTCATCATCCTGGTCAGCAAACAAATTTTCCCTCTCCCTATCTTCCAAGGCTGTTTGCTATACAAACACCCTTGAAAAGATAGTCTGGAACAAAAGCTGTCACAAGACATATAGAAACACATATAGAGAATTGTCTCACAGCTTATCTTGGAAGCAGAAGCTCATGCTATCCAGGTGACTAGATAACCCACCCACATGGGTCTGCCCAGGCTTCTATTACTTTCTGTTGTGTGTCCTTCTGTCTAAGACGGAGTTCAATGCAGTAGAAAGATCCTACCTTGAGATAAAGGGCCTTTGGGTTCTGATTCTTTTTGTGCCTCTCCCTCTCCACGTGACCTTCACATGACCTTGAGCTGCACTCCTCATCTCTGAACCTCTGTTTCTTCATCTGGGAAGTGGGGACATCTGTCTGGCCTACTTTTAAACTGCTAATTGTGAGGGTGAAAGAGAATCCTTGCCTATCGTGGCTTTATTTATTTATTTATTTATTTGGCCACGCCTTGTGGCATGCGGGATCTTAATTAGCTCCCCAACCAGGGATTGAACCTGCGACCCCTGCAGTGGAAGCTCAAAGTCTTAACCACTGGACCACCAGGGAAGTCCCTATCATGGCTTTACTATACAACAGGAAGTCTGACAGTGTTGCCGTGTTGGTTCAGTGGTTCAACAGTGTCAGGGCTACGGGTGAGGTTTTCTGAAGTTCTCCAGGTCAGCAGTGGACAGTAAGAACATCATGAGAGCCACATATGTCATTTAAATTTTCTAGTAGTCTCATTTTTGAAAAAAAAAGTAAAAATAAAAAGTGGCTAATTTTAATATATTTAATTTAACCCAATATGTCCAAAATATTGTCATTTCAACACGTAATCAATAAGAAAAGTTGCTAATGTGATAGTTTACTTCTTTTTTTGTTTTGGCTGAGATTTGAAATCTGGTGTGCATTTCCTACTAATAGCGCCCATCACATTTCAAGTGCTCAGGACCGCATGTGGCTTGTGGCTACCATATTGGATAGTGCTGTACTAGGTATGCTCCACATGACCACAGGATGTATGCAGCTTCTCCTAACATCATGTTCCCCCGCAACTGTATTCATAGGCAGAAATCAGAGCATGGCATTAGACAAGGAGTCTCTCCTCACACACTCTTGCTTTTCAGGGAGAAACATACTGGTCTGTTTCTCTCAACTCCCCCAAACAGACTACCACTTGGTTATACTGTCAACCTTGGTTGTTAGAAAGGCTGAGGTGGAGTCTGGCTCTTTCATCCTCTCTAGAAGGAGGCCAGCAAGGAAGAAGGTAGTGAGGGTAAGCTTTAGGGCAACAAATAGCTGCAGCTGCCTCATTACAGGCGGCAAATACTCAGTGTGTGTACCGCCACTCTCCCTGGCTTGCCCATGACCAAAGTCACTAATAGCTCATGGAACTCTTTACCATTAAACCCAAGTGTAACCTCAGAATCCTTCTCAACACCAGGTGGCAAGAAGTGACAGTCTGTGATTGTTGGCATAAGTGACCTATTTGAGGACTGGATTGTAAATACCTTGAGAGCAGGACAACGTCCTCTGTTTGCTTTCTATGGCACCTCTATGTGCTCAAGTGGAAACTCAAAACAGTAACAGTGTTTTCCCTGTAGGCTCTGCTAAATGTTACAACTTCCTCCTTGGAGAGGATATCACAGCCCTCTTACGTCTGAGTTCACAGGCAGAGCTGCTCCAACTGCACCAAGAGTAGGCCCTAGTTGCATAATCAGTTACTAAAGGCCTTAACTTTGGAGCCAATTAAACCAAATTAAGAAGGAATGGGATTGGCATGACCTCCTGGTGGTATATGTGAGTCCCAAGGAAATCTGGGTCCCTTGGCCTTGTGTTGCTTGTCTGTAAGGCCACATGCGCTGACCTGAAGTGCAAGGCTTACAGAGCCACAGATGAAAACAGCTTTAAACAAAAAGAATGAAGAGGAAGAATGTGGGATTGTGTTTCTTTCTGCTCCTTTTTCCCTTGTTGGTTTTTTGGTTTTGGTTTTGGTTTTATTTTATTACACAGCACACTATATATATAATTTTATAGCCTGCTTTTAAAATTCTACATTACAGCATAAGTATTTATATTCTTTTTTTTTTCACAGTATACAATTTATTATATTATTTGTGTTTACATTGTCATAAATATTCTTCATGTTTGACATATTTTACATGTTATATTATTACCATTTTTTTTTAACATTTCTTTACTACAAACTTTTACTATGCTAAGAATTTATATTCTTAAAGGTATACATACTTTTTTTTTTTTGGTTTGCACATAGTCATTTATTTAACACCTATTTATTAAGTTCTTACTGTGTGCCTAGCACTATGCTAAGCTCTAGGAATCCAAACACACCATCTCTGTGTGTTTGGGATATAATGGGAGATAATGGCACATAAAAAGATAAATTCCTAATTGCTACAGACTGTTTGGGCTTCTCCAAAATTCATTTTTTTAAATTAATTTTTATTGGAGTATGGTTGCTTTACAATGTTGTGTTAGCCTCCACTGGTTTTTTTTTTAATTAATTTTAAAAATTCATGAATTGAAATCTTTACCCCCAAAGTGATGGTATTAGGAGGTGGGAATTTATGAACGTGATTAGGTCATGAGGCTGGAGCACTCAGGATGGGATTAGTGTCATTACAAAAGAGGCCCCAGAGAGATCTCTGGCCCTTTCCCCCATGTGAGGACACAACAAGAAGATGACTGTCTAGGAATCAGGCTCTCACCGGACAGAATCTACTGGCATCTTGATCTTGGACTTCCCAGCCTCCAAAACTGCGATAAACAAGTTTCTGTTGTTTATAAGCTACTCAATCTATGGTATTTTTGTTATAGCACCCAGAATGGGCTAAGACACTAATCATCGTGCAATTTGCAGAGGTGCACAGGAACATACATGTTATTTTTAATGACTGCATAATATTCTATCTGGCTAATGAACCATATTTTCTCGAGCATTTTCCATGTCTTAGAGCAGTTGCTTCTAGTTTTTCAATTATTATAATTAACCTATGTGGGTAAAGGGTTAACAAAACCTTTCCCTATTCTGCATGAGAATTTGACTTTTGGTTAATGTTCTAGCTCTGCTTCCTTTGAGACTTAATAAAAGTGGAATGTCAACAGTGTTACTAGGCAACATTGCTATGTCAAAATGGCCTTTAATTAGGAAACTGCATCGGGAATGGGAAAAGATAAATATCTAAGGGGAAGACATACTTAGGGCTCCCTGAGTGCAGTGACTTCTCACGGGTGTGGCTCTTGTCTATGGAGTTGTTAACAAGGGATACTCCTGTGGGGCATGAGGTTTCAAAGCCAGGGTGGTTCTTGCACCTGTAAGATGTGGATTTCATCTCCTTGCACCTGAGCTGTAACCTGGGGGGCAAGGAGGGAAGAAGGAAGGGAGGCAAAGATACCCTTTCCTGGACACCTGTTCAAACTGTTCATGGTCTCCTGCAGCCACTGTGCCAACACGCATGTTTCTCCATTGTATCCGTTTGAGGGCCAAGGTGTGGCCCATGGTGGTCTAATGAGTCTGAATGTTTAGTGGTGTCTAAGAGGACCTTTGGTGGGCCTAGCACCCTACACTTAGGATTACTTCCTTAAGAGAGCTTTGCAGAAGTAGAATAACTAGGTCAAAAGCCATGGGCATTTTCAAGCCCCTTAATACAAATATAAAGTTGAATTGATTTACAAAAGGGTTGCACCACCAACTTCTACCAACTGTGCAATGAAACAGCCATTTCCAGGTACCTTCATCAGAATTTTTAAAAATTTTGTAGATTTTATAACAAAAACTGGTTTCTTGTCATAATTTGCATTTTTTAAAGATCTTAAACTATAGGTTTGAGAACTACTAGCATTTCCTCTTTTGTGAATTGACACTTCCTTTTTTCTGCCCAGCAAAAAATTTAAATTGCAAGTACATGGGATGTAGAATTTTTTAAATTGCAAGTTGCAAAGTGATGTAAGAGCACCTTCCCTTCGCCATCCTAAACTGCTCTTTCCACCCCTCCAGGTCTATGAGGCCCTCCTCCAGCGGTATGCCATGCTTGAGCAGAGAATCCTGACCCAGACCCGGGGGCCTCCGGAGTGAATTCCACAGGCCGGCCCAGTCTCACTGATTCCACTTGTAGACGTGGCCTTGGACAGCAGGGATCCTCTTCCCTGTTCTAAGCAGCTCTGCCTGCCCACCTGGCTCCTTGCGGTGCTCCAACCTGCCCAGGACCACCTTAAAGCCCACCTTAGCACATCCTTCTGAACACAGCTTGTGTCCCTGTGCCCTTGTGCCCAGGGCAGGAAAGCATCTCTCTTCCTGTCTTTTATCCCAGGAGGCAAGATAACACTGAGCCTCGGATATGTCCAATAAAAATTGTGACTTTTTCCCTTTCGGGACCTAAATCAGCAGAATGGGAGAGACAAAGCAAAATAAATAGATTCTTTCCTCTTTATTCACTAGTTTTCAGGATGATGAGTTGATTGCCAAGCATCCTCTAACAGCAAATAGATTTTTAGTATCAATATGATACATTTAACATACTTTCTATGTCTTAATCCATTGCAGTAATTATTTTTCTCCTTGTCTTCTTTCTGATAGCCATACTTTCCAACTTTTCTCCTGCTTTCCTGATCTGTCATTCATTCTTTCTTCTTTACTGTTACTTCTGCTCTGTCTACTCCTTAATGATTGCTGGGCCCCAAATCTCTGTTCTCATTCCTCTCTCCCTCCAATTCTGTCCTCTCTTGTTGGATGATTTCATCTAGCATTGGGCTTCAACTGCTACTTATATACTAGTAACACCCAGCTGTATGTTTCCAGCCAGAACTCTCCTTGGAGTCAGCCAGCATTCTCACAGGGGTACTTCAGACTCCACTTATCCTTTTTTTTTTTTTTTTAAATTTTGAGTCATTTTTATCATTTTTTAAAAAATTTATTTATTTTTGGCTGCTTCAGGTCTTTGTTGCCACGCTCGAGCTTTCTCTAGTTGTGGAGAGTGGGGGCTACTCTTCGTTGTGGTGAGTGGGCTTCTCATTGCGGTGGCTTCTCTTGTTGTGGAGCATGGGCTCTAAGCACGCGGGCTTCAGTAGTTGTGGCACATGGGCTCAGTAGTTGTGGCGCACAGGCTTAGTTGCTCTGTGGCATGTGGGATCTTCCCAGACCAGGACTCAAACCCGTGTCCCCTGCATTGGCAGGCGGATTCTTAACCACTGTGCCACCAGGGCAGCCCCAGACTGCGCTTATCTTCCCTTGCCCTACCCCAAACCTCCTCCTCCAGAGTTCCTGTTTCAGTGAATTTGTACCACCAACCATCCATTCATTCATTCATTCAGGAACCCAAACCCAAAACTCAGATATCTGCTTTCCCACACCAAATCAGTCACCAAGTGATTTTTGTTATTCCTTTGGTAACTCTTAAAGCAGTTCCTTTCTCTCCATCCCTCCCTGTTTTACTTTATTCCTTGCTCAAATTATTGCAGAAGCCTCCATAGAAAGTCTGCCTCCTGCAAAATCCTCCAGATTTTTCTTCTGCCACAGGCCCGCACCTATGTTGGGACTTCAGTTAAACCAAACTACTTGTGATCTCACCCAGAGTAGAAAAATGCTGCAACAGCTTTGAGACCTAGTGGATCAGAGCAGGGACAGAGACTACCCTTGTGGGAAGTCAAGGGAAGGGGTTTAGAAAATGCGTAGGACCAGAGATATCACTTGTGAGAAAGATGAAGTCATCTTGAAAGGGAGTGGTGTCCCTTGTGGGCTTGGTGGATAAAGGCAAAAAGGGAAACAAGAAGCTGAAGATAACAGCCTATCAACAGCAAGTCAAAGATTCAGAAGAGGAACTTCCATGGTGGTCCAGTGGTTAAGAATCCGCCTTCCAATGCAGGGGATGTGGGTTTGATCCCTGGTCAGGGAACTAAGATCCCACATACCATGGGGCAACTAAGCCTGCGCACCACAACTACTGAGCCTGTGCACTTTAGAGCCCGTGCACTACAACTACTGAGCCTGCATGCTCTAGAGCCCGCACGCCACAACTAGAGAGAAGCCCACGTGCCACAACGAAGGATCCCATGGGCTGCGACTAAGACCCGACGCCACCAAAAAAAAAAAGATTCAGAAGAAAACAGACAACTCTCCCCACCACCACCACCTAGACATTACTTATTAAAGAAATTACAGAGGAGAGGAATCAAGATGGCGGAGTAGAAGGACGTGCTCTCACTCCCTCTTGCGAGAACACCAGAATCACAACTAGCTGCTGGACATTCATCGACAGGAAGACACTGGAACTCACCAAGGAGGATACCCCACATCCAAAGACAAAGGAGAAGCCACAATGAGATGGTAGGAGGGGCGCAATCAGAGTAAAATCAAATCCCATAACTGGTGGGTGGGTGACTCACAGACTGGCGAACACTTATACCACAGAAGTCCACCCACTGGAGTGAAGGTTCTGAGCCCCACGTCAGGCTTCCCAACCTGGGGGTCCGGCAACGGGAGGAGGAATTCATAGAGAATCAGACTTTGAAGCCTAGTGGGAATTGATTGCAGGACTTTGACAGGACTGGGGGAAACAGAGACCCCACTCTTGGAGGGCGCACACAAAATAGTGTGCGCATCAGGACCGAGGGGAAGGAGCAGTGACCCCGGGGGAGACTGAACCAGACCTACCTGCTAGTGTTGGAAGGTCTCCTGCAGAGGTGGGGGGTGGCTCTGTTTCACCATGGGGACAAGGACACTGGCAGCAGAAGTTCTGGGAAGTACTCCTTGGCGTGAGCCCTCCCAGAGTCTGTCATTAGCCCCACCAAAGAGCCCAGGTAGGCTCCAGTGTTGGGTTGCCTCAGGCAAAACAACCAACAGGGAGGGAACCCAGCCCCACCCATCAGCAGTCAAGTGGATTAAAGTTTTACTGAGCTCTGACCACCACAGCAACGGTCAGCTCTACCCACCACCAGAACCTCCCATCAAGCCTCTTAGATAGCCTCAACCACCAGAGGGCAGACAGCAGAAGCAAGAAAAACTACAATCCTGCAGCCTGTGGAACAAAAACCACATTCACAGAAAGATAGACAAGATGAAAAGGCAGAGGGCTATATACAAGATGAAGGAACAAGATAAAACCCCAGAAAAACAACTAAATGAAGTGGAGATAGGCAACCTTCCAGAAAAAGAATTCAGAATAATGATAGTGAAGATGATCCAGGACCTTGGAATAAGAATGGACGTAAAGATCGAGAATATGCAAGAAATGTTTAACAAAGACCTAGAAGAATTAAAGAACAAACAGAGATGACCAATACAATAACTGAACTGAAAACTACATTAGAAGGAATCAATAGCAGAATAACTGAGGCAGAAGAACGGATAAGTGACTTGGAAGACAGAATGGTGGAATTCACTGCTGCGGAACAGAGTAAAGAAGAATGAAAAGAAATGAAGACAGCCTAAGAGACCTCTGGGACAACATTAAACGCAACACCAGTCGCATTATAGGGGCCCCAGAAGGAGAAGAGAGAGAGAAAGGACCAGAGAAAATATTTGAAGAGATTATAGTCGAAAGCTTCCCTAACATGGGAAAGGAAATAGCCGCCCAAGTCCAGGAAGCACAGAGAGTCTCATACAGGATAAACCCAAGGAGAAACATGCCGAGACACATAGTAATCAAATTGGCAAAAATTAAAGACAAAGAAAAATTATTGAAAGCAGCAAGGGAAAAATGACAAATAACATACAAGGGAACTCCCATAAGGTTAACAGCTGATTTCTCAGCAGAAACTCTACAAGCCAGAAGGGAGTGGCATGATATACTTAAAGTGATGAAAGGGAAGAACCTACAACCAGGATTACTCTACCTGCCAAGGATCTCATTTAGATTTGATGGAGAAATCAAAAGCTTTACAGACAAGCAAAAGCTAAGAGAATTCAGCACCACCAAACCAGCTCTACAACAAATGCTAAAGGAACTTCTCTAAGTGGGAAACACAAGAGAAGAAAAGGACCTACAAAAACAAACCCAAAACAATTAAGAAAATGGTCATACATATCGATAATTACCTTAAACGTGAATGGATTAAATGCTGCAACCAAAAGACACAGGCTTGCTGAATGGATAATAAAACAAGACCCATATATATGCTGTCTACAAGAGACCCACTTTAGACCTAGGGACACATACAGACTGAAAGTGAGGGGATGGAAAAAGATATTCCATGCAAATGGAAATCAAAAGAAAGCTGGAGTAGCTATACTCATATCAGATAAAATAGACTTTAAAATAAAGAATGTTACAAGAGACAAGGAAGGACACTACATAATGATCAAGGGATCAATCCAAGAAGAAGATATAACAATTATAAATATATATGCACCCAACATAGGAGCACCTCAATACATAAGGCAACTGCTAACAGCTATAAAAGAGGAAATCGACAGTAACACAATAATAGTGGGGGACTTTAACACCTCACTTACACCAATGGACAGATCATCCAAAATGAAAATAAATAAGGAAACAGAAGCTTTAAATGACACAATAGACCAGATAGATTTAATTGATATATATATAGGACATTCCATCCAAAAACAGCAGATTACACGTTCTTCTCAAGTGCGCACGGAACATTCTCCAGGATAGATCACATCTTGGGTCACAAATCAAGCCTCAGTAAATTTAAGAAAATTGAAATCATATCGAGCATCTTTTCTGACCACAACGCTATGAGATTAGAAATGAATTACAGGGAAAATAACGTAAAAAAGACAAACACATGGAGGCTAAACAATACGTTACTAAATAACCAAGAGATCACTGAAGAAATCAAAGAGGAAATAAAAAAATACCTAGAGACAAATGACAATGAAAACACAACGACCCAAAACCTATGGGATGCAGCAAAAGCAGTTCTAAGAGGGAAGTTTATAGCTATACAAGCCTACCTAAAGAAACAAGAAAAATCTCAAGTAAACAATCTAACCTTACACCTAAAGAAACTAGAGAAAGAAGAACAAACAAAACCCAAAGTTAGCAGAAGAAATCATAAAGATCAGAGCAGAAATAAATGAAATAGAAACAAAGAAAACAATAGCAAAGGTCAATAAAACTAAAAGTTGGTTCTTTGAGAAGATAAACAAAATTGATAAGCCATTAGCCAGACTCATCAAGAAAAAGAGGGAGAGGACTCAAATCAATAAAATCAGAAATGAAAAAGAAGTTACAACAGACACCGCAGAAATACAAAGCATCCTAAGAGACTACTACAAGCAGCTTTATGCCAATAAAATGGACAACCTGGAAGAAATGGACAAATTCTTAGAAAGGTATAACCTTCCAAGACTGAACCAGGAAGAAACAGAAAATATGAACAGACCAATCACAAGTAATGAAATTGAAACTGTGATTAAAAATCTTCCAACAAACAAAAGTCCAGGACCAGATGGCTTCACAGGTGAATTCTATCAAACATTTAGAGAAGAGCTAACACCCATCCTTCTCAAACTCTTCCAAAAAATTGCAGAGGAAGGAACACTCCCAAACTCATTCTATGAGGCCACCATCACCCTGATACCAAAACCAGACAAAGATACTACAAAAAAAGAAAATTACCAATATCACTGATGAATATAGATGCAAAAATCCTCAACAAAATACTAGCAAGCACAATCCAACCACACATTAAAAGGATCATACACCACGATCAAGTGGGATTTATCCCAGGGATGCAAGGATTCTTCAATATCTGCAAATCAATCAATGTGATACACCATATTAACAAATTGAAGAATAAAAATCATATGATCATCTCAATAGATGCAGAAAAAGCTTCTGACAAAATTCAACACCCATTTATGATAAAAACTCTCCAGAAAGTGGGCATAGAGGGAACCTACCTCAACATAATAAAGGCCATATATGACAAACCCACAGCAAACATCATTCTCAATGGTGAAAAACTGAAAGCATTTCCTCTAAGATCAGGGACAAGACAAGGATGTCCACTCTCACCACTATTATTCAACATAGTTTTGGAAGTCCTAGCCACAGCAATCAGAGAAGAAAAAGAAATAAAAGGAATACAAATTGGAAAAGAAGTAAAACTGTCACTGTTTGCAGATGACATGATACTATGCATAGAGAATCCTAAAAATGCTGCCAGAAAACTACTAGAGCTCATCAGTGAATTTGGTAAAGGTGCAGGATACAAAATTAATGCACAGAAATCTCTTGCATTCTTATACACTAATGATGAAAAATCTGAAAGAAATTATGGAAACACTCCCATTTACCACTGCAACAAAAAGAATAAAATACCTAGGAATAAACCTACCTAGGGAGACAAAAGACCTGTATGCAGAAAACTATAAGACACTGATGAAAGAAATTAAAGATGATACCAACAGATGGAGAGATATACCATGTTCTTGGATTGGAGGAATCAATATTGTGAAAAAGACTATACTACCCAAAGCAATCTACAGATTCAATGCAATCCCTATCAAATTACCAATGGCACTTTTTACGGAACTAGAACAAATCATCTTAAAATTTGTATGGAGACAGGAAAGACCCCGAATAGCCAAAGCAGTCTTGAGGGGAAAAAACGGAGCTGGAGGAATGAGACTCCCTGACTTCAGACTATACTACAAAGCTACAGTAATCAAGACATATGGTACTGGCACAAAAACAGAAACATAAATCAATGGAACAAGATAGAAAGCCCAGAGATAAACCCACGCACCTATGGTCAACTAATCTATGAGAAAGGAGGCAAGGATATACAATGGAGAAAAGACAGTCTCTTCAATAAGTGGTGCTGGGAAAACTGGACAGCTACATGTAAAGGAATGAAATTAGAATACTCCCTAACACCATACAGAAAAATAAACTCAAAATGGATTAGAGACCTAAGTGTAAGACCGGACACTATAAAACTTTTAGAAGAAAACATAGGAAGAACACTCTGTGACATAAATCACAGCAAGATCTTTTTTGATCCACCTCCTAGAGTAATGGAAATAAAAACAAAAATAAACAAATGGGACCTAATAAAGCTTTTGCACAGCAAAGGAAACCATAAAGAAGACCAAAAGACAACCCTCAAAATGGGAGAAAATATTTGCAAACGAATCAACGGACAAAGGATTAATTTCCAAAATACATAAACAGCTCATTCGGCTCAATATTAAAGAAACAAACATCCCAATCCAAAAATGGGCAGAAGACCTAAATAGACATTTCTCCAAAGAAGACATACAGATGGCCAAGAAGCACATGAAAAGATGCTCAACATCACTAATTATTAGAGTAATGCAAATCAAAACTACAATGAGGTATCACCTCACATCAGTTAGAATAGGCATCATCAGAAAATCTACAAACAACAAATGCTGGAGAGGGTGTGGAGAAAAGGGAACCCTCTTGCACTGTTGGTGGGAATGTAAATTGATACAGCCACTATGGAGAACAATATGGAGGTTCCTTAAAAAACTAAAAATAGAATTACCATATGATCCAGCAATCCCACTACTGGGCATATACCCAGAGAAAACCGTAATTCAAAAAGACACATGCAGGGGCTTCCCTGGTGGCACAGTGGTTGAGAATCTGCCTGCCAATGCAGGGGGCATGGGTTCGAGCCCTGGTCTGGGAGGATCCCACGTGCCATGGAGCGGCTGGGCCCGTGAGCCACAATTACTGAGCCTGCACGTCTGGAGCCTGTGCTCCGCAACAGGAGAGGCCATGACAATGAGAGGCCCGTGCACCACGATGAAGAGTGGCCCCCGCTTGCCACAACTAGAGAAAGCCCTCGCCCAGAAACGAAGACCCAACACAGCCATAAAAATTAATTAATTAATTAATTAATTTAAAACAATTATAAAAAAAAAAGACACATGCACCCCAATGTTCCTTGCAGCACTATTTACAATAGCCAGGTCATGGAAGCAACCTAAATGCCCATCGACAGACGAATGGATAAAGAAGTTGTGGTACATATATACAATGGTATATTACTCAGCCATAAAAAGGAACGAAATTGAGTCATTTGTTGAGACGTGGATGGATCTAGAGACTGTCATACAGAGTGAAGTAAGTCAGAAAGAGAAAAAACAAATATTGTATATTAACGCATGTATGTGGAACCTAGAAAAATGGTACAGATGAACCGGTTTGCAGGGCAGAAGTTGAGACACAGATGTAGAGAACAAACGTATGGACACCAAGGGGGGAAAACCGTGGTGGGTGGGGATGGTGGTGTGCTGAATTGGGCGATTGGGATTGACATGTATACACTGTTGTGTGTAAAATTGATGACTGGGGCTTCCCTGGTGGCGCAGTGGTTGAGAGTCTGCCTGCCAATGCAGGGGACACGGGTTCGAGCCCTGGTATGGGAAGATCCCACATGCCGCGGGGCAACTGGGCCCGTGAGCCACAACTGCTGAGCCTGAGCGTCTGGAGCCTCTGCTCCGCAACAAGAGAGGCCGCGATAGTGAGAGGCCCGTGCACCGTGATGAAGAGTGGCCCCCACTTGCTGCAACTGGAGAAAGCCCTCGCACAGAAACGAAGACCCAACACAGCCAAAAATAAAAATAATAAATAAATAATAAATTTTAAAAATTTTAAAAAAAATTGATGACTGATTAAAAAAAAAAAAAAGGAATTACATTGTTGGCCAACAATAAAAGGTCTCTTTTCTACTAAGAAACAGAAAGCCACTCAATCCATTCCCCATTTTACCCCTGCCCCCATAGAGTTGCCCATTATTACAAGGACGTCAACATAAATAGAAAAAGGAACTCACTATTTACACAAATATGGGAAGAAAACAGTGAGAATCATAACTTTTCAAGCTAATGAAATACACCAAATAAAAAGGAACAAAGAGTGTAAACTATAACAACCCTCCAACATGAACTTTAAAATAAAAAACAATGGTGGATATGAAAGAATACCACAGGTCAGAAATTCAGAAACTCAGAGTAAAAATGAAAAAGCAACAAGCATATATGGAAAGAGAACTGACCAAACTTGGGAAAGAATTTTAACAAAAAGGTAAAATCACCCTAGATAATGAAGACTACATTACAACATACCCAAATGAAAATAGGAACGACTGCAAGTACCATAAAGCATATAGAAGATAAGAATGAAAAAAGCTAAGACAGCAAAAACAACATAAAGGAAGAGCTGGGAAGGCCCAGAAAGAAAATGATAGACAAAGAAGACAGGCAAAGGAAAACTAACACAGTTAAAGTTGGAGCTCTTGAAGCTAAAATATAAGACAATGGAACAGGGTTAATATTTAAAACTAAGCCAAGAGAAATTCCTAAAAACAAAAGACCTGAATCCATATGTTTTTTTAAAATATATTTATTTGGCTGCATCAGGTCTTAGTTGTGGCATGTTCTGACTAGGGATAGAACTTGGGCCCCCTGCATTGGGAGCGTGGAGTCTTAGCCACTGGACCACCAGGGAAGTTCCTGAATCTATATCTTGAAAAGGCCTATCTTGTTACTTGGAAAATTGACCCAGAATGATCAACTGAGACACATCCTAGCAAACTATTACACTTTGAAGGTGAGGGGGAATATTCTCTAGGCCAAAAGGCCTAGTCTCTTACACAGGAAAGATCAGGTTGGCATCAAACTTTTCAAAAAGCAAGTAGCAAGGGAGCAACATTTTCAAGAAACTCAAAGAAAAAATATGAACCAAGTGTTTGTGTCCAGCTAAGCTGCCCTTTAAGTATCAAGGATGTTTAAAAAGAGCTCAGGAAATATTGTACTCATAACCCCCTTAGGATTCTACTAAAACAAGCTTCATCCAGCTAGGAGATGATTGGGGAAACTTCAGCAAAAGGACTGGTAGTGAGCGTTGAATAGTTTTAGATCTAAGACCAAAGTGAAAGTGGGGATAAGGGTGGAAGAGTATCAAATGGCATGTGCTTTGACACAGTAGAAGTAACATAACTAAATAAATCAAAAAGAAGGAAAAAGACAGTACAAAGAGCTCTGCTGCAAAGGCAATATGTGCAAGTCAAAGAATATCATTTCAAGCTGACAAACCAAATATCAACGCTTAAATAAGGAAGAAAGGGAGTAAATGTAGCATCATATACAGAGTGAACGTAATAAGGACAAGCATATGAGTCGTATTAGTAAATGAAAACTCAACTCATCATTTTAAAAAAAAGTTCAGCTTGGCTTACAAACTAACATCTTACCGTCTATTATTTACAAGAGACACACCTAAAATAAGTGATCCAGAAAGGCTAAAAAGTAAAGGGGTGGACAAAAATATACCAGGCAAATACAAATTATAAAAAGCAAAGCTTACAATTTCAATATCTGACGAGGTAGAATTCGGGAAAAAGACAAGACAAAGAAGGACACTATAATGCTAAAAGCCACGATTCACAGTGAAGATATATGAGTTATGAATGTTACAGCCTCAATGATTTGGCTTGTCAACTTTAAATGAAATTCTTTGAGTCCCACCTATAGATTCCAACAGAATCTATATGTCTTCTGAAGAGACTACTTTGCACCTTATAATAGGGAGTATTAAATAAATAATAGAGAATACACCTATTATTCTCACTCACCAAAAAAATGAATATTTACTATATACCACAGAGAAAACTTCTATAATTTCCACAAAACAGAAATAATACCATCTTCTTTAATCAGAATAGAATGAGAAATTAATAAAATATTTTTAAAGTCCCATCCATACTTTCTATGAAAGTACTAGGGCAAAGGGAAACTATAAACCAAAATTACAGAGCATCTAAAAAAATGACTGAGCAAATTCCCTGGCGGTCCAGTGGTTAGGACTCGGTGCTTTCACTGCCAGGACCTGGGTTCGATCCCTGGTCAGGGAAGTAAGATTCTGCAAGCCGCATGGTGCAGCCAAAAAAAAAAAGACATAATGAAATCTATGGGATATAATTAAAGCAGTGATAGGTGAAGTATAGCTTTAAAATGCAGTAACATTGGTACAAATAAAAGTGTAAGAGTTAAATGAATTAAAAATACAACTCAAAAAGCAGTAATAATAATAAACTAGTGAACAAAAAAGACAGAAGAAGTAGTGAAGATGAGATCACGCATTAGGAAAACAGGAAAAAATGGTAGTTCCACCTAATTAATCTTTTTTTAGAAAGACACTGTAGTTATTTTCTCTCTAGAAAGTCCATTTCTGAGATATTTTGTTCTCTCTTCATTATGTTCACTTTCCCCAGAAATCTTTCAGCATATTTATAATAGCTTTTTAAAAATCCTTGACTGGTAATGACATCATCTATGTCATTTCTGTTTCTATTGACTGATTTTTCTCCTGATGGGTCATATTTTCCTGCCTCCTCTCATATCTGGTAATTTAAAAACATTTTTTAATTAAATTTTTTATTATACAGTGCCAGATTTGTTAAATTCCTTTAAAAAGTGTTGACCTGTTGTCTGGTAGGTATTTAAGTTACTTATAGATCAGCTTGATCATCTCAAAGCTTGGTAGTGTGGGCTTACAGTAGCCTTGATTCTAGGGCTAGTTTAGCTCCACTGCCATGGAGTGACCCTCTGAGTCTTTACTCTCAGTGTCCTGGGTGTTCAGTGAGGACTTTCCACTTTGGCTGGTTAGGACTAAAAACTATCCTGTGCCAGTCTTGGAACTATTCAGCTTGCTTTCTTTCTTCCCTCCCCTCATGGAGTTTCATTCTATGTATGTGAAACCTAGAATTCAGCAAAAGCCCCGAGGAGACTCTTCTGCAAGACCTCCAGCTTTCTCTCTGCAGCTCCCTCCACTCTGTACTCTGCCCCTTCAGTTTGCTGCAGCCGTCCCCATCTCCCGATCTCCAACCTCTCTCTCTGTCCCCAACTCGACAAGGTTGCCAGGCTCTGCTTGGGATGCACTTCCTGCACTGTGGACTGGAATTTGTCTCCAGGCAGAAAGCAGGGGCAATCATAAGCCTCACTTTGACTGTCTTTTTTTTTTTCCAGGGATTAGAGGATTGTACAAGGTCCAGAAACAAACAGTTGCCTCCTATATTTTGTCCGGTTTTCTTGTTATGGCTCCAAAGGGCAAATACCGTTCCAGCTACTGCATGATGGCTGGAAGTAAAACATCTTATCCAGCTTGATTTTGGTTCCACTTCCAGAAGTTTCTCCTCCTTGGAGGAGCCTGACCTAAAAGGGAGGCTTGGCTGGTCAGTTTTAAGAGTTCACAGGGACAGACTGTTCTAGCTCTCTCTATTCTTACCAGAGTCTCTTTGCATTCACTTGCTTTTGGATTGGAGAAAACCCCTCCTAGTTTCACCTACTGTTCTAAAGTTATTGAGCCATGCTTTCCAATGAATATCTCTTAGCTATTTTGGGATTCTGTTTTTCCCAGGTACCTCTTCCACCCTGTTCCTCAGCTTCCCCTTGTACAGATGCTACTCCATGAATCTTTTATTGCTATTGATAGTTTGTAGTTGTCTCCATTTGCTTGTATTTTGGTGTTTGGGGGGAAACCTTGTCACCTAGTTTTATTGTAAATGTACATGGATTTTCTGGGTTTTTTGTTGTTGTTGTTGTTTTCTTCTATGTAGTTGCTCTGTGAGAATTTTGGAAGATTCAAAAGCTATGCAGCCACCAACCTAGCCCCCCATCTTCTCGGAATCTGGTAGAAGTTTTAAGAGCGTGGATGTAATTTACCAGGCTCTCTTTCCCCTGTCTCTGCAGTAAAGAAGCACGTATCAAAATGTTGCCTCCATTAGCCTGTGTCCCTAAGTTATTATAATGAGCACAGCTTGCTTGGTGACCCCCAATGGACACGCAGTATGAGTGAGAAATAAATTTTGTTGTTTTGAGCCACTGGGGTTTGGGGATTTTCCATTAGCACAGCATAACCTAATCTGTTTTGAGAGTTATAGACAGTTACCTTTCCATCCAAGACAATTAATTTAGTTGACCTCAAGGTAGCCACCATTAAGTTAAGAGAGAGGGTGGGAAGAAGAACTATGGGGGCAAGGTAGAAAAGAAAACAGTTTGAAATGTCTGGGAAATAACTTTTGATGTTGACGGCACATGGGACAGATTGGAAATAAATGGATAAGTTTTGGGGGAATTGTATTGCCAAAAAAGCCATGCACCCATCCTATTAATGGTACCCCCTGAAATTGTTTAATGCATTGCTGTACCTAAATTACCCACTAATATATACTAATGTACATCGCCCTGTATTTCTCATAATTACCCACTGTGGCATATCTTTAACCAAGGGCCTTTCAGGAGCTGAGAGAGGCTGGGGCCACTTCTGTGTATTTAAGTGAAGAGGTCTCCAAATAAAATTACAAAAATTGTGGTTACTTTAAGAGTTTATCGGACTTCCCTGGTGGCGCAATGGTTAAGAATCCGCCTGCCAATGCAGGGGACACGGGTTCAATCCCTGGTCCGGGAAGATCCCACATGCTGCGGAGCAACTAAGCCCGTGTGCCACAACTACTGAGCCTGCGCTCTAGAGCCCACGAGCCACAACTACTGAGCCCACGTGCCACAACTACTGAAGCCCGCGCACCTAGAACCCATGCTCCACAACAAGAGAAGCCACCACAATGAGAAGCACGCGCACAACAAAGAGCAACCCCCGCTTGCTGCAACTAGAGAAAGCCTGTGCGCAGTAACAAAGACCCAATGCAACCAAAAATAAATTTTAAAAAACAAACAAAAAACCCCCAACACATCCAGCATCAAGCCAGTTCTCTTCCATATATACTATCACCACCCAGCATCTCACATGTGGACCACTGCAACAGCAGTGAACTGAAAGCGATCGTGACTTGTCACCTGCTTTCATTCTCGCCCGGCTAAAATACATCTTCTACATAGCAACTGAAATGATCTTTTAAAATGGAACTCACTTCACATTTCGCCCCTTCTTCCAATCCTCCCGTGGCTTCCTGAAGCCCGTGGATGTGTTTTTGAAACCAACTTGCTGATGGACTGAATATGGGAGGAATCAAGAATGACATAAAATTTCAATTTGAGCAGTTGGCTGGTTATGCCATTGATTCAGACAGGGACAACTGGAGGAGTAGCTTTATGGGGTAAATGAGGAACTCTGCTTTAGCTAGGGCAATTTCGAGATACCTGATAGGCTGCCCAATAGAGATGTCAAGTAGGGAGTTGGTTATACAAATTTGGAGTTCCCAGAGATGTCGGGGTGGAAGACACAGATGTGTTGGCAAGTTGGACCACCCTGAGCCTTTATTGTGATACCCGACTTGATGTGAAGTAGAAGAGAAGAACCAGCCAATCTAATTGTTGGCACACGGATTATAGTCGCTACCTTCCAGTAGGAAGGAAGCAGTGACATCTTCCCTAGAAAAGACATAGTTGCTTTCCTTGCCATCAGGCGTCTATCAGTATAGCCTCCTATAGTCTATCAGTGACTCCAAAGTGTGGTCCCTGAGGTGCTCCTGGTGCTGTGGAAACTGGGGGTGGTGGACCCTCGTTTCAACTTCAATCAAGGCAATAAACGTCCTACAAGGTGGAGTTTTACATAAGATTTCGTTTGAATAAGATTCCTGCTATTTAAAATAATGCAAAGCATGGAAGGAATCTAGCCTCCTCACATTTCCCCGCTTATTTATTTAGCCTCCTCACTTTCTTTTTTTTTTTTTTTTAATACTTTTTTATTTAGCTGTGCTGGATCTTAGTTGTGGCATGTGGGATCTTTAGTTGTGGCGTGCGGGATCTTTTTAGTTGCAGCATGTGAACTCTTAGTTACGGCATATGGGCTCTAGTTCGGTGGCCAGGGATTGAACCTGGGCCCCCTGCATTGGGAGCGCGGCATCTTAGCCACTGGACCACCAGGGACGTCCCCTCCTCACTTTCTGTAGAAGGAAACTGAGGCTCAGAAGTGAAACAACTCAGACTTCCAGGCACCACCTCCTGCCTGGCCGCTCTTGCCCTGCTCCGAGAGAGGCTGTGGCAAATCAGGAGAGGCGGGAGGACAATTTCTGTATCCGAGGGTTCTGCGTCTCATCCCCGAGCTGTGAGGGGGCTTTCCCTCTTGAGCTGGGAGCCTCAGCATGCCCCGTCCCAAGCTCTGATTGTGGTAAGGACTGTGGAATCTGAGACAGAGAACAGGCCCCCAAGGAGGAAGCTGGGGAGTGAAGAGGATAGCGGAGACATTCGCTAGACAAGTTCAACTGCGGGGACGAGAGGCAACTGAGAAGTTTTGAAGGTGCAGAGTGCAGGGGTGGGGAGCGCAGGTGGGTGGCAGTGCTTAGAACATTTCCGGTAAGGGTAAAGAAGCAAGTTGCTAGAGGCCTTTTTCCACCTGCTGCTGCTCTGCGGGGCGGGGCTCGCACCCTCTCTCACTTGGATGGGTCCAATTCCAAGATCCCCAGCTGTGCCTTTGTGTGTGTGTGGGCGGGGGGTTGGGTTGCAGACGTGGGGGACCACTTGTCATTTCAGAGAAATCAGACATTTTTCTGCCGAGTAGTTCACCCATCAATAAAGACACCACTCCTGTGGTTCACTGTGACCCCCATCTCAGGTGGGGAAACGGTGGCGCAGAGAGGAATTCAGGACAGAGTCCGGGGGCGGCCCAGCACTCAGGGGTCGCACGGCAGGCTGCCTTCGGGAGCGTGGGCTCCAGCCAGCGCACGAAGCAAGAATCCCGGTGCCGCGGCCCCGGGGTCCCGGGGTCCCGGGGTCCCGGAGTCCCGGGCCCAAACCGCGATCTCTGCCAGCTCGCCCTGCCTCGCCCTCCAGTCCTGCGGTTTGCACGCGCCTCGGGAACGGCGCGGGCGTGGGGCGGGGCCTCCGTGTTGTTGTTTCTCTGGGGCCCCGCCCCTGAGGGGGGCGCGGACCACGCGGCCGGAGGGCCCGCCTCCGCCCCCCTCCCCTCCCAGCTCGCCCGCCTCTTTGTATCCAACATCCGGGTTTCCCCGCTGGCTCGGCTCCGCGGCCGCGGCTCAGGAGCCATTTTGGACTCGGTTCAGCTCCCCTCCCCCCACCCCTCCCCCCGTTCATGGCCCCTCCGGACTCGGCCCCTGCGCCCCGGGCCCGGGCCCAGCCCCGCCGCGCTATGCCTGAGTCGGGCGCGCCCCGGCCTGCGCCCCGCCGCCGCCCCCCGGCCCCCGCGTCGCCCCGGAGCCCGGGCCGAAGCCTGCGTCGTCCGCAGTGGCCCTGAGCCCGGCCCCGCCGTCCGGCCCTTGGAGCCTGCACGCTGCCCGGGGACGAAGGCTCGGGAAGCGCGCGGGGAACAAGACCGAAGGAAGGAGCGGGAAGGAGAGCGCAGCCGCCGCCGGGCCCTGCGCGCCCCGGGAGCGCCGCGCGGCCCTGCCCGCGGGCTCCGGGTGTCCGCGGGGCGGCGCCGCGGAACATGACGGCGCCCTGGGCGGCCCTCGCCCTCCTCTGGGGATCGCTGTGCGCCGGTAAGGACGGGGCGCGGCGTGGGGGGCGCGGGGCGGCTTCTGGCGCCGTGCGGTGTTTACCAACAAAGGGCGGGCCCGCGGCCTCCTCGCCGCACCACCTGTACCCAGCTTGCATCTCCCGGGGCGGGGACGGGGGGCGCGCGGGGCGCCCTGCTCGCTGATCTTGGGGGCATGATCTTGCCTGTGCGGTGGTCTGCGGGGCTCCGGTTCGCGGAGGCGACCCCAGGGTCGGGGTTCAGGCTACACGGGTGCGTGGAACCGAGGGAGAGTGAGAGAAAATCCCAAGCTTGAGGAAGGTGGCCAAGCGGGGCGGTCAGATCTAATACGGGGGTAGCGGGATTGTAGGTGCAGCAGTGGCTGGGGGCAGGATTGCTTGATCCTCAGAGCCACTAGGTGTAGCGAAGCGACGCGGGCCGCTTCACACAGCCCGGAGGAGTCCCTTGCACCCCATCCCAGCAGCGTCTGCGTGGTGTTCCCCCGGAGGCGCGCCGTTGGCGCCAGCTCCTACCTGCGCCCGCTTTCCCTGCGGCGCCCCGGGACGCGAGGTGCGGACACCCCGAGGGACTGCTTTGTTTTGGCCTCCTGGGAGGGGAGGTGGGGCGAGAAGACAAACCAACAGGTCCCTATTCGTTCTGGCCTCCGGGAAGCACGTGGCGGGGGTGGGTGACCCTCGCGGCCAGCGCTCGGCTCGCGTGCGGGTGTTTGAGGGTGTGTGGTTGCGGGTGTATAAACGCGGAGTTCCGCTGGGAGACCGCTTTTCCCCCAGGCCGAAGCACTGATTTTCCTCTTCTAGCGGTGCTGGGACGCGCCCTACTCCAGTGTGCGCGCAGGGACGGGCTCCGCGCTCGGCTCCGGACGGCTCTGGGCAGCCCTGGGAAGCGTGGGGAGCCGCGCATTAAAGCTCCAGGGAGCAGCCCGGGGCGGTCTCAGAGGCGGGTGTGCGGCAGCCCGGGAGCCTGGTCCTGCGCGTCTTTGTTCCCAGCCCCCATTACACATGCAGCGCGGGTCCCCAGCCGCCCGCGGTGGCAGCAGCGTAGAGTCTGGGAAACCCGCGAAGGGCGGGGCCGGGCGTGCAGGGGCGGGGCTGGGATCCCCCGGCTGCTGCGTGGGTGGGGAACGCGCATCTCCATCTCATCCCCACTCGCGCTCTACGCGCCTCCTTTGCAGTGTAGCAGGGTTTAGCTGTCTGCACCGAAGGCAAGTGAGTTCTCCGAGTGGGGCTTTGGAGCTGCGTAGCCTGAGTGCAGCGACCAGAGGACAGAGACCCCTTATTGGTACCTGGGCACAATATGGAAGGGGTGTCATGGGTCTTTTGGAGCTATTTCCTGTGTCGTAGATGCAGAGAGTTGGTGGTGTTGAACCTGTTCCTTTCTCTGCCTTTTAAGTGCTGCTTTGAGGTGCTTCTCCCCAAGAATGAGATCTCTGAAGTGAAAGGAAGGCGTTGGCCTCTAGAGGGAAGGGCTGCAGCCAGACGACTTACTAGGCACGCAGCAGCTCACCTGACTGTCTCTGGATCCCTCCTGGAGGTGCTGGGCTTTTCCAAGACCATGTCTGCAGAGGGGGCCTCCTCCCAGGACAAGGACAGCCTCAGACCAAAACCCTCTCCCTAATTATCTCCGTCTGGCTTGGCCAGTCTCAGGTCCCTCCCTGATTATGTGGGGCAGGGTGGGATTGGGCCCCTGGAAGGACTGTATTTCCCTCCTCTTCCCTGGCTTGGGCAGTGCTCAGCAGTGCACCTTGCAACGTGGGGCAGCCAGAGTTAGGACAGAGTCCACCAACCTGTGTTCCTGCCCTGGAGGAAAGTGGGGGTCACTGGGTGTTTCTAGCGGTGACACCAGCCAGTCCTTTGGTGGCCACTGCCCTGACTTGTGAAGAACTATGGGAAGAGCCTCGACAGGCCCAGGTGGGAGCAGAGCTGGCCCTCCTGTTCCTTTGACTTCCTTGATACCCTTCCTTCAAGTTCCTGGCTTGCTGTTTAGAAGTACCCACACCCCCTGCAGCACACAGTGCCCTTGTAGAAGGAAGATCTAGAACAGCACTGTCCAACAGAAATATAGTGTGAACCACACATATAACTTTAAATTTTTCTGGTAGTTATGTTAATAAAAGGAAAAAGAAACAGGTGTGTCTCAGTCTCCTTGGGCTGATTGTGTGACTTAAACAACAACTTGTTTTCTCACAGTGTGGAGACTGGAAGTCTGAGGTCAGGGTGCCAGCATGGTCAGGTTTTGGTGAGGGTCCTCTTCCTGGCTTGCAGATGGCTGCCTTCTCACTGCATCCTCACATGGGCTTACCTGGTGCTTGGGGTGGGGAGGTGGGGGGATTGTGGGGGTTTTTTCCCTCTTCCACTAACCCCATCATGGGGGCTCCACCCTCATGAACCAGTCTAACCCTTTGCAAAGGCCCCATCTCCAAATACCATCACATTGGGCATTAGGGTTTCAACCTACGAATTTTGAGGGGACGCATTCAGTCCGTGACAAGGTCAAATTAACTTTAATGGTATATTTTATTTAACCTAATGTATATAAAATAATCATTTCAACTTGTAATCAGTATTAAAACAGACATTCTCCATTTTTTGTACTGTCATAAAAATCCACTGTGTATTTCATACTTACAGAACATCTCAGTTCAGACTTTGCACATTTCAGATGCTCAGTAGTCTCATTTGGCTAGTGGCTACCGTATTGGATGGTGCAGGCCTAAAAGAAAAGGCAGAATTGATGCTGCAATAATGGTACAGGGTACTTGTTACAAGATCAGTGTTAGTTAGTTTTGCACGTCTTCTGTATTCTGTGCCTGGCCCAGTGTCCTTGGGAAACAAGTCATTTGGCTCTTACCTTGCAGTGGATATCCCGGACACACATCTGTGTATCCCGCAAGAACTCCTGACATCTGTCTCTGTACTTGGGGTTTAGATCAGGGCCTGTGGGTTGGAGAGTGTTCTGAGTGAAATGTCAGGAGCCATTGGCTGGGGAGGAGGACCTGATTCCTGTCTGTCACATTGGGAAGTGCAGGCCTTGACTGCTCCAAGCTGTCGTCATAGGCGGGCTTCTCTCTGACCCAAAGATACTGTCCATTTCCTCAGGGGAGAAGTGTGTGTGGAATGAGTGAAGTGACTCTCAGGCCCAGTGTAGTGGTAGGTGTCAAGGACACGGACCACAGAGTCATGGGCTGTTGGTGCCCTTCCCCGGGGAAGGGTGTCCTCTGCTACCTGTCCTTGTACCTGCTAAGAATTCCAGACTCTGCCCTGGCTGGCTGGCTGGGCTGCCCTTTGGGAGGAGTGGGCACCCTCCTCAGCTCTTAGAGATGCTTCCAAGGTAGATGATGTAAGAAACTCACCCAGACTCCCTGGCTCTCCACCTGGGTGAAGACATAAGATCTGGAACCCCATGGCCTCCCACAGCTTGGGTGGGCTGCTGTGGTGCACTACTCTGCAGGGTCTTTCTGGGCATCTCAATTCCCAAATAGCACCTGGACTTCCCCTGGCACTTCGCCTAAGGAACTTCCTTTCTAGGGAGCCCAGTGAAGAGTGCCCATCCTACACCATGGGCCCCTTTGAGAATCTGATGAAAGCTGTGGACCCTTCCCCCCCAGAAAATAAATGCAAATAAGAAAGAGAACCCATGTGAGAGTATGCACATACTTTGTGCACACTCACTGTTTGTACTGATACCATCTAATTATGGCCCCCTGGATTGGACTCCGTGAAGGCCTGTCTGCCCTGGTTGCCCTGCCCATTGTATCAGTCCTGGCCGGGGGCTGTGCACTGGGCAAGTTCCCACACTGCTGCCTCCACCTACCCTGTTCTAGCCACTGGGCATGACTTCTCCTTTACTTCTGCCTTTTGTGACCCTGCCCAGTGTTCACATGCCAGCCCTGATCCACCCCCCACCCCCCACCCCCCATCCCCGCCCCTTCCTTCAGGAAGCCCTCCCCTGAGTGCCTGTGTATTCCTACCTGGGAGCTTAGGGTAGTGCAAGTGAGGACCGAGAGACATCAGGTCAGAGTTTAGATCTACTTGCAGATACTGGCCTGTTACCAGGGCCTGGGATCTGGGGGCTTAGGTCGGGGGGAGCTGGTCTGGGGAATAGTTTTGAGAATGACACTGGGTAGACAGCCCTCAGGCAGGATCCTGGCTGGCTAGACCTCATTCTAGAGCAGCGTTTCTCAGCCTTGACACTGTTGACAATTTGGACCCCATGATTCTCTGGTGTGTGTGTGTGTGGGGGGGAGGGCATCTTGTGCATTGTAGGATGTTTAGCAGTATCCCTTGGCCTCTACCCGCTAAATGCTAGTAGCACTTCCAATCGCGAAAACCGAAAATGCTCTGAGTGGAGGGGGCACAAATCACCTGATTGAGAACCTGATCTAGAATGTTCTCATGCCTTTGAAGGGACAGAGAGTTGTGGGCGGTGGGGTTAATGGCTAATACCACCCCCCGCCGCACCCCCCCCCCCATCGGATTCAGGGTGGGAGGTTGGATCCTCAAAAGCCTAGGAGATTCCTGCTTCAGCCTCAGGGTTTGGTTCGAACTCTTGGTTCGGGAGTCCTGGCCACCGAGGAGAGAATCCTGGCGTCCTTGAGTTTTCTCAGAAGTGGTTCGGGTTTCAGGGAGGCGGCGATTGTGGGTGGCTGGGCAGCCTGCCTGCCGCCCCCGCCCACCACCCTGACCGCGCCGCCAGGTTCGCAGCGCGCCTCGCCCGAGGGCCCGGGGCCTCTGCGCCGCGCGGCGCCCCTGTGCGCGCACCTGGCAGCCGACGCGGGCCTAGCGGAGCGCCGGGCATGCCCTCCCCGGCGAGCCCAGCAAGCGGGCTGGCCGCCGGGCGCCCTGGGGAGGCGGCGGCGCCGCCCTGGGCCTGGAGCTCCGAGCCCGTGGACCCTGGGGCGGGGGCGCCGCCTCTCCCCAAAGGTACAGGTGCGCGGCTCCACCCTGGCCGGGGGGAGGTGCGGTAGACTGCACGGCCGGAGACGGGACTGCGCCCGCACCGCGCGGGCCCAGACCCGGGGGTTGATCTCTACCGGCGCCTGTTGGTTGTGCTTGGCAGGCTGGCAGCCCCTGTTCGTCCTCCGCTCCTCCCCCCACCTACTCGTGGCTCGGCTGGGGAGCTTTATGGGGTCTCCTCTCTGATCTTGAACTCGGCAAAACACAGCTTGCTGAACTGGCAACGGATTACAGACGCTTCTTAGAGTAGGAGGAAGCATTCCCAAAAGCTTCAGTTTCCAAGTTCTCAATGTCGCTGGTGGGTGAAGTGCTTATTTTAAAGGTTTTTTGTTTGTTTGTTTGTTTGCTGGGGTTAAGACTCTGCTTCCATCTCTTTTGGAGTCTTTCCAAACTGGACTTTGTTGCCATCTCAGGATTCTTTATTTTTTTTCCCTTCCCTTCCATTCTGTCACCTGTTCTTTGTTCCGGAATAGACACCCACCCCCTTGTTTGGGGCTTCCTTTTCGGCCTTTCTCCACCAGACTCAGAGGCCTGCCATCCCAGCCCCAGAGGTGCCTGGTCCTTGAGGTCCTGGCGGTGCTGCTTCTGGATGCCTAGGTTGTTGGGTGGGGGCGGGGATGGGGGAGAGTAGAGGCTGCTGCCCTCTTCTGAGTCTGTTTTTAAAGTTTCTCAGTGCTGTTTTTGTCTGAGACAATGGTAGGTACTGGAAACCGACTGGTAACGCAGGCTGAGATTGTTTGGGGGTCAGCTGTGCCTCCCCTGGCCCAGGATCAGTCATGGCTTCCCGCATTTGGACAGCCCCATGCCTGGCCCTGGTTATCCCAGTCTGGCTGTACACATACATGTGCCTTTTTCGAACTCTCTCAGGGACTGGCAGCCCTAGCTGGGTGTTTTCATTCATGGGCACGTGATTGCTGGGACTGGGGGTTGGAAAGGAAGCCTGCCCCAGTGGGCGCATGTGACTCCTCCCAGGGGCCTTCTAGGGGCTGGGCCTGCCACTCAGTGGGACTTCTCCTCTGCCTGGTTTCTGGGCTGGAGCTGAGGCGTTCTGTGAGGTGAGCGCATGTTCTTGTTTGCAAACGTTTCTCTGCCGACTATTTCAGTTCCACTCTGACAACCAAGGAGGCTAAAATTAGTTCTGGGGAAGGAAGAGGAAGGCTGCTTGGAAACCCAAGCCCTTGGCTGGAGGATGGAGGAGGCTGCTTCCTGGGGCTTGGGCCCAGCATTTCGGAAGATGTGACCAGACAGCTGTTGTCTGTCCATCTGAGGAGAGGGAGGGGCCCCTGCTTACCTCCTAGACCTGAACCAGTGAAAACAGGAGGCTGACCTGGAAGCTGACGCTCTTGAGTGTTGATGCCAGGATGTTTTTTCCTTCTGGCTTGCATAGTGATGCACAGTGTTTTTAGGTATGAGGACAATGCCTCTTAACGTCCAGTGTCATTGACAGCCCTCCTTCCCCCTTCCTCCTCATTGATTCAGAAAGCATGCATGAGTTCTCAGAGCCTTGGGCTGGCAATCATGGGTTAAGAAACCCTTACTTTATATCCTGTTTGGGAATTTCCTTCTTACCCAAGTTTTACATTCCCTTCAGGTGCTCACAAGCCAGGCAGACCAGGGCCTTCCTTGGAACTGCTGGCTTGGGTGGGAGTGGGAGTGGGAGTTAGAGGAGAGCCCTGTGGTCCAGGCCTCATAAGTAGAGCCCTTTGTGCCCTGAGGGCAGAGGGGATCAGGGTTCATCTGCTGCTGGGGCTTAGAAAATAGAGGGTCAGAAAAGTTAGGTGAATTCTGGTTTCCCTTCCCACCTGGCTGGCCCCTCCTGTGAACCCGCTACCTGAGAGTGGGTCCTGCAGGACTACGTGGGGGAGCAGAGCCAGGGCAATGCGGTCCTGTCTCCCCTACCATGAAAAACCCCTCCCAAGTCTGCCCTCATCCAGGGGTCTCCTGGTTAGCCACCCTGGCATATAGTTGAGTGGTGGTCACATTGGCCATAACTTCTTTTCCCATTTAAAATTTTATTAATTTTTAGTTTTACAAGTAATACATATGGATTCAGTTGCAGAAATTTAGATATTACAGATAAAACCGGGGTCTCTTTTACCAGCCTGGTCCGCCGTCTGAGTCCTCCTCCAGAAGTGAGCCTTCTCAGGTTGGTGGATAGCTTCTAGACGCTTGACATATGTATCTATAGAAGTACTTAGAGAAATAAAGCTTTTTTTTTTTTTTAACCTAAAATGGTATTACTCTTTTTCAAACATTTAACTGAAATATAAAATATGTATAGGATAGCGTAATTATCATAAGTGACAGCTTGAGGAATTTTCACAAACTGAATATGCTGATGTAATCAGCATCCAGATCGAGAATCAGAAATTTACCGGCCTCTCCCCAAGCAAGCCCTCTCTTGCTCCATTCCAGTCTCTACCCCTAAACCCCTAAGGGTAACCACTATCCCAACTTCTAACAGCGTATGTTATTTTGGACTGTCATTGTGCTTTAAATGAATGAAATGTTACAGGATGAACTGCTTTATGTCCATCTTTTGCTCACCATGTTTTGTGACTTGCATCCGTGTTGTCGCGTGTCATGGCCTTTTTTTTTAAGCTGTGTCGTGCGGCATGTGGGATCTTAGTTCCCCCAACCAGATGTTGAACCCATGAACCCTGCATTGGAAGCGCAGAGTCTTAACCACTGGACTGCCAGGGAAGTCCCTGTCATGGCTTTTTAAACTCAGAGATCTGTTCTGGCAATCTTTTTAATGTATATGGATCTACCTCAGTCTTTTTATTTATTTATTTACTTTTACTTATTTATTTTTGGCCGTGTTGGGTCGTCATCGCTGCACTTGGACTTTCTCTAGTTGCGGTGAGCGGAGGCTGCTCTTCATGGCGGTGCACGGGCTTCTCATTGCCGTGGCTTCTCTTGTTGCTGAGCACAGGCTCTAGGCGTGCTGGCTTCAGTAGTTGTGGCTCACGGGCTCTAGAGCACAGGCTCAGTAGTTGTGGCGCATGGGCTTAGTTGCTTCACGGCATGTGGGATCTTCCCGGACCAGGGCTCGAACCCGTGTCCCCTGCATTGGCAGGTGGATTCTTAACCACTGCGCCACCAGGGAAGCCCCAGGACATGTGTATTTTAAATTTTGATAGATATCGAGAAACGATTATACATGGTTATACTGTGTCGTGGTGGTGGTGGTGATGGTGGTGGTGTGTGTGTCCTGCGTAATGTTAGATTATAGAGGTTGGAAATAGCCCACCTGATGAAGGGTGCCCGGACAGGGAGGGTGCTTACTTCCACTGACCTGGTATCTGAGGAGCGCCAGAGAGGCTGCTTCCCATGTCTGAGGCTCCTGGTTACTGTGCCGACAAAGGGGAGGTGGCAGTGGACTAGCCAGGATATGGTCTGGGTTTGGGGTGGGTGTGCATGTGTGTGTCTGTGTGTGCTCACTAGCTAGGCTCCATGCTGCCTCCACCTCTCAGAGAGACTGAGGCTCTTGCTGAAGGTTGTGGGGAGCAGGGCTATACTGGTGCACCCTGTGTGTTTGACAAGCTCTGGGCATGGAAGGATCCTGATGTCACGTGTGATGATAATGGTGGTAGGAGGTATGGGAGAAACTTGTAAAAGAATTATTTTAGAGTCTGCTGAGGGGCTTTTCACACCAGAAAGGGTTCTGGTGAGCTTCAGTTCCTGGCTGAGCATGTGCCTTGTTCCCTTGCACGATCTTCTGCCTTGACTGGCTGAAGAATTAAAGAAGACAATTTGAGATGACTTGTTCTCCAAAGCCCCTGCTTTCCTAGTCCCTTCTTCAGTGTGCTCTCTACTCTTTCACTACTATTTTACTGGGATTCCTTGTGTAAGCCCACATGTCAGGCCCTGCTCGTGGAGTCAGGTGGAAGTGGGTTAAGGGTACTGTTTCCAGTGTAAGTGATGTCCCAGCCAGCTTTCCCACATTGTACAGGTGATGTGCACTGTCTGTGTATTAATCGGCTTAGGCTTCTATACCATGGAATACCACGGACTGGGTGGCTTAAACAACAGATATTAGTTTTCACAGTTCTGGAGGCTTGAAGTCCAAGACCAAGGTGCTGTCAGGATTGGTTCTTGGTGAGTCCTTTCTCCTTGGCTTGCAGACAGCTGCCTTCTTGCTGTGTCCTCACACAGCCTTCTCTCTGGGTGTGTACACTCCTGGTGTCTCTTCTTCTTCTTATAAGGACATCAGTCTTGTTAGGTTAGGGCCCCACCCATATGGCCTTAATTGACCTTGATTGCCTCTTTAGAGACCTTATTTCCTAGGACAGTCACATTGGCGGTTATGAATTTTGGAGGGGGACACAATTCAGTTCATAAGAGTCTGAAATAATAAAGTTGGTTGAAAGTGAATTTTCCTCTTGAATTACACTTTGGAATGGAAGTTACTTTTTTCAGGACTCTGCTTTGGGGTCAGTGTTCTTCTCGATTAACACTTTCTAAGGACAGTCTTATCTCTACACTGGTATCTCAGTTGTTGTGTTTGTGTAGAGGTATCCCCTTTGGGTATTATATATGGTCCTGAAAATATATCTAAAACCTGGGTTAAAAGTAGATATGGAGATTTCCTCTTTTGATGATCAGGACCAACCCTCTTTCTGAAAGCACCTGAAAAGATGGACAAACTGAGAAAACATCTCTGGTTGAAAGCATTGTACAGCTATCTCTCAATGCTGAGACCTACCAGGCCAGAATATGTGTGAGAACAGAGGCCTTGGGTGGTGACTTTTACATTTGGGTCTGTTTTCAGCTCCATATGGGCAGCTGAGAAGCTGAGCCTTGCATTTGATAGACTTGGGCTAGGAAGACAGGAATTGGAGTTCTAAAGAGAGGGTGGGTATAGTGAGCCCCTCTTTTTGGGTTGGGACCCCAAAGATGTAGAGGTGAGGGGGAGCCAAAAGAAGACAAACTCTAAAGTGGGATGAAGATGTTAGATGGTGGAAATCATGTTGCTTCTCAGCTTTCTCCACAGCCAGATTAGGAGTCTGTGTGATCAGTGGCCACTTGTGTATATTTGCTTTCCAACTTCAGAACTTCATTTCTGTGGTGCTTTCCCGTTCTTTTTGTCCTTATGGGTTTATGCCTTAAAAACCTTTTCTTTGCTATGGTTTTATAGTGGGGTTACAGGAGAGAGCAAAAATAACATTTGTGTATAATCCTTGCCCTTTACCTGGAAGCTCTCTCACCACTGTCCTTCAGGAATGATGGGCCCTGGAGAAAGGCAAGTGTTTCAGAGAATGGCCCTGGACCCACACCTTGTTCCATGGATGGTGCCAAGGAATCGTTTACAAAGTTCGACGTTGGAAGTGGCTTGAGGTGACCTAGCTTGATTCCTTGTTCCTAGGCTGATAGAGCTCCTTTCGTCACCCTTGGAGATTGCTCCTGAACTTCCATTTCTGGCAATAATAGTGAACAAAACAGCTGAAAAACCTCTTCATACAAGACACATAGAAATGCTGGATAAAGTATAACAAATATCCTTTTTAAATGTATATGCATGATTGCATGTATAACAAAGTAAGGAACAAGCAAGAGTGGGCTGGAAGCTAGAGCTGTACCGCTTCACTGGTTAAAGCTGCTTTTCCCTGGGGGACTTTGCCTCTCTCCATAATTTAGAGATGTGGGTTTAGTAGCAGTGTGTGAGGCACAGGATATAAGATGTGGAATTGAGACTGAGGCTCTCACATGATAAGACTTCCACAGCGTTATTCATTCAGTGAAAGTATGGACTAGAGGGAACATTCTTCTGCTGATAAAGGGAATAGATAATAAAACTGTTGGTTGGTGGGGAGTGGGTAGTTTCACTTGAGAATTTGTAACCATAGGTCTGTGCTTCCATGAGCTTGGAGTTGGAGTTTATACAATCTGTGTTTCCTGGGAGTTGAGTAATTAAAGTGATTCCAGATTGGTAATGTCCTAGAGAATTTGGCAGAAGCAAAAATATAAATTATCTCTGGAAGTTTGCCCCCTCAAACTTGGCTTCACTTTTTATTCCCACAGAAAAGGCCCCCACTGAACACAAACTCTGTATCCAAAAACAGAATCCAAAATTCCAAAACACACAGGGAAACAAGATACCATGAGTGAAATCATCAAAAGTAACAAGTGGCAGAAATAGATGTTCAGGAAGTTAAATTATGGAATTAGAAGTGAGGGATTTGGAAGTATGACAAAGAACAGAAGTATCAAAATTGACCAAGAAGGTTTTTTTAAAAATAAAACTTCTAGGGACTTCCCTGGTGGCGCAGTGGATAGGAATCTGCCTGCCAGTGCAGGGGACCCGGGTTCGATCCCTATCTGGGAAGATCCCACATTCCGTGGAGCAACTAAGCCTGTGAGCCACAACTGCTGAGCCTGCGTGCCACAGCTACTGAAGCCTGCGTGCCCTAGAGCCTGTGCTCCGCAGCAAGAGAAGCCACCACAGTGAGAAGCCTGCACACTGCAAAGAAGAGTAGCCCCCACTCGCCACAACTAGAGAAAACCCACGCGCAGAAATGGAGACCCAATGCAGCCAGAAAAAAAAAAAATAGAACTTCTAGAAATAAAAAAATAGATTAATTGAATTTATAAATTAAATAGAAGAACTAAACAGATTAGACCCAGCTAAAGAGAAAATTAATGAATTGGAAGTTAGACCTGTAGAATTATCTGTAATGGTGCTTAGACACAGAATTGAAAAATATGAAAGCAGAGTTAAGAGACTGGGAATGGTCTGATACTTGTAATAGGAATTTCAGAATCATAGAATAGGGAGATGCAATATTCAAATTGATAAAAGCCAAGAATTTTTCAGAATTGGTGAAAGACATGAATCATCAGATTAAAAGCAGATTCTTCCAAGCAGTACAAAGAAATTTAAACATGGACTTAGACACATAGCTTATAGTGAAACTGCAGGAAGCAGATCTAAGAAAGCAGCCAGAGGGAAAAGACAGAATATGTACAAAGTTAAACTAATAGTAGACGTTTCAGCAATAATGGTGGAAGCCAGAAGACAGTGGAATAATATTTTCAAAATGCTGAGAGAAAATAACTCAACCTAAAAGTTTATGTTCTTCTGAACTGTCAGTGAGGAAAAAGAACAAACTAACATTTTCAGAAAGATGAACAAAGGCTTCTGTACCAAAAGATCTTTACTGAAGGAAGATGTTCTTCAGGAAGGACAGTGGTCCTAGAAGGAAGAGTGGAGATCTTCCTTCTAAGAAGGGTGAGCAGACAAGCTGGAGAATGTATGGACTAATAAGAAAATGTTGGGCTTCCCTGGTGGTGCAGTGGTTAAGAATCCGCCTGCCAATGCAGGGGACACGGGTTCGAGCCCTGGTCTGGGAAGATCCCACATGCCACAGAGCAACTAAGCTCTTGCGCCACAACTACTGAGCCTGCGCTCTAGAGCCCGCGAGCCACAACTACTGAGCCTGTGTGCCACAACTACTGAAGCCCACACGCCTAGAGCCCGTGCTCTGCAACAAGAGAAGCCACCGCAATGAGAAGCCCGTGCACTGCAACGAAGAGTAGCCCCCGCTCACTGCAACCAGAGAAAAACCTGCTCGCAGCAACAAAGACCCAATGCAGCCAAGAATAAAGTTAAATTAAATTAAAAAAAAAAAAAAGAAAATGCTGCTTTATAAAACACAACTAATATCTGCTTTGGGAGGCGGATAAGAAGAACAACTGATTAAATGTGGAACACAGATATTATGTTAAACTAATTTAATGTAAGTTGGAAGGAGGTAATTGGAGTTAGAACAATTAAGTTCCAATGAGGGATGGAAGAGATGTTGATTAACTTCAGGCTTTTAGCATAAATGTACATATTAAAACTTAAAGGCTAGCTTATAATAGGATAGAAATAGGGTGCATTACTTCCAGACCAGAAGTGGCTGAAATAATGGAATTTAAAAAGATAATCCAAGGTGGTAGCAGTAGAGAAAAAACAAATTTAAACATACTGGTAATCATAAATGTAACAGGAGTCAATTCTAGGATCAAAGACAGTGTTAGATTGAGTTGGGATAAAAAAAGATACAGACAGATTTAAAATAAAAGTTGGAAAAAGATAAACTGGGAAAATACTACAAGAAATGTCATATAGCTATGTTAGTGTCACATAAAGTAGACTTTCTGGCAAAGAGCAAACAAATAAATGAAGGGGGTTACTATGTAGTAAGAAACGTTTTATTGGAATATGTAAAAAATTTCTGTAACCCAAAGGAAAAGCAGCCCAGCAGAAAAATGGGAATGGATGCGAACAGGCAGTTCTCAGAAGGGGCTGATGAACACAAGCATGATCGTTCTCACAAGCAGTCAGGAAATGTGGATCAAAACCATGATGTACGATTTCACCCTGACCAGGTGCGCACGTATCAGGGGCTGACGGCGTGGCTCAGTGGGGCTGGAGTCTGTTGGGCACATAAATTGGTGCATCCACTTGGGAGAACAGTGTGACTGTATCCAGTGAGTTGGAGATGCTCATCCTTATGTCCCATATCTCTAACGTGTGGCTGTATTCCCTAGAGAAATGCACGCTCATGAGCACCAGAAAACAGGCAAAAGAGGATTCGGGAGGGTTCACAGTGGCAGTGCTTAAGTCAGCAAGTGTTGTAAATGACCTAAAGGTCCAACAGGAGGATGGACACTTAGGTTGTGGTCAGGCCATGCAGTGGACTGTTCTGTAGCACTGAGAATAAAGGTCGCAGAGCATGTAAAGGGCATGTACTCTAGAGCCAGGCTGCCTGGTTTCAAAACCTGGTTTTGACACTTAACAAGTAACTTGGGTAGAGTTATCCTCTTGTGTGAAAGAAGTTCAAAGATAAACGTAGGCACGTTTAGGATTCTTTTCTGCCTCTTGTATGTATGTGCCATTCCACCGTTGCATGCCCACACACACGTGTGTGTGTGTGTGTCTGTCTATCTCGTGCTCTAGCCCTCCCCTTCGCCCACCCCCTCACCTCCATTTAGGTTCCCTTGATCCCCCCCCCCCACGGGCCATCCTCACTGGTCGTGGGAAGATGGTGAAGATGCTCCTGCGTGGATCGGGGGAGGTGGAGTCATAAACTTGGATACAGACACTGTGGCAGGGAGCCCTCACCTTCAGGACCCTTGGCTCCTCTGGAGGAACCTGCGGGCACAGCAGGTGCTCAGCTGACGGCAGGACCCCCTGAGGGGGCAGGGCTAGGGGAGCCTGAAGCAGGGCCTCCCGGGAAGAAAGCCTGGCCACTGTGTGTGGGGGGGGCTGCCCCTCCTCTCTGGGCAGACCTGGAGGCTGGACCATGAGGGAGAAGGCTGGGCTCGCCTTGTGTGGCCACATCTCGGGCGTGGCGGCTCCTGGGGGGGTGCGCTGGTGCAAGGGGCCTGAGGTGGATGTGGTGGTGGCTGGCATTGCATTCTCACCACTCTACAGTGTAGGTGGGCTGCGCCCACAGGGAGGCGGGGGCTGCCAAGGGGCCTCCAGGAGCCAGGGGCAGGGTGCAGTGGCCCACTGGCTACTGGGGTCCGCGCTACCTCTGGGAGATGTTGGCTGAGCTAGATGCACCCCAAGGCCAGAGCTCGGGGGACCCCAGGGGAGGCGTGGCCCCTCTAGCTCCAAACCCTCCCACCAAGGCTCTGCCTCACCTCTTCATCCCTCTTCCTCTCCCCACTGGATTTTCCCCTTGTCTCCCCAGTGCAAGTCGGGTACATCCAGAGTCAGCTGGCCTGGGAAATAGACCTCAAGTGTCAAAGCCCATCATTTAGGTTCATCCCGCTCCTGGAATGTGGGTTCTGAGTGGAATCTGCATGTGCTCTTTCTTTCGGTGGTGGTGCGTGTCCAGGAGCGGGGTTTCTCTGTTCTGCCTGGACTGGGGGCTAGGGGAGCCCTGGGGGCATCTTTCTGCCGAGGGGTAGGCCCCTTGGAACGTAAGGACGGCCTGCTGGGGACACTGACGCTGGTAGACCTGGTTCCTTCGGAGGCTGCCGGTTGGGCTGGCTGGTGCTCAGGGTAGTGAGCCCCTCGCCCCGGCGTGTGGGGGGAGGGTCCCCACAGGGCTCTGAGGCAGCGCGTGAGAGGGGGCACAGCTTCCTCGCCTGCCAGGATGGGCGAGTGGGCTGGGGTCGGGGAGCCTCCTCTGCAGGGGGCCCCGGCTCTGTGAGTGTGGGCAGGAACCCTGTGTCTGTTAAAAGGCGGAGGTGGCCTTGTGGTTGGAGTGTTGCCAGAGGCTATAAATAGCTGAGTGTGTGCAGAAGCGGAGTGCCAGGGAGGAGGGGGAATCCCTCTCCAGCTGGCAGCAGAGGCTGGGTGTGGTGAGGGGGGGCATGGAGTCTCCCAGTCTCCCCTGGTCCCCCTGGGGCTCTGAATGCAAAGCTCTTGCAGGTTGGGTGTGCACACTCCCAGCCTGACAGGGCAGGGGGCTTGTGCTGTGACGAAATGGCATAGGCAGCAGGGGGGGTCAGGCTCGAATATAACAGCGAACGTGCCAGGCATTGTGCTAACCAGCGTTAAAATGCATTAACTCATCTCGCTCTTGGAACAGCCAAGGAAGTAGGTTCTGTTATCATCCCCTTTTCATGAGTGGGGAAATGGAGGCACGGGGTGGCTGGATCACTTGCCAGTAAGCATCAGAACCAGGACTTGAATGGGGTCAAGGGCGCCTTTTGTTTTCAGTTGGTCTGTAGGAGGATCTTGTCAGGTGGGGGTCCAGTGTCATCCTGAACCCTTGGGTTCTACCTGGAGCCTTGAGATTTGGACTTCCCAGCCCTGACCACCTGGGTCCTGGCCACACGGTAGTGGCCAGAGGGGTCTCTGCCTGATCAGCAGCTTGGAGAGAGGAGCTGGGCCAGCCTTGGGCCATTCCTGATGTCTGGTGGCCTCTCTTGTTCGGGCTCCTTGCCTTATACAGGGGGTGGGGGCTTGTTGTCTGAGCGGAGATGGAAGCTCCCCTGAGGACCCTAGGGCTTGGGCTGCAGGCTGAGGCCATCCCTTCTGTTTTCCCCTCTCTTCAGAATCCTGCTCTAGCCAGGAGATAGCTCTGTCCTTCTGTCTGACCGTTGGTCCTTCCTTCCTTCCATACATCCATCCTTCTATCCGGTCTGTGTCTGGAACTGGTTCTAGCACTCAAGACAGTCAAGGCTTCTGCAGTTAAAGCATCAGCTTTGCAGTCCTGTGGGGGAAGCCTGACATTTAAAAAGCAGTTGTCAAGCACATTTGTAATGATTTGTCTCTTTCTTTCTTTTTTTTTTTTTTTTTTAATTATTTCTTTTTTTTATTTTTGGCTGTGTTGGGTCTTCGTTGCTGCGTGTGGGCTCTCTCTAGCTGCGGCGAGCAGGGGCCACTCTTCGTTGTGCTACACGGGCTTCTCATCACGGTGGTCTCTCCCGTTGGGGAGCATGGTCTCCAGGTGCACAGGCTTCAGCAGTTGTGGCACGCAGGCTCAGCAGTTGTGGCTCGCGGCTCTACAGTGTAGGCTCAGTAGTTGTGGCGCATGGGCTTAGTTACTCAGCGGCATGTGGGATCTTCCCAGACCAGGGATCGAACCCGTGTCCCCTGCATTGGCAGGCGGATTCCCAACCACTGTGCCACCAGGGAAGTCCCTGTTTTGTTTCTTACATGAGTGTTCGTTATGTTATTTTCTCTGGGGAGTTATCTTTGGTTACATTATTTTTATACTTTTTGAATGTCTGAAATAATCCTTTAAACAACAACAGGCAATTAGTCAAGGGCGATAAATTAGGTAATGGAAGAAGCACAAAGGCCTGTGGAAGTAGAGAGAGAAGAGCCAAAATATAAAGGAGAAAGTTGGGAGCATCTTGCAGCCAGAGGTGGTAACTTGTGCTAAGCCCAGAAGCCCAGCTTGGGGGTCTGCCCCACAGGTCAAGTCTCCCGGGACCCCCACTGAAATTGCTGCTGTGGATGCAGTGGGCCCCCTGTGCACTCTGGACTCGGGGCTTTGAGAGCACAGCCACCGAATGCTGCGGCAGGTGGGCAGGAGCCTGTGGGCATTGTCGGCACCAGCCTAGGCCCTGCCACTGGTGCTCACTTAGCCTTTGGTCTCCGAGATCCACCCCATCCTCTCAGCCCTGCCTCTCACTAGTGGAGCTGCTCTGAGACAAGGCAGAGACAGCGGCAGGAAGCTGCCCTCCTATTTTCTCAGATGTGGTCCCTGAGGTCTGCATCAGAACCACCCGAGACAGAGGGGGATGGTTAAAAACATAGATCCAGGGACTTCCCTAGTGGCGCAGTGGTTAAGACTCCGCGCTCCCAATGCAGGGGGCCCGGGTTCGATCCCTGGTCAGGGAACTAGATCCCACATGCATGCCGCGACTAAGAGTTCTCATGCCACAGCTAAGGAGCCTGCCTGCCGCAACTAAGACCTGGTGCAACCAAATAAATAAATTAAATGAATAAAATTTAAAAAAAAACAAAAAATAAAAAATGTAGATCCTGCCCCCACTCCAAATGGATGGGTCTGGGCAGGGCCCAGGAATATGCATTCTTTAAACAAATTTATTTGGTTGGACGGGGTCTTAGTTGCGGCAGGCAGGCTCCTTAGTTGCAGCACGTGGGCTCCTTAGTTGTGGCATGTGAACTCTTGGTTGCGGCATGCGTGTGGGATCTGGTTCCCTGACCAGGGATCGAACCAGGGCCCCCTGCACTGGGAGCACGGAGTCTCAGCCACTGCGCCACCAGGGACATCCCAGGGATGTGCATTTTTAGCACCCCCCTCCCGCCCCACCCGGACGACACAGTGATTCTGACCGTGCCCTGGGGTTTTGAGGGCCCCTCCATTCATTGCTGCTGCTGCTGCAGGGAAGCAGCCCCCCTCCCACCCAGGAGCCCCCCACTGTGCATCTGGCTGTCAGTCTGGCACCCTGCCTCCCTCGTGGGCCTGGGGCTACTCGGCAGCAGCTCTCTCCCCCGGGCACAGGTTCCGGGCGCGGGGAGGCCGAGACGCGGGAGTGCATCTACTACAACGCCAACTGGGAGCTGGAGCGCACCAACCAGAGCGGCCTGGAGCGCTGCGAGGGCGAGCAGGACAAGCGGCTGCACTGCTACGCCTCCTGGCGCAACAGCTCAGGCACCATCGAGCTGGTCAAGAAGGGCTGCTGGCTGGACGATTTCAACTGCTACGACAGGTGCCAGTGCCGCTGGGGCTGGGTGTCTGGAGCCAAGGCGGGGACACACGGGCTCTCGTGGCAGCCTGGGCGAGCAGGGGTGGTGCTGGGTCCCTGCCCCCGTTGTGAGGTCCCCAGGAGGGCTCTGGGTGCACGTCCACCCTCTGTTGTCCCTCCTGACCCTGGGTCCCGCTTTAGGGGAAGTGGGCTCACGCTCTCCCCCCGCCCCCCGCCTGGTTCCCTGTGGGGTCCTCTGTGGGGAGGGGTTTGGCTGGGCCGCCCCAGGGAGTCTGTCCCTCACCTGAGGAGCGGATGGGAAACTGTTCCTCCAGGCAGGAGTGCGTGGCCACCGAGGAGAACCCCCAGGTGTACTTCTGCTGCTGTGAAGGCAACTTCTGCAACGAGCGCTTCACCCACCTGCCCGAGGCGGGCGGCCCGGAAGGTGAGGGGGGGAGCGATGTGGGCCGGCCTTGGCCCCCCACCGACCGCTCGGCTCCTCCGTGGGGTGGGGATTAGCCGCAGGGCTCTCTGGTCTGGCCCTGGAGGTGTGCGGGTAGGCGGGCTGTGTGACGCCGGGCTCCGTGTGTCCCCCAGTCACGTACGAGCCACCCCCGACAGCCCCTACCCTGCTCACTGTGCTGGCCTACTCGCTGCTGCCCATCGGGGGCCTCTCCCTCATTGTCCTGCTGGCCTTCTGGATGTACCGGCATCGCAAGCCCCCCTATGGCCACGTGGACATCCATGAGGTGAGATGGGGCTGGCTTGGGGCCGGGCAGGGTAGAGGTGGGGAGGCCAGGCCAGATCCTCTTAAGCCCTCGATCCCCCCAGGACCCTGGACCTCCACCCCCATCCCCTCTGGTGGGCCTGAAGCCACTGCAGTTGCTGGAGATCAAGGCTCGGGGGCGCTTTGGCTGTGTTTGGAAGGCACAACTCATGAACGACTTTGTGGCTGTCAAGATCTTCCCACTCCAGGTGCGTGTGTGCCTGCGGGGCCCAAGCTCTCTGCCCCAGGGCAGTCCACGTCTTGTACAGCTGGGATGAGAGAGGAGTGGGCCCCATTGGGGGTGGTGACATTCACCGTGGGCCTAGGGGAGGGCTTTGCAAAACTTTGATTTGCAAAACCTCAATCCAGTCTGGTTTTCAGGGTTTTGTTTTGACATCAGGTTCTGCTTAGAGGCCCTAGACACCAGGCTACCCCGAGCAGTTGCCTGGGACACTTGGCAAAGCCAGGCCTGCTCTGCTTCTCACTGGTGGGTGGTCCTGGGCTCCTCACTTCTGTCTCTGGACCTCAGTGGCCCCCTTTGTAAATCAGGTGCTGGCCTTAGTGATCTCAGGGGTCACTGTTGGTCTGTGGTCCTGGGCCCGGCTCAGTCCTGCTCCACCTCCCTCACGGGGGCTGAGGTTGGGGGTAGTGGGAAGCTGCAGGGTGGCGTGGCTGCGGTGGGGTTCAGCCGCATCCCTGCCTCAGGACAAGCAGTCGTGGCAGAGTGAACGGGAGATCTTCAGCACACCTGGCATGAAGCATGAGAATCTGCTGCAGTTCATTGCCGCTGAGAAGCGAGGCTCAAACCTGGAGGTGGAGCTGTGGCTCATCACGGCCTTCCACGACAAGGTGAGCCACACCCTGTGGACCCTGCTCCCACGGGAGGTGACCGTGGGCCCCACTGGCCTTCCCCCGAGGTCACCCTTCATGGGTGTGGACATGAGGGTCTGCAATAAGAACCCCTCGCCCTGGGATCAGTTCTTACGAATGGGAGTAGTGACTTCATGATTATCACTCTCTGACGACACCCCCTTCCCAACCCCTCCTGGCCTCATGAATTCCAGCATCCCGGGGTCGGGGGTGGGAAGCCCAGCCAGTGGTCCATGGAGATGGCCCTCCCGGGGCTGGGCTGGATCCTGTCCTCCTGTGCCCAGAGTCTGTCTGTTCCCTCTAGGGCTCCCTCACGGATTACCTCAAGGGGAACATCATCACATGGAATGAACTGTGTCACGTGGCAGAGACAATGTCAAGAGGCCTCTCATACCTACACGAGGACGTGCCCTGGTGCCGTGGCGAGGGCCACAAACCGTCTATTGCCCACAGGTACCTGGGTTAGCAGTTGCCCTCTCTGCGCTTGACCTGGAGCTGCAGAGAGGGTTGGAGGGTGAGAGCAGGGCCTGGGGGTCGCAGCTTCATAAACGTGGTTAGCTGCTCTGTGGTGTGTCAGAGGCAACCGCACAAAACCCTGTGCCCACCTGACTCTTCCCCTGCCTTCTGCCCACGTCCCCTGCAGGCTGTGGCCTCGCAAGTCAGTTCTCTGGTGCCCTCCAGTGGCCGCAGGAGGAAGTGCCGACTGCTGACTGTAACTTTGGAGAGTTGGTTTAGCAGGTCTCAAACTTTATGGTTAGGATCCCTTTACACTCTTGTGGGTTATGTGTGTTGATATTTGCTGTATTAGAGCACACATATTCCATTAACTGTCAGAGTGATGACGTGTGTGTGTAACCTCTGGAAAACTCTATATTCTTGGGAGAATGAGCTTAAAAAAAGGCAAATAACGGATTATTATGAAAAGAATGCTGACCTTGCAGATCCCCTGAAACAGTCTCGGGGATTCACTGGGGTTCTTGGATGGCGCTTGGAGAGCCACTGTGCTACCTTCTCATCACAGTGGCAGGCACTGCTCTAAGCACTTAGAAACACCAAGTCATTTCAGCCTCATTACTGCCCTGCGAGATAGGTACTGTTTCTCCCTGCCCCTCTTACAGGTGAAGGAACAGTGGCGCAGAGAAGTAGACCTAGTGTAGTGTGGCTCTGTGGCTGTGAGGGAGGGAGTGAGCCTCGAATTCCAGGGTTCAAAGCTGAAGGGCCCCGATGGTAATAACATGAATGACATAGGAGGTTGACTGTATGAAATTGCCATTGTTGTAGGTCTAAAACGGTTGAATGTCGACTCTTCCATATGGTTCCACCTAACGGTAGTGCATAGTAAGTGTGCCAGGGGTGGCCCTAAACATTCGTGCATCGGTTTAGCCCTCACGGCAAGGCTGAGACAGGCGCGGGGAGACTGAGGACCTGCTAGGGAGGGGCCGGGCCGAGCGCAGCCTCAGCACCCGCGCCGCGCTCCCACAGCGGCTCGAGCCTCGGGGGCCTGCTCAGAACCCAGGCCAGTTCACTGAAACTTCTCTTTTCACTCACATCCCAGATAGTGTAAATTCTTCCCAGAAAACTCGCATCCCTGGCTGCTATGCGCCCTCCTCAAGCCCTCTGAGAACGTGAGGGCTGGCCTTCGATGCTGGGCACCGGGCTGGGGTCAGTGTTGCAGCTCTGGCGGGAGTGCAGTTCTGGATTCTCACACCAGTGGAGGGAGGGTCCTAAAGCTGCCTGCCCGTGTGGCTTCATGGAACTCCACCCTGGCGCAGACCCTGCTCCCCACGGGTGGGATGGCCTGGCCTGGGGTTTCTGGGAGTTAAGGTGGGAGGCCAGGAGCAGGGTCAGTTGGACCACATGTTCGACTCTGTCTCAGTCCACTGTCTCCGCAGGGACTTTAAGAGCAAGAATGTATTGCTGAAGAGTGACCTCACGGCCGTGCTGGCTGACTTCGGCCTGGCTGTTCGGTTTGAGCCAGGGAAACCTCCGGGGGACACTCATGGGCAGGTGACGAGCCTCAGGGGGTGCAAGACGTGGGGGCACAGGGCTTTCGTTTCACCAGTGGGGAGAGCGAGGCCTGGAGGGTGGCGTGGTTTCCCGGGCCAGCCAGTGAGAAACAGATTTCCCTTCTTCTTTCAGTTGTAATTATTAAACAAGATAAAAATAAGATAAATAAGAGTATACTAAGAATCCAAACCAGAAACCTAGAAAAAGTAACCTAAGGTTTAGCCTGAGCAAATCATCCTAAAACAACGGCTATTACTATTTTTAAGTATTCTCCCCCTTTTGCTTTTGGCGTGCGTCTCAGTGAAGTACACGTCATCTGTGCAGCCCCTCGTGGTGCTGATGGAGGCAGCAGTTCATGGTAGATTACTGCTGTCTCGAATGACGCTTTACAGTAGTCATTACTTCATGACCCCGGGGCCCCCCGGGGATGTGGTGCGTCTGGGACGGCCGTCATTGTTGATGGCCCTGCTGTGCACACGGCTGTAGCTCCTGTGTCCAGCTGTGCGTGCATTTGTGCGTGGTCGGTGACCGCAGACCCTCCCCTGTCCCCGTGCAGGTGGGCACACGGCGGTACATGGCCCCTGAGGTGCTTGAGGGAGCCATCAACTTCCAGAGAGACGCCTTTTTGCGCATCGACATGTACGCCATGGGCCTGGTGCTGTGGGAGCTCGTGTCCCGCTGCAAAGCTGCCGATGGTGAGCGGGACGGGAGCCCTGAGCATTCTGGGTGTGGGGGGGGGCGGGGCTGGGCGCTAGGGTGACCCCGCCGGGCTCTCTCTCCGCCCCCAGGACCTGTGGACGAGTACATGCTGCCTTTTGAGGAAGAGATTGGCCAGCACCCGTCACTGGAGGAGCTGCAGGAGGTGGTCGTGCACAAGAAGATGCGGCCTGCCATCAAGGATCACTGGCTGAAACACCCGGTGAGGGGCCTGGGGGGCAGAGAGGGCAGCCCCTCCCGTGTGTGGCAGGGTCAGAGAGGGGGCTCAGGCAGCGGGACAGCCCCTCCGCCCCTGCCTGGCCAGAGGCCACTTAGTGCAGTGCCTCCCAACCACCAGGGGAGCGTCTGGGGAGGTTAGTGCTTTGCCGGGAGGCGGCTCTGGTTTTGGCCGCAGAGAGCGATGGGGCCTGACAGCTCCGTCAGAGCCCTGGTTGCCCCCGTGGAGCACTGGTGCAGTGGAGCCCACTGGCCCTGGGCCTGACGCATGTGGGTTGGAATCCTGGATCTGCCGGTCAGTAGCTGGGTGACTTCCGGCAAATTGCTTTATTTCTCTGAGCCTTTGTCTCCTCAGGGTAGTAATAGATTGAAGGAGTTACTGTACATCACCGGGCAGGACACCTATCACATAAGTGCTTAACAGGGCTTAGCTCTGTGGCATCTGGGCCCCTCCAGTCTGGAGATACTGTACAAAAGACCCCAGCTGTGTAAATCATTACCTTTCTTGGAAGGATATTTGCCTCCAGCTCCATTGAGTCCTTCCCCCTGCTACCCAAGGGTTAATTCAGAAGAGGGACATCCTTGGGGCCAGTGGGAGCTAGCACTTTCACCATATGGTCTGGGGTCGAGCTGCGGAGGCCAAGTTCAGCTGCCATGCTGCTCCCTGGAGCCCAGAGCTGAAAATGGAGAAAACTTAGGCATCAGGAGAGGGAAGCTGGGCCAGGAACTTACCTTCTGCCTCAGACCTCCTCAGTCTCCCAGGGCAGAGAAACTGGGGTTGCCAGTCCAATCCCCTGATGAGGAGCAGATCCAGAGAGGTCTGAGTGTGTCCCGGTGCTGAGCAGGCCGGATTGCTCCTGGGTGTGGGCATTTTGCCCATCCTGCTGCCTTTCCCAGCTCCACACAGTTGGTTCCAGCACAGGGTGTCACGCCACGTTCCCTGGACTCCGGGGAGGTGTCCAGGGCTGTGGGGGACAGGGTGGGATGAAGCCTTCCTCTTTTCCCACTGTGACTGCACTTTGGGCCCTTATGTGGTTTGGGCTTGGCCTAATAAGATTTCGTTTGAATATCACTGCTCCGCGGCAGCAGCCATGTCTGCCCCCGGAGGGCCCTGGGTTCCCCTGCTTCCTACGTTGAGGTTCAGTGGACCCTTCGTCCGCGCTGTGGAGGAGGCCCGTGGCCTCAGGCTGGTGACTGTCGGGAGGGGAGTTTCCCTCAGACCCCTGCACATGGGCTCGTGGCTCTCCCCGGTCCTCAGGAACATCGTCAGGTTTGCTTGTCCTCAGTGAGGGCCACCAGCAAGGGCATCTGTTTCCTCTCTCCCGCTGGTGTGCAGGGCCTGGCCCAGCTCTGCGTGACCATCGAGGAGTGCTGGGACCACGACGCAGAGGCTCGTCTGTCCGCGGGCTGCGTGGAGGAGCGGGTGTCCCTGATCCGGAGGTCTGTCAATGGCACTACCTCGGACTGTCTTGTCTCCCTGGTGACCTCCGTCACCAATGTGGACCTGCCCCCGAAGGAGTCGAGCATCTAAGCCCAGGACATGAGTGGATCTCCAGACTCAGTGGATCTGAAGAGGAAAGGAAAAAAAAAAAGTTGTGTTTTGTTTTGGAAATCCCATAATACCAACAAACACGTAAAATGCAGCTGCTATTTTACCTTGACTTTTTATTATTATTATAATTATTATTATTATTATTATTAATATTATTTTTTGGATTGGATCAGTTTTTACCAGCACATTGCTCTACTGTATCGCAAACAGCGGACACGTCAGCAGGCGCTGAGGTGCTGAGCTGTGAATGCAGAACCAGCGCCGTGCTGAGCAGCCTCGGCCACCTCCCGCCCTTCGGGGTTCATTTTTCCCCCTTTCTCTTTGTTTGTTGTCTCAGAATCTGTGACACAAAGAAACCCATCTCCTGTCTTAGGAAACTTAATGCTGCAAACTCTACCTAGAGGAACCTTTGAAGACTGTTACATAAGAACACATCTTCCTCAAAAGAGGAGTTTCCCTCTGCCCTCGTCCTCCACCCCACCCCCACCCCCACCCCCGCCTTTTACTGTGTTTTTCTCCCTTTTTAGACAGTGAGTTTAAGAAACAGCAGATGTGTCTTTCACGGATTAACGGGTGTTGTCCTGACCGAGGAAAAACTGGGCTGAGGATGAGGATGGTTTGGACCGGAGTTGGAGGGGAGGACAGAGCTGGGGGTGGGGTTTGGTGCAGAGCTACACTGGACCCGGGCATATTCGGAGCAACATCCTTTGCTATGAGACTACTTCTCAGGTAACCAGGAATCGAGGGGAAGGAGTGTGTGGAGGCCAAGCATTAACGGCAAGAGCAGGGTTTGGAGAAAGTCTGAAATCAGGTGTGGCTCTGACCCACCTGTTGGCCCTGACCAGTTTTTTCCACTCCCTTGGGCTTGGGCATAGGACAAAACATTTTTTCTGCCCTGATTTTAAGGTTAGGTAAGGGTATAAATCATCACGGTTTAGTGAGTACATTCTTCGTAAGACATGATACTGTAAATATCTTTAATGGAGGAAAAGTTGAAATATGTACATTGCTTCCTCCTGGAGCAGTTCAGGGAAATGGCCACAGGGGGCGCTCTGCACAGCCAGGGCGGGAGAGTTCCCTGGGTTGGGCCTGCCAAGGCCTGCCCCTCGGAGACCCCCCGAGTCCTGCAGTGCTGGCTCTGCCCTGTGTGGTGACGTTATTGTCCCTTTCTGTGGCTCGTGAACACAGCTTTCTCCAGACCCTTTAAAGAGGTGCATATTCGAAAAACCGTTTCTCTGTTTTGCCATAACCTTGCTCTCGTCAGTGAATGTTCCTAATGCTGCTGTTTCAACATTTGAATTTTTTTAATTTATGAAACATGCAAATTTTTTTAAAAAACAAAACACACACATCCACATACACACACACGCTTTGCTATGTGGCTTCCGAGGTTTAAATTTTGAAGAGTAAGAGAATTAAAACTTCACGACCACAGACCACCTCAAACCAGAAATACCTCAGAATTTTCTACTTGTGTAAGTTTTATTATATATTTTATTAGTTGTGTTGTCTTGTAGTAAGTATATTTTAATGTAAGTTGGCTTTTATGACAAGAAAGTTTAAAAGAAATAGAGAAAAAGAAAAAAAGTTGTGAGTCTTCTAGGGAGTGCTACCGTTTTTCTTTGATAACACCCCCATGTAAATAATTGTCATCAACTGTAGGTTGGCTGTCTGGGCCGAGTCTGGGCATTCATCACTCTTATTTGTGAAGGCTTTTCCTTCCCGTTTCTTTAGACCATTTTATTTAAAAACTGGATCTCGTCACCTTGCGGGTAGGCGAGTTGGTGGGCGATGGGGAGAGGTTGACTGGGGTGAGAAGGGGAGGGTGGAGCCTCCTCCTGAGTTATTTGGAGGTTCAAGTGTTTCCCTCGACTTGATTGGTCATTGTTCAGGATGACAGGTGACCCCACTTTAACTTGGCAAAACTGTAGCCTTTAGACCCACGTGAGGTAATTTTACTCGAGACTTAATTTCTTAAGCACATTGGCAGCAGTGATAGCGGAATTGATCTGTAGGCCTCTGGGTCCACACTGCTCGGGGCCGGTCTGTGACGGCGCGGCTTGGTGGTGAGGACTCAGCGTCCTGTGCCGCGGGGGTTCTGGGCCCCTGGGCCGTGTCCTCCTCTGCGGGTTTGGGCACGGGGTGTGGTAGGAGGCGAGTTTGCCTCCCTCTCGGAGCTCAGTTTTTGCTTCATGGGTCAAAATGTGGGCTGGCCAAGGTGGCCACAGGGACAGGTTTTTGTTTTTGTTTTTTGGTAAGTTATTTGTCTTCTGACTTTTCCTTTTTAAGCTATTTTTTGCTGTGGTATTTTTCTTCCCTCGGAATAATTTTTAACAGAAAAACAGGCCTTACAGCAGTTGCTTTTCTTTTCCACTTATTTCTTTCAGAAGCTTTAAAATATTTATTGAAAAGTGCCATATCTGATTTCTCCAGCTTTCTCCTTAGGCAGTGCTGGGAGTCTCTACTTTTCAACCCTCAGAAGAAACAAATAAACCAGTAACAAATGTAGCTAATTTACCATAGGAATGATTAGATCCCTGATCCCAGCCCGTGTGGAACACTAAACCCCAGCCTCTGTTTGGTTTTAGATTTCCTCTGGGCAGTTTTTCTTTTGCGTGCTGGCTTGATTCTTCTGGGAGCACGTTTTGGCCCTGCTGTGGGACCTGCGGGGCAGGATGCAGGAAGGACAGGGCAGGCCTTTTGTCTGGGGGCGCTCCCTCTGCTGACCCAGTGCTCAGCCACTGTCACTCCCTTTGGGGCCTTGGCACCAGAATGAAGTGTCCAGAGATGGCCCCGTGTGGTGTGGCCGGGCAGAGGGCTTCCGGCGGCCCCTTCCCCGCGTGCTAGGCTGAGTGTCCCTGACTGCTCGTGGCCAGGAGAAGGTGGGCATCTCTCTCCCGGGCGTGCTGCTGGGGCCTGGGTGGGTCTTCCGCCTCTGATAAAGTTACGTTTACTGTCATGTCTTCTTCTCCGCGGAGTCAACCATCCAGAGCTCTGATTTGTGTCGATGGGGTTGGGGGCCTCTGCCTGTGCTCTTCTCCACAAAGATTTCTTGTAGCCTCCACTTCCGGTGAGCTCAGATCACTGCTACATTTTTTTCCCTCCGCCAAGCTCTGTGGAAGACCGGGGGGCAGGGAGTCTGGTATCGCTTTCCCTGCCTCATCCAGGGTGAGACGGTGGCCAAGTCAGGGGACAGACGTGGCCCAGGCTCCCTGCCCCTTTCTTCCTAGTGTGCTGTCGTCCGGGCAGGCTTCTGGCTGCGGGGTGGACTTGGGGGGGGGGGGAGAGTGTGTTCTGTGTGATCGCTGTGGGGAGATCTCCTGAGCCAGAGAGATCCAGGAGTGAGCACGGGAAGGAGGAGACACGTGGGGACAGAGGCCGCCATGCCACAGTGTCCTGCAGAGGACTCTTCATGATGGGCAGCCAGGGAAGGCCATGGATGTAATCGTTAGCTCATGCTGGGGCTGGCATAAGCTGGGCTTTCGCCTGGGGCCGTTGGTCCCTACCAGGAGTCCTTCTTTGGTTGATTACTTGGGGCGTGAGGGCTGAGAATGGACCCTTCTTAGGAGGAAGGGAGACCCAGCTGTGCATAAATGTGGTGAGCGCCATCAGCCTGGTGTTCAGATGGCCTTCCTGTCCTGTTGGCTTTCAGTAGGTGCCCGGAGGGGTTAGTCCTGCTGCGGAGGCTTCCCCGTGTGTGCCAGCTGCTTCTGACTCAGAATTCACTCTGTCTGTATGTGGTCGCATGTGTCCAGAACATGAAGGACCTTGTCCAGCCTCGAACATCCTCAGGATTCTTGAGCCCCCAGCTCACATGTTCTCAGCCAAGGGGAAGATCTGCCATCTCCAGGCCACTGAGGTGGTTCTTCCCCTGCCCCTAGGGGCCAGGCTCACTTTCCTGTCATGCTTTAGGGAGCTGAGCAGGGGAGCATGCCGTTCTGTGTCCCCTTTCTCTCCAGTTGGCCGCGTTCTTGCTGGCTGCCCTGGCCCTCTGCACTGGGTGCTTGGGTTGCATGTGTGTTTCCTTGGTGGCAAGCCCAGCCGTGTACTGCGGGTCCACCATGTGCTATGTGTGGCGCAGAAAGCCCATCATGTGGCCCCTGTGCTCTGAGCCATGAGGGCAGGGAGGCAGCTGTTGCATCCAGGGTGGGAGGACTAGATGACCCTCTTGCAGATGGAATTCTGCCTCTTTTTAGAATGCAATGTGAAGTTCCCAGCATCTGTTGGTAATACAAGGATTTGATGTTTTTTTAGTAATCTAGTGAGCGTATGTATGTAAGTTTTTAGAAGCGGTACTAGAAGTTGAACAGCCAGGCGTTATTCCGGAGAACTTGGCTCACTAGAAAAATATCTAAATTGGGAAGCATTTTCCAGGAGAACTCAGTTTACTCAGTCTGTCAGTCCCAGCTATTTCAGTGGCCGGCTGGGTTCTGAATCTTCGGAGAGACGGCCAGGCCTGCCTGGTTCACAGTTCAGGGGCCCTCAGACCACACTTTTCCAAGAAGCACAGGGAATTGACTTTCTACATGCCCCCCCCCCCCTCCAGGCCAAAAAAGGAAATAGGACAAGATGGCTTTTTCTCCTCTTTTGGGTGATTTGAATTCTCCTAGGTCAATGGCTGTTTACAAAAGCTGAACTAATAAAATGCTCAACAGCTAATGTGTTCAGCCTAGTAATGATGAGTTTGTCTCAATCAGGAGTAATGTTTTAGGCAAAGAAACAGACCCAGTAATTCAGTTGATGAACTGTTTGTTTATTTTCTCAGTCTAGATTTGTAAACAATGAATTCAGGGTTATAGGCATTGTTCTTTAAGTAAGATTCCTGACAGTTAATTTGTAACCAGCAATTCACGTATGAATGTATCCCAGACCTTTAGGAGGCTTGGGGAAGTTTTAAAAGATGATTTTAGTTTTGTAGCAAAAAGAAATTGAAGTTTAAAACGCACCCTCTCCCTTGGAAATTAATTTATTTGACTCAGCCACACTTTAAAAACAATTACAGTCGGCCCTCTGTATCCACGGGTTCCTCATTCGCGGGTTCAACCAACCTTGGATCAAAAATATTTTGGGGGAAAAAACAAGAGAAAGTTCCAAAAATCAAAACTTGAATTTGCCACCTACTGGCAACTCTTTACATAGTATTTACATTGTATTTACAACTATTTACATAGTATTTATATTGTGTTTGGTATTATAAGTAATCTAGAGGTGATTTCAAGTATAGGGGAGGATCTGTGGAGGTTATATGCAAACGCTACACCATTTTATGTAAGAGGCCTCTGCCTCAGTGGATTTTGGATTCCCATCCCCCTGCCACATCCCTCCCCCATACAGAGGGACGACTGTAGTGGGTCCAGGAGACCTATACATTATCATCAAGTAAAAGTCCAAATTATCTAGTGGGATATTTTGAATATTCCTATTTTAAACTCATTTTGGGTCCACCGTAAACTTTGGTTTGGACAAGATTTTGAATTTAAAGGATTTACCACTATTTAAATTTTTACAATTTTTACCAAGCTTTTACATTTGTGTGACGGTATCTTCCAGGTATGAATGAAGCAGGACGTTTTGATTGTGGTACTCCATGTATCCCTGTAGTGCCAAAACCAGTGATATTTTATTTGCTCCTATGGCAGCTCGTAGCGATAACACAAGTGTTTTTTCCTCATGAATTAAAATGCATATTCTCTACACGCCAGCATGTGGAGATGGGCCCTGTGCTGCCCTTTCTTCTCCAGGAGTGTCTTTGGATTGTCTGGGGCCTAGACAATTCTGAGAACTACTGCAAGCCAGCTACAGGACACTAAAGAAATATACACACGGACATGTGTGTATGCAGTGGATTCTACAAACGTGGTTTCTTCTGGACATCTACAGAAAAGCGTTTCATTCATTTGCGAAGTTTACATTTTTAAGCTGACAGTTATAAAAAATACAACTCATTAGCTAATGCTTTTCAGGCAGGTGAGGATGGGTTTTTTGCAAATGGATGAGTTCTGTCTTGAGTCCTGGGAATTTCTGCTGTTGGTTGGGCGTGGGCTCATTCCCTGATTCTCCGAATCATGTTTGCATTGGAATGTTTTTAGGTAGCATTGTAAATAAAAGTATAGGTTATATAATAGAGTTACAACACTTGAAATTTTACTTTAAAAAATCTATAGCACTACATATATATTTAGTTATATCACCTGACAGATTTCTTCTGCACAGTGTGGAGATTGTTTTATACCACAGATTATTTTTATAAAGTCTAGTGAGTTTCGAATAAGAATGATTTTCTAATCAGAGTAATGAGCTTTACCTTTCAAGATAAACATACACTGGAGTGTAAGTGGTGTGGCGCTGTCACTTAGTGCTCCTGCGGATTCTCGTTGATACACTGGCAGATTACAGACCATCTTTGGGTCTTGTTTGACCAAAACTCCACTCGTGGCTGTCTTTGTGTGGGACAGTCTGTGCGGGACGGGGATGCTCAGCCCTGGTCCTTGCAGACCTGGAGGAGAGGGGCTGGGAGAGGCAAGAGGGGCCTGCAGTGTGCTTTACAGTCGTGCTTCCTCCTGAGGTTTCTTTTGAACAAAGGGTTCTGAGGTGAATAATTTGTTTGTAAGTTACTCTCATGGGTGTCGTAGTGTGAAGGTGTTTTGGGGAACAGAAATTGTATGGGTGCAGATTGGGGTGGGTTGGGACTAGAATAAGATGCAGGCTACAAACATGGGAAGAGAGGATTTGGTGATTGGAGAAATCTGCCAAACTGAATTATCTAGGACCAAATTATCCAGTTTTCAGGACAGAATTCCCAATGGAGTAATCATTCGGAAAGGGGGAGGGTGGTGTGTGGACATAGTGATCAGATTATACGGAGAGCTGCCAGACACATGTTATCGTCTCTGGGAGGGCTGTTTGGAGGCGAGAGGGGCGGCATTGGCTCGCCACTTTAGGCTAGCGAGTAACCCAGGAGCCTGTGGACGAGGCTCAGGATCCTGTACCAGCAGCGCATCTTTCCAGTATCTACAAGGTTCTCCTGCTCTTCCTACGACGGTCAGCATCACTGCCATAATCTGGAAGGCAGTCTTCATGTTAGCCTTTTGATTTTTTGGGTAGGGAGTGAATGGTTATTGGGTAAGCCTTCTTGATGGGGATGTATAGGAAGTATACATCTCATCTATACTCAAGTACAGAGTCATGTAGCTCATACTCTGTAGCCGTAATGGCTGAAGGCCTGTTCCCCAGCCCCTGCCTGCTGGCTTCAGCTGCTGCGTTCAGAGGTGTTCTGGTTGGGACAATATTGTCAGGAGAGTCCCTCATGTGTCATGTGAAACCAGCTGTGCTTTTATTCGGTCTGATCGAGAGTAAAGTTTTACGCCACCCCTTTTATACTTGAATGAATTGAGTTTCGGCAGATCCAGGAGCACTCTGGGAGCCAACCATCCGTCCTTTACCTGTTCCCCATCAAAGAACATTTCTCTGCTCTCCAGCCACGTGTCTCGGAATGTAATTCTGTTGTGCCTTTGTTTTTGTCACCTGCCTCCCCCCAAAAGCAACTGCTGTAAGCTTTTTTCTACTTGTTTTTTCTAGCCCGAAACCCCACCTTTTTCCTTTTTCCCGGCTGTATTTTCTGGATGCAGTTCTGTGCTCCAGGTGTGTTAAGAACCAGTTACCTCAGACCTTGTGTTGAACAGTGTCACCATCTGGGTCCTCTCGAAACTGCAGGCTTGTGACATACACACGCAGGAACCCTGCCGAGTATGGGTACTTATTTGTTTTAAAGTAAAACTCTTCCCAAGGATTGCAAAAGGGGCTTCTGGCAAGCTCTTCATGGCCCTGCGGTGGGATGGGTCTCGAGTGCCATCTGAAGGGTGCTTTCCGCGCTCAACTTTGAATTCTGCCATTTTCAGTATTCTGCTGTCTGAATAGGCAGAGTGATTCAACTGGTTGGCCTTGTACACAAATGAGTTCCGAAAATGAGCTCTTTGTAACACATTTCCAGTCACTAAAGCTCAAATGAAGAACATTCCCTTAAATGGCAGGATTGAAACCCCCCGGCCCCCTATCCACCACAGTGCATTTTGGGAAGATGTCTGTAGCATATGTTGCTGTGAAATTAGGCCTTGCGGGTTATGGCTGTTTGTCATTTTGATGTATTTTAAATAAATATATATATATTTTTTAAAGAGCCTTTTTTACCAGTTCAGAAAGTTTAATTAACCAGCAGTCACCACATCTGAATTTTTGTCGCTGGGGCATAGATGGCAGACCAACATTAAAGTGGTAACTCAGCCCTACAAGCGTGGGCTGCCCACCTGGCCTGTCCTGCTGACCGTGGGACACCAGGGTCAGTGTGTCCCCACTGGGTCCCAACTCAGCCCTCGAAGTGTTCGGTCTCTGCTCTGTTCAGGCGCTGTTTACTTCACTCTCTACAAGGGCTTTACTTCAGCCCAGCTGGGGTTTTCTCAGAGCCCTGCCACGAGTTAAGTGTATGTTGAGCCAAATAATTTCTCCATAAGGGAAAAACGCGCGCATCGAAGTTTTACCAGCAATGACAGAGATGAGAGTAGGAAAGGTTAGGCAACACCTGGGATTTGATTTGGAAAGTGTCCAAGTCATTGTCAAAGGCCGTCTGAGAGCCAGTGACCGTACAGAGATTCTTAGGAGACCTCATCTGAGAGCGTGAAGACCTCCTGTGAGGGGAGGAGTTGTTAAAATGCCAGCGTCTCTTTCCTCCCTTTTTTTTTTTTCCTAGAATTCTGTAAAAATGCAAAGAGAATTGGGTGGTACTTGAGAATTGGGGGTGAGGGTTACCGCAGATGAGAAACATACTTCTAGATTTCAGTTCCACGCCACAAATCCACACAATGCCGTTTTTCAACTGTACAAAAGAATCTGCTTATGAATTTGACATGATCTTAATGGTAGCATCAAAGGCCGAATTTTTCACGTGTTAATATTTTTTCCACATTTGTCCTTGAACCTGAAGAACTTCATACAGTACTGTAAATTTAACTTACATTGAGTTTGATGTCAATTCTTGTGAAAAGAGCTTCTGCATGTAACAGACACACAGTTAAAGAACACAGCAGAGTACAACATTTGCAGGACCAATTCTGGAACCAACAGATGTCACCTCTCATTTGCCATCTTATATGTCAGTTTTACCAGCTCCTTCTAAATGTGTGTATTATTTGTAAGGAAAAGAAGGAAAATCCTAAGACGTGTCTAATAACTTAGTGGAGAATGTGTGTGTTGGGTTTAGGATGGATAGCAAAGTCTTTTTGAGCTGTGTTATCTAACTTGTATATAAAACTGTAATTAAAGGTTTGGATTCACCTGTTTCTTGCGGTTTACAATGATGAATCATTTGAAAACTCTGGAAATGTGACTAGGATATGATTTAAGCCTGTAGAAGTGAAGAAGCTCTTCAAGTGCTAAAACTAAAGACTTCTAGTTTTTGGCTCAAATTCAGTAAGTACTGTTTGTATGCCAGGATATGTGAGATGTAAATGTAATAGGTCACTTTTCACCCTTGTAGCTATAAAATAAAAATTTTGTAGAACAGAAATAGATTGTACTACTGAATTAACAAAAGTTATACTAAAGTATCATGTTTTAAAAAAAAAATATATATATATATATATATATATACACAGAGTTAAGCTTGTTGCTGTTACCCTGTCTGGATTTGAAAAGTGTGCTGATTTATATATATATATATATATATATATATATATATATATATATATATATATATATATATATATATATATAAAACGCACACACACATATATATATTATATACCCGCACACATCTAAAATGGCCTAAAGCAGACATCCATGTAATTACAGTTGCAAAATGAAGACATTTTGGAGAGAACATTGTATCATAGTTCATTCATTTGCAGTGGATCTTTGTTCCTTTTTACTGTGGTAATTTTAGAAATGAGTGTCAAGTTTGGAATTAGATCTGCTAAGTTGGGGTTTTGCTGCTTGAACTCTGCACTGGGTCCTCAAATAAACCGATGTGAATGTAGTTTTTTCCCCCTGTGTGAAGAAGCAGCCACACCCCAACAGATAGGAGGAAAAATCTAGAACTGTTTCAAGTTTTATCTTTTTGTATATGAAAATAAAATAATAATAATAATAAAATCCTGTTGTCTCTCTTAATCACACGGCAGGGGGTTGTGTTCTCCCACTTACAGGGCCAACTTGAGCACCTCCGTGAATTCCTGCTTGGACGACATGCCGTTAATGGCTGATACCTAGGCTGCCAAGGTCCTGTGGGTGGACTAAGCACAGGTCTCCAGTTCTGCCCTTCAGAAGCTCGGGACTTAGTTGGAGACACTGTGGGCTTCTCCTTAATGGACTGTCCAGGGACTTTGGGTATGTTCCTGCAGGACAGGGGTGTATTTTCCAAATCCCCAAGATCCCCCCACACACAACCCTGCTCCCCAATCCTATACTTTGCAGACAACCCTGAGCAATATTTTTGTAAGTGCAGCAGAGAAACCTAGAAAATAAGTTATATTCAGGACTACTGAGAATACAAGCGCTGCCATTTCCAAACATGGCTGAGTAGCCGGGTCACTTGCTGAGCTGTTAAAAAAATCCAGTGATGGAGCACCACCCCAGATCTGAATCAGCAGGCCAGATCTCCCGTCTGGGAGCTCCTGAGTTATCTCACTAGATGCAAACATGGTTCCCTGCTAATAAAATAATTATAGTCTCTACTACCTAATAAAACAGGAAAGACTCAGAAATCACCTCACTGCTTTCTGCAGTAACATAAAAGACTTTTTTTGGCCTCTAATATTTGCTAAGTGGAGAAACAATTGCTTTGAATCCTTCTGGTGGTGTCAATGCCTTTTTATTCACTGATGATAATTACGAAGATTAAATAACCTGCTTGGATCTCTTTGGAACAATTTTTGATGAAGGGGCCCTTTATTTAGGCACCAGTTGTCCAGTTTTTTTTTTTCTTTTACTTTCTGTGTTTACTTGTTTATTCTGTTTCCCCATACCAAAATGTTAACTCCAAGAGAGCATGGGCCATGTCTTTCCTGCTGTGTATGATTAAGTTGGTAATTTGGAACAAAGTTGTCCAGTTTTTGATCCATTTTGTCCTCTCAGAGTTAGAAAGTTCACCTTTGATTAGTGAGTGCCCTTGATGAGAAGAAGAGGAAGACAAAAGGCTAACATTTTTGAATGAAGACCTTAGCGCTAGCAACACTGGAAGGTCAGACTGCAGGGACCATCTGGTTGCTTTCTCTTCAGCAAAGGGATTCTTTCAGTTAAAAAAAAAAAAAAATTGGACACAGAAGCGGGTTCATAAAAGCAGGCTTGGCCAAGTTAGCAAGTAGAAGAGGGCTCAGGGGCCATTCAGCCTGCCCTCCCACTCCTTCCCTTAATTCTCAAGCACCCCTATGCAATACTAGGGTTCCCCTGATGACGGTTTTAAAACTACTGGTCCTTCATTTTAAAGGTGGACAAACAGGCCCAGAGGAGGTACCCTACCCAGAGTCAGGCAGCCTTTACTTCTAATTCTTGACTCTTGGGACCCAGTGTGGGGTTCACTGTTGTTTCCAAGTACAGGATGTGGGAGAGGAAGAGTCACCCACCATTTCTCTCTCTTTCTGGTGCTTAGCACAGTGCATGGCACTTAGGAGGGCCTTGAGAAATACCTCTTAAGTGAATGTATGTATTTAGTAAATTCTGATGGAAGCTGTCAAAGCAGCTCTGAAACCTACAGGTACCAGTGTTGCCTGGTCGTACTTGTCTGGACTCTTGATTGCACATGTCAGACACCATTAAACAAAAAGGGGGCTTTGGGCTTCCCTGGTGGCGCAGTGGTTGGGAGTCTGCCTGCCAATGCAGGGGACACGGGTTCGAGCCCTGGTCTGGGAGGATCCCACGTGCCGCGGAGCAACTAAGCCCGTGAGCCACAACTACTGAGCCTGCGCAGACTGGAGCCTGTGCTCCGCAACAAGAGAGGCCGCGACAGAGAGAGGCCCGCGCACCGCGATGAAGAGTGGCCCCCGCTCGCCGCAACTGGAGAAAGCCCTTGCACAGAAACGAAGACCCAACACAGCCAAAAATAAATATAAATAAATAAATTAATTAAAGAAACGTTTTAAAAAAATACTTTAAAAAAAAAGGGGGCTTTGCTGGAAGGATCCTGGGGCAAGTGGCCAGCCAAGCCTTACGTAAAGGCAGGATGTGTCTGGGCTTCTTCAGGAGCCTTGGAAGCTGGGGTCAGCATGGCACGCCTTCACCCGTGTCTCACCATTTGTTCCACTGGTGTTCTGTGCAAGACCAGATGCATCTACTCTTTGTCTACTTAGCAGGAAAAAAGGCTGTAGACAGAGCGGGAGTTCCATATGTCACAGCTTTGCTATCTGGAGAAAGTTCCAGATCGAAAATCCTTAGGAAGACTCTGGTTGACTTAGTTCAACCAGTTAGTTAGTGTCAGAAGTCCTGGGGATTATACAAAATGACTTCATGACAGGTAGTCCTGGGAGGGCGCACGGAGCCATGAAGCTGTCAAAACAACGTATCCATTTAAGTTGGTTGTTAGAAATGGCCTCCTGCTTAGTGAACTAAATCCACATGGAATGCTGGAGATGATGCTGCAAAATGAAGAAGACCTATTTATTTGTGAGTGCGAGTGCATAAAACATATATCCTTCCTTTGACAGCAGGCATTCAGCAATCCGGATTTCATATTCTATCAAGATAAAGTAGAGCTGCCTAAATAAAAATTGCTAATATTAACAGAGCACTTAACGACATGCCCCAGGTTCTTCCCTAAATGCTTTACATGGTTAATCTCCTTTAATCCTCACAAGAACCCTATGGTCTAATAAGTATTATTATTATTACTATTATTATTCCCGTTTTAAAAAGAGGAAACAGAAAAGTAGAAAGTGGTTGAGTCGGTATCCAAACCCCTGTGCTCTGATTCAGGGTCCTAAACCACCATGGAGTGCTGTCTTGCCAAGAAACTCCTTAGGAGATGCAAAGCTATCTTTAGAAGTTACGATTTGTGTACCATGCGATTTCAAAGCCACGTGTCATGAGGACATCCAATGTGGCACAGGTTTTAGAATCAGACCTAAGTTGGAATCTCGATTCTGAGGACCTTAGCGTAAGCATGCGCAAGTGGTTTATTCACCTATTAAACGGGACTAAGAGTATTTTCTTCTCAGGGCTGTATGTGCACATACTGAGCCTTCAAGGCGTCATGCTCTCACCCATCACCCGGTCCAGGGGACCAGGGGTGGAGCCGGGACGCGCCTGGGCCTCCAGGTTCGTCACCAGGGGGCGCGCGCTTACGCTCTGGCCTCCGGTGTCTCCTGAGAGGCTCAGGGCCAGCGACTCCAGGTAGCGCATGCGTGTCTTGATCCCGCGGTTGCGATTGGCTTTCAGGCGGCTGACCTGGAGTGCGCATGCGCTAAGGCAAAAGGCTAGCGTCTCGGGTAAGATGGCTGCCAAAACTTTTGCCTCCCGCTTCCGAGGCTCCCGACGCTTTTTGAGTGGCTTCGTGGCTGGAGCCGTCGCGGGCGCTATGGGAACCGGGCTAACTGTCGTGCAGTTTCTCCGGAGTCGGGACGCTGAGGCAGCGTTGGCGGTGAGGGAGCCGGACGGTGAGTGTGTGGGTCCCCAGGTCTCGGGCCCGGGCTGCTACCTCGGGCAGGAGCCGTAACCATGGACGTGCGCTGTCTCCACTCGCCCGGCCCTTGGTCGTCTGCCTTGCAGTCTCCCGGCTCGGCTTCCTCTCCCCGCGTTGCGTCTCACCTGCCTGCTCCATGTACTTCCTTCCCCTTGGGGATCTACTACCCCGACATGTCTGTTTTTATTGTTTATGTCCTCCCCTAGATTGTTAGCTCCATAAGCGCTCGGACGGTGTCAGTTTTCTTCTCCACCAGCCCTGTACCTGGTACATAATTGGCATCCAGTACGTATGGATGAATGAACGAATGAACACATAGTTTTAGCAGATCAGTTAACTGTCCTCAATTTATCATCGTTCAAATGAAGAATACCTGCTGGCCCTTCTTCAAAGGATGTAAATCCGCAGGTTACCAGGTGTACCTTATATTTGACAAAGTAAATGAGCTCATGCTCGTTTCTTTCTGTCTCGGATATACTAATTTAACTTGCTCCTCCTGATACTTGGCATTTAGCAAGAGAGCAACTCTGGTGGGTTGAAGCCTGGAGAGCGCATCAAGAGAGAATTATTTGGAAACCGACTCCCTGTTCCGTGCGTGCTTGGTTTCTCCCACTAGGAAAAGCAATACCAGTTTTACCACTGTCTTGCTGCAGCACACATCTCTGCTTCAGTACCAGAACATTGAGGAAGAGTGTCAGTGAACGATGGTCTTTTTTTTTTTTGGCTGCGTTGGGTCTTCATTGCTGCACGCGGGCTTTCTCTAGTTGGGGCGAGCGGGGGCTACTCTTTGTTGCGGTGCGCGGGCTTCTCATTGCGGTGGCTTCTCTTGTTGCAGAGCACCGGCTCTAGGCACACGGGCTCACAGGCTCAGCAGCCGTGGCGCACGGGCTTAGTTGCTCCACGGCATGTGGGATCTTCCCGGACCAGGGCTTGAACCCGTGTCCCCTGCATTGGCAGGCGGATTCTAAACCACTGCACCACCAGGGAAGCCCCTGAACGATGGTCTTTTAAAAAAATTTAAAAGGCTGTGCTTTTGTCCCCACATTAACTCTTAGAACATAATGAGTAGGTAGGCTGTCTCGCATTCAATCATATCAATGACTAGTAATGACAGGAGTTTTTTCTTTGCTGCTTTTGTATACACTGTACTTTGTGGGGCAGAGATTTGAAAATTTGATGTGAAAGACCAGCAAGATCAGGTCCTTATTTAACAGTTAATGAGGTACTTCCCTGGTGGCGCAGTGGTTAAGAATCCGCCTGCCAATGTAGGGCACACGGGTTCGAGCCCTGGTCCAGGATGATCCCACATGCCTCGGAGCAACTAAGCCCGTGCACCACAACTACTGAGCCTGCGCTCTAGCAACAAGAGAAGCCACCTCATTGAGAAGCCTGTGCACCTCACCGCAACTAGAGAAAGCCCGCGGGCAGCAAAGAAGACCCAACAGCAATCAATCAATAAGAAAATAAATAAATTAGAAAAATAAAAAAAATTTTTTTTAAATTAGAAAACAACAGTTAATGAAATAGCTACAGTTAACCTGTATAGAACTATACAACTGATTATAGGCAAAACCAGTATTTTGCCTACTGTCTCTTCTTTGCTTTATAAGTAATTGCAAAAATGAGATCACCTGGTTGATTAAATTGTTGAGTCAGTCCTTTGTCTTACCCCCTTCCTTATAATTTTTTATTCCTAATAGTAGTCACTAACTGTTATTTTTTTCCCCTGTTTTTCATTTTTAGGTTCTTCAGAAAGGGCTCTCTTAGAACAATTTGGATTCCCTTTAACTGGAACAGAGACGAGGTGCTACACTAACCATGCCTTGTCTTATGATCAGTCAAAGCGGGTTCCTAGATGGGTTCTTGAACATCTATCCAAGAGCAAGATAACGGGTAGGTGGTTAGAAGCAAAGGCATTGAAGAAAGATGTTTCCAAATTTAAAACGAGGATTATTAATAATTTCAACTTTTTCTACTTTACAGCACATTTAGAAAATGATGGTGTTTGTATGGCTCACTAGATAAATGGACCCTGCCTGGCAACCAGGGCGCCCTAGACCCTTCCAGGCTGTCTCAGGGGTTGAGAGGATCTGTATCTTGACACATTAATTGGAGGCTTTGTCATAAATATTGTTGCAGTGAGCACCACTCATTCATTACCTCCACAAATGCTTTTTTTTTCTTTTCCTGCCTCAGGTTTATTTGTACAAATAGCACAGGAGGACACCAGCCCCATGCAGACAGCAGCCCAGGGGTCACACCAGTCCTTCTGTCCTCACATTGGCAGATAAAGGTCTCTACTCCAGAGCCTCTGTGGGGTTCTGGGCACCTTTGGGAGCCTGAGCTTGAGCTGGAGCCGCAGCTGCACCTGCAGCCTTGGCCTTCGTTTGAGCCTTGGCCTGGGACTTTGGCCGGCAGAGCCTGAGACCCTTGGCGATGCGGGCATGAGCACGTTTGCCGAGCTTGGGGTGAGCAATGTAGGCAAGTCGACTGAGCTTGCGGCTGCCGCCCGTTGGGATCTTGGGCTTGACCTCCTTGGGCTTTACGAGAGCCTCTTTTAAAAAATTAATTAATTAATTATTTTTGGCTGCATTGGGTCTTTGTTGCTGCGCGCAGGCTTTCTTTAGTTGTGGTGAGCGGGGGCTACTCTTCATTGTGGTGTGTGGGCTTCTCATTGCGGTGGCTTCTCTTGTTGTGGAGCACGGGCTCTAGGCACGCGGGCTCAGTACTTGTGGCTCGTGGGCTCTAGAGCACAGGCTCAGTAGTTGTGGCGCACGGGCTTAGTTGCTCCGCGGCATGTGGGATCTTCCCGGACCAGGGCTCGAACCCGTATCCCCTGCATTGGCAGGCGGATTCTTAACCTCTGCGCCACCAGGGAAGTCCCTTTACGAGAGCCTTTATAGCCTCAGCACGTGCACTTATGGCCTTGGCGTTGTTGGCCTGCATCTTCTTCAGGCCCTTCTTGTTGTGCTTCTTGGCAAAGCGCATGTTCCTCAGGAACTTGGGGTCCACCCCCTTAAGAGATTCATATCGTTGTGATCGGGGTTTCTTGATGCCGTTTCTGTGCTGCTTTCGGGACTGGTTGTGCATGGTGTGGTTCTTGGACTTGACCAGGTCTGCACCGGGGCCTGCCCACAAATGCTTTTTAAGTGCCTACCTTGTGCATAGCACTGTGCTGAGCCTTGGGGTTATATCAGTGACCAGAGTAGATGGTCTCTACCCCCAAGGCACTTTGAATTGGGGAGGGGGTGGGTGGACCTATCAAATAATCATAAATGTATAATTACAATTGGCAATAACTGTTCTGAAGGAAAAATGATTGCAAGTTGGCATAGTATAATTAAGGAACAGTAAAGAATACGATGAGAGATTATAACAGGAGAACCTGATAACTGATTAGCGAGGCTTCTTTGAGAAAGTGGCCTGAAGAGTGGATGGCAGTCACTCAGGCAGAGGAGTTGGGTGGGCAGCGGGGGTATGGAGAGGAGCGTTCCAGGCAGGGAAAGAGAAGCACAGTTGCATCTTTAAAGGCCCCCATGTGAAGAGTTTGGTTCGGTTACGGAACTCAAGGAAGGCCAGTTTGGCTGGAGCAAGGGAGAACGTGATGTGAAATGTGACTGGAGACGCAGGCAGGTGTGTGAGCCTGTTCACGTGCCCTCAGGTTTCTTGGTGCGTTCCTGTAATTAAGATGACCAGATCTTGCTGGTCAACGTCAGATTGGTTTCTAGGTAGCCTACTCCAATTTACACTCCCACCATCATTATTTGTCCTGTCTCTCCCAGCTGTCACACATAATGAGCATTATTGAGCTTTACCAATTTATTAGTTGATTTTATTTACGTTTATTGATTACCAGTGAGGGTTAATATTTTGTGAATTATTCTTTCTCTGTGAATTTTTCTTTACGATTTTCAATAGGGATATTCTTTTTTTAAATTATTTTATTTATTTATCTTGGCTGCATCGGGTCTTAGTTGAGGCATGCAGGATCTTTAGTTGTGGCATGTGGGCTCTTAGTTGCAGCGTGCAGACTTTGTTGCGGCATGCAGAATCTTAGTTGCAGCATGCATGCAGGATCTAGTTCCCTGACTAGGGATCGAACCCGGGCCCCCTGCATTGGGAGTGCGGAGTCTTACCCACTGGACCACCAGGGAAGTCCCAGGGATATTCTTTTTTGAATTTTGTAGGAGTTCTTTTTTATATTAAGGATATTACTTTTTGTCATAGTTGTTTTATTCCCATTCTCTTATTTGCCTGTTAATTTGCTATATGGCCCACAAATTATTTCTCCATTGCTTTACAGTGCATGCTATGTTTAAATATATTAAAATGCTGATATTAAGATGAGTGTGTGCCTTTATAGAGTACACATTAACCAGCAGAATATCGGGAGGCTTGGAATATGCTTGCTGCTAGAAGGAAACTGATGTAGGCATAAACTTTATCATAGCAGGTGAAATTGATTATGTACTTACATCAAGAGAAACTCACTTGATTTAGTCTCAAGCCTGATAAATTTCCTTTAAATACAAAAATTTTCCCAAGATGAAATTTCAGCTTTACTAATTTTATCTTGCTGTTAAGTTATCATTTTCAGAGGCATATAAGAAAAGCACTGTTTCATATTGTAAATCACGTGAGCTGTGTAATTTTGAGGAGGTAAAATAGAGCTAATTAATATTATTTGAAAACAAGAAGCAATATACCTGTGATTTACTTATTATAGTGTAAAGCATCTTCTGTTTTAGTTATGACAGACTAAGTTATTTAGATTAACTCTCCTGCTAAAAACAACAAGAAATGTTATTAGCAGTATATAAAAAGTATATAGAAAAAAAAATCACTAAAAAAAAAACAACATGAAGAGGGACTTCCCTGGTGGTCCAGTGGTTAAGAATCTGCCTTCAAATGCAGGGGACGCGGGTTTGATCCCTGGTTGGGGAACTAAGATCCCACATGCCGCGGGGCAGCTAAGCCCACGCGCTTTGGAGCCCGTACGCCGCAACTAGAGAGAAGCCCATGTGCCCCAACGAAGACCCAGTGCAGCAAAAAAAAAAAAAAAAAAAAAATATTGTCTCAGAAGCCAGATTCCTGGCTTCTGATCCTGGCTTTAAAAACAAACAAACAAACAAAACATGAAGAGGCAACATGATAGTAGAGCTTTTTTGCCAGGCCAATATTTGGGGGAATGCCAGAATCCAGAGGGGTAAGGGTGGCCCTGGTAAACCAAAGCCACATTGCCTTTGGTTCTGCAGCCTTATGGGGTCAGGGGGACTGAAGGCAAGACCTAGGGCTCACCCAAGGTAGATTATCATACAGGAGACCCTTCCCACATTAACCTGGAACCCCAGAGGGCTGCACCCTCGGGGAAGGGTGAACCAGAACTTACTTGCCTGCCCACCATAGGGAACTACACGGAAGGTTGCCTTGGCACTGAGCAGACAAGGATCAAAAAAGAAAATAAAAAGTTTGTTCTAGAGAAGTTGAGGCCACAAACTGGCTGTCATGCAGACTTGTAGCCCAAAGCCATGTAGCCTGTACAGATCAAAGAACCTTAAACCCTGAGCTTGGTTTACTGTGGTCCTCCACTGCTAATGCCTCCAGACACTGGACAGAAGTAAGTTTACATCCTCTCTTCAGGAAGGCATCTTCATCCTAGGATTTTGGAAATTCCCACAAATGATTTTTCTTTTTTTTTTTTTTTGATTTATTTTTGGCTGTGTTGGGTCTTTGTTGCTGCATGTGGGCTTTCTCTAGTTGTGGTGAGTGGGGGCTACTCTTCGTTGTGGTGCACGTGCCTCTCGTTGCGGTGAACGGGCTTCTCATTGCGGTGGCTTCTCTTGTTGTGGAGGACGGGCTCTAGGCGCACAGGCTCAGTAGTTGTGGCTCTCGGGCTCTAGAGCGCAGGCTCAGTAGTTGTGGCGCACGGACTTAGTTGCTCTGCAGCATGTGGGGTCTTCCCGGACCAGGGCTTGAACCCGTGTCCCCTGCATTGGCAGGCGGATTCTTAACCACTGTGCCACCAGGGAAGTCCCCCCCCCCCCACCGCCCCCAAATGATTTTTCAAGGGCAGTGAGCACCAGACAAAGAAAACCAGACATACCAGGAAGCGATTCCAATGGTAATGACACTTTGAGAAGTTTACTAGTAATTCTCTGTTTACAGTTATTATTTTTTTTTTATGGGGTGATTCTAAGAAGCTAGACATTAGATACTTTACTCTGAACCTTGGGGTCTGATAATTTAATTTTTTTCTTGATTGAATGAAATGACGTTAGAATCAGTAACTTCATTAATCCCCATTTTACACTTTTTTGAGTAGCAGCCTGAGTATATTCCATTTGTTCTCATAATTTTTATAGTTTAACAAGGCCTGTCCTAATGACAGTGGAAAACATAGTGTTAGGATTCGCTGATGTCCACGGTGGCAAACTATTCTGGAGGTATCAGAATATAAGTAAAATTGAGATTTTTGTCTCTCCTGTGTGGTGCTCAGATATTTTGTGTCAGGAGTTTCTGGATTGATCTCATAACCTAAATGTTTGTTTTGTCATGGCTTAAGAGGCAGTAAGCAAGATATCAGAGGCACTCTCTCCCTCCTCTAGGCTGTGCCTGCCCAGAACAAATTGTTTTGTGTCTATATATATCCATTATTTCAGTACATATAAACTTGTCAAATACCGTTGTACAACATACAATACATGGGGGTCTTTTGTTTTTGGCCATGCCACGCGGCATGTGGGATCTTAATTTGCTGAGCAGGGATCGCACCCACGCACCCCACACGGAGTCTTAACCATTGGACCTCCAAGGAAGTCCCCGTGGGGGTCTTTTTTAAAAAGCAAGAGTGTATTTAGTAACTAAGCTTTTTATACAGCTCAGCTATTTGATTGGTCATTGCTTTTACATAGATACTATCCAAGGGATTTTTCCCTTTAACTTGAAAGGCCAGAAACAAAAGTATATGAGATGAGATAGCTGCACTGTATGAAGAACATTCTTTCCTGGACTAGTCCTTGCTAAATTCAGGTGAAGTATCCGAGCTATCCCAGGAACTTGAGACATGCGTGCTGTCACTACGTACTAGCTGCTCAGAGAGATACCAGCCAGCAGCAAGCAGCTTGCCTTGCTTAGAGAATCTTGAGGGATATTTGTCCACTGGTAACTTACCATTTTGTGTGTTTTTCTTCAGGTGATGCAGACAGAAAACATTGTAAATTCAAGCCAGATCCCAACATCCCTCCAACCTTCAGTGCCTTCAACGAGGACTATGTTGGCAGTGGGTGGTCACGAGGCCACATGGCTCCAGCAGGAGATAACAAATTCTCATCTGTAGGCATATTTTTTGGGAGGGATGGGAACACAGGGCTGGTATTATGTGTACCATGGGACTTGGAAATTAAAAACCTAGGAGCCAAACCCTAACACTTGAGAATTTTCATACCCTATTTTGTCTTTTTCTTCCTGACTTCACTTCCTTTCTTTGCTCAGATGCTCAGACATTTTTAAACAGGTTGAGGAAAACTAAATGCTATGCAAAAGGGAATTGGAAAGCCACTAGGAGCTAAAGCTACTCGCTCATTTTTATCTTGAAAAATTTCAGACCTGTAGAAAAGTTGAAAAAAGAACACAGCAAAAATATTTTGACTTGTAGAAAAGTTGAGGATAGTACAGCAAAAACATTTTGATACATATATTTTACATATGCATTTTTTTAAACCATGGACAGTGAATTGCAGACATTGTAACACTTCACGCCTAAGTAGATTGCTCGGGAGATTGTATTGTCTAAAGATGAGGATATTTGAATATATGTCAGGTGTATCATTATACCAAGAAATGTGTGCAAGTGTATTTTTGTATATTTGTACAATAATATCCAGTATACAGTTCTCATTCAGATTTGCCAAATTTTCCCAATTATGTCCTTTACAACTTTTTTTTGGATTCAGTATCTAATCATGAATCACATATTACATTTAGTTGTCATGTCTCTCTAGCCTCCTTTAATGTAGGATAATTTCTCTGCCAAAAAAAGGCGAGAAATGTCTTTTCTGACTGGCATTTATTGCATGAATTGGTGATTATTATCATTAAGATAGTGGTTCTTAACCTTGGATACTCATTGTAACTACCTTGGGAAGTTTTAAAAAATCCTGATGCCCAGACCTGTAACCCAGAGCAGTTAAATTAGAAATTCTAGGGGTTGGGACCCAGGCATCGATATTTTTGAAGCTCCCTAGGTTATTTCAATGTGCATCCAAGGCTGAGAGCCACTGTTTGATGAGAGGGTATTTGGTGGCCTTGGCAGTGTAGACCAATGAAAGGAAATCCAGTGACAGAGCCTTGGGTTTACAGGTCAGAAGTGTGAGATGAGTGAACACATGGTGGCTAGAAATTCAGAAGAACAGGACTTTTTTGTGCCACTCCTGAACTAATGTGTTTGCACTGTACTAAAATACTACTGTGCTCCTGAAAGCTGCCCTTCGTTGAGAAATCCTCTGCCAGAGGCTTAGCACTAGAATTCACCTTTTAGCTTTATACTGGAAATTTTTCGTTCATAGAGTCTACATTATAGGTTTGAATTTTATAAATTGTGAAGAAAAGCAGCACACCAAACTACCTCTTTTGTTATAGTCCTTATTCTGAATAATCATTATTGAGCTTTCTGTCATGGAGTAGCTGTGGCTTTTGTTTATCTAAACAGATAGTTGCTGTAATTGCTTGGAGCTAAGGTATGAATAAGGAACTGGTTGTCTCTGCTTTGTAAAATCTCTCTCAAAGGGAAAGGTATTTCAGTGCAAGTTACTGTTTTTATTTCTTTTCACAGAAAGCCATGGCTGAAACCTTTTACCTTTCTAATATCGTGCCTCAGAATTTTGATAATAATGCTGGTTATTGGAACAGGTGAGGGGTGAGAGTTTTTAAAATGTGATTCTGTGGGAGATGAGTGATGTGACAGGAGAATGTGTGCCTAGCACCTGTTTCTGCCTTTGGTTTTTCAAATGTTAACACTACTGAAGATAAATATTTTGGACTAGTTTTCTTTGCTAGATTTGGAAGTATAGACTTCAAAACATAGCCAGCCATTTTGGTCATGTTTCCTCTGGTCAGAAGTCAAGTTCTGGAAGAAACTACTAAAAATCTTATTACTGAGGCAGTAGAACACTATGTTTATAGGCAGAGGATACTGTATTTTTCTCCATTTGTATTTAAAGAGTTGCTGAGCTTTTTAAGAACAGTTTTGGTACCGTTGAACATAACCATTACCAGTTTTTGATAGAAGCTGTCTACAGTAGTCCCCCGTTATCCACGGTTTTGCTTTTTGCTGTTTGTTACTCACCGTCCACAGTCCAAAAATATTAAGTGGCAAATTCCAGAAATTAACAATTCATAAATTTGAAATTGGCGCGTTGCTGAGTAACCTGCTAAAATCTAGCGCCTCCTGCTGTGTCCTGCCTGGGATGTGAATCCTCCCTTTGTACAGCGTATTCCCCCCATTGGTCAGTAACTGTCTCGCTTTCATAGTGCTTGTGTTCAAGTAACCCTTACTTTACTTAATAATGGCCCGCAAACGCAAGAGTAGTGTTGCTAGCAACTTGGATTTGCTGAAGAGAAGCTGTAAAATGCTTCCCTTAAGTGAAAAGGTAAAAGTTGTTGACTTAAGAAAGAAAAAAAATTGTATGCTGAGATGGTTGAGATCTGTGGTAAAAAGGAATCTTATATCTGTGAAACTGTGAAGAAGAAAAAAGAAACTCATGCTAGTTCTGCTGTTGCATCTCGGGCTGCAAAAGTTATGGCCACTAAGCATAAGTGCTTAGTTTAGATGGAAAAGTCATTAAATTTGTACAATAAGATATTTTGAGAGAGAGAGAGAGACCACACCCATATAAGTTTTACTACAGTATATTGTTATAATTGTTCTATTTTATTATTAGTTATTGTGTTAATCTCTTACTATACCTAATTTATAAATTAAACTTTATCATAGGTATATATGTATAGGAAAGAACATAGTGTATATAGGATTTGGCACTGTCTGCGGTTTCAGAAATTCACTGAGGGTCTTGGTACGTATTCTCTGTGGATGCGGGGGGGCTACTGTATAAAATCATCTGGGCATTCTGTATTTTTCTGATGCTTTCATGCAGTTCTGTCAGGGGATCTTTTAAGCATTTAAAACTGGTACAAATATTTCATGCTACTGCGTTTTCCCCAAACATTACTGTGTGGTTTAAAATAATGAAGAGAGCACCTCACACTAAAAAAAGACTTCAACAATTATCAGTCATGGCCCACATTTTTTCATCTACATACCCTCCTTTCCCCCTACGCAGATTATTTTAAGCAGGTCACAGATATTTTATCCACAAATTTTTTTTAAATTAATTAATTAATTTATTTTTGTTTTTGGCTGTGTTGGGTCTTCGTTTCTGTGCGAGGGCTTTCTCTAGTTGGCGGTGAACGGGGGCCACTCTTCATCGCGGTGCGCGGGCCTCTCATTATCGCGGCCTCTCTTGTTGCGGAGCACAGGCTCCAGACGCACAGGCTCAGTAGTTGTGGCTCACGGGCCTAGTTGCTCCGCGGCATGTGGGATCCTCCCAGACCAGGGCTCGAACCCGTGTCCCCTGCATTGGCAGGCAGATTCTCAACCACTGTGCCACCAGGGAAGCCCCACAAATATTTTGATATATATTTTTAGAAGATAAGAATTCTTTAAAAATATAACCACAGTACTGTCATTGCCCCTAAAAATGTAACAGTAATTCAGTAATTCCTTATTAACAATTTTACAATCAGTGTTCAAATTTCCCTGCCTGTTTTTACCTTTTTTTTTTTTTTTTGGTTGATTCTAACACAGTCCACACATAGATTTGGGTAATATATCTCTTCAGTCCCTTTTAATCTGTATGCTTCTCCTCTTCTCCCTGCCCCCGCAGATTATTGGTTGAAGATCTGGGATGTTTGTCCTATAGCGTTTTCTTTCCATATTCGGACTGATTACATACCTTCGGAAGCATTTAACATTTTCCTTTTTCAAGGGATATACTTTTTGGAGGAAAACTTTACCTTCAATTGGACATGTATGCTATAAGATGTAATGTTGATTTTACTTTTTAGATACAGAAACTGAGGAATGATGTCATGCATTGTTACCTCTCATAAATTGCTTCCAACTGCAGTATAACAAAGTGCATATTAAAACTACTTGCCAGGGCTTCCCTGGTGGCGCAGTGGTTAAGAATCCACTGGCCAATGCAGGGGACACGGGTTCGAACCCTGCTTTGGGAAGATCCCACATGCCGTGGAGCAACTGAGCCTGTGTGCCACAACTACTGAGCCTGTGCTCTAGAGTCTGTGAGCCGCAACTACTGAGCCCGAGTTCCACAACTACTGAAGCCCGTGTGCCTAGAGCCTGTGCTCTGCAACAAGAGAAGCCACCCAATGAGAAGCCCACGCACAGCAACAAAGACCCAATGCAGCCAAAAGTAAAAATAAATAAATTTATTTAAAAAATAAAAAAAATAAAACTACTTGCCATTTTTATCTAATAAATTAGCAAGAACAGTTTTTAAATGATTATTCCCAGTGTTGCAAAGATTCTTGTGAAACTGCTGTTTCGTATTTTGGAGTTTATAGAGTAAATTTGTACAATCTCATTAAAAATATTAGTTTTACATATAATCAAGCATCATTAAAATATTTATTCAATAAAGTAATTCTGGCCCTTGAAATTTATTCTAAGGAATTAATACAGTGTTGCATTATTTAAGAAATGTCAGGATAAACCCAATTGTCCTACAATAGTAGTTACATAAAAAAGGTATATCAACTTTTTGAAATGATATGTAATTCTTGAAAAAAGTTTATTTGAGAACTAGGACATAGAAAAATATGAGAGGAAACAAAACAAAATTTCAGTTATAAACTATGTTGAATGCACACACAGGAAAATGTAGGTAGTTGTATAAATGCGTGTATTTGTAAAGTTTTTCCATGCAGTAAACACACTGGGAAGAACATTGCTTATATGCTTATAGTGTTTTGTGCCATATTCTCTTTACATTGATTTCTCTAATATTCTTGGTTTCTCTCCTAAGGACTTGATATGGTTTGCTGCTTCTTCTACATTTATGTGTGAGAATATCACACATCTTTTTGCTTTGTTTCTCAGAATAGAAATGTACTGTCGAGAACTGACAGAGAGGTTTGAGGACGTCTGGATAGTATCTGGACCGCTGACCTTACCTCAGACTGGAAGCAGTGGAAGGAAAACGGTTAGTTACCAGGTAGGAACGTGTTTTAATATTCAAGCTTATGTTATTTGCATGAGGTTATAATCTCATTCTTCATTCTACTTTTCAATTTCATTTATTCACCAGGATTTATTGAGCACCTGTTGGAATGATAGGCATAGAGGATAAAATGATGGGTTAAAAAGCAAGCATTGACTTCAAGGAGGTCACAGTTTAGAAGGGGAAATAGACATGTTATCAGTTAATTATGTTAAAGTGTGATCTGATGTATAAACGCATAGATGAAGTGGTGTCAGAACGAACTGACCAACCCTATTTGTGGGGGTCAGGAAGACTTCACAGAGGAGGAGATGTTTTTTTTGGCCCCGCTGCATGTGGGATCTTAGTTTCTCGACCAGGGATTGAACCCTCACCCCCTGCATTGGAAGTGCAGAGTCTTAACCACTGGACCGCCAGGGAAGTTCCCCAAGGAGGAGATTTTTGAGCTAGATCTTGATGGGTGAGTAAGAGTGAACTGAGTCAGGAGGGAAGCACGGGGACTCCAGAGGATTGACAGTGTGAGCGCCGGACACTTAAGATCAATAGCAGAATTCTGGGGTTTAGGTATCGTTACAGACACGGGCTGAACTCAGGCAGATGGAGTGAGGAGGAATAGAGGAATACAGGAAAGAGTAATCACAAATTCACTTTTTACGTGAAGAAGAGGGAAGAATTCAGGAAGACATCCAGATTGCAGTTAGTTGAATAAATGGGAGGAAAAACTTTTCTTTTAGATGCTTGGATTTTTTTAAAAAGGTGAAGTTTTTTTTACACGCACGATATTTGAGAACTTTATGAATTGAAGGAAAGGGAGATTGAAGATATAAGAGAGTATAATTAGTGGTGTGAGAGCTGTAGACAGCTTCTGTTATGCCTAAGATTAAGGATTCTGCCAAGATATGGACACCAAGGGAAAAGGAGGGTAGGATGAATTGGGATATTGGGACTGCCATACATACACTAATATGTATAAAATAGATAACTAATGAGAACCTGCTGTATAGCACAGGGAACTCCACTGTACAGTAGAAACTAACACAACATTATAAAACGACTATACCCCAATTAACAAAAAAAAAAAGGAAAAAAAAAGGATTCTGCCAAGAAGGTAGCTGAACTGATGTACTGTGAGATCTACAGAGGGTCGGGAATGAAGTGAGGTGAGGAGGAAGAAAGGTGATAGAGTCAGTGAAAGGAGAGGGATTGAAGGACTTCCTGGAAAGTCAAAGAGGAGGTATGTTTGGGGGGAACATCTAGTAGATGTTTAGTAAATGCTGCTTAGGTTACATGGTTACTTAAGGGGGTCTGTGATAAAATTGAATGATCCGAGAAACAGAGTTAGGAAAATGAAAACAATTTTAGGGTGTATTCTGTCCCACTTGACTGGCTTATTATCAGCCCATCTGGCTCTGATGAGCAGTGATGTGTAAGTCTCCAAGTGTTCACACAGGTGCTCATGCCCTCAGAGTATTCCAGGGGTTCTTGTGGGAGTGAAGGAGTGGCAATGGAGTTAGTATTCCAAGCAGATTAATCTCTCTCATCAACTTGCTAATTTTCGTATTTTTTGTAATACTAGAAGGAAAAAATGCCTTAAAGCTCCCTGTGTTCTCTTATTTTTCAAATACTAATTATTCTTGAGCTTTGGTAAATCCTCTTTACTCTTACTTTTGGAAAATAGGTTCTCCCAGCTTTCACTTCTACACCTTAAATGATCAAATTACAGTTTTGTGTGGGCTTTGTTTTCATAAAATTGAAAAATTTGTATGACTAGCTTACTGTGTAGTAGAAGAAAAATGTATACAAGGTTTAAAAGGGACAGTTAACCAGTAGTTAAGAACATTTCACAAAACAGCTTTTTTGTGTGTGTGTGTGAATATTTCTGTTAAATATGTTTTGGCCACATGCTGTCGTGGGAAGTATATTGTTTTTCTTAAGTTGGATATAATTTTTATTATCTATCTGCTAAAAGCGCCTAGAAGCAGTGATATGCTATTAGCAATGAGTGTACCCTGAGACCAGATCTTGGTTTCTAAAAAACCACCTCCTGCTGAAAGAACCCAGCACTTGCAGAAATGGCTGATTCCAGGGATGGTGCAGGGAAAGTACAAACTGGAGCATCTTGTGCCAGGAAGCAAGTAAGTACTCAAACAAATGGTGAGGACATGTCAAAAGAACACAGGAATCAGCTTTATGGAGTTCTAACTTAACGTGTCTGGAACTATTTGATATCAAAATAAAATGGATTATAGAACTTACAAATAGGATTCCATATCTTAATACATAAGTAAACACATGGTTGTAAGGAGAAGCTTCTGTGTACCATGGACTGTCAACTAATAAGTTTGTAAGAATGGAAGAGAAAAATCATTTTGTAGCCATCATGGTAATGTGTTTCAAACAATCATCAGTGGATGTTAGAACTACAGAGTAGAAGCTTTATGACGAATAAGACATTTATATAATCTAAACGAATCCCTCCACAAATTACTTATTGATAACAAAGCAAGAAATGGTAACTTCACAGTAGAGAAACTCCCCCTTAACCGAGTGATCAGAGTTAATATTGCATGTATGGGACTTACTGATAAATTGTACTTCCTGGTGTGATACACGAAGGATACAATATCACTTCTGTGATATTTCTGCCCAAAATGCATAATGTTGAGTCTCATCATGCAGAAGTATCAGGCAAACCCCAACTGAGGGACATTCTGTGAAATAGCTGACTTACATTCTTCAAAAATGTTAGTGTTGTCAAAAACAAAGGCTGAGAAATTAACTGTTCCAGGTTAATGGAGACTAAAAAGTAAAGACTAAAACGCCTGAAAACAAAATGCATTGTGTTATCTTAGATCAGATCCTAGATCAGAAAAACAAAAGTTGCTAAATAAGACTTTATTCAGACAATTGGTAACATTTGAGGTCTGTAGATTAGATAATTATATTTCATCAGTGTTAAATTTCCTGATTTTGATCATTGTACTGTGATTATGTAAGTGAACGTCTTTGCTCCTAGGAGAGACATCCTGAAAGATGTGTCTATGACTTACTTTCAAAAGGGTTAGGGAAAAAATAGAGAGAGAGAAAAAGAGAGTGATAAAAGGAATTGGGCAAAATGTTGAGTTGATGAATCTGGGTGAAGGGTGTGCACGTGTTCCATATGCTATCCTTACACATTTTAAATTTGCAGTTAATTCAGAATGAAACAAATATATACGTATATACCTTTTAGTATATCTTTTCTAGACCAGAATTATTACTACACTGGAATATGTAAAACTAACCACTAAAAAGACTTAACCTTGCTTCTCCTAAATAGTTGATCCGTGAATGATATTCAGGCATGTTCAAGTAGCCTTGAAGAGAGTTTCAAAAGAGACCTGTCAGCTCTTCTCACCCTAATTAGTGTCGTAATGGTGAATGTGTGAGGGCAGTCAAGATCAGCTTCCTGAAGAGTATACTTTGAGTAACAGTCTTGTTTTTTTGTTTTTATTTTAAAGCATTATTGGTCTTAGGCCTTTTCTTTCAGATTCTGGGCCTCTGAACCTATATCATTAGTTTTCCATGTCTGTATTAATTTATAGGACCTATTCATGCTCATACTGGCAAATCTTTAATTCAGCAAATCTTTAAGTACCTCTCATGTGGGAGGATTGTATATGGAATTGTAAATGACATGCTTCAAACTACATTCTTGATTACTTTCTCCCTTCTTTCCTCTATTTCACATCCTGGGAGTCATCTCTCTCTCTTAATTTCTTTGAGTCAACAACTTTTATCAGTTCTTTTACTTAATAACTTGTACTCAGATTTTGTGGAATCTCTGAACACCTGTAATATTGAGGAGGACTCCACTAAGTTTCTCTGCACTTCCTACTTTCTGGCATAACAGGATGTTCCAGACTCGTCTTGGGCAAACTCTGGAATCAGCCGTTTCTCTTGGTTCATTTTAATGGGGATTGGTATTTAGAAACCAAGATCTGGGCAAGTTGATTCTTGAGTACTCGGTCTGCTGTTAGCCTTGTCATGTGTGTTCACCACATTTATTTTTAGCCGTTTTTAGTGGGTGGAGAGAGCCCCAAAGAACATAGTATGTGCATTCTATTGCCTTTAGTGGCGCACTGCTGGGAAGGCCTTTTTTCTCCATCTTCAATATTCCTATGCTTTTTTAAAATTTAATTTTATTTATTTATTTTTGGCTGCATTGGCTCTTTGTTCCTGCACGCGGGCTTTTCTCTAGCTGCGGTGAACGGGGGCTACTCTTTGTTGCACACGTGCTTCTCATTGCGGTGGCTTCTCTCGTTGCGGAGCACGGGCTCCAGGCGTGTGGGCTTCAGTAGTTGTGGTACGCGGGCTTCAGTAGTTGTGGTACGTGGGCTCAGTAGTTGTGGCTCGCGGGCTGTAGAGCGCAGGCTCAGTAGTTGTGGCACACGGGCTTAGTTGCTCCGTGGCATGTGGGATCTTCCCGGACCAGGGCTCAAACCCGTGTCCCCTGCATTGGCAGGCGGATTCTCAACCACTGCGCCACCAGGGAAGTCCTTCCAGTGCTTTTTGAGAAGGAGATTTATAGACCCTGGTCGTAAAGGAAGCAGATAACTCTGTGTGTTATGTATGTGTACATAAAGTTGAATGTTGATAGGAATCTATATCCCTCGATGGGTATACAGTTTTTCATCTTTCTTGGAATCATATCAAAGTGACATCTACTTTTATATACGTATTTATATTTTTCACTAACCATTTCTGTTATAGCTTTTGTTAGATTTGGCATCAAACTTGATTTCAGGTGGAATTTTAAACTTAAAAATCTTTAGTATATTTATTAGCATGAAAGCAAAATAGGATCCTTTAGTAAATTAAATTGGAAACATTGTCTCAGAGCTCACCATTTTAGGAATTTAGTTGGGCCAAAAATATTATATGTATGCGTACAAATATATACACGTATAAACTTGGGTGAATTTGGTTAAGGAAAACAGACATGGGAGGCAAAGCTAGGCAAGGGGAAGAGGTAGGAAAAGGTAGGATGTATGCCGAGAAATAGTAAGTCCCTCAGACAGTTGGATTAGAGCACTTATATAGGGAAGAAGACGAAAATAAAAGGAAAGGATAAACAACAAGGACCTACTGTATGGCACAGGGAACTATATTAAATATCTTGTAATAACTGTAATGGAAAAGAATCTGAAAAAGAATATATATGTGTGTGTATGTATAAAACTAAATGACTTTGCCGTAAACCTGAAACTAATACAATATTATAACATTATAAATCAACTATACTTCAATAAAAAGTTGTTTTGAAAAAATAAAAATAAAAGGGAAGGTTTGTACCAGGTGGTAGAAACCTTGAATGCCCAGCTAAAAATTCAGGTTATTTTCTAGCAATTCATAATAAAATCATTGCTGATAAAACCATGTCCTTTAGTGATGCTGAGAAAGGGGACACAGCATTGCCCAGCCCTCGAGGTGGGTCTTTTCCTCTCAAGGAATTAATATGTATTTGAATCATGAAGTCCTGTTTCCCGGGGAATATCTTGCAGTTATGTGTGGCAATTCGTGTTTTGTTTTCTTAAATCCATCCATTTAGTATTTACTTCTTGTTTACAACTATACTCTGAACCTTATTTTAGGAGGATGTAGCTAATAAAAATGAGGTATTAATTTACTTTTCTATCTAGGTAATGAAGCATATATGTGTATACTTTGGAGGAAGTGAAGCAGATGAGCTGGTATTTATCGAGGGCCATATACACAACCCAGTATGTAGGTAGCTTTGTTCATGCTATCCCAGTCAGTCCTCACAAACAGCTCTTACAAACAAGCAGTGGTTATCTTCTTTTATAGGCAAGGAAATTGAGGTTTTGAGGGGTCATGTCCAAGTCACATTGCTAGTAATTGTCAAGGGGGAAATCCAAAGGTGGCTCTCTCTACTTGTATGAGAATTGCCAGTCATTCGTAGTATTTTTCTTTAAGCTCTCAAAAGTCGACAGTGAAGGGATTGCTGTGCTCTTCATATATAGAAGCTTAAGGCCAGGAGGTAAAAAATGATGTGGATGGAGAGCAGTTACAAGTGATATTTACTAGCCTGCAAAAATAAGAACAGAAAATGGGCCAAGAGGAGGATTCCTTATAACCAGGCAGAAATGTCTGCTAGAATATATAGGAAAGAATCACAGCATCATAGGACTTGAGTGAATGTGAGCCTGAGGGAAGATTGGTAGCAGTGATTTTATCAGAGTGAGTCATCTGACAGCTCTAATTAGAATCACCCCCTTTATTATAGCTTAGGTCATCCATGTGCCTATTTCTAGAAAAGATTGAATCAAGACAAGTGAAACATACCTGAAGATCCTGGCCTGAACATTATAATTGACCTGGCAAGAAAGTGAGCTTCAGATTTGACAATTCGGTAGTGGTGGTGGTGGTGATGTTAGAAGTACTTAACAGTCTGTGTTTTCCTTCTACAGCATTATTTTCCAAACTTCCACAACTCCTGGAGTGGGGAGGAAATTGAAAGTATGCTTCCAGGGATCTTGGGGCATCAGCTGTAGTGATCAGGAATGTTTTTTTGAAATCTCCTCTTTTATCTTTATGCAATCTTCATTTCCATATCTATTTGTTTTAATTGAAATAAATTCTTTTATGTGTTAAATATTTCCTCACCCCCATCCTAAATTGCCTAGTAGAATTGAGAGTCTGGGAAGCTGTGCTTGTTTCACTGGCTTGGCATCTCCCACCTCTGCGCCAGGTGGGTGCCCCGTGTGAGAAGCACCATCTCCCAGGGTTTGAGCTCCCGCAGAGGTAGCACAGGTACCACACGGGGCTGCCACACCCCTGTTGACTCCCCACCCCTGTGACTCCCTCCCTTTTTGTTCCTCCAGCCTCTCACGTAGAGATTCCCTGTTTATCACACTGTCATGGTCTCTTTCTTTCACTTGATTGGCATGACCCTTATTTTAAGGGCTTCATCTCTTGATGTGTCCAACAGTTTTATTTTTGGAATTTCTTTTTCTTTTGTCTTACCAAGGGAACGTAACCAGATACATTACATCTATCTGAGTCTTGCAGGTACATATTTTTTCCTCACGAAGCTGCTTGCTATTTCACTTAAGGCACAGTTGCTGCAGATATGACATGACAGAGGGCAGGCTTAGCCTGGGTGTTGTTTGCGGCCAGTGTCTTCTGGCACTGAGTCAGCATGAAGGCCCAGCTCTGTGTGTGTGGAGCTGGGGGTGGGATGGGGGAGCAAATTGTCATCTCTGTCTCTTGGATAGGAGGGAATGAGCGCAGGTCAGCATGTACGGAAACTAATTTCAGGTCACGAGCGAGTGCCAGCTTTATGATTGTTATATATATTGTATTTTCTAGTCACTCCCAGTTGATTCCCAGCTTTTGTTACAGCCTTGACAAGAGTTGAGTGCTGTTTGGTAATTTAACAGCAGCAAGGATTTCCTTTGTAAAGTATTTTTATACCTAAATATTATATGAAAAGGATTATTGCTGATTTACTGATACTAAAGACTTGGTTCACGTTAAGCCCTCAAGTCCTTTGTTTAGGGCATCATTTGGGTCCAACCTGTTTTCTTCTCCTGAAACCCTATTGTCCACCTTGAACTGGTCTAATTTTGCTTGATCCCATGTTTCCCCACTGTCCCTCTGCAGAACCATCTTTTGTACCAATGCAATTGCATTTCTTTCTTTTGAATGACATCCACTACAAAAATAGCTTTTTTACATAGGCCTTGCAGATTTCAAAATCTTTTTTTTTTTTTTTTTTAACGTGTCTTTGTATCTTCAGAACTATTCTATGAGATAGACATTTTGGGGATTGTTATTACCCATTTTATGAATGAAAAAAGAAGATACCAGTGGCTGTGACTTGCAACTTCATGCAAAGCCTCAGGTCTGTGGGGTTTCAATCTGCTGAACCATTCTGCTTCAGTACCCTAGTTTCTAGAAACATTTTCTGAAAGTCTTCCAGTTTTCCTGAAAGTGGGAAGAATTTATTATGTAGGTTGAGTTGTTTACAGAGAAGATAGCTTTAAAATATTTCAGGATTTTTTTGATTTTAAGTTTTAAATTCAAGGAAGAAACAATGAGGTTTCTGAATTTCCAAATAGGACTGGTTCCGATATTAGGCAGATTAAAGATATTTACTTCCTGAAAACAAAGCAGACAGAGTCAGAGAAGACAGATAGTGGCTAAGGTTTCCATTATTCTCTTTATTTCTGGGAATAGTGTTTTATGGCCCCTTTGTTGAAATATTGTGAGACCGTCATGGGTGGAAGAGTCACACTTTGTGGTTCTTAGTAGGAATTTCTGTGTCCATGAGGTTTCTCAAAAGTAATATTAGAGGTCCTCTAGCTATGTGAGAGTTTTTGAAAATCTAATAGAAATGGTACATTTCCATGAGGTAAAGCCATGAATCTTAAAATGCCAAGCTTCTTTACTTTTGGCTGGAATTTAATAAACCTGGTTAGAAGCTCTGGTTGGCAGCACATGGCCTAACCAATTAATTATTTTTGAGAGTTGTCATTTGTAGACAAAGAGTCCATGAGGAGAGAAAATAATCAAGTGACTGGTCTCCTGACAGTTGGAGTCTGAGATCTGTGCTGCAGTGATGGAGGGTGTCCACCAGGGGGTACCAAGGATTTGCTTAACTGTTGGCTCCCCAGCTAGTTAGTGCCTGGACCACCTGAAGCCCGTTTAACCTCCCCCCACCCCACCTCCACCTTGTAAACTGTGGCTCAGCTGCAGCCATCCCCTCAGCGCTGCTGCTGCTCTGTATCAGGGTCTCACCACATTTTGCCTGCAGTGAAGGCTGTGGGTGTTGTCTCCTCTCCTGGATGGGAAGCTTCTTGAGAGCAGCACCAGCTGCATTTACTTTAAAGCTTATTCCTTTCGGTATTTCCAGCAGTGCCGGGCGCAGGACCTCTGAGCTGCAGTGTTGAGTTAACATCTGTTGGTGATCTGTGGGCTAGTTGTGACCCTCCATCGTGTTCACTTTCAGTATGTTTTTTTGTCTTGAAGGGCATGTTTATTTTCCCAGCCGCATAAATGACTTGCTGGAGGGGGTTGTGTAGTTTCATAAACCTTACTCTAAACTGCACCCTGACCAACCACTTTCACTAACTTCCAAGGCAGTTATAGAGATCATTCCTGTGGAATGATGGGTCTTCCCCGCAGCCCTGCAGTTGGCCTTGGCGGTGGGACTTCCCTGCGTGTTAGGCAGCAGATGGCCTCGGAGTTGTTAGGCTGTGCGCCGTGTAGGTAGGAGCTTGGGAAAAGCAGAAGAGAATCCTCTGTAGCTCTCATCCCTCTGCCTTATCTGGGCTCCCAGTGGGGCCTCCCACAGCAAGCGGGTTTGGCCTGGGAGGGAGGCCTCTTGCCGAGGAAGGGCGGGCCCGGGAGGAGCAGTAGTACCCCAAGCTTATTGTAGTTAGATTGTGTCATTTTATTGGAGACCATTAAGGAAGTGGACATTCATTTTTTTTCTTTTCCAGAAAATAGATAATGGCTTCTAAGCCAATTGGAAGGAAATTTGAAAAGGTTTCATAACAGTGTTATTTCATTATTGCAGCCAACCTACACAGGCAACCAAGTTGTTTTCAGGCCTGACCCTGGCTCTGGCTTTTTCGTTGTGTGGATACCTTTCCAAAGTGTTTGATTTGATGACACATTCAGAAGTTCTGTGTTTGAGAGCAGACCCAAGAGTGTGCAGAACTCTGAGCAAACAGCATTTACATTTACCTAATGTAATTTAAAAAATGAGCCACAGTCTAGGTGATACTGGAGATGGTAATACTGATGTGGTGTGTCTGGGTGCTTCTTGAAAGGCTGTTTGTTTAGCTCCCTAGTGAATTTGGTAAACTAAGGCCATATTTTTATTTCTAGAGCTGGGAGTTCCCCAAGCTGGCCGTTTTGACCTTTGAATGTTAGAAGCACCAGAAGTTCTGATTATGAGACAGAGAGAAGGTGACAGCTTTTCTTGTCCATTAAAAAACCCAGGACTCACTCCTGACATCCCTTTGTCCTACAGACGGAGCAGAGAATGGGACCCCTGCTCTTTGGGGTGGCATTGCTTTAAAGACGATCAGAATCTACCTGTTAAATGCTCATCTTCTCTGTGAATCTGTGTCTTGGTTTATTATTACCTTTGGCAGCTGAATTTAAATCCACTGGGGGTGGGGTGGGGTAGTTTGTAAGTACATTTTCAGAAATGCATCTTAAAGCTTTTCAGGAAAAATTTGGGACCTGCTAGTGCAGATTAGCATTGCAAATATGGCTGCTTTGCTTTTAGGTGATCGGCGAGGACAATGTGGCGGTGCCCTCCCACCTCTACAAGGTGATCCTGGCGCGCAGAAGCCCGAGGTCTGCTGAGCCCCTGGCACTAGGGGCCTTCGTGGTGCCCAACAAGGCCATTGGCTTCCAGCCCCAATTAAGTGAGTTCCAGGTGAGCCTGCAGGAGCTGGAGAAGTTGTCAGGACTGGTGTTTTTCCCTCATCTGGATAGGACTAGTGACATCAAGAACATCTGCTCGGTGGACACCTGTAAGCTCCTGGATTTCAGGGAGTTCACTCTGTACCTGAGCACAAGAAAGATTGAAGGAGCCCGATCGGTACACAGACTGGAAAAGGTCATGGAAAATTTGCAGAACGCAGGCATTGAACCTGATGAGGAGTTCATGACTCGCTACGAGAAGAAACTGGAAGAACTTAAAGCTCAGGAGCAGTCAGGAGTCCTGGAGGGAAAGTCCTCGTAGTTCACGTCTCAGAAGCGTGATGTCATCTGTAATGAAGCAGGTGCGGCCTCTTCAGATACTGTATTTTAGTGGCTTTGTTTTAAAATGATGGAATCCTAAATTTTAGACTAAATTTCTCATCAAAAGATGTCAGATGTTTTGGTTGGTATTTTATTTGACGTGGGAAACTAAGGAAACTGTTAATGCCTGCAGATCACAGGCTGGTCTTGTGTCAAGTTAACAGGAGGGCTGTGTCTGCGGGATGACGCTGTGTGCGTGTCCCTCTGGATGTATTGTATGTGAAGGCGTTCTATTTTCTGCCTCCAAATCGTACAGTGTCTTTGATTTATCTGCTCAGCCTTCTTGGAACCCAAGATTGTACGTTTTCTTTCCCTTGGACTTGAGTTGGTCTTAGAGATGGCTTTTAGATAACCTCTATGAATTATCCTGACCACATGTATTATATATTTGTTTCTTGTTCCTCCTCTCATGGACCTGCTGTTCCTCCTCTTCTGTTATGCAAAAGCACTCAACAACTACATTTTCTGCTCACTTAGTGTGTTCTGTATACTAAGCTAAGTGCTTCACATGTACTATCCTACAACTACCCTCTGAGGGAAATACCACTATCCTCATTTTACCCATGAGGAAATTGAGGCTTAGAGAGCTGAAGTATTTTGCCCAAGGCTCATCTTCCCAAAGAAGTAATCCACAAGGAATGAGGCATATAACATGGGGTACATTAAAATCTTCCCTGACACAGAGGCTCAAAGACATACTTCTGTGGGTGTCTGTGATCCTGGGGCCTGCTTGGTAAGAGGGCTCTGGTTTCCTGTCTGCAGTCGAGCCATAGGGACTTTAATGTTCTCTGACTTGAACTCTCCTAAGTTCTTTGGGAAGAAACAATCACAGGTATTTGAACGTTAGAGGACAGTGCTTTATGGGGCTTACCTGAGTCCCTACTTGCCTTCAGAAATGCAATTCTTCTAGTGACTGGCTGGTGCCGAATTGACGTGTTTCTTGCTTTGCAGATGGGCTTTTTGTGAATCTCTGCCCGCAGATTCACCAGCTCATGGCTTGCTCGCCTTTGTGCCTGCCTACCTGGTTGGCCCAAAGACCCAAAGACAGTTACCCCTGGGGGAAACAGTGGCTGTTTTTCTGAGCCAGATCTCTAGATTTGGGTTTACGTGGAATCCTTTCATGGGCTGTCATAAGTGCAGGCAGTAAAATATCTTCAAATAGAGCACAGGAACTTGTCTGACTGTGTCCTATCAGTACTGTCTTTCCAAGTGGTGTTACCAGAACAGTTTTTGTGGTGTTTTTGTGTTTGTCTCTAACAGACATGCCAAGGTGTTAAGATAAAGGTAAGATGAGAATGGTTGATCTTGTTCTGCTTTATTTGGGTAAACAAGAAGTTGGGGGGTCAGAACACTTCAGCCCGGTTAATACTGGCCTGTTTTATCTCACTGTTCCCCAATTAGCTTGTGCCGGTCTTTTTCTTCTCAGGGAGAAAGAGCCAAAATGTCACTGTGACCAAAAATATCTGTTACTTTCTCTCCTTGTTGGAGAGGTGACAGTGGGGTCTGGGTGTTTTTCCAGGAGCCCGAGGGCGGCTCTGTGGGAGGGGTCCTACTGCCCGTCTCCAGAGGTGAGTCCCCGTCCGCTGTCCCCCGGGCCTGTCACTACGTTCTCCTCTGACCTGAATTTCCAGCAGCCTTGGGGTTATTCCCATGCTGTTCTCACTCCTGTGCCTCCACCTCGATGGTAGAAAGTCTTGATTTTTAGATCAGTAAATTAAAGTGTCTTAACACATTTTTAGTTCCTATGAAAAATGCTACCTAGTCATTGTGAAAAAGACATAACTACTTATAATAAAAAAAAAAATGCAGTCTCCCAATCCTCATTATTATATGTAGAAGTTTTGTTGGTATACAACAGGTGATACTTGAATTGTTGTCTCAACACTTCCACTAAGAGTCCCTCCAAAACAAACTGAAATGTAAACACTGGGTAGAGCTCAGGACTTTCCTCTGGATCAGATCACTTCCGTCTCCCCCGCGGGACTGTTGAGTACTTGGACTCAGACGCAGCAGAGCCCTAGGCCTCCCCCCAGCATCAGGTGTGTCCCTCTGGTCAAAGAAGCACCTCGTTACTGACCTGAGCCAATCACCATCCAGCCGGGCCCTCTCCGGGTCCTGCCGCGGTCTCAGGCTGCACCTGGGACTCTGCCTTCCACTCTGTTTATGCTCAGGGAGCCCCTGGTCTGAGGGAGGCTGTTGAGGGAGAAGGACCAGGCTTCGGGGGCTCTGCTGCTGGGATCCCCCTCTGGGGGCGAGAGACTCACTCCCTAATCTCTCTCCACCTGCAGTAACATCTTTATTTCGAGACTTCAGGCTCTTTGGTCTATGGATTGAGACTATTTCGCCTATATCGTATGCAGCAAAGGGGGGCCTTCCACAAGTGGCAAAGGTAGGATGGGTGTGCTAGCCCCTTAAATACCTGTGAGTGTTTCTGCCCTTGTGCCTCCATCTTCAAACGACTGAAAACCTCCGTCCCTCCTTCAGGACTTAGGATAGAGCCAGCAGGAGATACAGAGTCTGATCTTGAGGGAATGAATGGCTTCCTACAGAGCTGGGCTCAGCCCACAGCCCTGCTCTTGGAGTGACTGTGAGTATTACCATGTCGCCTGTGTTCCCTGCCTTGATCGTGAGTCCATAAATGTCATTGGCGTTAACATGACAAATCTCAAATTTCCTGTCAGCAGCCCATCCGCAACTCCAGGGTCTGCTGTTCTGTTCCCTGCTAACTCCCTCCCATGTCCACCCTGTGTGCCCTTCCCCTTTCTGGGCCCTCACTCTCCTCCCTGAGCCTCTAATTCATTCTGGTGGAGTTGGTCAGGGGTGGCGTCACATCGACCACGGAACCCCTGCTCTTGCCCACATCCATGCCCAGCCTCTCCATCTGGCCTGCTTTTCTGGATGTCGTATGGAGATGGTCTATCAGGGGATCCAGTGCTGCTTTTCCAGTCCACCCCCACCTCCAGGGACCAACCCTCAGGTCATCAGAGGGCCAAGTGGGATGTACCACACTCTGTATAATTTGAGGCAGGGGACATGGGGTGCTTGGATGGGCTTCTTTTCCATGTTCTTGAACTTGACAGTTTGGCCAAGGACTGGTCCCCTCTGAGTGCACAGCACCTCTAGGGGTCAATGTGGCCTAATGCCACACTGCTGGGACCTCGCCCGAACGCAGAGCCTCAGTAGGCAGGCTCTCAGGCTAGATGGTACAGGAGGGGTCATCTTGTCCAGTGCGCCTCATGTTTGGCTCATGTCAGAGTAGCCTAGGGAGTTTAATCCGCCCCCCCTCCAATCTTATTTTGAATAATTTCAAGCTTTCAGAAAAGTTGAAAGTGCAGTGAATGAATGCCCTCCCTCAATATTGTGTCTCATTGGTGTTCTTTTCTTGAACCATTTAAAAGTAAATCATTGTCTAAAAAAAAGTAAGTTGTAGATACAGCACTTCACTTTTTTTGTTGTTTTTTTACTTTATTTTTTTTAAATTGAAGTATAGTTGATTTACAATGTTGTATTTCTGCTGTACAGCACAGTGATTCAGTTACACATATATATACATTATTTTTTTATATTCTTTTCCATTATGGGTTTTTAAAAAAATTTATTTAATTTATTTTTGACTGCATTGGGTCTTCGTTGCTGCACACGGGCTTTCTCTAGTTGCGGCGAGCGGGGGCTACTCTTCGTTGTGGAGCACGGGCTTCTCATTGCGGTGGCTTCTCTTGTTGCAGAGCACAGGCTCTAGGTGCGTGGGCTTCAGTAGTTGTAGCACATGGGCTCAGTAGTTGTGGCTCGCAGGCTCTAGAGTGCAGGCTCAGTAGTTGTGGCACACAGGCTTAGTTGCTCCGTGGCATGTGGGATCTTCCCGGACCAGGGCTCGAACCCGTGTCCCCTGCATTGGCAGGTGGATTCTTAACCACTGCACCACCAGGGAAGCCCTCCATTATGGTTTATCATAGGATATTGAATATACTTCTCTGTGCTATACAGTAGACCTTGTTGTTTATCCATTCTATATATAATAGCTTACGTCTGCTAACCCCAACCTCCCACTCCATCCCTCCCCCAACCCCCTCCCCCTTGGCAACCACAGGTCTATTCTCTATGTCCATGATTCTGTTTCTGTTTCGTAGGTTCATCTGTGTCATATTTTAGATTCCACATATAAGTGATATCATATGGTATGTTTCTCTGTCTGACTTCACTTACTATGATAATCTCTAGTTGCATCCATGTTACTGCAAATGGCATTATTTTGTTCTTTTTTATGGCTGAGTAGTATTCCATTGTCTGTATGTACCACATCTTCTTTATCCATTCATCTGTTGATGGGCATTTAGGTTGCTTCCATATCTTGGCTATTGTGAATAGTGTTGCATTGAACATTGGGGTGCATGTATCTTTTCGAATTAGAGTTTTCTCTGGATATATGCCCAGGAGTGGGATTGCTGGATCATATGGTAGCTGTATTTTTAGTTTTAAAAGGAGCCTTCATACTCTTCTCCATAGTGGAGAATTAATTATTAAATAGAATAGGTCCCCAATGAATCATCCATCCTGCTTGCCAAGTACTCTTTGGGCCACATGTAGGAGGCCTGAGGGCCAGCCAAGGAGGTGGCCTTGAGGAGGCCTCTTGACTCTCGTGGCACCTTCCTTGTCCTAGTCAGAGACCAGAGGCGCCTCCACCCACTCTTGGGTGCTCTGTCCCCCAATTTTGCATCCAAAATTGCTCCCAAGTTTCTCACCCTCCACTGTCCCCATCCTAGTCCAAGCCCCGTCATCTCTCCCTACAGAGACCACCTGACCTGTTTCCCCTCATCTATTCTTATGCCCCACAGATCTTTCCCTCATAGCAAGAGGTGGGATCTTTCTAAAGTACAAACCCAGATGGCAACCGTGCCCCTCCCCGCAAATAATAAAAAAGCAAGTACAACAAGGCACCTCTTTGTGTGCCCCTGGGTCACGTCCACACTCCGCTCCTGGCTCCCCCTCACTCCCATGCCAGCCACGTGGGCCATCTTTCCCTTCTGGACCAGGCTGCGACCCTTCCCTCTCTCTGCCTGGCAACACCCACCTCAGTCAACACAAATGCCATGTCTTCATCAGAGGTCTTCCCTGATGCCGCCCCTGGATATTCGTACTCGTTGTACTTTGTCCCACCCCACACCCTCACTGTTTTGTAATTATAAAGAGCCCTGGTTTGTGGATTTTGAGGTTAGTGTCTGTCTCCCCAGGATGACCTTGAGTTCCATGAGGGCATGGGCCTCCTCTGTTTGTGCTCACTTTTTTAACTCCAGAACCTGGGAGATGTTCAGCACATGTTTGCTAAAGGAAGAATGGACAGATGCCTCGGTTTCCCCAGCTGGTCCCGTGTGTAGGCTGACATCACTTAGCAGGAGTGAGGGAGTGAGGTAAGGGATCCCTTTGGCTCCGGGGCCTCCTGTCACTCGCGCCTGGGGAGTCCCGCTGCCATCAGGCCCGCAGGCCAGGCTGTGGCCCCACTGCTCCGTTTTTATCTATCCTGCAGACGTCAGAGTCTCTACAGGAGGAGGAGGGTGGTCACGCAGCAGCTGGGGCTGGCGGGAAGGAGACACATGGGGCCAGGTGGTCTTCAGCTGGGGCACAGGAGCAGAGAAATTGGCACGGGGGGCTCTGCAGCAGGTGGGTGGCGAGGGCTGGGCGGGCTGCCCATAATCGAGGGGCTGACAGTGGGCGTAAAGAGCCCGCTTAGTGCAAGTGGAGGACTGGGGGTGGGAAGGCCAGAGCTTCAGCCCCCGACCCAGCCGTTCCTCTGGCCTCTGCTAGTCTCCCTGCTCTGGGCTTCTAGAACCCCCAGGCCCCCAGCCCCTGTGACGCCCTCCACTCCCCCAGCCTCCCTGTCCCTCAGCTCCCCAGTCGCCACCTGTGGCCCGTCCTGCCAGTGGCCTGGGCCCTGCTGGCCAGCCCCCTTCTCTCATCACCTCCTCCTACTCCCTGTGGCACCCTGGCACCAGGCCCAGGTCTGTGTGGACTGATTTCCCAACACTCCTGTCCTCCCTGCCCCACAGCCCCAGGGAGGGACTCCCTTGGGGATCCGGCTTCCCCCAGAGGTCAGGTGCGGGGAGGATGGGGCTGACGGAGGGCCTGGTCCACCCCGAGCTCTGGAGCTGAGCTAGGGAGAGGACGTGGAGGGAGAGGAGGGCATGCGGGGCCACTGCGGGGCAGGGGATGCAGTCCCTGAAAGGCCACACTACCTCCCCACTTTCCTTGGTCTTGCCTGGCGCCATCTGCCCTTCCCAGCTCTTCCTCAGTCTTCACTGTCCCCTCTGGTCCTTCCAGCTTCTCATGGTCCCTCTCATTGGTGACTGAGGAGCTGGGGCCTAGGCCATTCTGTGCGTCAGGAAGGACGGGCTGCGGGGAGCTTTCTGCTGCATTGTGTGTGTAACTAGTGTCCCGGGGGTGGGTGGCTATTGGGGGGTGCTCCTAGGTGGAGGACCTGTGAGGGGTGTGTCAGTAAACAGAGAGCAGTTCAGGAAATCATTGGATGTTATTGTGGAAGGGACTTAGAGATTGTCCTTAACCATTTACAGATGAAAACACAGGGCTCTGGAAGAGGGAAATTGGATTGGCATGAACAAGTCACATGGGGGCTGGTAATCATGCTCATCATTATCATGCTGGGTATTTATTAAGTGCTTACTGTGTACTAGGGATTATTGTAAATTTTTTGTGTTTTAGTTTATACAATCCTCACACTACGCTAGGAGGTAAGTATTGTCATGCCCATTTTACAGATGAGAAAAGGGAGACTAGAACAGTGAGGTCAGTTTCTCCAGATGGTACAGCAAGCCCATGCAGAGCGATGGAATGTTGTCACACTGCACAGGGAGTTTTGCTCCTTCAGATGGTGACATATGTATTAATATAGAAAGCATTTCTTTAGAGCTCCTTAAAAACAATAGCAGACATTTCACCAAAGAGGATATAGGAATGGCTAATAAGCACATGAAAAGATGCTCAACATCATTTGTCATCATCAGTCATCAGGGAAATGCAGATTAAAATTACAGGATACACCCACGCAATTGGCTAAAATTAAAGGAAAAAAAAAAGACAATTCCAAATGTTGGCATGGATATGGAGCAACTGGAACTCTCATTGCTGGTGGGAATGAATGATGAACAACCACTTTGGAAAATATTTGACAACTTCTTATAGAGTTAAACATACACTGATCAGATGAAACTGATTAGTTGTCCCCTGAAACTAAATTTCTAGGCATTTACCCAAGAGATAAAAACATATGATCACACAAACACAAGTACACAATGTTGATAGCGGCAGCTTTATTCCTGATGGCAAAAAACTATAAACAACCCAAATGTCCAGTCCATCAACTATTGAATGCAAAACTAACCATGGTACATCCATTTAATGGAGTACCTCTCAGCAATAAAAAGGAACAAATCAACACAGGCGGCAACATGGATGAGGCTCAAATGCATTATGCTAAGTGACAGCAGCCAGACACAAAGGCTACATGCAGTATTATTCCATTCAAATGAATGCTCCAGAAAACAGAACTACAGGAACAGAAAACACCTCAGTGGATTCCAGGGACTGGGGTTGGGAAAGGGGTTGAATGTAAAGGAGCATGAGGACGTGATGGAAATATCTGATATCTTGATTTTGGTGGTGGTTATACTGCTTATACATTTGTCAAAACTCACCACACTGTGCATTTAAAAAGGGTGAATTTTGGGACTTCCCTCGTGGTCCAGTGGCTAAGACTCCAAGCTCCCAATGCAAGGGGCCCAGATTTGATCCCTGGTCAGGGAACTAGATCCCACATGCTGCAACTAAGAGTTCGCATGCCACAACTAAAGATCCCACACACGGCAACTAAGACCCAGCGCAGCAAAATGAATAAATATTAAAAAAAAGAAAGAAAGAAACAAGGGCTAAGATCTTAAAAATAAAAAGGGTGAATTTATTACGTGTAAATTATACCCCACAGAACCTGATCTAAGTATACAAACAGTGGCTGGAGAGGATAGAAAGTACGATGGTCATTCTTGCCTCATTGCGAAAGTGACATCCGAGGAAAGAGGGGAGCCATGCACTCTCTGGGAGAAGACTGTGTCAGAGAGGGAACAGCCACTGCTGAAGCCCTCAGGTGAGGCGTGCACGGCCTGGGCAAGAGCCAGCAAGGAGCTGGTGTGGCTGAAGTGGAGTAAGAGCCGGGGTTGTAGACGGGTTCAGACAGGCCCTGGGGAGCGGGGTGCATTGGGGGGCTGCAGAGGGCTCAGGCTGTTCTCTGAGTGCGATGGGGGCCACTCGGGGGTTCTGTGCAACTTGCCTTTTAATAGACGCCACTGGCTGCTGTGTTGAGAACGGTCTGGGCCAGGGACCAACCAGGAGGCCTTTGTAAGAATCCAGGCAAGAGGCGTTGGTGGCTCAGACCAGCATGGCAATGGTGGTGTTGAGGAGTGGTCGGATTTGGGATATATTTTGAAGGCAGAGCCGGCAGGATTTCCTGCTGGATTGGATGTGGGGTGTGTGAGAGAGAGGAGGTAGGGATGATGCCAGGGTTTTTGGCCTGCGCAGCTGGAGCTCCAGCTGAAAACCCCATGGGGGCTGTTACCTGTCCCTGGGGCCTGTGGCTGAAGTCAAGACAGACACGGGGGAGGGCTCGGCCCTGCTCCCGGCTCTGGGGCTCAGGGGATGGGCTGCCCGTACTGGGTATTCCATTACCCTTTATTTATTGGCCTTATTGGCTTTTGTCATTTCCTCGTTGTCTCCTGTCTGGAGAGAAGACTATAAATGTGATGGATTGATACAGGATACAGGAGGCCCAATTATCTCTGTCGAGCCGGCCTCTCCTCTTGGTCAAGCCCTCCCCGTTCTCTGTCTTTGCAGCACCTCCCATAGCCTTGCAGGCAGAAGCAGCCTGGTCCCTGGCTGTCCAGGAAGAGGGAGTGCAGCCCAACAGGGTGAGTGGCAGACAGACGGTCCCCAGGAGACACGGCTCCAAGAGCAAATACAGGAGGCAAGCTCAGCCCCACGGAGGCCGGGCCGGAGGACAGCGGGGTGGGAGGGCAGGACGTACCGCCGCCGGTCAGCCCACACCCGGGGAGGGGGGCTCTGCTTCGACTTGCACGCCTTTCTGGAATCCGAGCTGGCGCCTCCCTCCACGAACGCTGGGGTGATGGGGCTTTTCTCTCCGGCAGCAGGTGCCTGGCAGCTGCCCGTGGATGCCAGCCCCGTGAACTGGCCTGGGAGGAAGTGCTTGTCGGAGTGGTGATTGTACGTGCTGGGCTTGGGCTTGGCCTGTCCCTGTCCCCTGCCCTTCAGGCTGACTTGGGACACCCACAGGAGAGCGGCGCCTTGGGTGGGGGCCCCCGGGGTCCCTCTGGGGTCCCCCCAGGATCCCCTGAGACAGAGCTTGGCAGCTGCCAGGCTTTGAGTGTCATTTCTGGACCAAACCCCTCGGCCCCCACCTCGGGCCTGTCTGCCTGCCTCTGTCCCTGGGAATGTCCTGAGGCCCCTGGTCCAGGGCGGTGGGGACAGGAAGCCTGAGGTTCCTTCTTAGGATTTCAGGCATCTCCCTGTGGTCACGCCCTGCTCGCTCCCCAACACGGACCCTGGTTACTGTGCCTTGAGCGTGCATGTGTGTGAATCCGCACCTGCCTCTCCATGTAGGCGAGGATCTCATGTAGGTGACGTCCTTCCAGAAGAACAAAGAGTGGAAGGTGGGACTGGGGGTGAGAATAGGAGCCGGGGACCTAAGAGGACAGAAGGGCAGGAAGGATTCAAATGGAGGAGAGGATCCAGGTGAACCAGTGGACGGTGAACGGCTGGGTTGAGGGGGTGTCTCTTGTGCCAGCATTCCGGGGCTGCTCTCTGTGCCAGGCACGGGGCGGGGGCCAGAGAGTGTGGTGCGAGCGGGCCGGCCTGGCCTTCCCCAGCCCTCAGGCAGCGCACAGGACGGTGCGCTGGAGGGGTGTGCAGGCGGGGCAGGAGACACAGTCCTGCGGCTTCCCCAGCCCATCCGCCGTGGCCTTTGGCATCTCCTAGCTCTCGGCCGCTGCCCGCTCTGTCTCCGCCTGTAGGAGTGAGTGCCTGTGCTGTCTCCCTGCCCCTCCCAGCCTCCCAGCACTGAGTCTCGAGGCCGTCAAGGCTGAGGCGGAAGAGCGGCTGGCACGGGGCAGGGAGCAGCCAGGGCCCTGGCCCCAGGGTGAGAGCTGACGTCTGTCCGGGAGCATCTCTCTCCCTGCCAAGGGCTGAGATCCTGAGCTGCATGCCTTCCTTCTGACACAGGAGCCGGCATCCGTCCCTCATGGAACCTGGACCCCAGCCTCACCCCAGAGTGGCCGGGTGACAGCTGTGGCGGTGTGGTGACCGCAAGGGCCTCTCTTGCCTCCCTCCAGATGCGCCTGACACCTCCCAGGCCACTTCGGGTAGCTACGGAGACCCACACAAGGGGCCCCACACCCAGAATCCAAGTTTTGGCTTCAAGAACAGTGAGGAGCTCCTGCACTGGCCCATTCCAAGCGGTAGTGACCTGGAGCGTGTCAGAGGGGAGGCCTGGCCCTTTACTGCTTATGGTGAGTGCCCCAGCCTCCCCCACCTCCACGGGCTCCACAAAGGGTTACTGAGCCACTGCCGCGTGCCAGCCGCTGAGCGAGGGACTGGCCGCAGTGCTGAGTAAAGCGCACTTAAACCCTGTCCTCATGGTTTTGTTTTGCTTTTAATTCTTACTTTACGTGGGAGCACTGTATAGTTGATTAACAATGTTCTGTTAGTTTCAGGTATACAGCAAAGTGATTTGGTTATACATACACCTGTACCTATTCTTTTTCAAATTCTTTTAAGGTTATTACAGAGTATTGAGCAGAATTCCTGTGTTATACAGTAGGTCCTGGTTGATTATCTGTTTTATATACATTAGGGTGTACATGCTAATCCCAGCCTCCTCGTTTTTCCCTTTCTCCACCTTTCCCCTTTGGTAACCATAAGTTTATTTTCTAAGTCTGTGAGTCTGTTTCTGTGTTGTAAATTAGTTCATTTATATCATTTTTTTAAAGATTCCACACATAAGTGATATCATGTGATATTTGTCTTTCTCTGTCTGACTTACTTCACTTAGTATGATTAGGTCCATCCATGTTGCTGCAAATGGCATTATTTCATTCTTTTTTATGGCTCAGTAATATTCTATTGTCTCTATGTACCACATCTTCTTTATCCATTCATTGGTAGATGGTCATTTAGGTTGCTTCCATGTCTTAGCTATTGTAAATAGCTACAGTGAACATTGGGGTGCATGTATCTTTTTTTTTTTCTTTGTTTTTTTTTGGGGGAGGCACGCCAGGCGGCATGCGGGATCCTAGTTCCCTGACCAGGGATCAAACCCACGCTGCCTGCTGTGGAAGCGCGGAGTCTCACCCACTGGACTGCCAGGGAAGTCCCTGTATCTTTTCAAATTATGTTTTTTTCTGGATATATGCCCAGGAGTGGAATTGCTGGATCATATGGCAACTCTATTTTTAGCTTTTGAGGAATCTCCATACTGTTCTCCATTGGCTGAACAAATTTACATTCCCACCAACAGCGTAGGAGGGTTCCCTTTTCTCCACATCCTCTCTAGCATTTATTGTTTGTAGACTTTTTGATGATGGCCACTCTGATGCAAGGTGACACCTCGTTGTAGCTTTGACTTGCATTTCTATAATAATTAGGGATGTCGATCATCTTGTCATGTGCTTTTTTTTTTAAACAGTGTGAGTGAAAGTTACCTCTTGAAATTGGCTTTGTGACAGTCTTCTTTTTGGATTACCTCCCCCAGGACATTTCTAGAGGGCAGGTATCATTTACAGCCCCACAGGCCTTGTTAATATGAAGTGCCCATGAGAAACAGTTTTAAAGTTGTTGTTAACGGAAACGGCCCCAAGGCGGCAGGATTTCTTCATGCCCAGCTTGGTTACTCCGGCAACCAGAGCCTTGGAAAGTCAAAAGTTGTGTTTGGGGATTGTAAATTACAACGGAATGTGCCAGAAGAAATACCCAAGGGGGTTGTGTCTCATTACTTCCTCCCCCTTACCTTTCACCTCCGGGTAAAATCCCAACCCCTGCAAAACTGCTTTGCTGAGTGTGCTGTTGTCCGGAGGCGGGGCGACTCCAAGCAAGGAGGCTGGAGGTGGGAAGCCCACCACCAGAACACGTGGAGACCAGGTGACTTTTCAAAGCTCTTACAGCCCTGAGGGTCCACCATTCTTTGGTTGCATTAGGCTTTGTTTAGCTGTAAGAGGACCCGCCTGGATCTAGAAATTGTGATCCCATGCAGAGGGGACCAGACACTACAGGTCCAAGGGGGGCTAATTTGCTGGTGCATCCTCCCCAGCTCCCTCAGCCCCAGGACAGTCCAGCCATGAGAGCAAAGCCGGCTCAGGCTCCATTGATGTGACACCAGCCCGGGTCACTGAGGCCAGAGAGGAATATAGTAGGCATTTCTTTTCTTTTAATTTAATTTTTACTTTATTTTGGAGTACAGTTGATTTACAATGTTGTGTTTGTTTTAGGTATTCAACAACTTGATTCAGTTATACATAGATGTATATCTATTCTTTTTTTGGATTATTTTCCCATATAGGTTATTACAGAGTGTTGAGTAGAGTTCCCTGTGCTATACTATAGGTCCTTGTTGATTATTTTATATATATTGCGGTGTGTATGCTAATCCCAACCTCCTCATTTATCCCTTTTCCCCATCTTCCCTTGTGGTAACCATAAGTTTGTTCTCTAAGTCTGTGAGCCTGCTTCTGTTTTGTAAATTAGTTCATTTGTATCAACTTTTGGATTCCACCTCTAAGTGATATCATGTGATGTTTGTCTTTCCCTGTGTGACTTACTTCAGTTAGTATGATCATCTCTAGGTCCATCCATGTTGCTGCAAATGGCATTATTTCATTCTTTTTAATGGCTGAGTAATGTTCCATTGTCTATATGTACCACATCTCATTTATCCATTCATCTGTCGATGGACATTTTGGTTGCTAGTGTTTTGGCTATTGTAAAGAGTGCTGCAGTGAACATTGTGGTGCGTGGGTCTTTTTGAATTATGGTTTTCTCTGGATATTCACCCAGCACTGGGATTGCTGGATCATCTGGTAGCTCTATTTTTAGTTTTTAAAGAAACTTCCATACTGTACTCCATAGTGGCTGTTACCAGTTTCCACTCCCACCAGCAGCTTAGGAGGGTTCCCTTTTCTCCACACCCTCTCCAACTGCTGTTGTTTGTAGACTTTTTGATGATGGCCATTCTGACTGGTGAAAGGTGATACCTCTTTGTAGTTTTGATTTCCATTGCTCTAATAATTAGTGATGTTGAGAATCTTGTCTTTTTTTTTTTAATTAATTAATTAATTATTTATTTTTGGCTGGGTTGGGTCTTCGTTTCTGTGCGAGGGCTCTCTCCAGTTGTGGCAAGCGGGGGCCACTCTTCATCACGATGCGTGGGCCTCTCACTATCGCGGCCTCTCTTGTTGCGGAGCACAGGCTCCAGACGCGCAGGCTCAGTAGCTGTGGCTCACGGGCCCAGTTGCTCCGCGGCATGTGGGATCTTCCCAGACCAGGGCTCGAACCCGTGTCCCCTGCATTGGCAGGCAGACTCTCAACCACTGCGCCACCAAGGAAGCCCCCTTGTCATTTTTTTTTAAAACAGTGTGTTCCTGGGTTGTAAATTGAGTGGAATGTGCCAGAACAAACACCCGAAGGGTTGTGTCTCATTACTTCATCCCCCTTACCCTTCACCCCTGGGGCAAATCCCAACCCCTGGAAAACCACTTTGCTGAAGGTGCTATTGTCCAGAGGTGGGGTGACCCTAAGGAAGAAGGATGGAGGTGGGAACCTTCCCAGCAGGAGATGTGGAGACCAGGTGACTTTTCAAAGCTCTTCCAGCCCTGAGAGTCCACCACTCTTTGAGTGAGTGTACTGGGCTTGTTTTAGCTGTAGGAGGGCCCGCCTGGATCTGGAGATTGTGGTCCCGTGCAGAGGGGACCAGACACTACAGGTCCAAGGGGGGCTCATTTGCTGGCACATCCTCCCCAGCTCCCTCAGCCCCAGGACAGTCCAGCCTTGGGACCCAAGCCTCCTCAAGCTCCAGGGATGTGACACTAGCCCAGGTCACTGAGGCCTGAGGGGAACATTGTAGGCATTTTTTTTTTAATTTAATTTTTGTTTTCTATTGGAGTACAGTTGATTTACAATGTTGTTTTTTTTTAGGTGTTCGGCAACTTGATTCTGTTATACATAGACATATATCTGTTCTTTTTCGGATTCCTTTCCCATATAGGTTATTAAAGAGTGTTGAGTAGAGTTCCCTGTGCTATACAGAAGGTCCTTGTTGATTATCATCTATTTTATATATATTGGGGTCTATATGCTAGTCCCAACCTCCTCATTTATCCCTTGCGCCACATTTCCCCTTTGGTAACCATAAATTTGTTTTCTATGTCTATGAGTGTTTCTGTTTTGTAAATTAGATCATTTGTATCAATTTGTAGATTCCTCATCCAGTGATATCATATGATACTTGTCTTTGTCTGACTTACTTCAGTTAGTATTGAAACCGTGCCCCTGTGTCCTTGTCTTTTGTAATAAAATACTGACTCAAGAGTTAATGATTGGGAAATTTGAAATAGAGAAACAAAGAATAGCTGTTTGGCTGAGGAACTGGTAACAATTTAGACTATAATTCTGCCACATAGCAGAATCATGAAACCCACAGTTCCCTGAAAGATATGAAGGCCTGACACACATTCCTGAGTTGTTTTTACAGAAAGCAGACCCTCTCCAGATGAAAACTGCTGACCACAAGAACACAGACCCTAGACTGGTTGAAACCAGAAGGTTGATGAAGCTTGAAACTTCGCCTTGATGCCAACCAATCCGAGAATTGTCCGCGAGCTAATCACCCCCTCCAGTCTTGAGGGCATTAGCCCGCTGTGGCCCTGTTTGCCTGGCAAAGCAGTAAAAGCTATTCTTTTCTACTTAACCCAAAACTCTGTCTCTGCATTTCTATTTGGCACTGGTGAACAGACGCCGAGTTTTGGCAATAGAATTTTGGGGGCTCATCCAGGATCGACCTGTGTGCAGGTGGCCTTGAGGCGCCCCTGTGTTTGAGCGGACGCTCTGAGGTTTCTCTCCACACCAGCCTCCTTCGAGAGAGCAGAGGGTTGAAGGACTCCTCTGGAGGCCGGATCGCCAGGGATCCCCTGCCGTAGGGCTGTGCCCTGATCATACCCGGCCTGCCGTCTCGGTAGTTGGAGCTCCAAGGCGGGGATGGAAGACAGGAGAGAAGCTGTCCTAGCAGCTGCCAAGGCCACCTTTGCCTTGAGGTCATCCCCCTCTCCTTCTGCCCACACCGGTCCGGACTTCCTGCTCTGAGAAGATATTTTGGGGAAGCAGCAAGGTAGCGTTTGGGACGTCGCAGCACCTCTGCCAGCACTTCGGTAAGCCCCCCGGCGTGCACTCTGAGGACCCTCAACCTTGTCCGTTTGGGGAACCTTCTGTTGCCGTTTGGGAATTTTTTATTTTATTTATTTTTTGGGGGGGTGGATTTTTTAGATCCAGTTTGTAAGTAGCAGCTTGGAAACCAATTTGAGCCTTGGGCTGTTTGGTTTTTTTTGTTTGTTTGTGGCTTCTGTTTGCCCGACAAGGATTTGGTTTGCCTTTGGTTTTGCTGGCAAGTGTTTAATTTGACTCAACGTAGGAAGCGCTTCTTTGATTCCATCTGACAGCCCACTAGGGAAAATTTTGGCAGCCTGGTCAACCTATAATTATAAACCTATAAATAAGGAAAAAATAATTTAACAAACACCATGTGGTCACAATATTCTTTAGACTCCAGAGAAAACTGGTTGAGATGAAACTCTTGAAATTCCAAAACTGGTCCATTTTGCATGTGCAGTTAGAGAAAGCTGGCTTGATAAAATACTTTTTTTCAGAACACTGAGAGAACAAAAATATTCTTAGGAGAAAACTTGAAGTTAACTCTTATCATGTCCTTGAAGTACAAACACAGCCCACTTTGCCTGGGACTTCAGTCTTGGGTTAATTAGTAGAACCTCAAGCCAAGGGGGGGCAGGAAAGGAGGGAAGAAAAAGAAGCCTTTTAAAATCAAATGTGTAAATTTGAGTATTCTGTTATTCATAAACTAAGTTTAATTACAGTGCCTGATGAAATATAAAAAGATGAAACAATGAGATCTCTGTCCGTCTGTATGTATGTCTCAGTATGTGTCTTTGACTTTGGATAATATTGCTGAGGTTAATTTGTAAATGAGCTCTATTTAATTGGTTTAAAGAAAAGTAAGTGCTTACAAATGAGATCTAAATTTACCTACTTTTGTCTTCTTGCAAGAGGGAAACTAAAGATGTTTGCATTTATTAGACACATGTCTTGTGCCACTTTGAGAAAAGAAATTGTGCTTTGGGAAAATGCATGTTTTTGGAGATTATAGAATATGTTCCTAAGTTTGCTAATCAGAGAATGCCAATATGACAGACAGTTCAGTTGCTTTCTTCTTGGTTCTCACTAGAGATTAAGGGTTGGGTTTTTTTTTTAATTAATTAATTATTTTTTGGGGGGGGCTGCATTGGGTCTTTGTTGCTGAGTGCAGGCTTTCTCTTGTTGCGGCGAGTGGGGGCTACTCTTTGTTGTGGTGCGTGAGCTTCTCATTGCAGTGGCTTCTCTTGTTGCGGAGCACAGGCTCTGGGCACCTGGGCTTCAGCAGTTGTGGCTCGCAGGCTCTAGAGCACAGGCTCAGTAGTTGTGGTGCACAGGCTTAGTTGCTCCACAGCATGTGGGATCTTCCCGGACCAGGGCTCAAACCTGTGTCCCCTGCATTGGCAGGTGGATTCTTAACCACTGTGCCACCAGGGAAGTGCAAGCATTTTTTTAAGGGTTAAAAATTATAATATGTAATTAAAGCTAATAAAATGATAAGGGAAACATTACAGTGTGTAAAGCAAGTAGGAGATGTATTGCCAGTGAAAGAAGGTATAAAGATTGCAGATATTTTTGTTGAGGAAAAAAATGATGATAATAAATTTTGTCCTACAGTTGGTTGTTTCTGGATGGAAAAAAATAAGGGACAAATTATTATGAATTCAGAAAGTGATAAAAGGGTTGTGAAAAAGGTACTTTGAGAAAAGAATTTTCTATGTTGTTAACATTGATCCCCTCATTGTCAGATATCTGCTGTCCTGCTGCCCTTATAGCATGGAAATGGTCTACTCCTAAGTCAGGGAATTTAAAAATGAATAAACAATAGCTGTAAATTTTTAAAAATCAGGGCTATGGGAAATCCAAGATGCCCTCTTGGCTTTTCCCGGCTCCCTGACAAACCTCATTTTCTATTAGATGGGTTAAAGATTTCTCTGGCTGCAGGGAATGGCTCACAATGAAAAGGAAAAGGTTAGAAAATGTGTTTCCCACTTGGAGTATAGTGTCTACCATCTCCAGTGATCAAGACACCCACTTCACTGGACAAATCATACAAGACTTAACAAAAATGTCACAAATTTCTTGAAATTATCACTGTCACTATCATCCTCAATCATCAAGCAAGGTCAACAAAACTAATGGAAAAACTGGACTCAAACAACAAAATAAATTATAGGGGATTAAATGAACTGCTAAATATAATTATAGTTTTTATGAATTGTCTGACATACTGCTGGCTTCTAATCTTTGTTTTTCAGGTATAGAAAAGCCCTTTTCTTCAGGCTACTTATGATTTACAACAATTTGGTAATTTACACCTGTAGGTAAAATTAAAATATTTTTTTCTCTCTGCCTGGTTCCTCCAGAAATTGGAGACTGTTGGGTTCTGAGCAGCCTTATCAGGTGAATGGAAAAGACTGTCTCTTGGCATGTGCAGGAATCTAGATACTCTTTAGACCTGGAGAAGAGACAAATTTACCCAATCTATAGATATCACAGGCAGAATCTGCAGGCAAGCCTGGCCTTGAGAGGCCTTTTAAAAGTTTGATCTGGGGGCTTCCCTGGTGGCGCAGTGGTTGAGAATCTGCCTGCCAATGCAGGGGACACGGGTTCGAGCCCTGGTCTGGGAAGATCCCACATGCCGCAGAACAACTAGGCCCATGAGCCACAATTACTGAGCCTGCGCGTCTGGAGCCTGTGCTCCGCAACAAGAGAGGCCGCAATAGTGAGAGGCCCGCGCACCGCGATGAAGAGTGGCCCCCTTGGGGCTTCCCTGGTGGCGCAGTGGTTGAGAATCTGCCTGCTAATGCAGGGGACACGGGTTCGAGCCCTGGTCTGGGAAGATCCCACATGCCACGGAGCAGCTGGGCCCGTGAGCCACAACTACTGAGCCTGCGCGTCTGGAGCCTGTGCCCCGCAACGGGAGGGGCCGCGATAGTGAAAGGCCCGCGCACCGCGATGAAGAGCGGTCCCCGCACGGCAATGAAGAGTGGCCCCCACTTGCCTCAACTAGAGAAAGCCCTCGCATGAACCGAAGACCCAACACAGCCAAAAATAAAAAAAAATAAAATAAATAAATAAAGTAGCTATAAAAAAAAAAAGTGCTTTAAAAAAAAAAAAAAAAAAAAAAAGAGTGGCCCCCACTTGCCGCAACTAGAGAAAGCCCTCGCACAGAAACGAAGACCCACCACAGCCATAAATAAATAAATAAAATTAAAAAAAAAAAAAAGTTTGATCTGTGATTCCTAAAGAAGAGTTCCAGTGCAGCCAATATAAATGAGCCTATATGAGCAATTACATTTATATGAATAATCAGGCCATGTATATTGAAACCAGACTTATTTTGAACAAAGCCTTAATTTGGCTGGACTTAGTAAAAGTGAGGATAATCTAGACAGAAAAATTATGTTTCAATAGTATACCTTTGCAGATATTGAAGTTTTATATTTATTGAGGCTTTGTATTTATTATCTATGTCCAAAATGGCTCCTTATTGCTATGTTACCTTATTATAAAGTTTAATTGAACTAGTAAAAGAATATTCTAAGCTTGTTTCTAAAGCCAATCTCAGATGCCCTGTGACCTACACCTAAGAGATTATGCACAGTGGAAAAGACATTATTTAAAGGACTGTCAGCAAACTAAATAAAAAGACCCTTAAAAGATACTCTTAACTATGATATGTACCACAAAACTGAAGGGAATTGACTCGAATTCATATTTCCCATTTAAGAAGGGCCTCTGCATTTGAATGTCTATAGAAAAGACTGCTAACTCCAAACGACACCCACACCAGGATGAAAAGAAGATAACAGCAGTGGAAGACAGCTGACATAAAAATCTGGACCAGGCCCGTAAGAACCATCCAACTAATTCAACTGCACTGTTTATCAAATGTTTGTCTTCCTATCAAAACAGAAAGTTATTGTTTTACTTCTAACCATACTTTTGACCCGTGTTCAGCATGAAAAAAAAATTCTCTAGTGAAGTTGTCACAGAGTATAAATATTCATGACATGTATCACTGCTTGTTTTAAGTGTATTGCTAAGCGCACATGTACAATGCTTGCGTGACAATTAAGTACAAGTGATAAACTGTATAGCCTACAAAGCATTTCCCCATTAACATACCTCTGAGCCTGTTCATGATATCTGATTAGTTTTCCCCCAACGTGGAGAACTAAGCAAAAAAGAAAAAAAAAAAAAAGGCATAGGACCGAGGGACATATATGGACCCAGAGCAGGCAACTGGGCCACCACTCTGGCAACGTTGGAAAAATATATTGATTATCAATGCCATTTATGGAAATATTTGCAGTCGAAAAGGGAAAATGATGGAAGAAATTTTCACATGTTGAGGTATGGGGAAATCATTCTGGCTTGTACATGACTGAATTTGAAATTTAGGGTAACCAAAACAGCCTGTTTTGGGTCTATTAAACATGCATTGTACATCTGCTTTAGCCATTAAAAAAAATCAAAATGAAATAACTGGTTCAGACGTCCAAAATGGAACTAGGTGGCCAGTATGGATGTGGGTTCAGACACGTTCCTATACTACTGAAAACTTGAGTTCTCTAAACTTTATCAGACTTAAGGACACCATCAGCCATTTTCAAAACAATATCTAATAGCAGCTGCCAACTGCAACCTTATCCTCTCAAGGTCTTCTTGTAACTATGAAACCTTTTTCCTACTTTAAAAATAGTAATAGCAAATGAGACAGCTCAAGCTATAGCCTCCCAGCAAAAGCCTACTTGGTTACTAAATATCTGTAAAAAGGAAACACTCCAAAACTTATTTTCCTGGTTGCCATCTAAAATAGGAGGATTATTTTGAAAAATACTACAAAGGTGTATTTTAACCATTATCTGCATTGTAATATGTCTAATAATTTTCAAATGTTTGTCTAGGTGCTATGACAAAGGAATCAGAGAGGTAATATTTTCTTAATACAAAATATTGATGCTAAGCTTCGAATTCGAGATTATTTCCAACTCTGTGTCCATTCCCCCAATTAGTCAGGACTACACCCCACATCAGCAGGAAGTAACCAGAGTGGTTGTCACTCCATTCCCACAGAGAAGGGGAAAATTGAAACAGAGATGGACTGACAGTTCTTCTGCCAAGTTTATGATTAACCTCTCAATCTAAAACATTCCCTTTCATGTTCTGCACCTATTCCTCCTCAACTGAGGAATATCAAAGAAAAAGGGGGATTGAAACCATGTACAAGCGCCTGTGTCCTTCTCTTTGAAGAAAAACGCTGACTCAAGAGTCAGTGATTGGGAAATGTGAAGATGTAGAAACAAACAATAGCAGATGGGCTGGGGAACTGGTAAGAATTTAGACTATACTTCTGCCAAGTAGCAGAATCACCCAACTTAGAGTTTCCTGAAAGATATAAAGGCCTGACACACATTCCTGAGTTCTTTTTATGGGAAGCAGTCCCCTCCAGCTGAAAACTACTGACAGCAAGAACATAGACCCTAGACTGGATGAAAACCGAAGGTTAATGAAGTTTGAAATTTCACCTCGATGCCAACCAGTCTGAGAATTGTCCATGAGCTGATCATGCCCTGCTTCTTGAACACTATAAAACTACTCACTACCCCCTCCAGGGTGGGCCACAGACTCTTGAGGGCATTAGACCGCTGTGGCCTCCTTTGCCTGACAAAGCAATAAAAGCTACACTTTTCTACTTCACACAACACTCTGTCTCCGCCTTCCTATTCGGTATGGGTGACCAGAGGAGAAGTTTCAGCAACAATATGATCATCTCAAGGTCCGTCTGTGTTGCTGCAAGTGGCATTATTTCATTCTTTTTAAGGCTGAATAATACTCCATGGTCTGTACATACCAAAACTTATTTATCCATTCATCTGTCTATGAACATAGGATTCCTTCTGTGTCTTCACTATTGTAAATACTGCTGCAATGGATGTTGGGGTGCATGGGTCTTTTCAAATACGGGTTTTCTCTGGATATACCACAAGGAGTGGGATTGCCGGATCATCTGGTAGCTTTTTGTAGATTTTTAAGGAACCTCCGTACTGTTCTCTATAGTGGCTGTTACCAGTTGCCATTCCCACCAGTAGCTTGGAGGGTTCCCTTTTCTCCATGCCATCTCCAGCTATTATAGTTTGTAGACTTTTGGACAATGGCCATTGTGACTGGTGCAAGGTGAGACCTCGTTGCAGTTTTGATTTGTGTTCCTCTCATAATTAGTCATGTTGAGCATCTTGGCATGTGCTTTTTTTTAAAACAGTATGAGTAAAAGTTACCTCTTGAAATTGGTTTCGTGACATTCTGCCCTGATTTGAATGTTTTTTGGATTGCTTACCACAGGACATTTCTTGAGGGCAGGTGTCATTTACAGCCCCCCAGGCCTTGTGAATATGAACATGTGCCCATGAGCACCAGATTTAAAGTTGTTGTTTCAGGAACCAGCCACAAGGCGGCAGCATTTTCTCATACCCAGCTCTGGTTACTCCTGCAACAACAACCTTAGGGAAAGTTGTGCTCCCCAGTTGTAACTTTGAGTGGTATGTGCTAGAACAAACACCCGAGAGAGTGTCCCTGGTGTCCAGTGGTTAAGACTCTTCGCTTCCAATGCAGGGGGTGCGGGTTGGAGCCCTGGTCAGGGAACTAGGATCCCACAAGCCCCAGGGCCAAAAAAAAAAGAGAAATTCCAGGGGGTTGTGTCTTATTACCTCTTCCCCCTTACCCTTCTTGCCCGGGGCAGAACCCAACCCTTGGAGAACCACTCTGCTGAGGGTGCTGTTCTCCAGAGGTGGGGCAACTGTGAAGAAGGAGGATGGAGGTGGGAACCTTCCCAGCAGGAGACGTGGAGACCAGGTGACTTTTCAAAGCTCTTGCAGCCCAGAGAGTCTACCCTCCTTTGGGTGTGCTGGGCTTGGTTTAGCTGTCGGAGTGCCAGCCTGGATCTGGAGATGGTGGTCCCATGCACAGGGGGCCAGGCACTCCTGGTCCAAGGAGGGCTCATTTCCTGGCACATCCTTCCCAGCTCCTTGAGTCCCTTGGACAGTCCAGGCCTTGGGACTGAAGCCTGCCAAGGCTCCAGGGATGTGACACCAGCTTGGGTCAGCGAGGCCTGAGGTGATCATATGAGGCATTTCTTAGTTTTAGGGGTTTTTTTAAATTTAATTTTTATTTTCTAGTGGAGTATAGTTGATTTACAGTGTTGTGGTTTATTAGGTGTTCGGCAACGTGATTCAGTTATAGATAGACACATATCTGTTCTTTCCGATTCCTTTCCCATATACGTTATTAAAGAGTGTTGAGTAGAGTTCCCTGTGCTATACAGAATGTCCTTGTTGATTATCTATTTTATATATATTGGGGTTTATGTGCTAATCCCAACCTCCTCATTTATCCCTTCTGCCACCTTTCCCCTTTGGTAACCATAAGTTTGTTTTCTAAGTCTGTGAGTTTGTTTCTGCTTTGTAAATGACTTCATTTGTATCAATTTTTGGTTTCCTCCTATAAGTGATATCATGTGATCTTTGTCTTTCCCTTTCTGGCTTACTTCACTGAGTCTGATCATCTTTAGGTCCATCTGTGTTGCTGTAGGTGGCATTATTTCATTCTTCTTAATGCCTGAGTAATACTCCATTGTCTATATGTACCACATCTTCTTTATCCATTCATCTGTTGGTGAACATTTTCATTGCTTCCATGTCTTGGCGATTGTAAATACTACTGTAGTGGACATTGCGGTGTGTGGGTCTTTTCAAATACGGGTTTTCTCTGGATATACCCCCATGAGTGGGATTGCCGGATCATCTGGTACCTTTATTTGCAGTTTTTTAAGGAACCTCCATACTGTTCTTTATACTGGCTGTTACCAGTTTCCTTTCCAACAAGATTGTGCCAAGATTTAAAACTAGTGCTTTCGGGCACTCAGTATTCACCAGGACTACAGGGATGTAAATGACTCCTGCCCTCAAGAAATGTCCTTGTGTAGGTAATCAAAAAACAATACAAAGATTGCAAATTTTCAAGAAGGCAGTTGCAGCAGCCAAATTTTACTCACACTGTTTAAAGAAAGGTCATGAAAAGATACTCAACATCGGTAATTGTTAGAGACATGCAGGTCAAAACTACAACGAGGTATCACGTCGCAATAGGCCGCATGATTATCATCAAAATGTCTACAAACAATTAATGCTGCAGAGGGCGTGAAGGATAGAGATCCCTCCTACACTGTTGGTGAGATTTTTAAAGTGGTAACAGACAGTACGGAGACCAGTATGGAGGTTCCTTAAATACTGAAAATAGAGCTACTATATGATCAAGGAATCCCACTCCTTGGCATATATCCAGAGAAAACCATAATTCAAAAACACACATGCACCCCAAGGTTCACTGCAGCACTATTTACAATAGCCAAGACATGGAAGCAACCAAATTGTCCATCGTCAGATGAATGGATAAAGAAGAAGTGGTAGATAGAAACAATGGAATATTACTCAGTCATGAAAAGAATGAAATAATGCCACTTGCAGCCACATGGATGGACCCAGAGGTGATCATACTAAGTGAAGTAAGTCTGTTGCAACAAAAATAGAAATGAGGTTTTTCCTCTCCTGTTAACAAGGAAAAGAAAGTGAACAGTAAACAGGCTAGAGGAGAAACATAAACTGGCTTGAAAGAGGTAATCAATCCTAGTTTCATTTTAACTATCACTCATCTGTAGTGTCTGTAACTAGATTTGGTTTTCACAAAGCTAACCTCTAACACTCTCTGACACTATGTGAATTACATCCTGCACCTATCACTCCTTAACTCTGTTTGAATTATATCCTGCCCCTAACACACTCTAATCTTGTGTGAATTACATCCTGCACTTTGTGTTTACACTCCCTGCACTCCCCTGTAGCAAATCTCCCCTTGTAGCATTCTGCCTTTCAGAAAGAAGGTTGCAGGCTGATAATTTAGAGATGAACGGACCCAATTACCGGGTTGCCTGATGCTAGCTGTGACTGTTTTGAAATAATGCAGAAAGAAGAAAAATGCAGACCTTCACCACTTTGATCCTTATCACCTACCCCGGACTTCGAGCCTCACCTATAGGACTTCCCCCCAGGGAAGGGGGTCACAGTTCTTGAGGTGCTAGTGCGCTGTATTTTCCCATTTCCCTGTCAAAGATAAAGCTATTTTTCTTTTTCTCCAGAACTCTGTCTCTATATTTCTGTTTGGCATTGGTGCACAGAAAGCCAAGATTTTGGCATCAAATCCGAGAGGAAGATAAATATCATATGATATCACTTATAGGTGGAATCTAAAAATTGATACCAAGGAAGTAATTTACAAAAGAGAAACAGACTCACAGACTTAGAAAACACACTTATGTTTACCACAGGGGAAAGGTAGGGGAAAGGGATAAATTAGAGGTTGGGATTAACATATATACACTAATATGTATAAAATAGATAATCAACAAGGACCTACTGTATAGCATAGGAAATTCTACTCAACACTCTGTAATAACCTATATGGGAATAGAATCCAAAAAAGAACAGATATATGTCTATGTATAACTGAATCAAGTTGCCAAACACCTGAAAAAACGCAACATTGTAAATCAACTATACTCCACTAGAAAATTAAAATTAAAAAAAAATATGAAAACAAAGAAATGCCTCATATGATCACTTCCTGCCTCGCTGACCCAAACTGGTGTCACATCGCTGGAGCCTTGGCAGGCTTCAATCCCAAGGACTGGCCTGTCCAGGGACTCGGGGCTGGGAAGGATGTGCCAGGAAATGAGCTTTCCTTGGACCAGGAGGGCCTGGTCCCCTGTGCATGGGACCACCATCTCCAGATCCAGGCCTGCACTCCTACAGCTAAACCAAACCCAATGCACGTAAAGCAGGGTAGACCCTCTGGGCTGCAAGAGCTTTGAAAAGTCACCTGGTCTCCAGGTCTCCTGCTGGGAAGGTTCCCACCTCCATCCTCCTCCTTTACAGTCGTCCCACCTCCGGAGGACAGCACCCTCAGTAGAGCGATTTGCAGGGGTTGGCATTTGTCCCAGGGGTGAAGAGTAAGGGGAAAGAAGTAATGAGACAGCATCACTTGCATGTTTGTTTTGGCATGTTCACTCCAATTTACAACCCAGAAACACGACTTTCACTAAGGCTCTGGTTGCCCAAGTTCCCAGAGCGGGGCATGAAGAAATCCTGCTGCCTTGTGGCCATTTCCCGTAACAGCAACGTTAAAACTGGTGGTCTTGGGCACTTAATAGTCACAAGGCCTGTGGGGCTGTAAATAACACCTGTCCTGTAGAAATGTCCTGGGGTAGGATGGGATCAAGATGTCAGGGGAGTAGGACGTGGAGCTCAGCTTCTCCCCAAAGATACATCAAACATACATCTACGTGTGGAACAACTCTCACAGAACATCTACTTGAACACTGCCAGAAGATCTCAGACTTCCAAAAGGGCAAGAAAATCTCCAGGTAACAGGGTAGGGCAGAAGAAAAAAAGAGAGAGAGAAGGAATCAGGACAGGACCTGTGCCTCTGGGAAGGAGCTGTGAAAGTAGAAAGGTTTCCACACACTGGGAAGTCCCCTCACTGGCAGAGACAGAGGGGGAGTTTTTGCCTCAGAGCAGAGTGCAGCAACAGGTGTTTGGAGGGCAAAGCAGATAGAGACCTGCATACATGGTCAGTGCTGCCTGGCTCTCCACAGCCTGAGACACTTGTCCGCTTGCCCACTGGGACGGGTGGGGGCTGGGTGCTGAGGCTTGAGCTTCGGAGGTCAGACCCAGAGGAGAGGACTGGGGTCGGCTGCGTGGAGACAGCCTGAGGGGGCGAGGGTGCAGTGTGCCACAACTGAGGGAGTTGGGGAAGAAGCCTGAGCCCGCCAGAGAGTCAAGGCACCATTGTCGGGGGGTGGGGCACACGAGGAGAGGGGCGGGCCTGCCATAGGAGCTCCTTCTCTGCCCACTCTCAGGCAGCAGGGCACCACCTACTGCCTCTCGAGCTCCAGCGATGGGCATGAGCTGTGGCTGCCATCTTGGACTCCAGAACGGGCCTGGACTGCTGCCACCACTGCCACCGAGGGTCCTGTGAGTGGGTGCAGGTCACTGCCCTCACCCTCCCAGGAGCCGGCTTAGCCCACTGCCAAGGGTCCCATGATCTGGGGCCAACTTCCCCAGGAGTGTGCATGGTCCGCCACCACTGCTGATGGCCCTGCAACCTGGCGCTGACCACTGCCCCCACCTCCGAGAGGCTGCACGACCCACCGCCGCCACCTAGGGTCCCAAGATCCAGGGCGATCTTCCCCAGGGGCCTGCGACCCACCGCTGCTGCTGCAGAGGGACCCATGACTAGGAGCCAGCCACTGCCCCTGCCTTCCTGGGAGTCTGTGCAAGCCATGCACCTGCACACCTGCACACCCCCTATCAAGGGGATACCAGCCAGCACACACTGAGGTAAGAGACGGCAAGCATCCAAACCAAAAGCAGCCCTCATGCCAAAAAAATGTTAAACCCACACAAGCTACACAGGGACACCCCCCGCATATAAACAGCCCTCCAAGACTACAGTAGATACTTGTTTTCCTAAACTCACAGACTAAGAGAAATAGAACCATAGAACCAAAATAAAGAAGCAGAGGATCCACTCTCAGCTAAAAAACCAAGAAAATTCCCCTGAAGGAACAAGCAATGAAACAGACCTCTTCAGTCTAATAGACACTGATTTCAAAAAGGAGGTAATGAAAATACTGAAGGAATTAAGGAAGTCTATTGACAGAAATACAAATTACTGTAAAAAAGAAACTAGAAACTATAAGGAGGAGCCAAGAAAAATTAGAAAATTCATTTCCCGAGATGAAAGCTGAGCTCAAGGCAGTGAATAGCAGAATGAATAATGTGGAAGAAAGAATAAGTGATCTGGAAGATAGAATAATGGAAATTACCCAATCAGAAGAGCAGACAAAAAGCCAAAGGAAAAAAGAAAGCAATATAAGAGACCTATGGGATAATACAAAGCAGGCCAATCTACGTGTTATAGGGATTCCAGATGGAGAAGAAAGAGAAAAGGGGATTGAAGATGTATTTGAAGAAATTATGGCTGAAAAGTTCCCAAACCTAAAGAAGGAAACAGATATCCAGATACAGGAAGCACAGGGGGTCCCAGACAAGATGAACCCAAACAGACCTACACCAAGATATATTATAATAAAAATGGCAAAAGTTAAAGAGAGGATTCTAAAGTCAGCAAGAGAAAAACAAAGAGTTCTTTACAAGGGAACCCCCATGAGTCTATCAGCTGATTTCTCTACAGAAACACTGCAGGCAGGAAGAGAGTGACAAAATATATTCTAAGTCTTGAAAGAGAAAACTATGCAATCTAGAATACCCAGCAAGATTTTCATTTGGAATAGGAGGAGAAATAAAGAATTTCTCAAATAAGCAAAAACTAAAAGAATACAGCAATACTAAACCTATCCTAAAAGAAATATTGAAAGGTCATTTCTAAATAGAAAAGATGCAAGAAGAAATAGGAAGGAGAAAACCACAATTGGAAAGTAAATCACTTAAATTAGCCAGTATATGGATCAAAAAGAAAAACAAAAAAAAGAACCTATTTGTGAAAGCAATGATAAACACAAGGAACAGCAAAAGGATAAACATGAAGATGTAAAAAGGGACATCAAAATCATAAAATGTGGGGAAGGAGAGTAAGAAAATGCAGATTCTTTTTTTTTTCTTTTTTTAGAATGTGTTTAAGCCTATATGGCTATCCATCTAAAGCAAGCAGATATAGCAAGGGGTTAACAATACTTGAAAAACAGGGCAACCACAAATCAAGAACATACAACAGATTCACAAAAACCAAAAAGAAGAGAACACAAGCATAAAATAAAAGGAAATCATCAAACCACAAAAGGAAAAACAAAAAGAAAAAGGAATGAAGAAGAAACAAATAATCAACTGGAAAACAAGATTTGAAATGTCAATAAATACATATGTATCAATAATTACCTTAAATGTCAGTGGAGGGCTTCCCTGCTGTGCAGTGGTTGAGAATCCATCTGCCAATGCAGCGTACACGGATTTGAGCCCTGGTCCGGGAAGATCCCACATGCTGCGGAGCAACTAAGCCTGTGTGGCACAACTACTGAAGCCCACGCGCCTAGAGCCCATGCTCCGCAATGAGAAGCCCATGCACTGCAATGAAGAGCAGCCCCCGCTAGCTGCCCGTGCGCAGCAACAAAGACCCAACACAGCCAAAAATAAATAAATAAAATAAATAAAAACATTAAAAAAACACTAAGGATATCTGAATAAAGTATGAACTTAAAAAAAAAATGTCAACAGACTGAGTGCTCCAATCAAAAGACATAAAGTGGCAGACTGGATAAAAAAAACAAGAGCTTACAGTATGCTGCCTACAAGAGACCCATCTTAGGGCAAAGGACACACATAGATTGAAAGTGAGGGGATGGAAAAAGGTATTTCATGCAAACAGAAATGACAAGAAAGCAGGAGCTGCAAGACTCATATCAGACAATAACTTTAAAGCAAAGGCTATAAAGAAAGATAAAGAAGGACACTATATAATGATAAAAGGATCAATACAAGAAGAGGATTTTATACTCGTCAACATACATGCACCTAATATAGGAGCACCCAAATACATAAAACAAATAATAACAGACATAAAAGGAGAAACTGACAGGAATACAATAATAGTAGGAGATTTTAACACCCCACTCACATCAATGGACAGATCTTCTAGACAGAAAATCAATGAGGAAACAGAGATCCTAAATGATACAATAGAACAGTTAGACTTAATTGATATTTTCAGGACATTACATTAAACAACAATCAGAATACACATTCTTTTCAAGTGCACATGGCACATTCTCTAGGATTGACCACATACTATGGCACAAAACTAACCTCAACAAATTTAAGAGTATAGGAATTATTTCAAGCATGTTCTTTGACCACAATGGCATGAAACTAGAAATCAATCACAGGAAAAGAAATGAGAAAAAAACAATTACATGGAGACTAAGTAACACGTTACTAAAAAACCAATTGGTCAATGACAAAATCAAAAAGGAAATTTAAAAAATACCTTGAGACAAACAGCAGTGAAAACACAACCATACAAAATCTATGGGACGCAGCAAAAGCAGTTCTTAGAGGGAAGTTCATAGCAATACAGGCCTTCGTCAAAAAAACAAGAAAAATCTCAAGTAAACAACCTAACCTACCACCTAAAAGAATTAGAAAAAGAATAACAATACCTAAAGTCAGCAGAAAGAAGGAAATAATAAAGATCAGGGTGGAGATAAATAAAATAAATATTTAAAAAACAACAGAAAAAATCAATAAAACCAAGAGCTGGTTCTTTGAAAGGGTAAACAAAATTGACAAACCTCTGGCCAGGCTCACCAAGAAGAAAAGAGAGAGAACCCAAATAAAATAAGAAATGAAAAAAGAGGTGACAGTTTGCACACGGAAAATAAAGTGAGCACTTCAACCACGTGTGGTGCATGACTCAAACCCACCACCTGCCCGCGTGGAACATTCCAGAGGCAGAGCCTCCAAGGCACACAGACCCGCCTGTGGCTCTGGGAGGTTGCATCCCCTCCCACTCCCTACCTGTGGGTCCTTCCTGGCCGGCAGGGCCAATGCGGTAGAGCAGGTGGCGCTCATTCCGGGCCGATGGGCGCACATGGAACCCATGTTTCACTGTCAGTTTTTGTGCTTGATTTTGAGAATGGAATTATGGGGATTTTTTTTTTTTTAATGTATCTTAACTGACGTCTGTCAGTGTTTATGGCGCTGCCTCCAGGCTTTTAGATCCCTAGTTAGCTGGACGGGGAGGCATTTTGGTCACCAGTTCACTCTTGTGCTTTGATGTTTTCCTGTCTCTCCATCCCCCTCTGTTTCCAAGAGCAAAGATTAATTTAAAGGCAAAGATGGAGTCACTGTAAACTAACCTGTCCTCATTTACACCTTCCTTTTCTTTTCCAGTGCAGAAATTAAGTATAAAGCAAAAAAAAAACCCCACAAAAACAAAAAAAACAAACCACTGTGCTTCCCTGGTGGCGCAGTGGTTAAGAATCCGCCTGCCAATGCAGGGGACATGGGTTCAATCCCTAGTCCAGGAAGATCCCACATGCTGCAGAGCAACTAAGCCCGTGCACCACAACTACTGAGCCTGCACTCTAGAGCCCACGAGCCATGACTGCTGAGCCCAAGTGCCTCAACTACTGAAGCCAGTGTGCCTAGAGCCCATGCTCCACAACAAGAGAAGCCACCGCAATGAGAAGCCCATACACCACAATGAAGAGTAGCCTCCACTCGCTGCAACTAGGGAAAGCCCGCATGCAGCAACGAAGACCCAATGCAGCCAAAAATAAATAAATAAATTTAAAAAAAACATTACAGGTCAATATCTTTGATGAATATAGATGGAAAAATTCTCAACAAAATATTAGCAAACTGAATCCAACAACACATAAAAAAGATCATACACCACGACCAAGTGGGATTCATCCCAGGTTCACTAGGATGGTTCAACATACACAAATCAATCAATGTAATACACCACATTAACAAAAGAAAAGTCAAAAACCACATTACCATCTCAACAGATGCAGAAAAAGCACTTGACAAAATTCAACATCCATTCATGATAAAAACCCTTACCAAAGTGGGAATAGAGGGAACATATCTCAACATAATAAAAGCCATTTGTGACAAACCCACAGCCAGTATCATACTGAACAGTGACAAGCTGAAAGCCTTCCCCCTGAAATCTAGAACAAGACAAGGATGCCCACTCTCACCACTTCTCTTCAACATAGTATTGAAGTTCTAGCCACAGCAATCAGACAAGAGAAATAAAAGGTATCCAAATTGGAAGGAAAGAGGTAAAATCATCACTATATACAGATGACATGGTACTATATATAGAAAACCCTAAGGACTCCACATAAAAGCTACTAAATCTAATAAATTAATTCAGCAAAGTAGACGGATATAAGATTAACATTTGGAAACCATTTGCATTCCTTTACACTAACAATGTAATATCAGAAAGGAAATGTAAAAAAAATAATACCTTCTAAAATCGCACCCAAAAAACCCCCACAAAACCTAGGAATAAACCTGGCCAAGGAGGTGAGAGACTTATATGCTGAGAACTATAAAACATTAATAAAGAATATTAAAGACAATTCAAAGAAATGGAAAGATAATCCCATGCTCTTGGATTAGAAGATGTATAAAGACGATGTGGTGTGTATACACAATAGACTATTACTCAGCCATTAAAAAATAATCAAATTCTGCCAGTTGCAGCAACATGGATGGACCTAGAATGTATTATATAATACCTTAGTGAAATAAGTTAGAGAAAGAAAAACACTCTATGTTCTCACTTACATGTGGAATCTAAAAAATGCAAGAAAGGAATGTATGTAACAAAACAGCAATAGACTCACAGAGAACAAATTAGTGGTTACTGGTGGGGAGAGGGAAGCAGGGAGGGAAAGATAGTAGTTTGTTTCTCTTAATCCAATACCCCTATGTAGAAAATAAACAAGGATATATTGTACAACACAGGAAAATACAGCCATTATTTTGCCATAACTTTAAGTGGAGCATAATCTATAAAAATATTAAATCAATATGTTGTACCCCTGAGACTAATATAATATTGTAAATCAACTGTACTCCAGTGGCAGTGACATAAAGCCGCAGATCGCACAGCCATGGGGAGAGGGCTTAGGTTTCAGGCCTGCTTCCTATGTCATGCAGTCCCTGGGGATCAGATCTGATTTCAGCCCCGCCTAGAAGGGTGGGCAACTTGCTGGCACCTGTGCACTCCCAGAGCTCATAGAGGTGGCACCAAGAAGGAGGCTGCTATGGTGGTCCTGCACCTCCCTTCACCTGCCCCTCAACAATGGCGCTTCGCTTCTGTGGCTGGCCTGGGCTTCTTCCGTGCACACCCCGCTTGGGCACATACTATACTCCAGCCCCTTCAGGCTGTCTCCGTGCAGCCAACCCCAGTCATCTCCCCTGGTCTGTCCTCTGAAGCCCAAGTTTCAGCACCCAGCCCCTGCACATACCAGCAGGCATGCATCTTGGGCTGAGAACTGCACAAAGTAGCACAGATCCTTTGTGCAGGTCTCTGTTTTGTCTGCTGCAAACCGTCTGCTGCGCCCTCCTCCAAGTCTCTGCAGCTCCCTTTCTGTCCCAGCTGATCTCTGCACCAGTGAAGGGGCTTCCCAGGGTGAGGGAACATTTCCTCTTTCACAGCTCCCTCCCAGGGGTGCAGGTCCTGTCCTGTTTTCTTCCTTTTTTTTTCTTTTATCCTATCTCATTATGTGGAGATCTTTCTTGCACTTCTGGATGTCTGAGATCTTCTGCTAGTGTTCAGTAGGTATTGTGTGAGGATTGTTCCACATGTAGATTTTTTTTTTAATTATATTTATTGATAAGTGGTAAGCCAAGGACTGACCCTGACACTAGTAACACCAAACTCAAAGTAGCTCTTGGTCAGAAAAGTGCAGTAGAGGGTGCATGAAAGTGACACCTTGTGGTCTCCTTAGTGGTCTGAGGTGATTTTTTTTCCAACTGCTAAACTGTATTATTAACTTCTAATAAAAATTAACTAGTCAAAATTTAAAACATTCTGATCAAAATGGGTCTGTACATGCCTTTCAAACCCCTGCTGGTCATAGTCAGGAGGGAACTGCTCGCTGCACATTGGGCACACCTTCCAGTGACTTTCAACATGTTCTTCAAATTTGCTCTGATCATAGTTGGGAGGGAACATTAATTCACAGAGTGGACATTTCTTCTGAACATCAAAGCTGGGATCAAAGCAAAAGCCTGTTCCGTGCCCACGTAAATGCTGACTTGGAGGATCAGGAGCAGGGGGCACGTTCTCGTCTTCTTTACTATCCTCAGGGTCTTCTAAACCATCAGGTCGACTTAGGTTTCGAGCAGGCTGGCTGCAGACAACATTATCTTCCAGTCCCCAAGAGGGTACTCTCACAGGTGGCCTTTGGATTTCATCTGGGTAAAAAGCACCATCTGCTCCATCTCTTGTTTCCTGTGTTGCATAAGGATTACCAAACTGCAGAACTGGTTGTGTATTTGGCACTGCAGGAACATGACCATTTTGCTCTGAGCTGGTGTTGAAACACTGTGAGATCTGCTGAGGACTCTGGGAATTCTGACCCTCCAATTTCCTTTCTGCTTGATTTTCTATACTCCTTTTAAGTTCCTTCTCCCTGGAGAGGTTTTCCAAATATGAAGTTAGACCATTTATCTCTTTTGTCCTTCTCTGCCAATTGAAGTTTGTAATTCTCTTCTACTTCAGCTAGTTCTAGTTTCACATTTTCAGCAATTTTCACTTGTTCTTTCCATTTCAGCTCCATTTTTGCAAGTTCATCAGCATATTTATTGCATTTTGTTTTCTCATCCTGCAAGAGTTGTTTACATTTATTATACTTTTCTGCAGCAATTTCTTTGGTCATTTCAGAGACTTGTCCCTTAGTTAGATTGTCAAAATCTACCTCAGCTGTAGAAGGTGGTGGCTTTACATCAAGAGTAGAAGCAGTAGTAGCTGGGTCTGTGTTTATTGAGGCATCATTCACTTTCTGCTGACTCCCAGTTTTCTTTGTGAAGACACTATTGTTATTAGCTGATTGGTCTGAAAGTTTGTTTATTTGTTTTTGGAGCCTCTGGCATTCCTTGAATTTTTCTTTATAGTGATCTGCTGCCATCTGAAGATGAAGTTTCAGATCTTCAACTTCTCTTCTCAGTTTGTGTTCCAGTGTATCAGTCTTTTCCTGGTCTTTTCTCACAGCACTTAGTTTAAGCTCTGCCACTGCATCAGCTAACTGCTTTTTCACTCTCTCATTTTCCAAGCGTGCAGTGTGCAGATCTGCCATCGTCTTATCCCGCACATTTACAGCATCGCTAAGTTCTTTAGCCAGAAAGACAGCTTCTTGCCGAGTTGCCTGAACCTGTTCCTCTGCTTTACGAAGTTGCTCCTTGAAGAAAACTGTATCTTCCTTAGTTGAGGTTGTAAGGAAGAAAGCCCTTTGTAGATTCTCCTTTTCAGCCAAACAGAACTGCAGTCTGCTAATCTCTTCTTTGAAATGAGTAATCATGTTTTCTTTGTTCCCATCTAAATTCTTTAAAGTCTGGACCTCTGACACAAGCTTGGTATTTTCTATTTCTGTATTCTTCAAATGTACCTTATAAAGTTCCTTCTCATCCTTTTCTGTCTTCAATTGACATTCAAGCTGTTCTCTTTCATATCGTGCCTTTCTGAGTTTGTCCTTTAAACTGTCTAATTCAGTTTCTTTTTCAATCGCTTTATGTGTGACTGACACAATATCTTCCTCAAGCTGGAGGGCTTTGGATGTAGCACCATTGTATCTCTTCTTAAATTCTTCATTTTCCATTTTTAAACTTTGTGAGACTTCAAAAAGAACCTTCTGCTCTGCTTGCAGTTGGTCACATCTTTCTTTCTCATGGTTAAGTTCTCTTTCCATTCTTCCAACTTGTTCTTGAAGTTGTGTTGTTTCTTTTTCCAGAACAGCAATTAACTTTAACAGTTCTTCTTTTTCTTTCATGGTTTTCTCAATTTTCAACTCAAGAAGGCCAGCTTTTGTGGTCAGCACCAACATGTCAGAATTTCCTTCATCTTCCATAGTAAGCAACTCTTCAACTGGAGAAGAAGCTCGAAACTGAAAAGGTGTACTTGCTCCACGAATTTCACCCTTATGGGTAACATAACAGAACTGATAAAATTCTCCATCATCATTTGGAAGGTAATATCCTTGAAATGCTAACACACAATTGACTGTTGATCCTTCTACATAATGTTCAGGCACAGGGGACCATAAAAACGTGTAATAATCACGAGCAGTACTCCATCCAACCTTGAATATACCAACCCAATCTTTTGGATGGGGATGGATATATGGAGTTAAGGTATAATGACATTCTAGGTGTGCATTAGGAAGATAGCTCTTGGCCACATTTTGAAAGATGACATGGGCAAAGTTGGAAGTCTGCAGTGGAACTTCTTGAAAGGATGTCATTGTGAATCGAGTGAGGAACTCCCGAGCAGAGGGGAATGTTAGAGAGGCTTCCGAGCCTGAGCCGCCATCAGCCGCCGAGCCTCTTCCGCCAACACAGTCTCCCTCTACCGACCTGCTACGCCTCCCCACAAGGCCAAAAGCCGGCGTTATGTCACTTCCGTCCACGGCCTGGCCCCTTCCGCCGCCGCCGCCGAGCTGCGTCAGTCTGGGCCAATCGCTGTAGATGTATTTTTGATGTATTCAGTATTTGCAGGACAAGGTGAACTCCACGTCCTTCTATTCCACCATCTTGATTCAATCTCTGTGTGATTTTTTTGCCCTTTTTCTTCTACTACAGGAAATCAAATGATCAGTGCCTGAAGAACACTGACTAGAGGCCCAAGGACACAGCATATATCAAGGTCATCACACAAACATCAGCCCCACAGCACCCCTAAAGCCCAGAACCTAAAGAAGCAAAAGAGGGGACAAACTGCCTTTAAAAGGACATTAGCCATGTATACTCCCTGCAAGAGTGTATCAGAGGGCTTGTTTCCACTGATATTGACAAGAGATGCTACAAAGGCAGTTTAAGTTTCCAATATAATGGGGAAAAAAACGTTACATTGGCATTGTAATGTATTTTCCCCGACCATCTCTTTGAGGTTGGGTGCCTCTTCATATGTAAAATGATCGTTTTTATTTCTTTTTCAGTGAAATTTAATTTCATAGGTTCCAAATATTTTTATTTGGTCACTTCTATTTTTTGTCTTGAGAGGCAATTCAAATATACTTTATATTTGTGGTGTCTTCTCCCACAGCATCCTTCCAAGCCAATTACTGTCCACACAGTCACTAAAAAATTTGTCAAGGAACTCGTTTTCACAGGTCATCCACCACTCAAGACACCTGATATGAGGGCCATCTGCCTTGAACAGCCTTACATCAAGAACTCTGTACTGAGCTCTTTGCTCTCAACTTATGGACCAGATAAAGGACAGGATGAGGGTGTCATTATTACCTCACAACCTGCACCCAAGCACATTGGTCAGTGCTCAAACATCATTGCCAAGGTGACAGACAACAGGCCTGGATCTTCTCCTGTGATGTCGCCAGCTTGCCACCAAGACATTTGGTCTGGACTATGTCATCAACCACAAGGCACAACTCAAGTGTCCTGAAGTAGACTCAGTGTGTGGACCAGAGCCTGTCAAACATAAATGTGACCAGGACTCCAAACTCAGGCCCCAGGCAAGAGACCTTCCCAGGTCTCCATCCAGTTTTGCTAGAACCTCCCCTCCCCCCAAAAAAGTAAGACTCGGGTCCTTATTTTCCTCTGAGGATACTTAGAGACCTGATCTGTGGAATTGTCCATGGTCTTCATCCTCTTCCCAGTACAACTGGACTTGGATACACACAGGCACATCAAATGACCATAAGGCCACCTGCCCCAGTGCTAAGCATTGACTCCCGGCCTCTACCCAACTCGCCTCACCTGAGCCCAATCCAGGCCTGCACTGTCCCCCAACCCCCACCATCTGTGCACATTCCAGACCAACCCCCCAGAATTGTCTTCATGATGGGACAAGGGATGGGGGAAGGGCTCCAGGTTCAGAACAGCTTTCATTTCATCCTCCTGAGAAGCCTGCTCCTACAAGTCAGATGTTTCACATCTTAGAGGAATCTGGGTGATCCTAACCCATGTCCCAGTCCATGTTTTCCATGAGGACCTTCTGGTCTCCTCCTCTGAGGAGAGTGGTCCGCCCCACCCCAAGGCACGGAAGACTCAGCCTCCAGGCTAACGTGTCTTGGAGGGGACTACTGCAGTAAAAGAAAGAAAAGAGCAGAATTTGTCTCATGAATTAGCACTTCCCCAGGTGTGCTTTATGTACAAATTTCAGAACACCGAATACCATTGAGAGTTTCACAGCCCATTTCATGTAATGTTATGAATGATGTAAATTTAACTTATGTTTTAAATGGAAGTTACCAAACTGTCATATAAAGTATTTAGTAAATTAGAAAAATTGTTGTTTGCTAATCCTTTTACAATATATGTCAAGTCATTATGCTGTGCACCTCCAATTTCTACAGTACTGTATGTAGAAATTGTATCTCAATAAAACTGAAAGAAAAATAAAGGAAAATAATAGTTAATAAGAAACTGAGTCAACACACTGGAAAATATTAAGCTATAATGCCAGTAGGAGGCAATTGATTAACATTTATTTGTATTCAGTGTGCAGGTAACTGGAATTTGGGAAACTCTGGATAAAACAGACACCTATGTTTTTTAAGCTGAGCCTTTCCTGAAACTAGAATTTTTATCTCTGAAAGAGTGCTACTGAAAACCATAATGGAGGATATTTTCTTCATCTTATAAATTTTGGTTATTAAAAATCACTGGAAATTATATTTGGTTAGTTTCTTCATGATAATGAGAGCCTCCCAATGTGATATATTGTACAGATATTTTCACTTCCAGTCATCACTTATAAGGTTTTTTGTTTTGTTATTTTGTCACCAAGTTTTATTTACTTCGGTGTAAAAGAGGCCCTTAGTAGTCTCAGTGTACTGTAGTCTGTGTCCCTGAATTGTGTTCGGATTTCAGACTTTTAGGCATAACCCAGGGCTCTGAAACAGAAACTGCCTTTTAACAATATTTTCAGGTGACTCACATGCACATTTTTTTTTTTACTAAGTAGGGCAAGTGTACTTATTCTCAATTTGACAGCAAATTTGAATAACATGGTGATATTTTAAAAATACTGATGCCCAGAAATACTAATTTACTGAATGCTTCTAAGTCCTGGGGATGGGAATTTTAAAATGTTTTCCAAGTAATAATGATGTGAGGCAAAGTCTGAGAACTCCTATAGATGAAGAGGTAACAGTTCCCTGACTTGTTCTGGTCTTTTTGCAGCGTGGGAAGAAACTCTGACCTGGGTCAAGAAAGTGTGGGTGGTTTTATAGAGAATGGGATTCTATTAGGAGGGGCAAAGAACCTAATCATTTTTCCCCATGAGACTCTGTCTCATGGAAGCTTCTCTCTCTCTCTCTCTCTCTCTCTAGGACTTCTTCCCTTAATGAGGAAGACTCCTGGTTGAGGCCTCAAGACCAATGAAAATATAAAAGCAAAGTAAAGGAAGCTCAGGTTGAGTTACTCAATTTGACTTGAATATATTCCAGTGAGGAGTTCCATGAGCATTACGGTTGAATAAGATGTGCCTCCTCATGACCCCCTTCAACAACTTGGCTTCATTCACAGACAAAAGTGTCTTTGTGGGAGCTGTGGGTTCCAGCACCACACACCAAGGGGCCCAGGAGGAGTCTCACCCACCCATGAACAGGGTAGTAGGCACAGAGACCTCAGTCCCAGCTCTGGACTTTGCAGTCATCTGTTAACTGGCTCCTCTTGGCTCGAGTCCAGGGGCACCTGGAAAATACTATATTAAGCCATCACTCATGAACAAAAGAGCCTTTGTGGATATCCAGGTTTCTAGTAGAGAAGTACTAGCACAATGTTGGAGCAAAAAAAAAAAGTATGAGTTTGGATGCATTGGACAAAGTAAAGGGAACAGTTTCACTTTACCAACATCACGCCTCCCCCAAGATTGCACAATTTAGGGCCAAGAGATATCTTCCTGGCCCATGATTTCTCCTGCAGGGGCAAGTAAAAGCATGTGAGTGAGCATGTAGCTTCTCCAACTGTGTGAGATGCTGCCCAAAAGGCCCGTTGTTTTCTTGCCCCATCCAGAGTGCTGAATTATGAGTTAGTTGCATGACTGGGGGTTGGGAAGAGGTAGCAGATAGGATTCTGGTAAGGCATTAATGTGGGGCAGATACTACTAGCTGTATTCCAGAGTCCATCAAGAAGCCCATCCACTGGACTTCCCTGGTGGTCCAGTGACTAAGACTCAGCGCTCCCAATGCAGGGGGCCCGGGTTCAATCCCTCACCAGGGAACTAGATCCCACATGCTGCAACTAAAGATGCCACATGCCGCAACTAAAAAGATCCCGCATGCTGCAACTAAAAAGATCCCGCATCTGCAATGAAGATCTGTGTGCCGCAACTAAGACCTGGGGCAGATAGATAGATAGATAAATAAATAAATGTTAAAAAAAAAAAAAGCCCATCCATGAGCCAGTAGGGATGCCTCACCCATAGATCCTCCCAACTGGCCAATGGGCACCCTTGGTGCTCTGCACACCTCACCAACACAAACCCTCACGCTGTGGTCAGTTCACCATGTGTGCTCCCAACCAAGGCACTGAGGGCAAGCTTTGGCAGACAGCTTGAGAACACACACAGAAAGTTGGCTCACATCTGCAGGCCAGAGACAGACCATAAATTTCTGCATTAGCACCACCCTTAGGAGAAGAAAAGAGGGGCTGTCAGCACCCAGCGTACTGTGTTGCAAGATCAAAAGATGGCACATAAGCTCACGAATTCTGCCAAAAGATGTGATAAGAAGCATGAAACAGGTTTATCCATAAAGGTCTGAGAAAGCCTCAGAATCTCTAACTCTACAGGGCTGACAGAAGGTGTTTCTCTCCTGAAAACAGGTAGTAAATGCTGGAGCAGGTGCCTGCTACTTTAGAATTGAAAGTAGCACAAAACCCCAGGAACATTAAAAAAAATCAAAGTAGTCTAGCACTACTAAAGGACTGCAAAAGTCTGCCAGTTACCAATCCCAAAGACTTAGAACTATCTGCAATCTACCTAATAAATAATTTTAAAATACTGTTATAAGAAACCTCAGTGAGCTATAATGAAAGAAAAAAAGACAATTCAATGAAATCATAAAAACATGAAGAAAAGAAAAATACAATGGACAAAAATTGTAAAAAAAGAAACAAAAAATGTTCTGGAGCTGAAATAAATGAAAAAATGCAACAGAAAAATCTATAGCTACAATAGCATTTTAACAAATATGTGGATAAAATGAAGTATATTGTGACATAAAAATATAAAAAGAAAAGAATAAAAGAATGGAACATTTGGACTCTGGGAGGGCTCACTCCAAGGAGTACTTCCCAGAACTTCTGCTGCCAGTGTCCTTGTCCCCACGGTGAGCCACAGCCACCCCTGCCTCTGCAGGAGACCCTCCAACACTAGCAGGGAATAAAATCCAGACTGCTTAGTCTGGCCTTCAAGTCTCTGTCTTTCATGAATTCAAGCACGTAACAATCATCGAATCCTCACATGTGAGAGGTTAGAAAATAATTCCTAGGTCTCAGACAGCAGAAGCAAGAAGAACTACAATCCTGCAGCCTGTGGAACAAAAACCACATTCACAGAAAGATAGACAAGATGAAAAGGCAGAGGGCTATGTACCAGATGAAGGAACAAGATAAAACCCCAGAAAAACAACTAAAAGAAGTGGAGATAGGCAGCCTTCCAGAAAAAGAATTCAGAATAATGATAGCAAAGATGATCCAGGACCTCGGAAAAAGAATGGAGGCAAAGATCAAGAAGATGCAAGAAATGTTTAACAAAGATCTAGAAGAATTAAAGAACAAGCAAACAGAGATGAACAATACAATAACTGAAATGAAAAATACACTAGAAGGAATCAATAGCAGAATAACTGAGGCAGAAGAACGGATAAGTGACCTGGAAAACAGAATGGTGGAATTCACTGCTGCGGAACAGAGTAAAGAAAAAAGAATGAAAAGAAATGAAGACAGCCTAAGAGACCTCTGGAACAACATTAAATGCAACAACATTCGCATTATAGGGGTCCCAGAAGGAGAAGAGAGAGAGAAAGGACCTGAGAAAATATTTGAAGAGATTATAGTCGAAAACTTCCCTAACATGGGAAAGGAAATAGCCACCCAAGTCCAGGAAGTGCAGAGTCCCATACAGGATAAACCCAAGGAGAAATACGCCAAGACACATAGTAATCAAATTGGCAAAAATTAAAGACAAAGAAAAATTATTGAAAGCAGCAAGGGAAAAATGAAAAATAACATACAAGGGAATTCCCATAAGGTTAACAGCTGATTTCTCAGCAGAAACTCTACAAGCCAGAAGGGAGTGGCATGATATACTTAAAGTGATGAAAGGGAAGAACCTACAACCAGGATTACTCTACCCAGCAAGGATCTCATTCAGATTCGATGGAGAAATCAAAAGCTTTACAGACAAGCAAAAGCTAAGAGAATTCAGCACCACCAAACCAGCTCTACAACAAATGCTAAAGGAACTTCTCTAAGTGGGAAACACAAGAGAAGAAAAGGACCTACAAAAACAAACCCAAAACAATTAAGAAAATGGTCATAGGAACATACATATCGATAATTACCTTAAATGTGAATGGATTAAATGCTGCAACCAAAAGACACAGGCTTGCTGAATGGATACAAAAACAAGACCCATATATATGCTGTCTACAAGAGACTCACTTCAGACCTAGGGACACGTACAGACTGAAAGTGAGGGGATGGAAAAAGATATTCCATGCAAATGGAAATCAAAAGAAAGCTGCAGTAGCAATACTCATATCAGATAAAATAGACTTTAAAATAAAGAATGTTACAAGAGACAAGGAAGGACACTACATAATGATCAAGGGATCAATCCAAGAAGAAGATATAACAATTATAAATATATATGCACCCAACATAGGAGCACCTGAATACATAAGGCAACTGCTAACAGCTATAAAAGAGGAAATCTACAGTAACACAATAGTAGTGGGGGACTTTAACACCTCACTTACACCAATGGACAGATCATCCAAACAGAAAATTAATAAGGAAATAATAAGGAAACACAATACACCAAATAGATATAATAATAAGGAAACACAATACACCAGATAGATTTAATTGATATTTATAGGACATTCCGTCCCAAAACAGCAGATTACACTTTCTTCTCAAGTGCACATGGAACATTCTCCAGGATAGATCACATCTTGGGTCACAAATCAAGCCTCAGTAAATTTAAGAATATTGAATTCATATCAAGCATCTTTTCTGACCACAACACTATGAGATTAGAAATCAATTACAGGGAAAAAATGTAAAAAACACAAACACATGGAGGCTAAACAATATGTTACTAAATAACCAAGAGATCACTGAAGAAATCAAAGAGGAAATCAAAAAATACCTAGAGACAAATGACAATGAGAACATGACAATCCAAAACCTATGGGATGTGGCAAAAGCAGTTCTAAGAGGGAAGTTTATAGCTATACAAGCCTACCTCAAGAAACAAGAAAAATCTCAAATAATCTAACCCTACACCTAAAGGAACTAGAGAAAGAAGAACAAACAAAACCCAAAGTTAGCAGAAGGAAAGAAATCATGAAGATCACAGCAGAAATAAATGAAATAGAAACAAAGAAAACAACAGCAAAGATCAATAAAACTAAAAGCTGGTTCTTTGAGAAGATAAACAAAATTGATAAACCATTAGCCAGACTCATCAAGAAAAAGAGGGAGAGGACTCAAATCAATAAAATTAGAAATGAAAAAGGAGAAGTTACAACAGACAGCGCGGAAATACAAAGCATCCTAAGAGACTACTACAAGCAACTCTATGCCAATAAAATGGACAACCTGGAAGAAATGGACAAATTCTTAGAAAGGTATAACCTTCCAAGACTGAACCAGGAAGAAATAGAAAATATGAACAGACCAATCACAAGTAATGAAATTGAAACTGTGATTAAAAATCTTCCAACAAACAAAAGTCCAGGACCAGATGGCTTCACAGGTGAATTCTATCAAACATTTAGAGAAGAGCTAACACCCATCCTTCTCAAACTCTTCCAAAAAATTGCAGAGGAAGGAACACTCCCAAACTCATTCTATGAGGCCACCAGCACCCTTATACCAAAACCAGACAAAGATACTACCAAAAAAATTACAGACCAATATCACTGATGAATATAGATGTAAAAATCCTCAACAAAATACTAGCAAACAGAATCTAACAACACATTAAAAGGATCATACACCACGATCAAGTGGGATTTATCCCAGGGATGCGAGGATTCTTCAATATACGCAAATCAATCAATGTGATACACCATATTAGCAAACTGAAGAATAAAAACCATATGATCACCTCAATAGATGCAGAAAAAGCTTTTGACAAAATTCAACACCCATTTATGATAAAAACTCCCCAGAAAGTGGGCATAGAGGGAACCTACCTCAACATAATAAAGGCCATATATGACAAACCCACAGCAAACATCATTCTCAATGGTGAAAAACTGAAAGCATTTCCTCTAAGATCAGGGACAAGACAAGGATGTCCACTCTCACCACTATTATTCAACATAGTTTTGGAAGTCCTAGCCATGGCAATCAGAGAAGAAAAAGAAAAGGAATACAAATTGGAAAAGAAGAAGTAAAACTGTCACTGTTTGCAGATGACATGATACTATAGAGAATCCTAAAGATGCCACCAGAAAACTACTAGAGCTAATCAATGAATTTGGTAAAGATGCAGGATACAAAGTTAATGCACAGAAATCTCTTGCATTCCTATACACTAATGATGAAAAATCTGAAAGAGAAATTAAGGAAACATCCCCATTTACCATTGCAACAAAAAGAATAAAATACCTAGGAATAAACCTACCTAGGGAGGCAAAAGACCTGTATGCAGAAAACTATAAAGACACTGATGAAAGAAATTAAAGATGATACCAACAGGTGGAGAGATATACCATGTTCTTGGATTGGAAGAATCAATATTGTGAAAATGACTATACTACCCAAAGCAATCTACAGATTCAGTGCAATCCCTATCAAATTACCAATGGCATTTTTTACAGAACTAGAACAAAAAAATCTTAAAATTTGTATGGAGACACAAAAGACCCCAAATAGCCAAAGCAGTCTTGAGGGAAAAAAATGGAGCTGGAGGAATCAGACACCCTGACTTCAGACTATACTACAAAGCTACAGTAATCAAGACAATATGGTACTGGCACAAAAACAGAAACATAGATCAATGGAACAAGATAGAAAGCCCAGAGATAAACCCACGCACCTATGGTCAACTAATCTATGACAAAGGAGGCAAGGATATACAATGGAGAAAGGACAGTCTCTTCAATAAGTGGTGCTGGGAAAACTGGACAGCTACATGTAAAAGAATGAAATTAGAACACTCCCTAACACCATATACAAAAATAAACTCAAAATGGATTCGAGACCTAAATGTAAGACTGGACACTATAAAACTCTTAGAGGAAAACATAGGAAGAACACTCTTTGACATAAATCACAGCAAGATCTTTTTTGATCCACCTCCTAGAGTAATGGAAATAAAAACAAAAATAAACAGATGAGACCTACTGAAACTTAAAAGATTTGCACAGCAAAGGAAACCATAAACAAGACAAAAAGACAACCCTCAAAATGGGAGAAAATATTTGCAAACGAATCAATGGACAAAGGATTAATCTCCAAAATATATACACAGCTCATGCAGCTCAGTATTAAAAAAACAAACAACCCAATCCAAAAATGGGCAGAAGACCTAAATGGACATATCTCCAAAGAAGACATACAGACGGCCACAAAGCACATGAAAAGCTGCTCAACATCACTAATTATTAGAGAAATGCAAATCAAAACTACAATGAGGTATCACCTCACACCAGTTAAAATGGGCATCATCAGAAAATCTATAAACAACAAAATGCTGGAGAGGGTGTGGAGAAAAGGGAAGCCTCTTACACTGTTGGTGGGAATGTAAATTGATACAGCCACTATGGAGAACAGTATGGAGGTTCCTTAAAGAACTAAAAATAGAATTACCATATGACCCAGCAATCCTACTACTGGGCATATACCCAGAGAAAACCATAATTCAAAAAGACACATGCACCCCAATGTTCATTGCAGCAATATTTACAATAGCCAGGTCATGGAAGCAACCTAAATGCCTATCGACAGACGAATGGATAAAGAAGATGTGGTACATATATACAATGGAATATTACTCAGCCATAAAAAGAAATGAAATTGGGTCATTTGTAGAGACATGGATGGATCTAGAGACTGTCATACAGAGTGAAGTATGTCAGAAAGAGAAAAACAAATATCATATATTAAAACATATATGTGGAACCTAGAAAAATGGTACAGATGAACCGGTTTGCAGGGCAGAAATTGAGACAGAGATGTAGAGAACAAATGTATGGACACCAAGGGGGGGAAAGTGGCGGAGGGTGGGAGAGGTGGTGTGATGAACTGAGAGATTGGAATTGACATGTATACACTGATGTGTATAAAATGGATGACAATAAGAACCTGCTGTATAAAAAAATAAACAAAATTCAAAAATTCAAAAAAAAAAGAATGGAACATTTATAGGCATACAAAGATAAGTTTATATCAGCATAAAATGGACTGTTTTAAAGATGAGATGTTTTATATATGCCTCATGGTAACCACAAAGCAAAAATCTTTAGAAGAATCACAAACATTAAGAAAGGAAACAGAGCATACCAACATGGTAAACCACCAATTTAAAAACGTAGACAGACACAGAGGGGAAAAAGAAACAATGGAAATACAAAACAATCAGAAAGCAATAATAAGATGGCAATAATAAGTCCTTGCATCTCAAAACAAATGAAAATGGAAACACAACATACCAAAACCTATGGGATGTTGCAAAAGCAGTTCAGAGAGGAAAGTTTATAGCGATAAGTGCACAGCACAAAAAATTAGAAAGCTCTCAAACAATCTAACTCTGCACCTCAAGGAACTAGAAAAAAAAAAGAAATTTATTCCAAAGTTGGCAGAGGGAAGTATATAATAAACACTAGAGTGGAAATAAATAAAACATATACAAGAAAATCAATAGAAAAGAGCAACAAACTAAAAGCTGGATTTTCAAAAAATTCACACACTTTTAACTAGACTAGGAAAACAGAAGACTCAAATAAAATTAGAAATGAAAGAGGAGACACTACAACTGATACTACAGAAATATACAGGATCTTAAGAGACCACTGTGAACAATTATATGCCAACAAATTAGATACTCAGGAAGAAACTGATAATTTCTAGAAACTCACTTCCTACAAAGACCAAATCAGGAAGAAACAGAAAATCTGAACAGACCAATAACAAGGGATTGAATCAGTAATCAAAAAACTCCCAACACAGAAAACTCAAGGACGAGGTGACTTTATTGGTGAATTCTACCAAACCCATGATGAAGAATTAACACCAATAATTCTCAAACTCTTCCAAAAAATTGAAGAGAAAGGGATACTTTCAAACTAGTTCTACGAGGCCAGCATTTCCCTGACACCAAAGCCAGATAAAGACTCTACAAGAAAAGAAAACTAGAGGCCAATAAAACTGATTAATATAGATGCAAAAATGCTGAACAAAATATTAGCAAATCAAATTCAACAATACATTAAAAGTATTATACACTGGGACCAAGTGGGATTTATCACTGGGATGTAAGAATGGCTCAACATAAATATGTGGGATACACCAGATTAATAGAGTCAAAATAAAAATCACATGATAATTTCAATAGATGCAAAAAAAAAGCACTGGATAAAATGCAATTCTTTTATGATTAAAAATTCTGAACAGATTGAGTATGGGTGGAACATACCTCCACACAGTTAAGGCCATATGTAACAAACCCAGCTAACATCATACTTGATGTTAAAAAGGCAAAAGCTATCACTTCATCACTCTTATTCAATATAGTACTGGAAGTATTAGCTGGAGCAATTAGGCAAGACAAAGAAAGGCATCCAAATCAGGAAGAAAGAAGTAAAATTGTCATTATTTGAAGATGGTATGATTTTGTATATAAAAATCCCAAGAAATCCCCAAAAGTTGTAACTAATCAACAAAATAGGTAAAATTGCAGTATATAAAATCAACATACATCATCAGTTATATTTCTATGTACAAGTAGTAAAACATCTGAAAAAATTATCTAATTTACAACAGCATCAAAAATAATAAGATACTTAGGAATAAATTTAACAAAGTTGGTGAAAAGTCTCTACATTGAACACTATAAGACATTAATAAAATAAACTGAAGACACTAACAAATGGGAAGATATTCTATGTTCATAGATTGGAGAAATTTCTAAGATTAAAAAGTCCTAAACTCAATGCCCACCATCTATAGATTCAAAGAAATCTCTCTCAAAAATCCAATGGCATTCTCCACAGAAATAGAAAAATCAATTCTAAACTTTCTATGGAACCAGAAAAGAACCAAATAGCCAAAACAATCCTGAGAAAGAAGAACAAAATCAGAGACATCACAGTTCCTAATTCAAACTCTACCATAGTCTATATTAATTAAAACAGTATGGTGCTGGCATCAAAATACACACCCAGACCAATGGGACAGAATAGTGAGCCCAGAATTAAAACCCTACATATAAGGCTAACTAATTTTTGACAAGGTAGCCACGAACAACCATGGATTCTTAACAACTGCACCACCAGGGATACCCTCCACATTGGTTTTGATGATTATTTTTTTGGATATGACACTAAAAGCACAAAAAACAAAAGCAAAAAGTCAACAACTGAGAATAAATCAAACTTAGAAGCTTCTGTACAACAAAATAAACAATCAACAAAATGAAAAGTCAACCTACCAAATGGGAAAAAATGCAAACCATATATTCAGTAAGGGACATACAATCAAAATACATTTAAAAAAACTCATACGGCTTCCCTGGTGGCACAGTGGTTAAGAATCTGCCTGCCAATGCAGGGGACACGGGTTCGAGCCCTGGTCCAGGAAGATCCCACATGCCGCAGAGCAACTAAGCCCATGTGCCACAACTACTGAGCCTGCACTCTAGAGCCCGCAAGCCACAGCTACTGAGTCTGCATGCTGCAACTACTGAAGCCCACATGCCTAGAGCCCGTGCTCTGCAACAAGAGAAGACACCACAAGGAGAAGCCCGTGCACCACAAAGAAGAGTAACCCCCTGCTCACTGCAACTACAGAAAGCCCGCACGCAGCAACAAAGACCCAGTGCAGCCAAAAATAAATAAATCCAAAAAAAAAAAAACCAACTCATAAAATGCCACAAGAAACCAAACAATCCAATGTATGGATGGATAAAGGAAATAGACTTTTTTTCCATAAAAGACATACAGATGGCCAATAGGCATATGAAAATGTGCTCAACATGACTAATCATCAGTACAATGCAAATCAAAAACCACAATAAGTATCATCTCACAACTGTTAGAATGGCTATCATCAAAAAGACAAGAGATAAGCGTTGGTGAGGATGTAGACAAAAGGGAACACGTGAACTGTTAGTGGGGATATAATTTTTGCAGCTACTGTGGAAAACAATATGAAGGTTTCTCAAAAAAGTAAAAATAGATCTATTATATGATTCAGCAATTCCACTTTGGGGTATTTATCCAAAGAAAATAAAGGCACTAACTTGAAAAGATATATGCACCCCCATATTTACAGCAGCATTATCCACAATAGCTAAGATATGATCTCAACCTAAGTTCCTACCAACAGGCGAATGGATAAGAAAGATGTGATATCTATATCTATATATACATACACACAATGAATATTATTCAGCCATTAGAAAGAAGGAAATTCTACCATTTTCAACACTGATGTACCTTGGTTAAATTATGCTGAGATAAGTCAGAAAGACAAATACTATGTGATATCATTTACATGTAAAATCCAAACAAAAAATGCCAAAACTCATAGAATGTTGGTTACCGGGGGCTGTGGTGTGGGGAACAGGAGAGATGTTGTTTAAGGGTACAGACTTTCAACTAATAGTAAACAGTTCCTAAAGATCTGATGCACATTACAGTGAATATAGACAATGGTGTTATATTATAATCAAACTTGCTTAGAGACTAGATCTTAATTTTTCCAACCCCAATAAAGAAATAAGGATTATGTGACATGATAGAGGTGATAACTACTGCTACAATGGCAATCATACTATAATATGCAAATGTATCAAATCACCATGCTGTACACCTTAAATTCAAATAATATTATATGTTAAATATATTACAAGAAAAAAGAAACGCAATAAGCATCATCAATATCAAAACAGATCAAGCAGAAAAAATATTCTGTGAGTTAGAAGACAGTAAGTTGAAAATACCCATTCAGAGGAGAACAAAGATAAAGACAGTGAAGAATGACTATGTGATCTATAGATAACCATCAAAAGAAACAGTCTGTGAATTATGGAATCTTAGAAGGAAAAGATACAGACAGAAGGCTTATTTAAATAAATAGTGGCCAAGAACTTTCCAAGTCTTGGGAGAGATTTAGATATCCAAGTTCATGAAGCCCATAGGGCACCAGACAAACTTAACTCAAAAAAAAATTCTTCTCTAACACATTATAATAAAACTGTCAACTATCAAAAACAAAGAATCTTAAAAGCATCAAGAGGAGATAAGGTTATAAGTTACAAGAGAATCCTCATAAGATTAAAAGTTGATTTCTCAGCAGAAACCTCACAGGCCAGGAGAGAATGGGATGATATATTCAAATTGCTCAAAAAAAAAAAAAACCCAAACAAACAAAAACACCTGCCAACCAAGCATATCCTATCCACTGTAATTATCCTTCTTAAAAGAAGAGATTAGGGCTTCCCTGGTGGTGCAGTGGTTGAGAATCTGCCTGCCAATGCAGGGGACAGGGGTTCGAGCCCTGGTCTGGGAAGATCCCACATGCCGCGGAGCAACTGGGCCCGTGAGCCACAATTACTGAGCCTGCGCGTCTGGAGCCTGTGCTCCACAACAAGAGAGGCCATGATGGTGAGAGGCCCGTGCACCATGATGAAGAGTGGCCCCCGCTTGCCGCAACTAGAGAAAGCCCTCGCACAGAAACGAAGACCCAACACAGCCAAAAATAAATAAATAAATTAATTAATTAATTTAAAAAAAAAGAGATTAAAAAGTCTTTTCAAAATACAAAAGCTGAGGGAGTTCATCATCACTAGATCTGTCTTAGAACAAATTCCAAAAGAGTTCCTCAAGCTAAAATAAAAGGAAACTAAATAGTACCATGAAAACATATGAGAATACACAGTAGGCTTATAAGTATATAGTTAAGGTAAGAATACTTCAATAGTGTGATATGGTGGTGTGTTAACCAGTTAACTAGTATAAAGGGTAAAGGATGAGATTATTAAAATAATGGCAGCTATAATAATTTTAATGTATAAACAATATACAAAGAGGTAAATTGTAATACCATATACAAAAATTCATGGAGGGGAGTAAAAGAGTAAATTTTTTTGTATGTGATGGAAGTTAAATTCTTATCAACACAAAAGAGACTGTTATATCTATAAAATGCTTTCCGTGAGCCTCATGGAACCACAAAGCAAAAACCTATATTAGATTCAGAAAATATAAAGAGAAGGAAATCATAACATACCACTACAGAATATCACAAGTTCTCAAAGAAAGGCAGCAAAAGAGGAAAAAGGGAACAAGAAACAACAAAACATCCAGGAAACAATAAGATGGCATTCGTAAGTCCTTACCTATCAATAATTACTGTAAACATAAATATATTAAATTCTCTAGTCAAAAGTCATACAGTGGCTAGACAGATAAAAATACAAGATCAGCCTATATGGGAAAAGAATCTTAAAAAAACGTTGATACATGTATAACTGATTCACTTTGCTGTACACCTGAAGCTAACACAACATTGTAAATCAACGATACTCCAACAGAAATTAGGAAAAAAATATAAGGTCAAACTATACGCTGCCCATCAGCAATTCACTTCAGTGTTAAAAACACAAATTAGGCTCAAAGTGAAGCTTTAGAACAAGATATTCCATACAAGTGCAAACCAAAAGAAAGCAGTGGTAGCTAGAGTTATACCATACAAAATAGACTTTAAGCCGAAAGCTACAACAAGAAAAAAAAAAAAAGGGACTTCCCTGGCGGTCCAGTGGTTAAAACTCTGCTCTTCCAACGCAGGGGACGTGGGTTCCATCCCTGGTTGGGGAACTAGGATCCCACATGCTGTGAAGCCAAAAAATTTTAAAAAAGAAAAAAATTAAGGTAATTATATAATGATAATGTTGTCAGTTCATTAAGAAGACAACAATCAAATAAATATGCACCCAACAGTGGAGGACCTTAATGTGTTAAGCAAATACTAACAGATTTGAAGAGAGAAATAGACAATACAAAAAAAAAGTGTACGGATCTTTAATACCCAACTTTCAACAGTGAATAGATCATCAAGAAATTAAATCAATAAGGAAGTACTGAACTTGAATTATACATTAGACCAAATGGACTTAACGGACAAAAACAGAACAGTCCATCCAACAGCAGCAAATTAGGCTCAAAGTGAAGCTTTAGAACAAGATATTCCATACAATGGAAACCAAAAGAAAGCAGTGGTAGCTAGAGTTATACCATACAAAATAGACTTTAAGCCTATTCTTCTCAACTTCACATTGAACATTCTCCAGGACAGACCATGTGATGTGTCACTAAACAAGTCTTAGCAAATTTAAGAAGACCAATATCACTAAGTATTTTTTTTAGTGATTCAGTTTTATATATATATATATATATATATATATATATATATATATATATATATATACACACACATACACATACACACACAGACACATATATATACATACATACATATATACACACACACACACTCTTTTTAATATTCTTTTCCATCATGGTTCATCATAGGATACTGAATATAGTTCTCTGTGCTACACAGTTCAATCTTATTGTTTATCCATTCTCTATATAAAAGCTTACATCTGCTAAACCCAACCTCCCACTCCATCCCTCCCCCAACCCCTCCCCCTTGGCAACCACCAGTCAATTCTCTATGTCCGTGATTGTGTTTCATATGTAGGATCATTTGTGTCATATTTTAGATTCCACATATAAATGATATCATATAGTATTTGTCTTCCTCTTTCTGACTTGCTTGACTTACATACTAAGTATTTTTTTAACCTCAATGGTAAGAAAGCAGAAATGAACAACAGGACAGAGTCTGGAAAGTTTACAAATGTGTGGAAATTAAACAACACGATCCAGGGACTTCCCTGGTGGTGCAGTGGTTAAGAATCTGCCTGCCCATGCAGGGGACACGGGTTCGATCCCTGGTCTGGGAAGATCCCACATGCTGTGGAGCAACTAAGCCCGTGCACCACAACTAGCGTGCCTGTGCTCTAGAGCCTGCGAGCCACAACTACTGAGCCCGTGTGCAAAAACTACTGAAGCCCACACACCACAACTACTGAGCCCGCATGCCACAACTACTGAAGCCCATGTGCCTAGAGCCTGTGCTCTGCAACAAGAGGAGCCACTGCAATGAGAAGCCTGTGCGCTGCAAGGAAGAGTAGCCCCTGCTCATCGCAACTAGAGAAAGCCCATGCGCAGCAACGAAGACCCAATGCAGCCAAAAAAATAATAATAATAAATAAATAAATAAAAATAAACAACACGATCCTAAAAAAATCAACAGGCCAAAGAAAAAATTAAAAAATTAAAAATAAAAGGACTGAATCATGAAGAAATAAAACAATCTGAACAGACCAAATCACTATTAAGGAGACTGAATCAGTTCTCAAAAACCTCCCAACAAGAAACTACCAGGACTAGATGGCTTCACTGGTGAATTCTATCAAACTTTTTCTCTATCAAACTTTTAAAGAAGAAATAATTATTTTTAATTGGGTAAATCTTATAAATCTATTTGTGGATGATGCACTTTGTATTTTACAAATACACTAGGGGAGACATACACACAATGATATAAAATAAGTTAGAGCTATTGGTTCTGAATCTTTGATGTCTTTGAAAATATCATTTGAGTTGAGCTATATTTCAGAAATTTAACACAATTGAGCATACATTAATAATATTCTGGTAAACTTTTTGGAAAATACAGAGAAGTGATAAAGAAGAGTATGTCTGTTGCATGAGCACAGAGTATAATGGAAACTTACAAGAACAAGCCTTGACTGATTACAACCTCCACCTGAAAAGCCAATATCTTTAATAAACAAAGGGGACAATGTTCATTTTCCAAAGCAAACTACAAGCAAAGGAAAACTAAGAAGAAATTGGAGTTTCCAGATTTACCATGATGGTTTATGCACATTTTTCAGTGAATCACACCAAACCCTTACTAAACATAAAAGAAATATATAAACTTCATAGCAGAGGACTCTTGCAGAAAGCACCTGAACCAATGAACATCAGGTGTAATGGGACAAATCATTATCAGGTGACTGAAGCACACAAGACACATTATCCCTACTGTGGTGTTCTGGGCGAAAATACATAAGAAAACCATAATCTGAAACTATCATGAAAAAATGTCAGTTTTATGCAAATTTCAGTCCACATATACCTCTCATGTTCTCTGACTCTAATACTGTAATTAAATAGTCTTTCTTATCAATAACGTATATTGAGATTTGAGAGCAAATCTCTACTACTTTTTTTTTCCCCAGGACTGAGTTATCTGGACCACTAATGCCATCCCACTTAAAAGTGCGTTAATCCTGTTGTGCTAAGTTGATGTTGCATTCAGACGTACATTAATCATTCCACTTTCCCCTTCTTCACTAATACCTCAACATCTGAAATTATCCCATAGGGAGTTTTGGATATTAATGCCTTCCCATGTTGATCTTTCACAAAGGGAATAATTTCAATAGTTGAAAGTCATTAATTCATGGTGAGAATTCTCCAAGCTCTGTAGGGAGCCTGGATGCAGACAATGGGGAAAAGGCTCTGGAACACAGAGAAGTATTGTAAAGAGCTGACCATCATAAGAAGGAAAAAAACAAGTAGTTGAAAACAACTTTGCTAGGCAGGAACATCAGAAGTAGAAAATGAAAAGTTTGCAGGTTTCTCAACCCATGACATTTCAGGAGGAAAAGCAGACACGGCCTCTGACCCAGGACAGGACGTTTACCTGAGAAGCTGCCATTTTCTCCTCTTCTTCCTCCTGCTCTGGGTTGTTTTCTCATCGGTATTATGTTGAGAAATCACATCAGCATCTTGAGAATATACCTTCTGTGGCGTCAGCACAGCTCCTTCACCTGTTCCCACCACACCCACAGGCAAAAGGACCTTGAAACGCTGAAATGCCAACCTTTTGAAAAAGAGATTCAGGAACAATGAGCTCCTGCATGGAGACCAAACTGTGTGGTTTTTCTTTCCTGTCTACATGTGCTCTCCCCTCACACAGAGGCCCAAAAACTCTGCTACAGCATAGAGTAAGTGGGCTACACAGCCCTACTACCCCTTCCAATCCCACCTAGAGCAGACACCGACGCCTCTCCAACGGCAAAAGGACCAAAGACTGGAAGCAACGCTCACCAATGAACCCAGCAGCCCTCGTGCTTAAACAGGGCCTAACCTTAGAATCACCTGGAGTTAAAACAATGCAGATGCTCCCACGCAGATCGATAGATTCTGTGGGGAGGGCACAGGTGATGTTACTGCTAAATACTCACCATGTAATACTAGTGGGAAACTGCAAGGGAGCCACGTAGCAAACATTTCTTCCAAAGATTTAAAGTGCTTACAAATTTGGGGGGAATCAGGGCCCCACTTGAAGTTATGATTCTCCTGTGGGGCTCATAAAATGGCATCTTTAACAAGTTTTTTGTTGTTGTAGATGTTACTCCTCAGACCCGTATCCAATAGCAATGAGCTAGAGCTATCAGGCAGAGCACACCTGAGACCACTGAGTAGAGTGAAGGTTTGGGGTAAGAACTTCAGAAGCGCAGGTTCCCTGGGCCTGATTCCTAGGGGTTGAGCCCTTCCTGGAGTAGCTGTGGCCTTGCTGTTGCCTACGGGAGATGCTGCTGGGTTGGTGGAAATCACATGGTGGGTTTAGGGTTGTGTGAGGGGTGGCCCGTAGAAATCTAACCAAAGGTACCCTTAGTCCTCAGGTCCTTTAGCCCCCTCTCCTCTCAGGGCCCACCTGACCCACAGGACTACCGGAGCAGGGCATGACCACCTGTCCTCAGGTGAGCTGAGACTCCCTACCCCCAAAGATCCAGAGCATGAAGTTGTTTGCATCACAGATTTGTTTGAAAATAAACCAAAGGCAGCAACGGAGGGTGGATTATCATTTTGTGTTGGGAATGGAGCCTTTGAAAATGATGCCATGAATGAATATTTGATGATTCACAAAGGAAGTCGTGATCTATGTTAATAAAGTACCTTATAACTGAATCAACAGATCAGAATTTTTTGTTTATTGTGTGTCAATGTGTGCGTGTTATAAATTGTGGTGCCAGAGTTTGTTCTCTCCACCCACCCCCCCTTACATATTTATACTTTCTCAAATCTTTAAAGTGCATTGATTAAGGTAAAAATTAGAGAAAAGCATATCCATTTTTTCAAATATTCTTTGAGAATATTGAATCTTTTAATTTTTTTATTTATTTAAAAATTTTAAATTTTTTATACCATTTTTAAAGGTTACTTTCCATTTACAGTTATTATAAAATATTGGCTATTTTCCCCGGGTTGTACAATACATCTCTGAGCCTATCTTACACCCAATAGTTTGTACCTCCCACCTCCCCACTGGTCACCACTAGTTTGTTCTCTGTATCTGTGAGTTTGTTCTTTGTTGTATTCACTCATTTGTTGTATTTTTTAGATTCCACATAAGTGATATCATACAGTATTTTCCTTTCTGTCTGACTTATTTCACTTAGCATAATGCCCTCCAAGTCCATCCATGTTGCTGCAAGTGGCAAAAATCACATTTTTTCATGGTTGAGTAGTATTGTGTTGTACATATATACCACATCTTCTTTATCCATCTGTTGATGGACACTTAGGTTACAATCTTGGCAATTGTAAATAGTGCTGCTATGAACACTGGGGTGCATGTAACTTTTTGAAATAGTGTTTTGGGTTTTTTTTTTTTTTGCATATACACCCAGGAATAGAATCACTGGGTCATATGGTATTTCTATTTTTAGTTTTTTGCATCTTTCAGTATATCCCAATAAGTGTTTCATGCTCCACATACCAGTGTATTTGAACTTTTAAGTGATTTGAGGCTTTTTTTTTCTTTGGCCACGTGGCTTGTGGTATATTAGTTCCCCAACCAGGGATTGAACCCAGGTCACAGCAGTGAAGGCACCAAGTCCTAACCACTGGACCTCTAGGGAACTCCCAGACAAATTAGACTTTAAAATAAGGACTGTTAAAAGAGACAAAGAAGGACACTACATAATGATCAAGGGATCAATCCAAGAAGATATAACAACTGTAAGTATTTATGCACCCAACATAGGAGCACCTAAATACATAAAACAAATATTAGCTGACATAAAGGGAGAAATTGACGGTAACACAATAAAAGTAGGGAACTTTAAAACCCCACTTATAACAATGGACAGGTCATCCAGACAGAAAATCAATAAGGAAACACTGGCCTTAAATGACACATTAGACCAGATGGATATATATAGCACATTCCATCCCAAAGCGACAGAATACACTTCCTTTTCAACTGCACATGGAACTTTCTCCAGGATAGATCACATGCGAGACCTCAAAACAACCCCCAGTAAATTTAAGAAAATTGAAGTCATATCAAGTATCTTTTCCAAACACAGTGCTGTGAGACTACAAATGCTGTGAGACTTTGATTACTGAAGAAATCAAACAGGAGATTAAAAATACCTAGAAACAAATGAAAATGAAAACACAACAATCCAAATCCACGGGACACAGCAAAAGCAGTTCTAAAAGGGAAGTTTACAGTGATACAAGTTACCAGGAAACAAGAAAAATCTCAAATGTACCACCTAACCTTACACCCAAAGGAGTGAGAAAAAGAAGAACAAAGCTCCAAGTTTGTAAAATAAAATTTAAAAAATCAAAAAGATTAGAGCAGAAATAAATAAAATAGAGATTAAAAATCAAGAGAAAAGATCAATGAAACTAAGAGCTGGTTCTTTGAAAAGATAAACAAAATTTAGCAAGACTCATCAAGAAAAAGAAAAGAGAGGACCCAAATTGTTAGAATCATATACGAAAAAGGGGACGAGAGACTTCCCTGGTGGCACAGTGATTAAGAATCTGCCTGCCAATGCACGGGACATGGGTTCGATCCCTGGTCCGGGAGGATCCCACATGCCATGGAGCAACTAAGCCCGTGTGCCACAACTACTGAGCCTGCGCTCTAGAGCTCACTGTGCCACAACTACTGAAGCCCGTGCGCCTAGAGCCCGTGCTCCGCAATGAGAAGCCACCACAGTGAGAAGCCCGCGCACTGCAACAAAGAGTAGCCCCCGCTCACCGCAACTAGAGAAAGCCTGCGCACAGCAATGAAGACCCAACGCAACCAAGATAGATAGATAAATAAATAAATAAATTTATTTTTTTAAAAAAAAAGGGGATGGTACCACTGACACCACAGAAACACCAATGAGCATGAGACTACCATGAACAATTATATGCTAATAAAATGGACAACCTAGAAGAAATGGAGAAATTCCTAGAAACGTACAATCTCCCAAGACTGAATGAGGAAGAAATAGAAAATATAATCAGACAAATTACCAGTAATGAAATTGAATCAGTTATTAAAAAACCAGAAAACCTTCCAACAAACGAAAGTCCAGGCAGATGGCTTCACAAGTGAATTCTACCAAACATTTAGAGAAGCGTTAACACCTATTCTTCTCCAACTATTCAAAAAAATGGCAGAGGAAATTGCAGAGTCAGGAATTATAGCGTTGGGGGAAATGGGTGCAGGGTCGTGAGGAAACTAAGGACACTAGATAACTGACGACTAGAACATTTGAGGGCATTAGACATAACAGGACACGAGACATGGGCTGAAGTCACTGGAAGGAGAGAAGGATAAAGGGCAAGGGAGAAGGAGGATACGAAGGATAAAAGGCTTGGGAGCAGTAGAAGGGGAGGAGGTTGGGCTGAGAGCTCTGGAATCCGGGGGATACAGGTTTCATGGGGATGGAGGTCTAAAATGCACAGGATGGACATGGGAGAGCAATAAGGAAGCCTAGAAGGGGAAGAATTTGTTCTAGAGATATCTAAAGGTCACAGAGGCAGAGAGACTGAGGTCACAACGAGGAATAGAGGACGGTGGAGTTGAGGGGTGGAGGAGGGTGATGGTAGTTGCAGCAGGTGGATTAAAGGTCACTAACTTTTTCTCCTATTCACTAATTCCATGATTTGCATTCAAATCATAACCTAATTGCGAACAGTCTCTAGTTTGAGACCTTGAGGTAATAACCTTACTTACATGAAATACTTGTGATGATCCCTTCAAATGAATACACACTAAAGGATTAGAGGAAAAAAATTGAGTGGACAATGACACAGTGTTTCTCCTCTCCTTTAGGGACACCGGATGCAAGGTGTGACCATGGAGGGCTCACATGGAAACCACCAGAATGAAATGGATTCTGCCTAGCACCTGAATGGTCCTGGAAGTGGATTCTCCCCTGGAAGCTGCAGATAAGAACCTATGCCTCATGAGACCCTGATTTTTGACCTTGTAAGACCCTAAACAGAAAGCCCAGCCAAGATCACTGGATTTCTAACTTATGAACTGTAGAATGTTTTTTAAACTTCTAAGTGTGTGGTCATACGTTACGGCAGTGATAGAAAACTACTACACATAAGAACAAATTTAATTATAAAATAATAAACATTATAAAATATGAAATTATAAAATATTTAAACAAAATCAAGTAAAAATACACATTAATTGACCACCCCCAGAAGCAATAAAATTTTATCTCCATGTAACATCATCAGTTCCAAATATATCCTCCTTGCTATGCAATTTCCATGTGTAACAAACTACATTTGAATTTGTATAATACACATCCACACACAAAAACACTAAAATATTATGTATATGGTTCAATACTGACATACATATTGTCAAATCAAACTTTCTGTCAATCAAATTGCTTTCCTTAACTAATGATATATGAAGGTGATATTTTCTCACCAGTAGAAATGGATTTCCTGCATTCCCAAAAACACAGCATCATATTCCATGGTAATTATGAATAAAAAGCCTTTACTGAAACCCTCCCTAGTTATGCATTTACGTAGACACATCTGTTTTTGTCCTGCTATCACAGAATGTGGATCTTCGATTTCTACACATGTGGCTTATCTGGATGGTTCTGGGACATGAAACTGTTGCACCAACGTGACTGTGCATTTCTACGTTAGGTGGACAATTGCTAAATCACCTTGCAAATGGATGAAAAGTGTCATATCCCACCTACTGCGTTTCGAGTGTTAAAGTAATTAAACAAGGAGGCCATTAGGCTGAGGTGACTCTCATACTTTGGTAGCCTATTTAAGCAAACAAAACTTAATCCAGAGTCAAGGCACGTTAATCTGAGAAAATAAATTAAGAACAACCAATCACACAGAGCCAGCAAGGCTTTCCCAAACCGAGGTGACTGGTTAAGATACAATCAGTTATTATCCTTGCTTTGATGTGGTGTCTTCTTTAGAAAAACCTCTCTCCGAGTTCCTGCAGATAAAGTGCTCCTAACCACCTTTGATTTGAGGCTGCTGGAACTGAGTAGAGGTCGGCTCAAATGAACTCTTGAAAACTGGAATGCGCATAAATTAACATTTTAACACACGGTGCCACATTTCATTTTGAGCACTAGCACCTCGTCTAGTCCCTAAACACCTCGCTCAGGTGCAGCGTGGCCTGAGGACTCAGGGTGAAGTCTCTCCCCGCTTCTCCCTGCCCCCACTCACTCACGCCAACAACACACCAGCACAGCTGTGCCCTCACTTGACCAGCCTGCACCCTTGATAGTAACACCACACTGCCTGCGCCGGCAGAGTCTCCCACCACGTGCTGAGCAGGGCACAGAGGACTTCTGGCACACACCAGCCCCTCCCAGGGCCAAAACTTCCAGTCACAGCCTCCGCCCTTCACCAGCCCGGGGCTCCAGATCGCCAGCCTTGAATTCCATTTTAATGGAGCCCACGCACCTGAGTTCGCAGTTCAGGCAAGCTGGTACCACAGTCTGTAGCACAGGCCAGTTCTCCCTCTGACCCGTGTTGTTACCCCTTGCGTTTTTAGCCTCTTCTTTAGCCCAAACCTTCACACAGGCACACACAGGGAATGCAGGTGAAACTCATAAGAACTTGAATCTAGTACCTCTAACAATGCATATGACCCAAGAGCAGGCTGGAATCAGGGACTGGCCGCCCAGAATCACCCTGAGTAATACAAACACATAAGGCACTGGTCAGTCCCACCTCTAGAGCAGCCCATCTGATGCCACAGATTCCTATTTCATACTTGAGGCTTAACATTGTGGGAACAGCTCTGCTGCTTCAGAATTCCCACCCAAAATATAGTCCCTCTTCCAAAATCAGACTTGCAGAGCGTAATAGTGAATGTCAGTTCATTCTGTTTAAAATGACCACTTAGGGAATTCCCTGGCGGTCCAGTGGTTAGGACTCCGAGCTCTCACTGCCAGGGCCCGGGTTCAATCCCTGGTTGGGGAACTAAGATCCCACAAGCCGTGCGGCCAAAAAACCCCCCAAAAACAAAAATAAATAAATAAATAAAATGTCCACTTAAGCAACCAAAACAAAAAAGTCCTGCCATGGTTCTGCCCCATTCTTTGGTCATGCTTTTTAGAGCAGCTCAGAGACCAGAGTTTCTGAAAACTCTGCCACCTTTGTGAATGGATCTGGCATTCACAATTTTTGATACTCAGACTCAGATAAAGGAGGGCAAAAGACTTAAAATTTGGTGGGTAGATTTTATCATTATCATCAGTGATAATGAAAGAGAAGAGAAAAAGATCATCTCTACTCCCAGGAAGGCGAGCCCGACATCTACATACTCCTGGGAAAGATGAACATAGAATACCCAGTTCCCAGCAGATTATGACAATCAACTCTCATAATGTGAGGATGTTAGCACAGTGTCTTGAACACAGCGCATACCCACATACCTGCGAGCATACAGTAGGTCCTCATGAAACTTCCTTTCATGAATGAATAAATGTTGTTTCCCCGTAACAGTCTTGCTCAGACCTCACTGCTTTCTCTAGTCCCCGCTCAATTTGAAAGTGGTGAGCAGAGAATGTCATCTTTTCAGAAGTTGTGAGTGGCCTTCACTGGGAACAAGCCATATTTGTGTTCAGATAGGGTGGTTGGGTGTAAGGCACTCAGGCGCTTCCTTGATTTCTCTAGATTAATGCTGCGGGAAATGAGGTCTGGGAGAAGCAAATTCAGTGGTCGCTCAAAGTGCAAATTAATGACTCTCATCCCAGACTTGGAGACTCATAACGTCTGAGTGTGGGCCCCAGTATCTGTTTTAATGGGATCCGTAAGTGATTCGTACAGACATGCAATTCTGATGAGCAATGTTCACCAAAGTCATTTTCAGCCTTCACTCCCTATTGGGATCATTTGTGTATTTTTTTAGAACCACCATCCCCTGTGTCCCACCCCCATAGCTTCTGTCAGTTAGTCTTTGGCAGGGCCCAGGATCTTAATGAAGTGGCCCAGGTTAAACCATGAGACCGGGTAAACACTGTGAGGCTCCCAGGTTCATTTCTGATGACCTAGTACAGGGTCTGGTCCATGGGGAAGCCTGCTCTACATAGACTTGAATGGGGGACGGTCAGTCTATCTCATGTTCCCAGGGTTGTAGTGGAATGTGTATGTGACTCTAGGAGACAAGTACCTCCAAAGACAAGGGAGGAGAAACTCACATAAACTCCATAAAAGAACTTTGTTATGTGCACAGATTTTCCCAGGTCCCCAAAAGCAATGGAAGAAAAGTCAGAACATGCAGACCCTCAGAGGCCATGGCTCTGATTGGCTCTCACTCTGACTGCCATGGAAGATCACTGAAGAAAAAGGAAAACACTTAGAGGATTTAGGAGCAGGATACGAGTGGAGCAGGAGATGTACCTCTGTGACAGCAAGAGACATAAACCTGGGCTTCTCAAAATAATTTCCACTGAAGCAGAGCTTCCTCCTTCACCTTTGGACACCACCCCTGTGCTATCTGCTTTATTCATTCCCACCTACCTGGGCGTATGACTGTTGTCTCCTTTTCTTCACATCCCAGGGCTCTTTCCTTTGCTCAGAAAAGGTGACCAGGTTCAGCTTAGAGACAGCAAGACCTGTTTATTAAAAAAAGGAACATGACTCATCCCAGGAATTCTACACTTTCCAATGCAGGACTGTGTTCAATAGAGAAGAGAGGACACTATAAGTTATAGAAAATTACTTCATCAAATAGTATTTCCTGACAGCCCCTTTAAAACACTTAGGAAGCATTTCTAATTTGCAGATCCTTAACTCTACTTCCAAGTACTACTCAATCAAAAATAAGGAATGGATAGCCGATTTTACGATGTGGGCAACAATATCTTGTTTCATTTTATAAATATCGAGAATGATCACTGATCTAGAGTGAAAGATGCATATCAACTCAAGAAATGAGAATGACAGATGAAACATCGTGAAGATTTTCTTTGCATCAACAAATCCCTATTTCCTTGAAATGATTTCATTTATTTGTGCTGATTATATTATAGCATTTTAGGATACTTGAACATATACTATAGGACTCTTGTTTTCTTTTCCTGAAGATACAGAAAGTAATAAGAGAATTACTGTGAAATGGCAGTGGAATAAAAAGGAAATTTACAGAACATTTACTAACAAAAGCCTGAACAAAAATGAGAGGCTTCATTTTCCAAAGCAATCTACAAGTAAAGGGAAATGAAGTAGACAGGGGGAGTATTCACATGAAATGCAATGGTTTATACACATCTCTCAGTAAATCCCTCCAAGACCCTAATAATGATAATTGGAAAATTATTAGCTTTTCAGTTGAATCTGGCAGACAGCCCCTGAATCAAGTGAACAAAATTAACATCAGTTTTAATGGGACAAATTGCTATCAGCTGACCAATGCACATGGGCTTCATCATCATTGCTGGGATAGTTTTGCAAAAAAGCAAAGCGAAAAACATTAATCTAATCATAAGAACAGGGTTAAGCACGTTTAAAACCACATATAACTCTCATGTCCTGTACTCTTGTGTATTTTAAATAGTAAGTCTTTCCTTGAGGCAATTGGGAGCTCTCTTTTTCAGAACTTTGGGTTATTCTGGGCCATAGAGCAGTCAGCTTTATTGGTGCATTTTCATTATCCTTGTCTGCATTAACTGATGCTGCATCCAGACAGGACGTAAATATTACATATTCTCCTTCTTCACTCATATCCCGGGACCCAACCTCATATTCAGCGGGAATCTTGTGTATCAACACATCCCCAAGTTGATACGACAAAAAGGGAATATTTTCAACATTTGCACATCAGTAATTCATGGTAGGAATTCTTTATGCTCTAAAGGGAGCCTGGATGGAGAAAAGGAGAGAAGGCGATAGGATGTAAGAGAGGAATATCCTAAAGATCTAACCTTGGCTATCATTAGGAAGAAATGAAACATATTGAAAACAAATCTGTTAGGCAGGACCACCAGAGGTAAAGAAGTAAATGTTTGCAAGTTCTCAATACATGGGATTTCAGCAAGAAAAGGGGACACAGCCACTGATCTGGGTCACAAATTTTACCTGAGAACCTGCCATTTCTTCCTTGTCCTCCTCCACTTCTAGGTTCCTTTCTCAGGCAATATTATGTAGATATATGGCACCTGTACCTCTTTAAGGGCATCAGCACAGCGCCTTCACCTGCTACCCCCACTCTCAGAGGCAGGAGGCCCCTGAAATGCAGAAAGACCACGTTCCCCTCTTCCTTAATACGTGACAGATTCAGGACGAAATGAGCTCCTACATGGAGACCAAGGATATTCTCCTTCCCTGTTTTCATACGCCCTTCTGTCTCACAGTCAGCCAGAAATGTTGCTACAGCAATGGGGTATGTGGGATGCACGGCCCTGACGCACCCACACAGACTCCATTACATTTCCTTGAACCAAAGGCTGGACTCAACTCTCAGTACCTCTACTCAACACAGTTGAGAGTTCATATTTCAAAACCAACGACAAGCCAAGGGAAACTAAAAAGAAATGGCATTACCACATTAGCTGAAGTGGGTCATGCTCATCCTTCACTATTTCTAAGACCTTTATTAAAGATAAATGGAAAAAGCATGAACTTCTCAGCGATGGAATCTCAAAGAAAGCACCTGAACCAGTAAAGATCAGGTGTTATAGGATAACACGGATAGCAGATGACTAAGGCACAAAGAAGGACACAATATCACTGCTTGGGCATTTTTGGCAAAAATAAGGAAATCATAACCTGAATTGATCATGAAAAATGTCAGTTTTATGCAAATTTCAATTCATATAAACCTCCCATGTGCTCTATTCCTAATAGTCACGTAAATAGCAAGCCTTTCTTAACAACATATAAATTGCCTCTATTTTTTTTCAAAACTTTATGAGGGATTCAAGATTACTAAGGTCATCCTGTTTATATGTGCATTTTCTCAATCCTGTTTCAAATAGAATATTGTATCCAGATGTAAAGTAATCACTACATTTTCACCTACTTCCCTAAAATCCCAACACCCAACTCCATCCCAGTGGGCATCTTGGATACCAATACTTTCCCTTGTTGATGTCTCACTAAGGGAATATTTTCAATACTTGCAAGTTATTAATTCATGGTGATAATTCTTCATGCTCTATAGGGAGATTGGATGCAGACAGAGGAGAAAAGGCTCTGGGACAAAAGAGAGTATTTTAAAGAGCTGATCATGACTATCAGAATAAACAAAAAAGTAGTTGAAAACAACCTCACTAGGCAAGAAGTCAGTAGAGACTTAATGATTTGTATGTTCTCAATCCACGGCATTTCAGGAGGAAAAGAGGACACAGCCTCTGACCCAGGACAGGACGTTTACCTGAGAAGCTGCCATTTTCTCCTCTTCTTCCGCCTGCTCTGGGTCGTTTTCTCATCAATATTATGTTGAGGAATCAGGTCAGCGCCTTGAGAATATGCCTTCTGTGGCGTCAGCACAGCTCCTTCATCTGTTCCCACCACACCCACAGACCAAACTTTCAAAGCCGACTTTGAAATGCTGAAAAGGCCAGTCTCTCCTGTCCTTTGTCTCAGGAGAGAGTCAGGAACAAACAGCTCCTACACGGAGACCAGCTGTGAATTTGTTCTTTGTTGTCAACACATGTTCTCTCCTCATAAATGTCCCCAAATACTGCTAACACAGGGTATGTGGGCTGCACTGACGTTCCCCTTCCAAACCCACGTACAGCAGACTGTTGCCTCTCCTAGACTGAAGCCTGGCCTCAGCTCTCACAAGTGTACCCAGCAGACCATGTGCTTAACCCTGGCCTCTCCTGAGAATCACCTGGGGCACTTAATTAAAGCAACACTGATGCTCCCACAGGACCAATAGACAGATCCTCTGGGGAACACACACGTGATGCTAGTTCTTAATACTGATTATGTGATCCTAATGGGAATTCAGTTATATACTGAATATATATATAATCCCTATATATATATATATATATTTAATATATTTATTTATCTATTTCTTTTTATTCTTGGCTGCATTGGGTCTTCGTTGCTACACACGGACTTTCTCTAGTTGCGGTGAGCAGGGCCCACTCTTTGATGCAGTGCACGGACTTCTCCTTGTGGTGGCTTCTACTGTTGCAGAGCATGGGCTCTAGGCATGTGGGCTTCAGTAGCTGTGGCTCACAGGCTCAGTAGTTGTGGCTCGTGGGCTCTAGAGTGCAGACTCAGTAGTTGTGGCGCACGGGCTTAGTTGCTCTGCGGCATGTGGGATCTTCCCGGACCAGGGCTCGAACCCGTGTCCCCTGCATTGGCAGGCGAATTCTTAACCACTGTGCCACCAGGGAAGCCCAATCCCTGTATATTTTGAATGGCCATCTCACATGCTGTTTCATTTCATGCAGCTTTTCCTACAATTCGGGGCGAGTTTATTTCTAGGAAAATGTATTATTTCAGATAGATAATTGCACAGTCAAGACTCCTCTCTAATCCCCAGATTATTTAAGAGACTTCTGCTTAACACTGCCTAGATTCTGAAGTTCCCCTACAAGCATTAATAAAGTTATATTTACATAGGTATTTATATGTTAATCACACAGTAATGCATTTACAGTTGTATTATGATTTATTGCTTCTTTTGGAGCATAAAATTGTCTTATATGCCACTCTCTTGTAAATGACGGTTTAATAATTATACTTAGGAATTAGAGAGGAATGAATAAATTAAAAACTGACAAATGTGCTAATACAATCAATTTATATATATCTCACAAGATTAGGAAATTCTCTAATTATTATAAAAAAAAATAAAAGGGAGTTCCCTGGTGGGCTAGTGGTTAGGATTTGGTGCTTTCACTGCCACGGTCCAGATTCAACCCCTGGTCATCAGGGAACTAAGATCCCGCAAGCTGTGTGGCATGGCCAAAAAAAAAAAGCCTGGATTCTCTGCAGTTATGAATCAAGAGAATGAAGGGGATTAGAGTTAAGAAACAGACAGTAATCAATGCAGCAGATTTCACCATCCCCCAGCTGGGATTATTAAAAGGAGCCAAAGAAATGTGAAATATGGAAGAGAGGGTTGCAAAGACACAAAAGAGCTCATCAAGACAAGAATGCTTTGGGTGGCTCTAGATCCAGGGCAGGGGGGAATCTAAGGGAGATGTTAGTCCTATGGATGTGTTGAATCTTCTGCCTGTGCCTATTCAAGATGAAAACCATAGAGACATGGATTAGATCATGAGCACCTAACATGAAACATCAGGGAATAATAACAGTCCTACAGCCAATAAGATGGTGATTCTGTTATGAAATAAAGCATAAAAGAATCCCAAATCCTTTTTCTGGTAACAAACCTAGCATAGTTAACCACTATGATGTACTTACAAATCTAGTTAGCTGTGTTCTTCCAATAGCTTATGTATATATTTATCTGGTATCCTAACTTGTCATCATAGTTTCAGTTGGTGGTAATTTATTTTATTGAGTACTGATGAGTTTCCATTTACTTATAAAGATTTATTTCATAGCCCAATATCAATTATGCAAAAGACTTAGAGAGATTAACTTAGTGTAGATGCTCTCATTGCAATACTACAGAAACCTGCCACATGACCAAGTTGGACTTAGTGCACGCAAGACGGGCTTAATATTAGGGCTGTTACAGAAAGACTCCTTTGCTTCTGTGCCTGAATAAAATGTAATTCCACCTAACAGGAATTGTTGAATAACACAGTGCACCTTAAAGTAGTTGTTATGAATCACTAATATTAATAAAATTGTGTAGGGTAGAAAAATATCACTAACTTTACATCATATGCTTATCAATTTATTAATGCATGAGTGAAGTAAAACTATTAGCGATGAGGAGAGATTTGCCTTTTATTTTATTTTAACATACATGATAGTTATGCAAAAATGGAACCTCTCATGTGTAAAGTCTGGTGCATTTTATTAAACTGGAGTCATATATTTTTGTTGATAGACTTTTTAAAACAGAGCAAATATCACAAGATACGTTTGAGCCTGACTTCTGTTCTCTGAAACTCATTATTATATATTTATATTTCCTTAAGGCTTGATTCCTGTTCTTCAAGAGGGAAGACCATCTCATCAAAATGAACAGACCATTGACATCTGCAGTAGAAAAAATTCACTGTCTCCATTAAAGCACTTCATACACCCTGAGTTAGAGAACACATTTCTGTTCCAGCAACCGCCATTTGGCTACACCATTTCTGCACAGGACATAATGGTTTACGTACATTCATCTTAATCTTTATTATAAGAACGTGGTGTTACAGGCACATACCTGCAGTAATCCTGAAAATTTAGTCTCTGATTCCAGTAATTAACATGAACAATAGATTGGTTTCAATCTGTTGAAACCAATTAAAAGTATATTAAAAGTATACTGAAGAGTATGTTAAAAAGTATATTAAAAGATTATATTAAAAGTCAGGTTGAAGTATTACTTGGATTCAACACCAAGAATCCACTGTGATTTACAGTGAGCGTCATTGCAAATTACACTTAATTACATTCGAAGCATAATGGATTGATGTAGGAACTATAATCCCCATCTCTCTTTGCTAGTTCAGCTCAAGCTTCAGAATTATTTCATCTTCCTGTGTGCCTTTGGCACTGGACCGGAATGAAACCCTGAAGAATCACTTTTTCTGACATGAGCATGTACCTAAATTCCTGATAAGCTTCCTTCCATGGAAAGTCATCCTTTCAGACTGAAAGAAAAAATTGTCACCTGACTCCTTTCTGTGCCAGAATGGTGGGCTCAGTGTGGTCAAGACAGCCAGTACTTATGTTGGAAGGAGGCAGTCATAAACCTAGGTACGGTTTTGTGATTGTGTGACCTCATCTCTCTGCAGTACGGCAAGTATGCAATGAGAGAACAGTTCTGGGGAATGGAGGATATTTGTGAAAAACTTTACCCTCGTCGTTAATTACCAAAAACAACTACAACCTACTAGTCTAGTTATTTCCAAGGAGATTATTGAAGAGTTTTGAGAGACTCCTTTTTTTTTTTTTTTTTACTTTATCCCAAAAGTAAAAGTCAGACAGAGTCTCATGTGAAGGAAGCAGGAAATACTGAGTTGACTGTGGAAACTGGAAATACACAGGAGCCTGGAAGATCTTATAGAGGCAATAAATAAGGCTCAAATCAAAAGTCTGGTGGCACATCAAGGGGAAGGAGGGCTACACTGAAAGAGCTCCCAAATGGCCAAATGTAGATCAACTTGAACAACAAAATAAATGGTAATAAATGTACCGAATGGTAATATAAAATATTCAATAAATACACAGGATTCCATATCAACGTTAGAAAAATAACTATAGAAATGAATGGAAGGGGCTTCCCTGGTGGTGCAGTGGTTGAGAGTCTGCCTGCCAGTGCAGGGGACACGGGTTCAAGCCCTGGTCTGGGAGGATCCCATATGCCGCGGAGCAACTGGGCCCGTGAGCCACAATTGCTGAGCCTGCGCGTCTGGAGCCTGTGCTCCACAACAAGAGAGGCCGCGATAGTGAGAGGTCCACGCGCCACGATGAAGAGTGGCCCCCGCGCCGCAACTGGAGAAAGCCCTCGCACAGAAACGAAGACCCAACACAGCCATAAAAAAAAATAAATAAAAAAGCTAAACTCTCAAATGACAATTACAAAGTAAAGCTAGTATTTAAAAAAAGAAAAAGAAATGAATGGGGAAAAGAAATATATTCCTTACCTAAAAATGATGACCAATATATGGAGTTATTCCTCTTTTTATAATAGGGAAGCTTATTTTACTCCCCTCGCCCCAGCCCCACGTTGAGTATGAAAAGCACTTAGTAATTTCCTGGCAAAGAAGAGAATATGCAAAAGAAAAACACAGTCACTTCACAGTGGAGAAACTTGGCAAATACTTTACACAAGTGATTCACCACCTTAATGATAAATCAAGTCAATTATCAAATGATATGACATGATGAGCTATTCTGGAGAAAGATTCCACATCTCATTTATTCTAATCATGAGGAAAACATATCACAGTCTCAACTTTAGGGATATTCTAAGCAGGGCTTCACCTTTCATGAAGGTCATGAAAAACAAGGAAAGACTGAAACAGTGTTAACAGAGCATAAGAGACAGAGAACATGTGACGACTATATGTACTGTAGTGTTCTGGACTGGGTCCTGGAAGAGAAGAATGACACAGGGTCAAAACTGGTGAGATCATATATGGAATCTAAAAAAATGGTACTGGGGCTTCCCTGGTGGCGCAGTGGTTAAGAATCCGCCTGCCAATGCAGAGGACACGGGTTTGATCCCTGGTCTGGGAAGATCCCACATGCCGTGGAGCAACTAAGCCCGTGCACCACAACTACTGAGCCTGCGAGCCACAACTACTGAGCCCACGTCCCATAACTACTGAAGCCCGCATGCCTAGAGCCCGTGCTCCGCAACAAGAGAAGCCACCGCAATATGAAGCCCGCGCACCACAACGAAGAGTAGCCCCAGCTCACCGCAACTAGAGAAAGCCTGAGCGCAGCAACGAAGACCCAATGCAGCCAAAAATAAATAAATAAATAAATAAATTTATATATATTAAAAAAAACAGTACTGATCAATCTAGTGGCAGGGCAGGAATAAAGACGCAGACATAGAGAACGGACTTGAGGACACGGCGGGGGCGGGCGGGGGAAGGGGAAGCTGGGACAAGTGAGAGAGTAGCACTGACATATATACACTACCAAATGTAAAATGGATGGCTAGTGGGAAGCAGCTGCATAGCACAGGGAGATCAGCTCCATGCTTTGTGACGACCTAGGGGGTGGGATAGGGAGGGTGGGAGGAAGGCTCAAGAGGGAGGGGATATGGGGATATATGTATGCGTATAGCTGATTCACTTTGTTATACAGCAGAAACTAACACAACGTTGTAAAGCAATTATACTCCAATAAAGATATATATTAAAAAAAACTGGTGAGATGCAAATAAATTCTGGAGTCCAGTAATAGTAACTAGTTTCCTAGTTTTCACAAATGCAGCATGGTAATATACAATGGTAACTATAGAGAAAACGGAATGAAAACATATTTGAGACCTCTCTGTTATCTATGCAGCTTTTCTACAATTCTAAAATTATTTCAAAATAAAATATTTACTTAAAATTTTGTAAAAGTTTATAATTTAATTACAAATAGTTATGTAACTGATTACCTGTTTGAGTTTGTTTATCTCCTTTTTTACTTTTTCTGGAAGGCACTTAAACCATTTTCTTGATTTCAAAAATAATCAGACTCTTTATTAAACAAAATAGATTAATCTATTCTGCCTTCTATCTTGTTCCAAATTTAATGAAAAGCTCCTCTATAAATGTATTTTCCAGGGACTTCCCTGGTGGCGCAGTGGTTAAGGCTCCACGCTCCCAGTGCAGGGGGCCCGGGTTCGATCCCTGGTCAGGGAACTAGGTCCCACATGCATGCCACAACCAAGAGTTTGCATGCCACAACTAATGAGCCCATGAGCCACAACTAAGACCCAGGCAACCAAATAAATAAATAAATATCAAAATAAAATAAATGTATTTTCCAATTCAGGAGTCCATCTTGAAACCTCTTTCTTGTCAACAAAGGGGATAACACAGGAAAATCTTCCTTCTACAAATTATAAAAGGCCATTTTCCCATACACCAAATCTCTAATGAATTGTGGCCTCCCATGTGCTGTTTTCTTGAAATTCAGCTGAAACATCTTGTGTTCTTTGTAGTGACCCTACCACTCATTCTTCTACTGTTTACTGAAAAAATTTCAGTAAGTTAATCTATCTCAATAAGCATGATATTTCAAAGGTCCACCATTTATGACAGCAGGACACATAAACCTAGGCTTCTCAAAATAATTTCCATTGAAGCAGAGCTTCCTAAATAACATTTTAAAGCCTAGCTTCCTCCTTCATCTTTGGACATCACACCTGTGCTATCTGCTTTATTCATTCCCACCTACCTGGGTGTAGGAACTGTTGTCTCCTTTCCTTCACATCCCAGGGCTCTTTCCTTTGCTCAAAAAAGCTGACCAGGTTCAGCTTAGAGACAGCAAGAACTGTTAATTAAAAAAAAGGAACACGACTCATCCCAGGAATTCTACACTTTCCAATGCAGGACTGTGTTCAGTAGAGAAGAGAGGACACTGTAAGTTACAGAAAATTACTTCACCAAATAGCATTTCCTGACAGCCCCTTTAAAACACTTAGGAAGCATTTCTAATTTGCAGATCCTTAACTCTACTTCCAAGTACTACTCAATCAAAAACAAGGAATGGATAGCTGATTTTACGATGTGGGCAAGAATATCTTATTTCATTTTATAAATATCTAAAATGATCACTGAGCTAGAGTGAAAGATGCAGATCAACTCAAGAAATAAGAACAAGATGAAACATCGTGAAGATTTTCTTTGCATCAACAAATCCCTATTTCCTTGAAATGATTTCATTTCTCATTTGTGCTGACTATATAATAGCATTTTAGGATACTTGAACGTATACTGTAGGACTCTTGTTTTCTTTTCCTGAAGATACAAAAAGCAATAAAGAAGAGAAAAACTGTGACATGACTGTGGAATAAAATGGAAATTTACAGAACAGTTACTAACAAAAGCCTATATCTCCACTGAACAAAGGTGAGAGTCATCCTTTTCTAAAGCAATCTACAAGTAAAGGGAAATGAAGTAGACAGGGGGAGTTTCAGGTGAAATGTGATGGTTTATGCACATCTCAGTAAATCCCTGTAAGACCCTTATTAATGATAATTAGAAAATTATTAGTTTTTCAGTTGAGGAATCTGGCAGACAGCTCCTGAACCAAGTGAACAAAATTAACATCAGCTGTACTGGGACAAATTCATATCAGCTGCCCCATGCACACAGGACTCACCATCATTGCCGTGATACTGTATAAAATAAAATAAATAAAATAAAATAGAAGAAAATAAAAATCTAATCATGAGAAAAGTGCCAAGCAAATTTAAAGCCACATACAACTCTCATATTCTGTACTCTTGTGTATTACGTCTTTGCTTGAGGTAATCAAGAGCTCTCTTTTTCAGAACTTTGGGTTATTCTGAACCATATAGCCATCTGCTTTATTGGTGCATTTTCGTAATCTTTGGCTACATAGACTGATGTTGTATCCAGACAGGACGTAAATATTACATATTCTCCTTCTTCACTGATATCCCAGGACCCAACCCCATATTCAGTGGGAATCTTGTGTATAAAGACATCCCCCCCCCCAAAAAAAGACATCCCCAAGTTGATTTGACAAAAAGGGAACATTTTCAACATTTGCACATCAGTAATTCATGGTAGGAATTCTTCATGCTGTAAAGGGACCCTGGACAGAGAGAATGAAAGAAGGATCTGGGATATAAGAGAGGAATATTCTAAAGATCTAACCTTGGCTATCATTAGGAAAATAAAGTAGTTGAAACACAAGTTTGTTAGGCAGGACCACCAGAGTTAGAGAAATAAGTGTTTACAAGTTCTAAATACATGGGATTTCAGCAAGAAAAGGGGACACAGCCTCTGACCTGGGTCACAATATTTACCTGAGAACCTTCCTCTTCCTCCTCCATTTCTAGATTTTCCTCAGGCGATATTATGTAGAGAAATCACACCTGTACCTCTTTGAGGGCATCAACACAGCCCCTTCACCTGCTACCCCCACTCTCAGAGGCAGGATGACCTTGAAATGCAGAAAAGGCCACACTCTCCTATCCTTTGTCACCTGAGAGATTCAGAAAAAAATGAGTTCCTCCGTGGAGACCAAAACATGATTTTCTCCTGTCCTGTTTTCACAGCCAGCCACTAATTCTGCAGCAGCAATGGGGACTGTGGATTGCAGACACCTGACACACCACACAGACTCTATTACCTTTCCTTGAACTGAAGGCTGACCTCAACTCTCACACCACAAAAATATCTGAGAGCCCTCTTGCATAACCCTGGTTTCACCCTGGATTGCCTGGAACATGTAATTAAAACAAATTTATTTGTAATCTATATAAATTATGTTGTTCACCTGAAACTATGTTGTACACCTGAATCAAATATAATATTGTAGGTCATCTACATTTCGTATTTTTAAACATGTGCTCTCAGGCAGAATCTGTGAAGGAGGTCACAGGTAATAGTAGTAACTGAAACTCACCATGTCATCTTTATTGTAAGTCTAGAGTGATAAGCACTTAAGTAAATCTTGCCTCTCAAACTTTAATATGCATACAAAGCATTCTAGCACCCACGAAGAAACTGTGATTCTGCAGGCTTGAAGTGGGGCCCGTGAATCGGCAGCTTTAACAAGCTTCTTCCGTGTGCCGATGATACTCCCCCAGACCCATTTTTAGTAGCACTAGAGAAAGCAGGCACGCCACACCTCAGCCCCTTCCACCAACCACTTTATCTCAAGACAGCTACTGTTGGTTTCACTAAAAACCACCATCATGGTCTTAAAGGATCCCATGTTTGGCTGGCACTTTAAGGTTTACAGAAGGCTAATAAAGGCTATAACATCTGAATAAGTCTCTATTTGGAAAACAACATGTATATAGTCATTAGTGCAATGACTACTGAGCATCTACTCTGTGTTTACAGGTAGTTTATGGTGCAGTGTTTTGGAAACCTCACAGCTCCTATTGGAGTTCATCTTCATAATACCCTGGGAGTTTGGCACTAGGAGGCTCATAATAACCATGAGGATGTAGATACTGGGACTCACCTTTCTGTCTCTTCTTCTGTTTCCCTATCATTGACTTTTTAAAAAAATGTTTGCATACAATAGAAGCTACCTATAGGACTTCCCTGGTGGCGCAGTGGTTAAGAATCCGCCTGCCATTGCAGGGGACACGGGGTTTGAGCCCTGGCCCGGGAAGATCCCACATGCCGTGGAGCAACTAAGCCCGTGTGCCACAACTACTGAGGCTGCGCTTTAGAGCCTGCAAGCCACAACTACTGAGACCGCGAGCCACAACTACTGAGACTGCGAGCCACAACTACTGAAGCCCACGTGCCTAGAGCCCATGCTCCACAACAGTGAGAAGCCCTCACACCACAACAAAGAGTAGTCCCCACTCGCCGCAACTAGAGAAAAACCCGTGCACAGCAACGAAGACCCAACACAGCCAAAATAAAAAAATAAAATAAAATAAATCAATAAATATTTTTTAAAAAAAGAAGCTACCTATAGGTGGCTGGAGGAATACAGAAAGGAAGGGTGTCTTAGAAGTTCAGAGAGTTTTCATTGTTTTATGTACACTTTTATTTTTTTTCTAATATGGTAAAGTTTTAAATTTATAAGTAAAAGCAAATCAGGTTTCCTAACTGGATGTATTTTTATACTTCCATCAGCAATACATGGTAATTTTAACTCCTCCCCATTCTCAGATATATGTCTACGTATAGCTGATTCACTTTGCTTTACAGTAGAAACACAACATTGTAAAGCAACTATACTCCAATAAAAATTAAAAAAAAAAACTCCTCCCCATTCTCAGTAAAATTTAATGTTACCAATTTTTGTTTTATTTTTGTATTGAATTTAGGCATCTAGAAATTTGAGGTGCCGTCCTATTATTGTTTCCCTGGTGTCTAGCACAAATAGATAAAAAATGTGATATACAGAATGAATATTATTAGCCTGAAAAAAAAAAGGACATCCTTCCATTTGAGACAACATGAATGAACCTGAAAGACATTATGCTAAGTGGAATAAGCCAACACAGAAAGAAAAATACTGTATTATCTCAATTATATGTGGAATTATACTGAAGACCAACTCATAAAACAGAGCAGAATCTTGACTGTCTGGAACTTGCTACGGGGGAGACAGGAGATGTTGCTCAAATGGTACCAAAATTCGGTTATGCAGGATGAATGAATTCTGGAAATCTAAGTACAGTCTGGTGAAACAATTATAGGGTATATTATACTTGAGATTTGCTAAGAGAGTGTATTCGAAGCGTTCTCACCAGAAAAAAATGCAAGTAAGTGAGATGACAGATATGTTAATTAGCTTGAATGTGGTAATCATTTCACAACATACATGTTTATTTACATTTTTGAACTTGTACAAATACTGGATCTGCAGAAATGGAAAGCAGGGTGCCAGATGGCATGGCTTATGAAGTGCAGGATTTAATGAGAAATTAAGACTCCAAGCAGAAATTAACACAACATTGTAAATCAACTACACTTCAATAAAAAAAAAAAAAAAAGACTCGGGGACTTCCCTGGAGGTCCAGTGGGTGAGACTCTGTGCTCCCAGTGCAGGTGGCCTGGGTTTGATCCCCGCTCGGGGAACTAGATCTCACATGCATGCTGCAACTAAGAGTCCACGTGCCGCAACTATGAGTCCACATGCCGCAACTAAGACCCAGCACAGCCAAAAAAAAAAAAAAAAAAAAAAAAGACTCTAAAACATAGAGGTCTTTGCTCCCGCATATCTGCTTTTGGGTTTCAGCAAAATGTGAGCATCTGCCGCTGAGGTGTGGGAGGAGCAGCCGGCCCAACACTGATCTCCTGTAACCTGTGCAGGGAGGGGAGGACCCAGGGTAGGACAGACCTGGACACAGCCTCCTGAGGGGGTGGATCAGGGCGGGGCTGGGGAAGGAGCCCGCTGTGTGCACTGCTCTCTCTGTCTCTGGGCTATTTTCCCTCACTGTCTTTCCTATGCCTGCCCAACAGAAACTTAACCTTCAGAGTTCATATTCTTTTAACCCATTTAGTCACTTCCCTGCCCGTTTTAAAAAATAAAATAAAAAGCACTTGAACAGAAACACAATTTTCTGGGACAATTATACTAGAAGCTATTTTATTCTTAACGAGTTCAAAGAAATGCAAGTCATCATCATCATCATCAATAACATCATAACCTCTCCTGTCAGGTGACAGCCCTTCAAGGGGTGACATCAGGACTCACACACAACAGAGGAAGGGAATTGGCCCAAATGAAGCCAAAGTCCCCCACAAAGCACTCCTTTGGGTACCAACCACACAATCCTGAATTCAAACATTTAACCACTTGTAATATCCTTTGGGTCAGGCTCTGTGAAAGAGTTCAGGTAACATCAACCATTCACAGATATCTCCTCACATGTTGGCCTGTGCTACAGAACGTGTATTTTCTTAGAGTGGCCATGTGATAGAATTCTGACCAATGATACGGAAAGAGAAGATCAGGGGAGGATTATGTCTCCCAAGTCAAAGAGGAGTGGCTTCAAATCAAAACCTCTATGTCCTATCAGATTCACACATGCTCCTTCTTGCTGCATGGAACGTGGTTCGATGCTTGATAGTCGGGCAACCACACTGGAATTATGAGAGAACAAGAATGTGCACAATGCCTGCATGTAGACAATGCCAGAGAGAAGTGAAAAATGAAAAGGTACCTTATTAGTTTTCACAACCATTTTATCAGCTATGAGCATCTACCTAGTCCCTGTGTACATAGCACCAAACGTACACCTTCTTTTCTATACATATGCATTAGTCCATTCTTGGTATAGCTGAAAACAAACTACCAGCTACAGAAAGTGACACATTATTATATTTCATTTATACCAACGTTAAATGTGAGCATAACCTGCTACCCAACTCCACTGTATCAATTACCACAACTGAAAAAAATCCTCCTTCCACTCCAGTCAAGATAAGTACAAAGACAACATGGGTTGTGAAAAACTTGGGAACTTCTAGTCTAGAAACTAAATAAACTGTTTAAAAAAGAAAGGCTTACTGCCTCTGACTGGTGAACTTCTCACACAACTAAGTGATGCCTCAGGCAGAACCCAAAACTCTTATTTATTTATTTATTTATTTATTTATGGCTGCATTGGGTCTTCACTGCTGTGCGTGGGTTTTCTCCAGTTGCAGCGAGTGGGTTGCGGTGTATGGGCTTCTCATTGTGGTGTCTTCTCTTGTTGCAGAGCAGGGGCTATAGGCGTGTGGGCTTCAGTAGTTGTGGCACGTGGCCTCAGTAGCTGTGGCTCGCGGGCTCTAGAGCGCAGGCTCAGTAGTTGTGGCGCACGGGCTTAGTTGCTCCACGGCATGTGGGATCTTCCCAGACCAGGGCTCGAACCCATGTCCCCTGCATTGGTAGGTGGATTCTTAACCACTGCGCCAGCGGGAAAGTCCCCAGAACCCAGAACTCTTGACAAGACTATCACTCTGTTAAGAGAAAGGTCCCTGCCTCCTGTGGGCGGAAGGTCACTTATTTAAAGTGGACATAATTTATGTTGCAGTTATGTTCCCGGCACCTCGTTTTCTGTGAACCACAGCACATGCCTTGCTGACCTGCCTGTTACAGTGTCCAGAAGGCTTCCTCATCTCCAACATCTAGGTTGCCGTGTGATATTTTAAAGCTGTATTCACAAAGTTTGTTTCATTCAACACCCCTTCTCCGTCAAACTGCCACCGATCTAAGCCTGGGAAAATGTAATAATCTCTGTATACTAACAGCATCTAGTCTTCAGTACTGCCCAGAAATTTGTTGAAATCACAAGGACAGAATCTGATTTCCCAGATTCTCAGAAACCCAGCACATTTGCCAAGTCTCCATCCCCATCATTTGTACATCAGAACACACCACCACTAGGTGCCTAAGACCTTGGAGTGATTAAAGGGAGCTTCCTTGCAGTTTCCTCCCTCCATTTCCAAAGAACTCTCCATAGTTACTTTCAACAAGTCTTACGCGTCTCTCTAAGAAAAACACCATCATTCTATTTTATCAGTCTTCACACATCTCCTAGTGCTAACTGCCTGAGTTAAGACTCTGGTCCATTGAAGCTGCTCCACTCTTACCACAATTAAGTGATCACAGTGTTGCACGTGAACCTTACAAGTGACTTCAAATTCGTCACTTAAATTTCTCATTGTTTTAGAAAAGTATTGAAAGCACACATCAGAAACTACCAGGGCCTGCATGGATGACTGGGGGTGAGGAGAGCGGTGAGAACCCTGTGTCCTTAACAAGGGCAAAGAAGTACAATGACTGGCGTTCATATGTAGCAAGGATGACAATGAGGTCACACAGAAGAACTGGAAATAATTAGGAAATGAAACAAGCAGATTTTTCTCCTAAATTCAGAGTGTCAGTTGTGCAACCAGAGAACAGGTATCCTCTCTCCACTTGCAGAATTTATGCAATTCTACATTTAATACATTTTCTGTCTCTTACCTCATGCTGCAGCATTACTCAACTGGAATATTTTTCTCCTAATTATACAGTATCTACTACACACCCATCACCGTCATGTGTGTTTGTTCACTCCATGTAAATGCCTAAACAACCTCATGACTCAGGAATTCTCCAGGTTTTCACTTGGTCAAATTGTCACAGTAAAGTGAATAACTTTGATAATGTCACTTATAAGAATTGGAAGAAACAATAACTGAAGAAAAGTTGTCTTACTGTTCCTCTCTAATTAAGAAGAAAAAGGGACTTCCCCGGTGGTCCAGTGGCTAAGACTCCTCGCTCCCAACGCAGGGGGCCCAGGTTCGATCCCTAGTCAGGGAACTAGATCCCGCATGCCGCAACAAAAGATCCTGCGTGCCGCAACTAAGACCCAGTGCAGCCAAATAAATAAATAAATAATAAAAGAAATATTAAAAAAAAAAAAAGAAGAAGAAAGGAATTACAAAGAATCCCAAACAGGTCAGACAGAAAGTGAGAAATGTCCACTGCAAAAATTAAATCTCTCTTCCACCCCAGTGATCCTCTCTCGAGGCAATCAATATGAAGCATCTAAGTATCTTTCCAGTTTTCTCTGCCATAAACAAATATTTATTTATTCAAGTGGGAGCTTTCTCAACATACCATTCTGTATCTGGCTTTTTCTTTTTTTTCCTCTAAATTCTACCTTGGAATTTATTTCCTAACCGCCCTAGTAGATCCCGTAGTTTCTGGAGGCTACTATTGCATCTGGGTGGGTGTTTAGATTGTTTCCACTCTTCTTATATGCTATAACTTTCTTGGGCATGTGTCTTTGCACTTATTTGTAACAAATCTTCCAAAGTGGAACAGCTGTGTCACATTATACGTGCATGTTTAACTTCAGTAAATGTTGCCAAAGAGCCTTCCAGAGACTTCACTGTGACACTCCCATAAAAAGATGGGAAGATGCCTTAAAAACAAAACTGAAAACCCTGTTTACTACTAAACTTTTAATCTTGGCCAATCTGATGGGTGAAAAAATGAAATCTCATAGCTGTTTCAATTTGGTTTCATGATCACCCTCATTACTACTCAGATTGAATACCTTTTCATATATTATGATACTTCGAAGTACTTAGTACTGTTCTTAGTCCATTTAACTTTTGGAATGTTGGTCATTTTTTAAATAGATCTATAAGAGCTCTTTTTATACTACAGAATAGCTTTTGCTTATTAGATGTATTGAAAGTACTTTTCACAGTGCCATTACCTTCTGACTCTGTAGGCTTTGCCACACGTATATTTTGACTTCTATGAAGTCAATTTTATTTACCTTTTCCTTTCTGTTCCTAGGTTTCCTGTTTCCTGTGAAACATCTTCACTCTAAGATAATTTCTCATATTGCCTTCGTTTCCTTCTTCAATGTCACTCCAGGAAAGAAGCAGCTGGAAGCCCGGACGGTCTGAGTTTGTCCCTCTGCAGCTTTTCAGAGCAGCCTTCCTTGCCTTTGGAGATGCTTCTCAAACAAGAGTGGAGTCTGCAGAACACAGCCTGCCAAGAGGTCACAGCGGCTTGGAGTCGGGGGAGTCACAAGCGTGGAATCATTTGGGGAATCTGGGTGACGGTTATATGGGAAATCTTCTTACTATGCTGACTAAATTTCTGTGCATCTGAAATTATGCTGAAATAGAAAGAGTTTTTAGAGGGATAAAACAGGGAGCAGCGCAGGGCCACACAGCCACAAGTTGGGGTGAGAGGGTGGAGGCCCCGCATACCCTCCAGATGAAAGACAAGGGTTTGGAGGTGGTTGGCCAAGGCAAGATTTCACCCACTCACTGCTGGATGTGCCCACGAGCCCTTCAGCTTCTTTCCTGCATTCTCCGGGGGAGACTCCAGCCCTGATGTCCGGGGCTTCCTCCGAGTCCGTCCTCGGGGGAGGAAACGAGCCCTAAATATGCGGTCCTGGGTTAGTCGTGATCCTGCCCTGGCTGCCATGGGTGGGGTTTGGGAAAGGGGCATTGATTACGAATAATAAAACCTTGGCACCTTACATGTCAGATGTAGGAAACCAGGATCCAAGATGAGCCAATTTAAAAGGGAAAGAAAATGGAGAATGACACCCATTTGTCTCATATGTGACCCCAAAATAGGGCCACCTCACCTGCGTGTGGCTAGCCATTCCAGCTACCGTCAAGATCAACTCTAGAAGAGCTGGACTAACCGTGACTAACTTTCTAGTTTTCTTTGTTTTTTCATTTCAAGTTGAAAAACTTAGAGATGCTTGTGATTTTTAAAATTTTGTTCTATATTTTGAACAAATAATGCCTCCACATGGTTCAAAATTTTAAAAGTATCCCTAGCCACTTTAATGCATCCTAGTTGCTAGTTTCTTTTAGATCTTTCCAGAGATGTTATATGCACTGAGAAGCAAATATGTTTATGCATAATTTCCCTTCTAATTCATACAAAGGGGAGCAATGTGTTCTGCGCTTTGAGTCTTTCCATGGAAAATGTATCTTGGAAACATTGGAGATCTTTCCATCAGCATGAGGAGACCTGGTCCATTCTTTTTCACAGCTGCATAGTGTTCCATTCTATGGCTGGCCCATCATTTATTTAACTAGCACCCTATCCATAGGCATTTAGGTTGCTTTCAACATCTCACTAGTACAATCATTGCTGCAAAGAATAAGCTTGTACAGAGATCATTTTACCTGTATGTGTGATTATCTATAGGAAGGATTTAATGCCTCGAAGTGGAAATGTTGGGCCAAAGAGCTTAAACATTTGTAATATTGATAGACATTAATGCTCTGCTCTCCACAGGGGCACTTGTCATTTTCTTTTTTTTTTTTGCTTTATTTATTTATTTATTTTTGGCTGCGTTGGGTCTTCCTTGCTGCGTGTGGGCTTTTTCTAGGTGCAGAGCGAGCAGGGGCTACTCTTCGTTGTGGTGCCTTATCTTGTAGCGAAACCTGGGCTCTAGGTGCTCAGGCTTCAGTAGTTGTGGCACATGGGCTCAGTAGTTGTGGCTCACGGGCTCTAGAGCACGGGCTCAGTAGTTAGGCACACGGGCTTAGTTGCTCTGTGGCATGTAGGATCTTCTGGGACCAGGGCTCGAACCCATGTCCCCTGAACTGGCAGGTGGATTCTTAACCACTGCGCCACCAGGGAAGTCCCTGTCATTTTCTTAAGTGATGTTAATTCTACTGAAAGGAGCCAGCCTGGTGTGGCAGCAGAAGTAGCAGAAGTCCCAGTCAGCAGCTTTCTGCCGTCCTCCGAATAAAAGAAACCAAGCCCTAAGTGCACACAGCACTTACAAAAACCTGGGGCCAGGCTCTGTCTGCGGGGAGGCCCTGGTCCTGCTCTGGGGGCTCAGGGATGGGAGGGAGATGCTTACTTTTCTCTGTATTTCCTTTTCCATCATCAGAATTTAGCACCATGTGCATGAATTACCTATTCAAAAGTTAAATTCACTATTTAGAACAGAAACAAAGAGAAGCCTTCTGGAAAGCATCCTGGCCTGGGAGGGAGGAGGCCTGGGTTTTAGTTGCTTCACTTCTCTGGGCCTCCTTCATCTCCTTTGACCAATGAGGGGCTTGAACAAGATGAACTTCCTCCGGTGACTTCCAAGCCAGAGTGAGTGTAAAAGCATCCAAGGGGAACAGACTTTGGGGTCAGACAGAACAGGGCCTGAGTCCTGGTTCCCTCAACAGACCTGCTGTGTGACCTTGGGCAAGTTGCTCAACCTCTCTGTGCCTCCATCGCCTCATCTGGAAGATGGAGATAAGAACACCCATGTCACAGGTCTGTTGGGGGAGTACGAGGTCATGTGCCTAAAGCAGGGTCTATAGTGCCAGGCTCAGCAAAGGGTGCTGTAATCAGGTGAGGGCAATTCCAAATACTCTACAAAAAATGAGCTCTACGGGGAACCTTAGAGACAGTGTCCATTCTGACACCCTCAGTTTACAGGTGGAAAGTGGCAGTGCAGAGAGGGTGGGATATATTGGGTGTCAGCCGAGGAACCCAGCACGCCTTCCTTCTCTCTTCCTGCCCAGAACTTCTGGGCCTCAGATGTGGCTCTAACTCAGTTCCTTGTGTGATGGTATTTTATCCATCAGCTGGTCCTGAAGAGTTATCTATTCTCACGTTCCCTGCCTGGCATGGGTGACACCAGGGTCTGGTCACAGGCCACTGGGACTCTGAGGCCCCAGTATTGCAGCCCCCAAACCACGCCAGGGTCTGGCCTTCCCAAGTGATGGATCCCAGCCAACTCCTGGGATATTGGGGTCACGGACATCCCACTTAAGACCCTCTGCTCTCTGCTCACAGAGGGGACAGGCTTCAGGCCCTACCATGGGACAGGAAGTTCAAAATGCAAACTCTCCTAGAAAAATAGGCATGGACCGAATTTCACATTAACTCAGAGAGGATGGGATGAGGAAAAGGGAGAAGAGAGAAAGGCAGGGAAGAAGGGCCTGAAAACAACAGGAGGGGTGAGAGACAGGTAAACATTTCAAAATGAAACTCACAGGGGACTGATTTTATAGCCAGGAATGGAATCTTCTCATTTCTGTGTCCCCAGCCCATGGCCTGGCACACGGTCAGTGCTCAACAGATGAATGAATGCACGCGTCAACGAACGGGTGAGCAGCTCAGAGAGCTGTTGTTTAACTGGGATAATGTATGAGGAAAGGCTCTGCACCACGAATCTCTCAGTGCCGCCAGCGCCTGGCACACAGTAGGGCCCAAGTCACCGTGTGCTTATGGCGCAGGCGTGCCTCCCAGAGGTGGGTGAAACCTATGTCCTCTTCTTCCAAAGGAAGCTGGTAGTCTATTTTGGAAGGAGAGCCTCATCAGCATTGCTTTGGGGATTCAAACCTGCCCCCGACCAAGCTCTGTGAGCATCTCCCGGTTCTGAAGAAGAAGGGAGGCGAGGCCCTGTCTAAATCATAAAGATGTTGCATTCTGATACATTTTCCTCCCTTTCTTGTGGAGACAAGGAGGAGTTAGTAAATCCACATCCACAGATCTGCAGGAGCAAAATCTTGTCATCTTGTATCAGAAGCTATAAGCTCATTTCTAACCTGACAAGTCCACACAAAAACTTGTACACAAATATTCTTAACAGCATTACTCAGAATAGCCACAAAGTGGACGCAACCCATATGTCCATCACAAGGTGAATGGATAAACAACATGTGGTACGCGCACACAATGGAATAGTCAGTCATAAAAAGAAGTAAAGTACTGATACATGTTACAACTTGGATGCACCTTTAAAATATTATGCTAAATGAAAGAAGCCAGACACAAAAGGCCATATACTGTATGATTCTATGCCTATGAAACGTCCAGAATAGGCAAATCCATAGAGACAGAAAGCAGATTTGATTGCCAGGGGGCTGGGGGTACCGTGGCATGGAGAGTGACTGCTAATGAGTGTGGGAGTTTCTTTTTGTGGTGATAAGATGTTCTGGAATTAGACAGTGGTGATGGTTGAAAACTTTGTGAATATAGTAACAAAATACTGAATTATACACATTAAAAAAGAAATAAAATTTTAAAACCAGAAAAAAAAATAGTAACACTGACCTATCAGGCCACTGGCTGTTGAACCTGGACGTCAAATTGCCAGCTCCAGAGCAAACAAACTCCAACCCATCATCCGGGGTGCACACCAGAAAGACAAATTCAGATACACAGTTCATTCTCTTATCAAGATTCGATACCTCTGAAATGAGTAAAGAGACACAGTGAACACTTCCCCACCTTCTTAGATGGAGACACGTATCTCTCTGCTTTTTGAAAAATGACAAACCTTCCTCTTAGACAAACATCTCATTGTGTCCCGTGGTCTCCTGCAGGCACATCTGTTGAGTTGAGAGTGAGAGGGTCTGGGTCAGCACCAGGCATCGTTATGTATCCAGCAGGCGTCTGGATGGGAGGCTGGGACCCCTCAGGACAACGTCTGCTCCGAGATGGACTTCTTCTTGCCCTATTCGTGAACTGCTCAGGGAGGCCGGGCCACCAGCTCTCAGCAGCCTTCACGTCTGGCCTTGGATGGGTGCCTGACTCACGTATGTGAACACACCCTGCAGAGCCTTGAATGGTCTTCATCTTCCTCACTGGTAGAATAATGGGGTCAGATTTGACCAGGGAGATGTGAAGAGTGTTCCAGGAGCGTCACCTTCAGAGGGGTAAGAGGTGAGACTTGGGGAGCGCTATTAGACACTGGAAAACAGGATCCTCGTCCACAGTACCTCTCCGGGGCTTTAACGTGCTGAAGGGGGAGGCAGGATGCTTATATGGATTAAGAGCCGAACCCTGGAGTCACACAGTGATTTGGGCATTCATTAGCTGTGTGACCTTGGGCAAATGACCCAACCTCTCTGAGCCTTAGTTTCCTCACCTCTAAAATGAGAGTAACAAGAGTACCTCCCTCCCAGTGAGGCTGGGAGGCGTCAATGTGTCAAAGTGGGGCTAGTCAATTACCATTCTGTGAATCACAGCTTGGCCTTGGCCCCTGTGGGAGCTCAGAAAGAGCAGCAAATTGTGCCCTGTTGGATATGAAGAAGGAGTTTTCCAGGGACAGGGGAAGGAGGACGGAATCCAAGGCAAACGGAAAAGCAGGCACAAAAGCATGGAGGCACGACTGGCTCTGGTGGCCTCGAGAACTGCTGAGATGCAGACGTGTGGGTGACTCAGGCACGGTGAGTAGGGGAGGGAAGGACGCACGCAGCAAGGGAGCAGCTGGAGAGGGGGCTGGGCCACAGCGAAGTCACTGGGAGCCACAGAACAGCTCTGGAGAGCACCCGGCAACTGCCGGATGTAATGGAGGAGAGCAATGAAGGTGCTATGTGCGTGGGGAGGAGGGGCCAGCTGGACACGACCCTTCTCTCCCCCAGCCTCGTGGCTAAGAAGGCCCTCTCTCCTGCAGGGGATGTGGAAGGAGACCTGGGGCCGGCAGTCAGGCTCAGGAGAGCTGAGAGAGCTCTCAGCCAGCCAGGGGAGCCCCGGGGAACTGGAGCAGGTGAGCCTCGCACTTGAAGCTATGCACGGGGAGACGGTGCAGGCAGCAAACAGACTGTTTTGAACTAGGAATTAGATTCACATGGCGTAAGATACAAAAAAGTCACGGGACCAAAGGGCAGAAGAGGTAACATGAGGGGGTGGGAGCAACCTCTGGGCCAGTTTCCTTTCCTAATAAGTAAAATAAAACTAGGCCCCCCCCCCAAAAAAAACTAGGCCCCCAAAGTGAGGTCAAGCTTTTCTCCTTGGTACCAAGAGAATGGACAGACGCTCCTGAATTTGAAGAGCGCCAGCCTGGGTGAAGTCAGGAAGGAACCACGCAGGCAGGCAGAGAGCAGTCAAGCCCCAGGTCTGGAAGCGAGGGGAGGAGTTTCAACTCCCCCTCCAGGAATTGCAGCTCACCCTGGTTGCTCTTACTCCAAAAAATTAGGAAAGGAAAAAAAGCAGGAAAGAATTTAGATTCCACGCCTGGCAGTTTTAACTTACAAAAAAAGTATTTATTAATCTAGTTTTCCTTCTCTTGCCATAATCCAGAAGCATGACGCTGATGGCCTGACATATCAGTGTGAAGTTGTCGAAAGCCCCACCAGTCATTGATTCCAAAATTCCATGGCAGGCCTTTGTTAGGCAACAGGACTGCAGTTACAGCAATGGTTTCAAGTCCATACAGGAAGCCCACCAACCCCAGGGTCTCCCGCACCTGCCATGGCTCACCGGGTGGGTTGTGGAGTGTGAGAATCAACAGCACCGAGCAGACGGACCGAGAAGGCTTCGGGCAGAACATGCTGCGGTGTACTTCCCCTGACAGAGGCCAGAGTTGTCCACCCGCAAGGCTGCTCGGTCACAGGCCTGGGTCCCTGGGAAGCATCTCTCTTTGGCCGAGGGTCAGAAGGCTGCACACCCAGGTCGCCCTGAGAAGCAGTCCCCACACGCCAGCCCGAGCCTGAGCCGCCATCGCTGTCTTTCCAGCGGGTCCACCCAGCCCGCTGGCGCTACTGCTGCTTGTGTGGAAGAGCCTTCCTGGGTGGTGGCAGCTCCCTGTGGATCAGGGTGAGTCCGCAGAGGATGAGGAAGACTCCTCCCCACCACAAGACCTCCTGGCACTCTCCATACAACACAAAACCCAGGAAGGCCTGCAGGACAGAGACAGCTGTGAGGCTGGGCAGGCACGTGCCCACAGGATGCGACCACGGTGGGTGGGCACCACCTGACTCCCCTGTGGCTGAGTGCCCCCCTAGGGCGGGAGGAAAGGTCTGGAGCTGGAAGTCTTGGGCCTGAAACCCATCTGTTACCTTCAGCATATCTCACCTGGAGAAGTGGGGAGGGTACCTCCTCACAGCATCGGACCCAGCAAAGTGCACAAGGAAGCCCAGCAGAGGCCGGCAGCCAGGCCCAGCACACAGCTGGTCCACCAAGTCCTCCCCGCCTGGACTGCAGGGCTGACTGGCTCAGCCCCACCTGGGAGAGAACCTCGACCTGCCACATCTCCTGCCTGAGTTCACAGACCCCTGAGGAGCAGCAAGTAGGCTTTTGACAGTTGGACTTCATCCCCATTTAACTTGAGAACTCCTCCCAAGTTAGAGATTAGAGGAGCAGCCACTGGGAGTCAAGACACAGCCCAACCTCTGCTTGAGTTCCTGGCCCTTCTCCTATGTGGGAAAGCAGGCGTTGCCCGAGGACAACCCGCCCAGAACCCTCCCAGAACCCAGGTTTGGGACAGAGGAACTGTACGCTCAGGCTACTCACCGAGCTGAGAATATTTGAAAAAGTCACCGTGACAGATGCAATGGCTGAAGACATGGAGAAACTGAGGCCCCGGCTAAAGAACGTCCACATCAGAGAATTGGTGGTAGCCATCACAATAATGCCTAAGACGCAGAAGCCCACGTTCACCTGCAGGAGAAAGCGTCACTGCAGCCACGGCCACCCCCGGGGAAGTACGCCCGGCAGACCCCCTCACAGCACCCAGGGTCATGGTTACTGCTGGCAGCTGGGCCACCACAGCCTGGGGGTCCTCAGAGCTTTCCTGCACAGGGCTTCACTTAACCCTCAGCGGGCAGCACACCCACTTTACACATGAAACAACCTCAGAGAAGACCCATATTTGGCCATCTTGCTGGCCATATGACCTTGGGCAGAAGTCAAATGCGAATCCATATCCAGTTATCTTCTATTGAACACCAGTCCCTTACTGACCCCACAGTGACCAAGGCTTGAAGTTCAATCCCAGAGGGCCAAGTAGTTATTACTCGATATGAGGGATGAGTAAATCAGGGGCAGAGTCCTCACTTCCCAGGAGCAGATAAAGCATGAATAAGTCCCGTCTCCCCGCCACCTGTGAAGGCTACATCCCACTCGGGCCGGTCCCATTGGGCATTCTTGAGCTTTTACTCTGTGCCAGACCCTCTGCTAATTGTTTTAAGTACATTTTCATTTATTCCTTAACTTCATTTTACAGATAAAAATCCTGAGGCATTACGTAACTTGCCTAAAGTGCCACAGCTGGGGGGAGCCGCCAGGATTCAAGCCCAGGCAGTGTGGCTCCCTGCTCTGAACCAGGACACAGCCATTCCTGGGGAAACCACACCTGGGACTATTTGAATGGCGATCCCAAGGATCACTTGGAGAACTTGCAGATTTCTTTCTTCTTTAAAGGAGAGCCTTGATTGAAGAGAGGACCTTCAGAAGCCTCCTACACAAAGGATATGCAGACCCCTTGCTTGGTTTTGAGTTTTAAACCTGCCTGCAGACAGAGCTGCTTCCTCTGGGGATGGTGTCCATCTAAACCTAATACTCTCATTTCTCGTTAACAGTTTCCCAGCAACTGATATAGTGTCTCGAGGAAGGAGTGTCTCTGCGTGATTTACACAGAAGCACTATATATGCCAGTGCCAGCCTGCTTACGTAAAGGCTTATGAAGGTCTGCTGCACAACTGAGAAGACTAGAAAAACCTCACGGCTCATAGTCACCCATCTTACTTTGGAACACTTACTCCAAGAATTACAGCCAGCAGAATACCAACCGCGAGCATGGCAGCTCCCACTGGCTTAGCCCTAAATAGGCTTACACCTAAAGAATCAGCCTGTCTACTGATTCTTAGGTCAGGGCCTAACCCTGGGTTGCAGATGCAATGAAACCTCTTTAACAAGCAGAAGCTGGCCTATGACTCGGAATGGGAGCGGCAAAGAGGTACACCTTAGCAGACATGGGGAGGTAGTTCAGGAGTTCTCAGCATTGGGGGGAATGTCCAGAACATTTCTCTCAGTCAAGACGAGAGGTAGAGAAGACTTCCCTGGTGGTCCAGTGGCTAAGACTCTCCCAATGCAGGGGGCCTGGGTTCAATTCCTGGCCCCGGGAACTAGCTCCCACGTGCCCCAACTAAAAAGATCCCACGTGCCCCAACTAAGACCCGGCATGGCCAAATAAATTAAAAAAAAAAAAAAAAAAAAGGTAGAGAGTGGATGTAGGAGGTGTGCGTCTTCCCCAAAGGCGAACTAACCCAGTCGGAGAACAGATTTTAGGTGCCCCCAAATGCGGCGCCGCATCGCGCTGGCCTGGGGAGGCGGGGAGAATCCGGCGGAAGCGTCGAGGCAGGAGGCTGCGCACACACTGCCCCTCTCGGCCTGTGACATCCCACCTTGGATCCCGCTGCGCCGGCCACGGATCCCCGGAGGAGCACACTCCGCGTTGGACTGCGGCCTCACGTGACGCGACGCTCACGTGGGTGCGGTGGCCAATAGAGGCTCCCCGAGGGCCTAGAGGGGCGGGGCCGGCGGCGGAGCCGCAGGCCTCCTTCTCCCGGGGTTGGCTCTTTTCCGGGTTAGGTTTAGGCTTTCCCTGGTGCGTTCCTGGACCGATGTCCAAGACGGACAGTGGCGATGGTACTGTGGTTGCTGATGTAGACTAACTCTTCGTGGCCTAGCAGTTTCAATCCTTGTCATTAGGTGTGGTCCAACATCGGCTTCCCCTGGGAATCTGTTAAACTCCCAGGTCCCGCCCCACACCCGTTGAATCAGCATCTACTTTTTAACAAGACCCCCAGGAGATCGACATGCACCTTAGAGATACTTTGGCAGAGGGCGCCAAAGACCTGCAGACTCAGCAAGAAAGTGGGCTAGGGTTAGGGCTTCTGACAATTCAAAAGGCCCTGATGGATATATGCTCATTGTAAGAAATTTAGAAAGTATATTAGAAAATTTCATCCATAATCACTCCACTCAGATAATCGGAATTAACATTACTTCCAATTTCCAATGTACTTAACTTTTAAAATGTTTTCGTTTAAGTAGTACGTTTCTTTGAAAATGAAGTGCTGTTCAAGTGTATAAAGGCCAATTACACTATCCAGGAAAGGCACTGTTATTACAGTACTTTTTCTATATGTATAGTTTTATATACAGCACACGTTAAAAAATAGTGCATATACTATGTATGGGACTGTTTTTCTAAACATGATTTCACAGTGCACATACTGTCCAGCAGCATTGTTTTTTTCCATTCAGTAAGTTTTCATGTTAGTCCTTATGTGCCATCCTCTCACAACGTGGCTTTGTGGCTCCAATAAAAGCATGGATAACCCTGATAACTCCTATTAAAATTTCAAATTGGCCAATTTTGCAGTTGAGAAAAGGGAGGCTCTGAGAGGCACTGTGCCACTTTGCAAAGAGCTGTGTGAACCCCAGCGCAAAGATTATCCCATCAGAAAGCTCTTACCTTACTTGGAACCTACAGGAAATTGGTGTTGTGCTGGATCAACTGTGCCTGCTTTATAAGTTTTCTTAGAACAGATGATGCCTCTACTAGCACTAGAGGTTGAGCATCTCAGAGCCACCTCCTCTGTAAAGCAGACTCTGCTACTCCCCTACCTTTGCACCACTCCTGTGGTTGTCTGTCTGCCTCCCTGCTAGCCTGCGAGCTTCTTGAGGGCAGGGACATGTTTCTTTCTTCTCTAGGTCCCCAGTGCCCAGCACAGGGCCTTGTCCTGGTGATGATGGCTGAATTGATACCATCCTTGGACACCCAGCTAGGAAGTAATTTCTGCCTCCTGGACAAAAGCTCCCATGTGCACACGTATCACCTGCTAGCAATCTTGTTAAAATGAAGATCCTGGCTCAGGTCTGGAGCTGGATTAAGATTCTGCATTTCTAACAGGCTCCCAGATGGTGCTAATGCTGCAGGCGGCGGGGGCGGGAGGGACGGGGGATGGGGGACACACCACACTGAGTAGCAAGTCCGATTAATCGTTGCCCTCAGCACACTCACACGCCTTGCAACATGCTTGCCTCCCTAACTGGGCTCCATCAGGCAGATGCTATGCATGTTTTCTCTTTGTTCTGCCACAGTGCCCAATGTTGTGACCAGCTCCTGTCCTTGCTACAAAAGTTTGAGTGAACAGACTATGATTTGATTATAAAAGATAAAATTTTAAAACTTACTAACAGCACCATGGTGTTAACTAGAGCACCCTTAACTGGGAGTGTGAAGGGAAAGGAATACCTCATCCCACATTTATTTAATGGTATTTTTTTAAATTAATTAATTTTATTTTTGGCTGCATTGGGTCTTCTTTGCTGCGCGCTGGCTTTCTCTAGTTGCGGCGAGCGGGGGCTACTCTTCGTTGTGGTGTGCGGGCTTCTCATTGTGGTGGCTTCTCTTGTTGCAGAGCACGGGCTGTAGGCGCCCGGGCTTCAGTAGTTGCGGCTCACAGGCTCTAGAGCGCAGGCTCAGTAGTTGTGGTGCACGGGCTTGGTTGCTCTGCAGTATGTGGAATCTTCCCGGACCAGGGGTCGAACCCGTGTCCCCTGCATTGGCAGGCAGGTTCTTAACCACTGCGCCACCAGGGAAGTCCCCACATTTACTTAAAAAGTAATGAAAACAGACATCAAAGATGGCTTATGGACAAAAGATGACCTATCGAGTTCTGGGAGACCCATTCAAACTCTGCCTCAAATTTAGGGCCTAAAGTCACAAATTTAAGAGGCCTTAGGGGCCAAGGAGGGAGTTTAAATGTGTGAAGTTCCCCACCCCCCTCCCCATGAGACAGGAGGGATGGGTGTGGCCTGTGATGACCTAGGGAGTGAATGTCTTGTCTCTTTTATGCCCTCTCTCCAACCTTACCTCAGTCTCTTCCTCCCTTCACTGATGGCAAAATATTAGCTCTCTGCACAGACACCCAATAGAAATACAGAGGCAGAGTTTTGGAGGAAAAACAAAGAGTAGCTTTGTTCTTTGCCAGGCAAAGAGAGAACATAGCAGGCTGGGGCCTCAAGAACTGTGCCCTCCTCCCTGGGGAATCAGGAAATGTCTTATAGGTGGGGCTTGCAGTCTGGGGTAGGTGATAAGGATCGAAGTAGTGAAGGTCTTGCATTCTTCTTCTTTCTGCTTTCTTTCAAAATGGTCACAGCTGGCATCAGGCAGCCCGGTAATTGGGTCTGTTCATCTCTGGGTTATCGGCCCAGGACCTTCTTTCTTAAATGCAGAACACTCCAAGGGGTAATTTGTTACAAGGGAGTGTAGGGGGTGTATATACCAGGGGCAGGATGTAATTCACAGAGTCAGAGAGTGTTAGAGGTTAGCTTTGTGAAGGACAAATCTAGTTACACTACAGATCAGTAACAGTTAAAATAAAACTAGGATTGATTAACTCTTTCAGGCCAGTTTATGTTGCTTCTCTAGCCTGTTCATTGTTCCTTTATTTTCCTTGTTTGTCAGAAAAGAAAAACCTCATTTCAACAAGACAAGGACACAGGGGCTTCTTTACGCTTCCAACTTGTGTCCATTTCTTTGCCCAGTTAAACAAATGAGCACGTACATACTCAGGATCAGGACTGTTCCAGGCAGCAGAATTGCCAGGAATGACTAAGATCCCTGCACTCCTTGGGTTCTGGCTTTTTGCAAAACTTTCAGTTCTAGCTCCCTGTCCTTAGCTGGCCTAAAGCTTTAGCTCCTTTTCCTTGCTGTGAGTGACGTTATGGGTTGAATTGTGCCCCCTAAAAAGATGTTGAAGTCCTAATCCCCAGCACTTGTGAATGTGACCTTATATGGAAACGGAGTCATTGCAAATGTAGTCAAATTAAGATGAGATCATTAGGGTGGGCCCTAATCTGACTAGTGTTCTTAGAAAAGACAGAGACAGGAGAATGCCATGTAACTATGGAAACAGAGATTGGAGTGATGCATCTAAAAACCAAGGAATGCCAAGGGTTGCTGGCAACACCACAAGCAAAGAGAGGCATGAAATAGATTCTCCTCTGGAGCCCTCAGCCTTGCCAACACCTTGATTTTGAACTTATAGCCTCCAGAACTGTGTGAGAATAAATTTGTTGTTTTAAGCCGTCCAGTTTGTGGTAATTTTTTGCAGCAGCCCTGGGGAACTCATACAGGTTGTTGGCAAAAAATTAATCAGTCAACATAAGAAAAATGGAAAAAATTTTTTTTTGGCTGTGCCTTGTGGCATGTGGGATCTTAGTTCCCCAACTAGGGATTGAACCCATGTCCCCTGCAGTGGAAGCTCGGAGTTCTAACCACTGGACCATCAGGGAAGTCCCCAAAATGGAAAATTTTATTCAAGCCAAATTTGAGGATTATAACCCAGGAAGAGCATCTCAGAAAACTCTGAGAACTGTTCTGACTGTTAGAAGTCAAGGCACAGTTATACAAGTTTCTGGAGAAAGAGGGCTGTACATCAAATGACATATTATTGACAGTTTACATAATCCACACCTAAGCACCATGTGACCCCTTACGAGATCAAGACAGAATATTATCTTTAAGGAGTTGTGCTACTGATGCTGGGAGAATATTGCTCTTTATGGGTGAGCAGGTAGTTCTGCCAATGGGGGAGGTTTGTTCGATGCATAATGCAGATACAAGATGCAGAGTCAGGGGAGAGAAAAGGCCAAAGGGCACAGAAGATTTTTTTGTTTATATATATATATTTTTAAAATTTATTTATTTATTATTTATTTTTGGCTGTGTTGGGTCTTCATTGCTGCACATGGTCTTTCTCTAGTTGTGGCGAGGAGCGGCTACTCTTCGTTGCAGTGGCTTCTCTTTGTTGCGGAGCACGGGCTCTAGGCACGCAGGCTTCAGTAGTTGTGGCACAAGGGTTCGTAGTTGTAGCTCGTGGACTCTAGAGTGCAGACTCGGTAGTTGTGGCACACGGGCCTAGTTGCTCTGCGGCATGTGGGATCTTCCCAGACCAGGGATCAAACCTGTGTCCCCTGCATTGGCAGGCCGATTCTTAATCACTGCGCCACCAGGAAGTCCTATATTTTTTCTTGTCTTGCCATAAAATATGAATTTTATTTCACGAGGTGATAAGATCCAAGCCTCTTTATTACCAGCTTCACTGCACCACCTTCTCCTACCTCCAAGGCAGTCAGTGTCTATTCTTTACCTTACACTGAATTTCAGTTCGTTCTTCATTTCTGGCTCTTAGGGATTTACTATTACTATTCCTTGAAAGTTCAACTATGTATTAATTTTCTAAAATAGTTTTTCTTCAGCATTATTGAGGTATAATTTACAAACCATAAAATTAACTTAAAAAAATTTTTTTTTCATTTCCTGAATCAGTTCATTAAGAATTTGCCTTTTTTTTTTTTTTTTTTAATTTGGCTGTGTCAGGTCTTAGTTGTGGCACATGGGATCTTTGTTGAGGCACGTGGGATCTTTCATTGTGGTGCTTGGGCTCTTCGTTGTGGCATGCAGGCTTCTCTCCAGTTGTGGCTCTTGGGCTCCAGAGCATGTGGCTCAGTAGTTGCAGCACATTGGCTTAGTTGCCCCTCGCCATGTGGCATCTTAGTTCCCTGACCAGGGATCGAACCCACGTCCCCTGCATTGGAAGGTGGATTCTTAACCACTGGACCACCAGGGAAGTCCCAAAATTAACCCATTTTGAATGTAGTTTAATTTTTAGTAAATTTATAGAGTTGTGGAACCATCACCACAAACCACTTTTAAAACATTTCTGCAACATCAAAAAGTTCTCTTGTGAGAATTCCTTGGCGGCCCAGTGGTTAGGACTCCACGCTTTCACTGCTGAGGGCCCAGGTGCAATCCCTGGTCGGGGAACTAAGATCCCACAAGCCACGCAGCACAGCAAAAAAAGAAAAAACGTTTCCCTTGTGCCCATCCCCAAGCAACCAGTGATTTGCTTTCTATCACCTGGCCTTTTCTGAACATTTCACATAAATGGAATCATACAATATGTGGTCTTTTGGGTCTGGCTTCTTTCACTTAGCATGCTTTTTTCTCCCCCCGCCCCACAACCCAAGGTTCCTGCATGTTGTAGGAACATGTATCAGTTTGTCTCTTTTTTTTTTTTTTTTTAATTTATTTATTTATTTTTGGCTGTGTTGGGTCTTCGTTTCTGTGCGAGGGCTTTCTCTAGTTGCGGTGAGCGGGGGCCACTCTTCATCGCGGTGCGCGGGCCTCTCACTATCGCGGCCTCTCTTGTTGGGGAGCACAGGCTCCAGACGCACAGGCTCAGTAGTTGTGGCTCACGGGCCCAGTTGCTCCGTGGCATGTGGGATCTTCCCAGACCAGGGCTCGAACCTGTGTCCCCTGCATTGGCAGGCAGATTCTCAACCACTGTGCCACCAGGGAAGCCCGAGTTTGTCTCTTTTTTTATTGCTGACTACTATATGTAAAAAGCGTTCAATGTCATTGGTCGTTAGGAAAATATAAGTGATATGCCACTTCATACCCTCCAAGATGACTATAGGAAAACCTGACGGTAACAAGTGTTTGTGAAGATATGGAAAAACTGGAACACACTGCTGTTGCAAACATAAAATAGTGCAGCCAAATGGTATGTTTGGAAAAGTTAGACAGTATGTTAAAAAGAAGATGAACACATGTTCACCAGATGACCCAGCAATTCTTTTTAACATCTTTATTGGACTATAATTGCTTTACAATGGTGTGTTAGTTTCTGCTTTATAACAAAGTGAATCAGCTATACATATACATATATCCCCATATCTCCTCCCTCTTGCGTTTCCCTCCCAACCCCCCTATACCACCCATCTAGGTGGTCACAAAGCACCGAGCTGATCTCCCTGTGCTATGCGGCTGCTTCCCACTAGCTATCTATTTTACATTTGGTAGTGTATATATGTCCATGCCACTCCCTCACTTCGTTCCAGCTTACCCTGCCCCCTCCCCATGTCCTCAAGTCCATTCTCTATGTCTGCGTCTTTATTCCTGTCCTGCCCCTAGGTTCTTCAGAACCTTTTTTTTTTTTAGATTCCATATATATGTATTAGCATACAGTATTTGTTTTTCTCTTTCTGACTTACTTCACTCTGTATGACAGAGTCTAGGTCCATCCACCTCACTACAAATAACTCAATTTTGTTTCTTTTTATGGCTGAATAATATTCCATTGTATATATGTGCCACATCTTCTTATCCATTCATCTGTTGATGGACACTTAGGTTGCTTTCATGTCCTGGCTATTGTAAATAGAGCTGCAGTGAACATTATGGTACATGACTCTTTTTGAATTATGGTTTTCTCAGGGTATACGCCCAGTAGTGGGATTGCTGGGTCGTATGGTAGTTCTATTTTTAGTTTTTTAAGGAACCTCCATACTGTTCTCCACAGTGGCTGTATCAATTTACATTCCCACCAACAGTGCAAGAGGGTTCCCTTGTCTCCACACCCTTTCCAGCATTTACTGTTTGTAGATTTTTTGATGATAGCCATTTTTCTTTTTTTGATGATAGCCATTCTGACTGGTGTGAGGTGATACCTCATTGTAGTTTTGATTTGCATTTCTCTAATGATTAGTGATGTTGAGCATCCTTTCATGTGTTTGTTGGCAATCTGTATAACTTCTTTGGAGAAATGTCTATTTAGGTCTTCTGCCCATTTTTGGATTGGGTTGTTTGTTTTTATGATATTGAGCTGCATGAGCTGCTTGTAAATTTTGGAGATTAATCCTTTGTCAGTTGCTTCATTTGCATATATTTTCTCCCATTCTGAGGGTGGTCTTTTGTCTTGTTTATATTTTCCTTTGCTGTGCAAAAGCTTTTAAGTTTCATTAGGTCCCATTTGTTTATTTTTGTTTTTATTTCCATTTCTCTAGGAGGTGGGACAAAAAGGGCCTTCCTGTGATGTATTCCATAGAGTGTTCTACCTATGTTTTCCTCTAAGAGTTTTATAGTGTCTGGCCTTACATATAGGTCTTTAATCCATTTTGAGTTTATTTTTGTGTATGGTGTTAGGGAGTGTTCTAATTTCATTGTTTTGCATGTAGCTGTCCAGTTTTCCCAGCACCACTTACTGAAGAGACTGTCTTTTCTCCATTGTATATTCTTGCCTTCTTAATCAAAAATAAGGTGACCATATGTGCGTGGGCTTACCTCTGGGCTTTCTATCCTGTTCCATTGATCTATATTTCTGTTTCTGTGCCAGTACCATACTGTCTTGATTACTGTAGCTTTGTAGTACAGTCAAGTCTGGGAGCTTGATTCCTCCAGCTCCGTTTTTTTTTCTCAAGATTGCTTTGGCTATTTGGGGTCTTTTGTGTTTCCATACAAATTGTGAAATTTTTTGTTCTAGTTCTGTGAAAAATGCCATTGGTAGTTTGATAGGAATTTCACTGACTCTGTAGATTGCTTTGCGTACTATAGTCATTTTCACAATGTTGATTCTTCCAATCCAGGAACATGGTATATCTCTCCATCTGTTTGTATCATCTTTAGTTTCTTTCTTCAGTGTCTTATAATTTTCTGCATAGAGGTCTTTTGTCTCCTTAGGTAGGTTCATTCCTAGGTATTTTATTCTTTTTGTTGCAATGGTAAATGGGAGTGTTTCCTTAATTTCTTTCATTAGTGTATAGGAATGCAAGAGATTTCTGTGCATTAATTTTGTATCCTGCAACTTTACCAAATTCATTGATTAGTCCTAGTAGTTTTCTGGTAGCATCTTTAGGATTCTCTATGTATAGTATCATGTCATCTGCAAACAGTGACAGCTTTACTACTTCTTTTCCGATTTGGATTCCTTTTATTTCTTTTTCTTCTCTGATTGCTGTGGCTAAAACTTCCAAAACTATGTTGAATAATAGTGGTGAGAGTGGGCAACCTTGTCTTGTTCCTGATCTTAGTGGAAATGGTTTCAGTTTTTCACCATTGAGAACGATGTTGGCTGTGGGTTTGTCATATATGGCCTTTATTATGTTGAGGTAAGTTCCCTCTGTGCCTACTCTCTGGAGCGTTTTTATCATAAATAAGTGTTGAATTTTGTCAAAGCTTTTTCTGCATCTACTGAGATGATCATATGGTTTTTCTCCTTCAATTTGTTAATATAGTTTGTCACATTGATTGATTTGCGTATATTGGGGAATCCTTGCATTCCTGGGATAAATCCCACTTGATCATGGTGTATGACCCTTTAAATGTGCTGTTGGATGCTGTTTGCTAGTATTTTGTTTAGGATTTTTGCATCTATGTTCATCAGTGATATTGGCCTGTAGTTTTCTTTGTGACATCTTTGTCTGGTTTTGGTATCAGGGTGATGGTGGCCTCGTAGAATGAGTTTGGGAGTGTTCCTCCCTCTGCTATATTTTGGAAGAGTTTGAGAAGGATAGGTGAACACTCTTCTCTGAATGTTTGATAGAATTCGCCTGTGAAGCCATCTGGTCCTGGGCTTTTGTTTGTTGGAAGATTTTTAATCATAGTCTCAATTTCAGTGCTTGTGATTGGTCTGTTTATATTTTCTATTTCTTCCTGGTTCAGTCTCGGAAGGTTGTGCTTTTCTAAGAATTTGTCCATTTCTTCCAGGTTGTCTATTTTATTGGCATATAGTTGCTTGTAGTAATCTCTCATGATCCTTTGTATTTCTGCAGTGCCAGTTGTTACTGCTTTTTCATTTCTAATTCTAGACTTGAGTCTCCTCCCTTTTTTTCTTGATGAGTCTGGCTAATGGTTTATCAATTTTGTTTATCTTCTCAAAGAACCAGCTTTTAGTTTTATTAATCTTTGCTATTGTTTCCTTCATTTCTTTTTCATTTATTTCTGATCTGATCTTTACGATTTCTTTCCTTCTGCTACCTTTGGGTTTTTTTTTTTTTTTTTTTTTTTTTCTCTAATCGCTTTAGGTGCAAGGTTAGATTGTTTGAGATGTTTCTTGTTTCTTGAGGTAGGATTGTAGTGGTATAAACTTCCCTCTTAGAACTGCTTTTGCTCCATCGCATAGGTTTTGGGTCGGTGTGTTTTCATTGTCATTTGTTTCTAGGTATTTTTTGATTTCCTCTTTGATTTCTTCAGTGATCTCCTGGTTATTTAGTAGTGTATTGTTTAGCCTCCACGTGTTTGGATTTTTTCCTGTAATTGATATCTAGTCTCATAGCATTGTGGTCGGAAAAGATACTTGATACGATTTCAATTTTCTTAAATTTACCAAGGCTTGATTTGTGACCCAAGACATGATCTATCCTGGAGAATGTTCCATGAGCACTTGAGAAGAAAGTGTATTCTGTGTTTTTGGATAGAATGTCCTATAAATATCAATTAAGTCCATCTTGTTTAATGTATCATTTAAAGCTTGTGTTTCCTTATTTATTTTCAGTTTGGATGATCTGTCCACTGGTGAAACTGGGGTGTTAAAGCTCCCTACTATGATTGTGTTACTGTCGATTTCTCCTTTTATGGCTGTTAGCATTTGCCTTATGTATTGAGGTGCTCCTGTGTTGGGTGCATGAATATTTACAGTTGTTGTATCTTCTTCTTGGATTGATCCCTTTATCATTATGTAATGTCCTTCTTTGTCTCTTGTAATAGTCTTTATTTTAAAGTCTATTTTGTCTGATATGAGAATTGCTACTCCAGCTTTCTTTTGATTTCCATTTGCATGGAATATCTTTTATCATCCCCTCACTTTCAGTCTGTATGTGTCCCTAGGTCTGAAGTGGGTCTCTTGTAGATAGCATGTATACATGTCTTGTTTTTGTATCCATTCAGCCAGTCTATGTCTTTTGGTTGGAGCATTTAATCCATTTGCATTTAAGGTAGTTATCGATATGGATGTTCCTATTACCATTTTCTTAATTGTTTTGGGTTTGTTATTGTAGGTCTTTCTGTTCTCTTGTGTTTCCTGCCTAGAGAAGTTCCTTTAGCATTTGTTTTAAAGCTGGTTTGCTGATGCTGAATTCTCTTAGCTTTTGCTTGTCTGTAAAGGTTTTAATTTCTCTGTCGAATCTGAATGAGATCCTTGCTGGGTAGAGTAATCTTGGTTGTAGGTTTTTCGCTTTCATCACTTTAAATATGTCCAGCCACTCCCTTCTGGCTTGCAGAGTTTCTGCTGAAAGATCAGCTGTTCACCTTATGGGGATTCCCTTGTATGTTATTTGTTGGTTTTCCCTTGCTGCTTTTAATATTTTTTTGTTTTTAATTTTTGATAGTTTGATTAATACGTGTCTTGGCATGTTTCTCCTTGGATTTATCCTGTATGGGACTCTCTGCGTTTCCTGGACTTGATTGACTATTTCCTTTCCCATATTAGGGAAGATCTCAACTATAATCTCTTCAAATATTTTCTCAGTCCCTTTCTTTTTCTCTTCTTCTTCTGGGACCCCTATAATTCGAATGTTGGTGCATTTAATGTTGTCCCAGAGGTCTCTGAGACTTTCCTCAATTCTTTTCATTCTTTTTTCTTTATTCTGCTTTGTGGTAGTTATTTCCACTATTTTATCTTCCAGTTCACTTATTCGTTCTTCTGCCTCAGTTATTCTGCTATTGATTCCTTCCAGAGAATTTTTAATTTCATTTATTGTGTTGTTCATCATTGTTTGTTTGCTCTTTAGTTCTTCTAGGTCCTTGTTAAACGTTTCTTGTATTTTCTCCATTCTATTTCCAAGATTTTGGATCATCTTTACTATCATTACTCTGAATTCTTTTTCAGGTAGACTGCCTATTTCCTCTTCATTTGTTTGGTCTGGTGGGTTTTTGCCTTGCTCCTTCATCTGCTGTGTGTGTCTCTGTCTTCTCATTTTGCTTAAATTACTGTGTTTGGGGTCTCCTTCTCGCAGGCTGCAGGTTCGTAGTTCCCGTTGTTTTTGGTGTCTGCCCCCAGTGGCTAACGTTGGTTCAGTGGCTTGTGTAGGCTTCTGGTGGAGGGGACTGGTGCTTGTGTTCTGGTGGATGAGGCTGGATCTTGTCTTTCTGGTGGGCAGGACTGCCTCCGGTGGTGTGTTTCGGGGTGTCTGTGACCTTATTATGATTTTAGGCAACCTCTCTGCTAATGGGTGGGGCTGTGTTCCTGTCTTGCTAGTTGCTTGGCACAGGGTGTCCAGCACTGGAGCTTGCTGGTCGTTGAGTGGAGCTGGGTCTTAGCGTTGATATGGAGACCTCTGGGAGAGCTTTTGCCGTGTGATATCGTGTGGAGCCGGGAGGTCTCTGGTGGACTAATGTCCTGAACTCGGCGCTCCCACCTCAGAAGCATAGGCCTGACACCCGGCCAGAGCACCAAGACCCTGTCAGCTACACAGCTCAGAGGAAAAGGGAGAAAAAAAGAAAGAAAGAAAGAAAAATAAAATAAGATAAAATAAAATAAATTTATTAAAATTAAAAAAAATTAAAAATAAAAAAAAGGAAAGAAAGAAAGAAGAGCAACCAAACCAAAAAACAAATCCACCAGTGATAACAAGCACTAAAAACTATACTAAAAAAAAAAAAACCAGAGAGACAGAACCCTAGGACAAATGGTAAAAGCAAAGCTACACAGACAATATCACACAAAGAAGCATACACATATACACTCACAAAAAGAGAAAAAGGAAAAAATACATATATATCCACGAAGCCCAGGCCTCATTCTCTGCAGATAGCTGGGGACCTTGGTTTTAGGTTCATCTCTGATGTGCATTCTCTGAAGCCGAGTCCATTTCTCAGGAGAAAGAACAGTTGTGTGAGGGAACCGTTGACTGAAACTGCCCTCCTTGGCCAGGCACGATGCAAACCGCTTGTGTGAGTTGTCTCACAACACGAGGTCCCTTCTCGATAAGGAACATGGTGCTGCTGCCAAAAAGTAATGGGGAGAACTGGGGAGAGGCCGAAAGGACCCAGCAATTTTGAGGCAGGAGATAGATGGGCCCCAGGGTGAGCAGCTGGAGTTTGTCCCCTGTGGACAGATACTCCAAAACAGCAGGAGGAAGAAGAAGCTAAGCCCTGCCCAGATAAGAGATAAAAGACCACATATTCCTCATTCTCGAAGTCAAGGAGACCATCCCAACTACACACACACACGCACACGCACACGTGCAGAGAAAGGCTCCTTGAAGGTCAAAAAGGGTGGGGGCACCACCCTATAGTAGGTGATGTCAAGCTACCCATAGGCCTCTTCACTAGAATCCACCTTGGCTAAGAGATGCACGTGCGCACGTGGGAGTGAGGCAGGAGACAGATGGGCTCCAGGCTGGGCATTTACAAGTGGTCTCCTGTTTACATTTCCTGAGGAAGGAGGCAGGTGGGCTCTAGGCTAGGTATTTACAACCAGCCTCCTGTTTGCACTACGAGATAGAAATAACAACAGCAACAGGGTAAATAGCGGGACTTTGTCTCCTGAGGACACTTTAAGATAACAGTCACAGCGGGGAAAGAAAGAGGCTAAACGCTGTCTGAGTAAAGGATCAAGAGGTCACATGTTTCCCATCCTTGGGGCAAGGGAGACACTGCACATGTGCAGAAAGGCTCCTTGGGGGTTAAAAAGGAGGGGGCGCCACCCATAATAGGTGATGCCAAGGCCTCTGGGCTGGAATCCATCTTGGAAAAAAGTTGTGCACGCATGTCAGGGAGGGTCCTAGGGCAGGTCAGGTGTGGAAAAAGAAACCAGATAATTGGCCAAAGGTAAACAAAGACCCGGAAGGACTGCCCTATATAAATGATTTAACCGCCTCTTTACTGTGCTCCTCATTAGGGGGGATGCCCACACCCTTTCTCTCCCGGTGTGCATCTGTGCCTTGCTTGTCTTCACTAAAGAAACATTCTCTGTGTGCTCTCCCACTTGTTGTGCTGTGTCTCTAATAATAAACTTTGTACCTGTTTTTGCAGTTTTTGCCTCCTTGAGAAATGCATTTTTCAATGGAGGCAAGGGCCAGGGGAATTTAGCTTCCAGCCTCTAGCCCCTGGTGGACTAATGGCTCGGATTCCTGGTTTTCATCCAGGCTACCCAGGTCCAATTCCTGGGCAGAGAACTAAGATCTCGCTTCAAGCCACTGCCCGCTGCTGCCTCTCCAAGATCGGGAAGACACAGATATGCCAAATACGGACTCAGAACCAGGCAAAGCAAGATGACTGGCCAAGGAAAACCAGAAGAAATGCCCCATAAAAGTGATTCAAACTACCATGAGGGCACGACTCTCTCTCTGAGCCCGCCCGTGTGTCTATCCACATGTACTCTTTTTCCTCCTAATAAATGCTTTACTTGTTTCACTGCTTTCTGACTCTATGTAGAAATTCATTTCTACACTGCTGACAGGCCAGGGCCTTGTGACTGGCCACTGGTCCCTGGTGGTGTAGTGGCTAGAATTCAGCGCTCTCACTGCTGCAGCCTGACTTCAATCTCTGGCTGGGGAACTGAAATCCTGCTTCAAGCCGCTGCAGGCCGAGGCCACCTGAGATCAATTTCACCCCTAGGTATCTACTCAAGAGATGTGAAACAGTTTCGTAGCAAGACTTACACAGGAGTATCTAGAGCACTGTTATCCAAAGTAGCCCAAAATTGCCAACAGTTCAAATTGTAACCGAGCAAGACCCTATAGAGCCTTCCTGGGACAGACCCTTCCTCCACCTCCTCTGCTTTAGCTCCTCTCTAAGCACCTAGGTAAAAGTATCTGATGGCACATTCCCTGAGTTGTTTTATAGATGCTAAAACCCCCACCGAATGGAAGAAGTTAATTACTTGATGACCATGAGTGCATAGCCCCCAGACCTACTGGCACCTAAGGACTGATAGTGTTAACGCCTGTGACACTGCCCTGTTACCTCACCATCAACCAGTCAGAGAACTGGGCACGAACTTATCACAAACCCTGAGATGCCTCTCCCTCATCTTGCTTTCTTTTCTTTTTTTTAAGGATTTATTTATTATTTATTTTTGGCTGCGCCGGGTCCCAGTTGCGGCATGCGGGATCTTTTGTTGTGGCGTGTGGGCTTCTCTCTAGTTGTGGCATGCCAGTTTTTCTCTCTCTACTTGTGGCATGCAGGCTCCAGAGCACGTGGGCTCTGTAGTTTTCAGCATGCAGGCTCTAGTTGAGGTGCGCGAGCTCAGTAGTTGTGGTGCGCAGGCTTAGTTGCCCCACGGCATGTGGTATCTTAGTTCCCTGACCAGGGATCGAACCCAGGTCCCCTGCATTGTAAGGCAGATTCTTTACCACTGGACCACCAGGGAAGTACCATCTTGCCTTTAAAAATGCTTTGCTGGACTTCTCTGGTGGCACAGTGGTTAAGAATCTGCCTGCAAATGCAGGGGACACGGGTTCGAGCCCTGGTGTGGGAAGATCCCACATGCCGCGGAGCAACTAAGCCCGTGTGCCACAACTACTGAGCCTGCACTCTAGAGCCCGAGAGCCACAACTACTGAGCCCATGAGCCACAACTACTGAAGCCCGCGCACCTAGAGCCTGTGCTCCTCAACAAGAGAAGCCACCGCAATGAGAAGCCCACGCACCACAATGAAGAGTAGCCCCCGCTTGCTGCAACTAGAGAAAGCCCGCACGCAGCAATGAAGACCCAACACAGCCAAAAATAAATAAATACATAAATTAATTAATTAATTAAAAAAAATGCTTTGCTGAGGGACTTCCCTGGCCGTCCAGTAGTTAGGACTTGGCTCTTTCACTGCGGTGGCCTGGGTCGGGGAACTAAGATCCCACAAGACACATGGCACAGCCAAAAACAAAAAACCCCCCCAAAAAACACAAACGCGGTGTCAGTAGATTGGCTGCACGAGGGTGAACGGACCCAAGTTTGGTTTGGTAACGCTGTCCATCGAATGATAAGTAAACAAAATGTGGCATGTCCATACAACGGAATATTACTCTCAATAAAAAGGAATGAAGTGCTGATACACAGAAGTTCCTTGAGGGCATGGTTTCTGTTTGCTTTGTTCACTGATGACCAGTGCCTGGCATATAATAGTTGCTCAATAAGCATATGGTGAATGAACAATATAAATTACCTTATTAAACAATTTATTTTTAAAAGATTTTATTACATTTTGAAAAATGGCCATATTGACAGTCATAAAAAAGGCCCATGAGAACACTTCAAGTAGGAATACAAAAATAATCTATATTAACAAATTTGCTATTCATGCACACTGCACCATCACTAACCTCACTGTAAGTTTTGGAACCTGTGTATTGTTGGAGCTTCTGATGCAAGACTCAAAGGAGATTATGGCAGTACTGAAGGAAAAAAATAATCTGGCCGACATCAACTGTAAAACCTCAGCTACAGGCTTCTATTTTAAAAAGATAAAAGGTTTTCCCAATATTTACAGCTTTGAAACAGTAACCTCTAACTTCAGGCTGCCAGCTGCCACAGGTGTGCACAGGTGCAGAGAGTTCATAAGAAACTTGAGGGTCAGCCCCCCAACCCCCACATACACAGGTAATAGTCGTGGCTCTTAATTCAGCTCTACTAAGTGCGCAAGGGCAGGTCTTACTTCTATAAGAGGGAAAAAAGTCTCCAAACAAGGTAGGTAGTTGATCGGGATCCTTATGATTCATTCATTTCTTTTCTTTTAAAAGTAAATTTTCAGCACGCAACTTTTCTGACTCCTGGTCAGTAATTTTTAAGGAAAGGAAAAGAAAAAAAATTAAGGCTCTAATTCTTGCAGGAAGAGTTATTCTTGGCATTCATTAAGTTTAAATTTCAAACTACGACTATAATTTTCCGTTTGTAAACTACTTTAACAGTAAACAAGAATCTCATGTGTATGATAACTGACTGAATTATGCTTACAATAGCAATGGCTGAATTTTTTTTTTTTTAAATTCAGGAGGTTCCCTGAAGAAAGCAGTTACGTGATTCAATAATTAAATTAAATCTTAACTAAATCATCATTTAAAAACCAGAAAGAGTTTATGCGGCACAATTTTCAGGAGTTTACCTCAGCAAGCCTGATGTTTTCCTTCTTCAGCCGCACTACGTACTGGATCTTCTGATGTAGGTTTTGGTGACCTACCAACTTCCCATTTTCCTCGGCAAGACACTCCACCTGCTTCCTTAACATTTCCATCTCCTGCAGGTAAATCAATCCAGGGAAGGGAAAATGAGCTGCTTTTAATTTTTCTTTTAAAGTAACATTATTTCATGCCTTCCAAGGGCACAGGGAGGAAGAGACAGAGCCCAGGTTCCCAGCTTTCGTGACCACACATCTTTGCATGCACTGGAGCAGCTGTAAACCACAGGATGCCCCATCACAGCCAGGAGACTTATGCTGATCGGCTCTGTTAATAAAAACCAACACACAAATGCACCTGGCATGTTCTCTCCTTTTCTTCATACAATTCTTCCAGCTTTGATCTTAGTTGTTCCTTTTCTTGGAACGCTTTAGACTCCAACATTCTGACTCGTTCAACTTCCTCAGTCATTGTAAGGTAGTCAGTCTCTTTGTTCTGAAGGGCACTCTGGAGCTGTTCTAGGCTGTAACAGTAACTATCGTGTTATGGTCTCCCAAAGGGACGTAATTATAAAACAGTACTCAAAACAGACACTTGTCACCCACGCCCAGAATTTTTATTTGAAAGTATCACTAATATTCAGCCCTCCCCTTTCTGACAGCACAGGAAGATAGCAAGAGTTGCAGATACACTTTTTTATGGTTGTTTTACCCAAAACTTTCATTTTGGAAAGCTCCACAAACCGTTTTTTACACAACAAAAATTTAGAATGGAAACTTTTAGATCTAGCCCTCAGAGCAAACTGTTACTTAAGTATTGTTATAGTCTGCATGGTTTATTCAGTGCCCCATATCTTAGAGTAATCATTTCTGGTTTCAAAAACTGTTTCTCAGATGGTGGGACACTAGTCATTTCTTCAAAGATGTGCTATTTAGAATTTATACACTTCATGTAACTATCAATTGAAAATAAACATTAAAAAGAAGGGTTACCCATGGATGGACCTAGCGATTGTCATACTGAGTAAAGTTAAGTCAGACAGAGAAAGACAAATATCATATGGTATCGCTTATATGCAGAATCTAAAAAAAAAATGATACAAATGAACTTATTTACAAAACAGAAACAGACTCATAGACTTATATTATGAATTTATGGTTACCAGGGGGGAAGGGAGGCAGGGAAGGATAGTTAGGGAGTTTGGGATTGACATGTACACACTGCTATATTTAAAACAGTGTTGGATAACCAACAAGGACCTACTGTATAGCACAGGGAACTCTGCTCAATACTATGTAACAACCTAAATGGGAAAAGAATTTGAAAAAGAATAGATACATGTATATGTATAACTTAATCACTTTGCTGTACACCTGAAACTAAGACAACATTGTTAATCAGCTATACTCCAATATAAAGTGTTAAAAAAAAAAGAATAAAATTGTGTTCAAAAGGGGGGAAAAAAAAAAGAAGGGTTACCAAACAATTATACAGAATTTCACAAAACTAACTGAATTCTATAAGCTTCCCAAAGAAACAAATGCTTTTTATTTATTTTACAATGCATATGGAATAGAAAGCTGATGATTTAAGTGATGTAATACACAGAATTAAAGATACCACTTAAGGCCAACAATTTCTAGGGTGGTGTTTTCAGACTACATTCTGTGGAACCTCAGGAGGACAGTGTGGGAGTGAGGGCACTGATGTTCTCCCAATTCATCTGGAGCTGTTCTGCATTTGCCTTATGTGTTTTGCTTTCGTTTCATGAAAAGGCTTTGTGGCATGGCAGACACTGCAGCTGCCTACCCAACAGCCAATCCCTTGCTTTTTATAGAAACTCAGTTTATTCAGAGGACAAGAAAGGGAGAGGAGAAGCACACCCAGTTCCCAAAGATTAGTAAATAATAACTGGTCTGAGCTAAAACCATGGTTATCTCTACCCCACTGCCAGATACTAGTTTTCTCAGCTTGCCCTGCAGGCATGCTAATTCTGGATAAGGAGACACAATGAATCTTGAGGGTTTCTGGGAGTTTTTTTCCCTGACAAAAGAAAGTCCTTTTGAACCCACAACACTGCAAGCTCTGATCCTCCTGTTTATGTTGTTTGGAGCTGCAGCAGCCGTCTTGTAGCCAATAGGTCACAAGCAAGAGTACCAAAAGCAGAAGAATGGGAAGGGTCTGGGTCAGTGATGGCATCACTCAGTCAATGCACCTCCAGACCTCTTGTTATATGAAATTAAACATCTGCCTACACCACTGTTGGCTTGGTATTCAGTTCTTTGTAGCTTTTTAAAAGCATCGTCACATACATGTGTGGATAATGCAATGTTTAAAATTGCTGCCGTAGGCTGGGACTGATAAAACCGTGTGTGCCATTTTCTGGAGGTTGCTTCACTTGCCACAGTGTGGGCTCCTGTAGTCCCAGGGACACTGTAGCACTGGTTACTAGATCATGAAATAAATTACATATCAGCTTGGATAGCTTTTATTCTTTTTGCTAGAAAGTCTCAAATGGGTATTATCTATACTTCTGGTGGATTCTCATAGATACTGTAAGTGATCCAGATTTCTATCCTAGCCCTACAGCTAACTGGCAAGGAACCGGTCCCCAAACTGCTCAAATGCAGATGAAAGTGTTGAACAAAGTTCTGTTCCACACCTATACTCTATTGAGTATATGAGTCTATGATGCAAATGACTCAATAAATGAGTAACAAATCTTTCACAAGTTGGGTGGTCTTTGTCAGCTGATCATTAAAAAGATTTTTTTTTTTTTTTGGCCGCACCATGCGGCATGTGGGATCTTAGTTCCCTGACCACGGATCGAACCCATGTCCCCTGCAGTGGAAGCGCAGAGTCTTAACCACTGGACCACCAGGGAAGTCCCTAAAAAGAATTTTTGATGACATGTCACTATGTAATTTCTGGCATATTAACTTGGATGGAGTTCAAATAATTGAAGGACAACATTCTAACAAAACTCCTTCCATTGTTATTTACTTAGTATGTGAATAAGATTTCTCAGCCTTTATATCTATAAAAACAAAAAAGTAGGAACAGAATTGATAGTGAATACTGTCTGATTCCAGAATTAAGTGCAACAGAATGAGCTAATTAAAGAAAAAGCATTAAGATAAAATGCATTGAGAGATGCATTTCCAATAAAATTTTACTTGTATAATAATTATTCATAAAAATTTACAATAGGGCTTCCCTGGTGGCGCAGTGGTTGAGAATCTGCCTGCCAATGCAGGGGACACGGGTTCGAGCCCTGGTCTGGGAAGATCCCACATGCCGCGGAGCAACTAGGCCCGTGAGCCACAATTACTGAGCCTGCGCGTCTGGAGCCTGTGCTCCGCAACAAGAGAGGCCGCGATAGTGAGAGGCCCGCGCACCGCGATGAAGAGTGGCCCCCACTTGCCGCAACTAGAGAAAGCCCTGGCGCAGAAACAAAGACCCAACACATCCATAAATAAATAAATAAACAAATAAATAATTTAAAAAAAAAATTTACAATAAATTCAGGATACTTTAATAATTGTAATGAAAACTCAATCCAGAAAAAATATAACACTTAGAGCCATATGAATATAATAAATTTTTACAAATTACTTGTAATTTGCATACATATTTTCATTGCTAAGTTATACGATAGGGCAGTCAACAAAAAATTTTCCAAACAATATATTAAATTAGGATATAATTCTGCATGGGTATAGAATGGAAACTTAATTTCAAAGGAAAAAGGAACAATGTAAAATTTTAGACTTACGAATTTCTTCAGGTATTTTTTAAATGGGTAGAAAGTACCAGATCAGTTGGATAACTTTTAAAAGAACACCACAAAAGCTTTATTTCTAAATGTCACTATTTTCAGTATGTCAAAACTTCTATCCTTTGCAATAATTTAAACTTACAATGAAAAATTTTAGACATAGTCAAGTCCAAAAATGTGCAAGAGGGTATATGGTGTTTCAAAATTCTTTTAGGAGGTGAAAAAAGTGAAAATGTTTGAGAATCGCTGTTCCTGATGAGATCTATTCTATTCAGAGAGTACAATATCTTTCTAATGTTTTATCACTTTGTTAATACCAACCAGTTTACTTATTTTGAACTTGATAGAAAATACAGTGTATCTTGTTTATCAAAGAATGAGGCAGTTTATAAGATTACATAAATTAAAATACAAGAACTATATGAATAAAATAAAATCATGTCCATAGAAAACATATAAAGAGACACAAGGTCAAGACCAGAAGAATTCATAGTATTGATCTATGGGTCTGAGAGGGCCTCAAGGTTTTAAAGCAGAGGAAACCAGAAGCGAGAAGGAAACCTGGTCAGTTATATAGTTCTCATTGTCCATGAGGAGAAAACCCATCAATTCCCCCAGGGAAGCTAAGGTTTTCCTGGCACTTATTTCTTTAAGTTTTTTTTTTGGAATGGCTTCATATGAGGAACCCCTTTAGCAAGTGGTATTTAAGAAAAGAATTCTGTAAATATCTATTATGTTCAAATACTACTGCAGAAAGGAAAGAATTTACTTACCTTCTGGATATTATAAGCATTTCTTCCTTTAGAGGAATACTGGTTGGTATTAATAAACGATCAACAAGAACTTGAATTCAAAAGAGTGTACTTACTCTGCTTTCATTTTTAGCATTTCTTCAACCAATTTATTCTATAAGAAGATTAAAGAAAGAGAAAGAAAAAATGACTTAAGTTCTTAACATTGCTAAACAAAAGACTGAAAGTAATCAGTCCGCTCTCCCTAATGGTAATATAACCAATTAAAGCAAATTCCTTTACAATACATGCATCTTAATGTTCATAATGGCACTATTTACAACAGCCAAGACATGGAAGCAACCTAAATGTCTATCAACAGATGAATGGATAAAGAAGATGTGGTACATATGGACAATGGAGTATTACTCAGCCATAAAAAAGTATGAAATAATGCCATTTGCAGCAACATGGATGGACCTAGAGATTATCATGTTAAGTGAAGTAAGTCAGAGAAATATCATATGGTATCACTTATAGGTAGAATCTAAAAACAGATACAAATGAGCTTATTTACAAAACAGAAACAGACTCACAGACATAGAAAACAAACTTACAGTTACCAAAGGGGAAAGGGGGAGAGGGATAAATTTGGACTTTGGGATTAGCAGATACAAACTACTATATGTAAAGTAGATAAACAACAAGGTCCTACTGTATAGTACAGGGAACTATATTCAATATCCTATAATAAAACATAATGGAAAAGAATATGAAAAAGAATACACATATAGGTATAACAATCACTTTGCTGTACATCAGAAACTAACACAATATTGTAAATCAACTATACCCCAATTAAAAAAAAAAAGGGACATCCTTTTCTACAATCCCAGCTACACACACATAAAGGGGGTACCTATTTACAACCGTTCATGTATTGTGCCCTTTAAGGCCTCAAAGAGGCACTCGATACTTGCTTCTAAATGGAGAATTCTGTGTGAGCAGTAGGCTTACCGTCTAGGCATGAAGACTAATTCACTCTTAATTCTCAGCTATAGCTAAATACTGATGGTAAATATCAAACTTAACAGGAATACAAAAAAGACAAAATTTCAATAATAAAATGGTTTCTAAAATATATAACCATAAATGCTAACTATAAAAACATTTTTCACACAAGAAAAAAACAACTATTATGTAAAAAAAAAAATCATACTTTAGCAAGTCTTTCTTTGATTTCCTCTTGTTCATTCTTCAGCTGCTGCGTGTCTGAATGATTCTGTTCACTGCGTAGATTAGGAAGGGAGGATGGGAAAAGTGTCAAATATATTCAAGTATCGATTTCGTATCTATTACATACAGCAATACCAAGATGTGCAAAGAAGAGCTAATTCTGTGGTGATTAGGTCAAGTTAGCACAGTCAATAAGCGTGATCAACACATGAGGATGAAATAAGGTACCTCCCCAGCATTTGGGATTCCTTCCATACAAAAGTGAGATGAGCAAAGCTGGGAAATCTAATTACAGGGTTTGGTTGAGAATAAAGTATTAACTTAGAGCAGTACCATCTGAAGATCATATGTGAACAAAATGGGGCTGAAAGGACAGTCCAGGTGCCTGGCATGAATGTGACTGGCTGGGTCGGGATGGTGGGGGAAACACAGGACACACATGGGGGCAGGGAGGGCCCCTCATGCTGGCCTGTCCCGTGGAGCCTCTGATGCCCCCTCTTTGCTTTGGATTTCAGGTCTGGGACTGCTGTAGCACTTTTTATTTATTATTTTTGGCCGCGATACGCGGCGTGCAGAATCTTAGTTCCCCAACCAGGGATCAAACCCGTGCCCCCGGCCACCAGGGAATTCCCTGCATTGGATATCATAGTCAGCTGGCAATTTTCTGATGCCACTCGGGCTTCGCATACATGCTGACACCAAGAAGGGGATTCTCTGAGCACCAGACATAAATCCCGTCATGGAAAAGAAACACTCCTCTGTACAAAGAAAATTACATTCTGGACTATACATCAGTATCATGTGAATTTGATTAATGTGAGGCCATCTCTGTGAGCCTGACCAGGTTGGATAATAAATTGAGTTTCTGTGGGCAGCCCCTGGATCAGGAGACCACCCGCCCTAGCAGAACCTGCCTGAACGCCACTGGCTTCTCTAGAAATCTCTCTCACTGGTGAGTAAAGGATCGTTCCTTGAAGGAAAACAGAAGCTACATTAGTTTCTTCCACTTAATGAATCTGACAGCCTAGATTAAAATGGTAGTGAGGAAAACACCCCAAATCATTAGGGTAGATGTGTTTTCTGTTGTCTAATCCGGGGCGGGGTGGGTAACTTTTTCTGTCAAGAACCAGACATAGGTTTTGGGAGCCATAAGGTCTCCGGCACAGCTATGCAACTGGGCTGCTGTAATGCAAAGGCAGCCACCATGATATTTATATGAAAGAACCGGACTGCTCCAATAGAAACTTCAGTTACCAAACAGGCTGACCCCTGGGCTATAATTTTCTTCTACTCTAATCTTTCATGAAGAAGGTTCTGTATGGCTCCTCACAAATGGGACACAAGGCTATGAAATAAAGTATTTTAAATTGTGGTTTTATAAATGATCTGGAAACGTTCTAAGTTCCATGCTCAAACTAACTCTTGATAAAAGACAGTACACCAGGTACAATGCTTTTCTTTAATATGCCTGGACATGGGGGCGGAGCATATGGAAACTAGGTGAGCAGCCTGTGGACTACCTGCAGCAAAATCACCCAGAAGGGGAAGAGAAATCCCTACACGAGGAGGCTTAATAAAATGAGCACCTCCTACCTCACTAAACTTGAGAAGAACCATTTAGGGGAATCCCCGGCAGTCCAGTCGTTAGGACTCTGAGCTTTCACTGCCGAGCGCTCGAGTTCAGTCCTTGGTCAGGGAACTAGGATCCCCCTGCACCCCGCCACCCAACAAAGAACCATTTAGGAATAGGTTGTTAGCACAGCCACCATCACCGTCCTCAAATATCCACTGTCTCACTTAGGTTTGGACAGTGCGTGTCAGGGCTGCTTCTGGACAGGGGTGGGGAGCAGCGGGAGTGGGAAAGCGCCTGTTACAGACCTTCTGACAACAGCAGGAAAAGCAGACAACCCTAATCTGGGATGCTGAATTCACAGAGGGCTTCCATCCCAAATACAGACCCCCTTTGACAGACCTCAACTTCCTGCATAATCTCACAGACCACCCTCATCTCCATCCCTCACTCAGGGGTGGGATCATAAATCTACCGTGTCTACTTAAGAGCTACCATTTATTGAGTGACTCCCCTCTCCTAAGCACTGTAGCCAGCACTTTACACACGTTACGTTTGGTCTTTAAAACACCTTGTATAAGAGTTATCATCTCCCTCACTTTATTGCTAAGGAAACTGAGGCACTAAGAGGTTTAAAGATGTGTCCAAAGTCACACAACGTTCAAGTGTCAGAGACAGGATATAACCTGGGTGCGGTTGCCCTTGACAAGATGCTGTGCCATTATCAGATACAACTAGAAGACTGTCTGAGTTGAGGCCAAAACACACGCCACACACACACACACACACACACACACCCAGACCTAACAGAACACTCCCCTGTACAGCTTCTCCTAGGAACTTGCCCCTCACCAGAAGCCAAGAAGCAAAACCAAGGAAATTCTCCCTTTTTCTGCAGGCAGAACCTTGAGCCTTGTCTTGTTGACATATTTGCTCCCCGCCTCACCCCTTTCAAATACAAGTAGACAGTTTGGTTCAAGTATTTCACATGTTTGAAATTCATTTCAATAGCTCTATAGCAGTACAAAAGTTAACAGAGTGGGCAAGATGGTGATGACCTTATTTTCCCTCTCTGGTAGAACAACCCCCTCATCAGACCTGACTGAGAAGCAACCCTTGGAGCAGCTCCTGGAGCAGCAAGAAACATCACACACGCTGTGAAACCTCTTCTGACCTCATTCACTCAACTATACCCAGGCAGGCCAAGATTTAGCTCACAGACTGCTCGTGGCTCTTTCTCACCTGTTGTCCTTTTGTCTTTTAATATCATCCAGCTGACCTTGCAGGAGCCAGTTTTTCTCTCTTAACTGCTCGGCTTCCAGGCGTAGGTTTTCCATTTCACACAACTGCTCCTAATAACGTCAAACCAGGTCTTTTCAGAAAACACCTTACAGTAGGCATTATTTTGCTCCCCAGGCCATGATGAGACAGGTATTCCTCTTTTAAGCTCCCTTTACACACTGAACACTGCTCTGGGTATCACTGGAGAAAAAGTAGACTATGAGAAGCTCTCAGGGGCTCTGAATGTGATTAATTTTCATACCCTCATTGTCTTAAACATAGTCTCTTATCAATATCACATAATTCGGACTTCCCTGGCAGTCCAGTGGTTAAGACTCTGCGCTTCCACTGCAGGGGGCACGGGTTCGAGCCCTGGTTGGGGAACTAGGATCCCATATGCCAGGCAGCACAGCCAAAAAAACCTCCAAACAAACCATAATTAATTAAAAATTCCTTTATGAGAAAAGATGAACAAAAGCATCTACTACTTTGGTAAATGTTTATTTGATTCTATTTATTAGATTCTAATTTTTAAAAATTGATGTGCCACAGCCTCAAAATACTTAATTGGATTCTGACTTGAAAATCATGAGCATAACCACCCAGAAGAAATAAATACTCATCTGCAAGGAGTGTCCTTTTTGATTTACTTCTGCTTATCTATTGTTTGATTTCTTTTAACCTGATCCAATTTCTTCCAAGTACCAAGATCATGCCACATTCCTGAGATAGCAGCATACTGAGAGCCGCCCCGAATAAAAAAGCCAGGAATGATCCCCTCTATGAGAAACAAAGCTTAAGAGTGATACTGTCTTCCTATACAGTAGGCTAATTTTGTTCCTAAACAAAAACTCACTGCAGAGCCATGAGGTCACAGACTATCTTCTATGGGGCATCGCATCGTCCCTACACACCCCTCTGCACCCACACTACACCTACCCAGGCACTCCTCCACGCACTTCCCACCCCTAACACCACCCTAAATATACTCTCCCACACACAAAAGCCATACCCCCCAAGTACCGGGGTGAAAAACACTAGAAGGAAGTTTAAAGAAATGGCAAACAAGAGAAACAGACAAAAGCAAATCTCTCTAACATATAAAGAATGCACCTCATTAAGAAAAAGTCCAACAATAGAAAAATGGGTGAAGGATATAGTTCATAGAAACAAAAAACCAAAAGATGCTCAATCTGACTCCTAATAAGAAAAATACAAATTTAAAAATACAATGAGATAACGTGCTTCAGCTATTAAATTGGCAAAAATCTAAAAGTTGGACAGCACTGTCATGAGAGTAGTTAGTGCAGCCTGTATGATATGACACCATCGCATGAAAAACAAATGGGGCAGGGAGACAATGCTTTTGCGCCTGGTTATAGATGCGCTGGAAAGCTCTCAGAAGATAAATAAGAAACTAGCTACACCTGGAGCCTACAGGGACAGCAAACTAGGCAGCTTGGAGTCAGGGGTGAGAGGAAGACTTTTCTCCATCTACCCTGGAGTTCTGTCCCTTTTGAATTTTGGATCCTCAGTCACCATGAAAGGTACTGCTTATTTTGAAACATTAAATTCATTGAAAAAAATTACCCAGTTACCTTTATTCTGAGGATTTCAGCATTTTTGCCTTCCCTGTCTTCATTTAGCTTTGTTATAAGGTGTTGCAAAGAAATCTTGGAGGCTCTCCCATCTTCTATCTCTTGTTCTTGCGTTTCCAGGAGTTTCGCCAAATGTGTTTGAAAGTGTGGTGGTGTTTTAGGGCTCTAAAATAAAATCAAATTTCATCCAAATACCTAATGAAGTGGTTATAAAGATTTCATTGTAAATATACATGCCAAGCACGTAGAAAATACACAGGCTATGTATATAGCTTGCTATTCTAATTCTTGTCCAAGTAAAACAAATAAAACACTGGTACCTTTTTATCAAAAAAAGCAGAAAAGGGCTTCCCTGGTGGCGCAGTGGTTGAGAGTCTGCCTGCTAATGCAGGGGACACGGGTTCGAGCCCTGGTCTGGGAAGATCCCACATGCCGCGGAGCAACTGGGCCCGTGAGCCACAACTGCTGAGCCTGCGCGTCTGGAGCCTGTGCTCCGCAACAGGAGAGGCCGCAATAGTGAAAGGCCCGCGCACCGCGATGAAGAGTGGCCTCCGCTTGCCACAACTAGAGAAAGCCTTCGCACAGAAACGAAGACCCAACACAGCCAAAAATAAATAAATAAATAAAGTAGCTATTAATTAAAAAAAAAAAGAATAGATTACTTCATATTTAAAAAAAAAAAAAAGCAGAAAAGCTGTTAGTGAAAATCTTTTTCTGTAAAGACAAAGCTAGTCTTAGCAATTTCCAACTTGCATCACTCACAAAATTGCTTATTCCTCCTGAAATGCACTCTTTCTTATGAAAAGTACCTGGGGATACTTGGCAGCAGAATCCATCACATGTTCTAGTTGCCTCATTTTGAAGTTATATTCATTCTTCTTCTGTTCTACTTCCTCTTTCTTTTGGTTTAGCTGGGAAAATTGAACAGATGTAAGATTACAGGTTAGAAAATAATACAGGTACATGGTCCAATTAGAACAGACAATCCTCCCAAGGCAGGCGGAAATGGACTTCTTGCATTATTTTTTCAGGGCCTGATTGATAATTTGACATTTCTCTCACAAATTTATTTACACTTTAAAAGAAACTTCTTTTTTAAGCTTCACAAATAATCAAAGGGTCATTTGAGGAAAGTTACAAAATATATTATAAAACTACACTAGCCAAAAAAGAGGACAAAAGTCAGCCACGGGACTTCCCTGGTGGTGCAGTGGTTAAGAATCCGCCTGCCAATGCAAGGGACATGGGTTCAAGCCCTGGTCCAGGAAGATCCCACGGGCCACGGAGCAACTAAGCCTGTGCGCCACAACTACTGAGCCCCCATGCCCTAGAGCCCACGTGCCGTAACTACTGAAGCCCGCGTGCTTAGAGCCTGTGCTGCGCAACGAAGAGTAGCCCCCACTCGCCGCAACTAGAGAAGCCCATGTGCAGCAACAAAGACCCAACGCAGCCAAAGATAAATATTAAAATAAAAAAAAAAAAAACAAAGTCAGGCATAACCTTTGCCACAGTGGTTAGAACTTGCTGGCACGTATCAAGGGCAGAGCGTGGGTAGGAGGACAGCCACCAAGTCTGAACACACAGAAGCAACCAGGTTGTTAAGAGCCCACAGCGCTGCTGCCCCACTACCTGCTCGCCCTGCTAGCCCACCTTTCTGAATGTAGAGAACTAGCCAAGGCAGGGATGCCATGAGCTCAACCGCCACACAGTCCTGCTCCCGCAACCCCCAAAGCCCATCCTGAGCGACGCTCACCCTGCATCTCACCTCATGCTGAAGCTCCTGGATGAGGGCGTCCTTCCTGGTCAGCTCCTCCTGGGCCGACTGCAGAAGCCCCGCGTGCTTTCTCGAGGCCTCGGTGAGCGTGTTCAGCTGCTCAGTGGCGTGAGCCAGGTCCTCACAGAGCATGTCCCTCTGTTAGGGGACAATCCCCCAAGGGGAAGACTCTCTTTAACTGTGGTGTTCCAGTATCGATTTGCAAATCATTACTATGTATGATTTTTAAAACGTTAAGAAAGTTTTAAGTGAGAATCTTTTTTTTTTTTTTTGCTTGTATGCTAATCCATTCCGAGACAAACCAAGCAGTTAATACTTAAGTCATGAGGTTGAGAGATAAATACTACGGTAAATTCATGTAAGTATCCCAGTTGAGGTCTAACCGCCCTCTGCTCCTCTCTCCCCTCAACCCCAGGTAATCTCTTAATGCTGATCTCTCCTTCCCTGGGAGGACTCCAGGCATGGGTCTCTAGTTTACCTGTTGTCTCACCAATAGATTCTAGTCCATTATACACGGGAGGGTAAACAGTTGTAAAGATGAGTACCCCTCAGCTAATTGGGGAGGGGCTGGCCAGTTCACCAGACTGTGATACAGTGTCACAGGCCACCAGACTGTGATACAGTGTCATAGGCCACCAAATTTTCAGGGAAGTAGCTTGATGGAAAGTGGCAGAGAGAATTAGAAGTCCTATAGGTTGCATACATAATTCCTATGTACACAGTGTATGTAATCTCTACCAAATTAGAGCAGAATCTATTCCCCCTAACTTTCCAGATGTGCATGTATATGTGCACAGATATATATAATAGTGTATATTACATATACATTAAACATACAGTATTACATATACGTCATAGATACATGTATTGCACACACATACCTGATAGATCACAAACATCTCCACGTATACTTACTCTTTTATTATATCATTTTCACTGAGTGGGCTCTATTTCATCTTATGGATGCACCACCATTTAACCCTTCACTAAATATTTCAGTTGATTTGAATTTTTCACTATTATATGCATCTAATTCTCATATCTAGATTATTATTGGGTTGGCCAAAAAGCCAACCACCTCAAGCCAGTCACACCCAACTGTCCCCCTTTATGAGGATGCTCCACAAACATTCACAGGTGCCAGCTTCCCTCCCTAGCAAAGTCTTGTACTAATACTATCTTCTCCGGAAGCTCTTTGGAATTCTCCAGGCATAACTGCTCCTCTCCCTCCCTTTTCTGTGCTCCCAAGTCATTTATTACATCACAATACATCTACCTCTTAAGCTAGATTGCATGCCTCAAGGTAAGTATCTGTGTTTCAATCATTCTTCCATTCCCAAATGACAAACAGGTACAGGTTGTATGGCAGGTGGGTTCAATAAATATTTGTTGAATTTGTTTCATGGATAGTAAGAAAACTATTTCTAAAGCAGGTTCAGAGCAGTATACATAGTGGGTTACCATCTGTGTGAAAAAAGGAAAACTCAAGGTATATAGGATTAGCCAAAAATATCTCTGGAAGGATATACAAGAGGGAATGTATATTGCTTTATATATTTTGAATATTGAACCACACGACAGTACTGCTTAATTTTTTAAAAGATACATTTACATCAACAACAAGATAATTAAAACTTATTTTAGCTAAAACACAAGAAGCAATTTTGTGGTTAACCAGCCCTTTCTTTGCTCCCTGCTGCTACCACTACATCCAAGTAAATGCAGTTTCCACTCTGCTTCCTTTTCAGAAGAGGGTGAGTTACAGGAACTTAGCATGGTGTTAGCACAAATGAATGGAAATAAATCAACTAAACAAAATATAACAATCTTAGTATTATCTATCAATTGCCTAACTACCTTAGGGAAAGTGGCTCAAATTATGACTTACTCCTTTTTAAAAGTCTTCTATTTATTCATTAATAACACATAGAAACATACTGACAAGTAATAAACCAAAAAGGGTGATGATGTGTTAACATCTACCTCTATGTCCTCGGAGAGTATTCTCAGTCTAAGGGATTCTTTCAGATCCAGAATGTCCACTTCCTGTCTCTTAATCAATGCTTTGCTCTCTTCTTTGTCAACCAAAGCAGAATTGTATTTGCCCTGCAGAAAAGAAAATGATGATACAAGATCTGTCTGCTTTATTATCAGTTTATTTTTAGATTAAAATAACTGAAGAATGAGTCTGAGTTCCAAGGTGATGACCAGATTAACACAAATAAATTCAATAACTACTTGTTGAATGAAGGAGTGGAAGAGTTAATGGATGAATGGCAAGAAGAAGTGGAAAAGTCCCACAGGTATCAGTGAAAAAACATCCGCTTTTGTCATCTTTATCAGAAATCAGTGGAGTGCAGCAAGCTCCCTTTGGAGCACAGGAGTGAGGAACATTAACAAAAAACTACCCTGGGGCTTCCCTGGTGGCGCAGTGGTTGAGAATCTGCCTGCCAATGCAGGGGACACGGGTTCGAGCCCTGGTCTGGGAAGATCCCACATGCCACGGAGCAACTGGGCCCGTGAGCCACAATTACTGAGCCTGCGCGTCTGGAGCCTGTGCTCCGCAACAAGAGAGGCCGCGATGGTGAGAGGCCCGCGCACCGCGATGAAGAGTGGTCCCCACTTGCCGCAACTAGAGAAAGCCCTCACACAGAAACGAAGACTCAACACAGTCATAAATAAATAAATAAAAGAACGTGAATTTCTTTAAAAAAAAAAAAAAAAGCAAACTGGGCTATTCATTTCAGTAACAGTCAAGTGGTCTTAGTTTGCATTCAATTTCCAATCAGTTTCTCAATCTATTTCATCTGAAGTCTTCACATTACCCACTATAAAAAACAAACAAACAAACAAACAAACAAAAAAAAAACTACCCTGACCCAAGGGACGGAGGAAGCATTCACCATTTATATGCAGGAAGAGTAAGCAGTTACTTTAGGAAATGATAAAATCCAATAATGGGGAAACAAACTCACTTTCTAAATCACTGATGTCTCTGAACTTAACTAAAATGTGCTATTTTTTTTCTTGAAGCAATTAAGGAACACCACATACCCTTAACCATCAGAGGCAACAGTCAGTCTGTTTCTGATGTGGTTTGGATCAGCAATTCCCAAATGTGCACAGAGAGCACTGTTCCCAGGTCAGTGAGATCTGAGAAATGCTGCAGCCGACTTTGCCTTCCCGAGATGCACACAGCACACACGTCAGCATATTGAAGGCCCTGCGGGTTCTGCAGATACCCAAGCCTGCTGAGCTTTCACTAGTACATATTTTCAAACCTGGGTGACCACAGAACCCTTTTTTCTGTGGGGCATTTGTTAACCACTTGAGTCTGTGAGCTGTGCCTCGCGCTCAAATTTAATATCTTGTTGGCGACAGAACTTACATTGATGTCCTTCAGTTCTTGTCTCAGGGTGTCTATGGTTTCTGTTTTCTCAGAGACTGAGGTTCTTAGCTCCTGGATCTGGCTCATGAGGTCAGCTACAACTTCCTGACAAGGAAAGAAACAATATCTTCATACCCAATGACAGCAAGGAGATCTTTTTTTAATGATAAATCATTTATCTTTCCAAATGACAATAGGAGAAGTCAATTTTATTTTAGCAAAATATCATATGTCACATTACATTATTAATATTACCAATTTATATTTTATTGGTTTTCTAATATTTTAGTTAATTGTTTGCTTTGGTTTTATGAATGAATAAGAGCTAGACGTATAAGGAATGTACAACTAATTTTATGTTCAGACATACATATTAATGTTTATTATTCTAGTTAAAGCCAACACCAGGGATTTGAGAATTTGTATCATGGCACTCACAATCAATGAGAAAAGGTCGCACTGACCTTAAAGCATCCTAGTTAAAGGCGGCAGGGATGTGTTTTAGAAACACTGCCATCAAGAGAGATAGAGGGCTTCCCTGGTGGCGCAGTGGTTGAGAATCTGCCTGCTAATGCAGGGGACACGGGTTCGAGCCCTGGTCTGGGAAGATCCCACATGCCGCGGAGCAACTAGGCCCGTGAGCCACAACTACTGAGCCTGCGCGTCTGGAACTTGTGCTCCGCAACAAGAGAGGCCGCGACAGTGAGAGGCCCGCGCACCGCAATGAAGAGTGGCCCCCGCTCGCCACGACAAGAGAAAGCCCTCTCACAGAAACGAAGACCCAACACAGCCAAAAATAAATAAATAAATAAATAAATTTATTTAAAAAAAAAGAGTGATAGAACAGTTTGCGCTTGAAGTTATGAGGAAAATTAAAGACTTCATTCTCTAGCAACCTTGGAAGATGAGCAAGGCCTAAGTGCATACAGAAATGCTAGCTAACCCTGGAAGCAGGAGACTGGAATGCGAAGGCAGCGTTTATAAGGAAAATGCAGGGGCCTATATCCTCAACCTCTACCTACCTTGTCAGCATCTCTAGACTTCTCCAGAGAACTGATTACTTTTTCGGTAGCACACAAACTCTCTTCTAGTTTCTGTACTTTTGCCATCTATAGGGAAAAATTAATATTTTTAGAAAGAGAATTAAATCACAAAGTTAACCACACACATGTATTTTAAAAAGCATAAAAGGAGTTGAAATCTGCTTTTCATATTAAACAGTGTATACTAAGGAGTAATATCTGAAAATAAAAAGTTGGGTTAAAAGATAATGATTTTGTGATCTCTATCAGGAAACCACCAACAAATTATGATTATAGCCATCTGGGAGTTAGAAAAACAAGAGTTGAAAATAATACAACCAACCAAAAATTCCATCATTTTATTATAAATTTTCAACATCTGAAAGCTGAAACAGTTTTTATAACAAATCTCTTTGGACATCAGGAAAAAAAGTTATAAACCTCAAATTTCAGAGTTAGAGAATAGGACATTTACCTGCTGCTCACACTTGGCCATCTCTTTCTGTTTCTCCTGACGTACAGCTTCAAGAACTTCTAAGATTTCTCTGGAAAAGAAGAACTATCTTTTACTCATGACTCATTCAATGGAAACAGGAACTGAGTCCATTCGTACAGAAGAGATTCAATGCAATGCAACTGAACTTTATTAGACACATACTTGGTGTTAGGAATTGTATTCTAGTAGGATCAGAAATTTGAACCAGTTTCTTCAACAGTTATTTAACAAGAACCCAGTTTTGTGCCAGGACAGTTTATTTTTCTCCAGAGTACTTAGGACTCCCTAACATAATATATAGTATTTACTTATTACCCACCTCTCTGTGCTACAATGTGAACCTCAAAAGGGCGGGGCTATTTTGTTCACTGTCTTACCTCTAAACGTCCTGGCATTTACCAGAACAGTGCCTGGCTTGCTGGATATCACTAAACGTTTGAATGAATGACTAAATGTTAACTGTCTTTCCCAATTATATGGAGTCACCAGTATATAGCAGGGACTAGAAGAGAATCTGTCTCATAGTAAGAACTCTACAAGGATCTGCTGAATACACTAATACAAATTCTTCTTATTAGAGTAATAATCCTCCTGTTGGCTGGAACGAAGAGACTGAGAGAGATCACCAAGGAAAAGAATTTGGAGAGAGGAAAGAAAGACAATGGTGTTCATATAAGGGACCAGAAGAAAAAAAGAGCAGAGAGGAATCAAATAGTAGAGACAGAAATAAATCAGTCCCCACCTTTCAATAATAAATACTGTGATTTATTTACAGAAGGTCCCGAGTTCTGATCACCACCAATTGCTATTCATTTAAAAAGTACTGTAGCTAGTTATTAAATGTTTCGAAAAATTAAGTTTCTCTACATAGCCATTTATACAAAAAAAATCTGATATTCGTTTTGGAATGCTTCAAAAAAAAACTTAACAGGCTATTAGCAATGAAAAAAAAAAAAGAAAACTCGCAAGATAAAGAATGTGGTAGTAAATGATATTCTAGTCAACTATGGAAAAGATAAATAGCACTCACTTAGAACTGTTTTCTTTATCTTCTTCAAATTGTAATAATAATTTGTTATTGCGTTCTTTTTCTGCCTCAAAAAGCTCCATCAAATTCTAAAAGACAATGTTATATTAGATTTTAAGGTGTAGTCAACAAACACATGGAGTACCTTCTATGTGGCAGGCACAATGGGCCAGTACAGAAGTTAGGAAGAGGTCAAACAGTCACACATCCAGAACAAGTTCATCAATAACCAATATCCTTCTTAACTTACATTCAGATCAGATTTCAGAGTTTCATTTTCTTTTTTGCAGTTTTGGAGGTTTTTTGAAAGTTGGTCAATTTCAAACTTCATTACTTCTTGTAAGTTGTCATAGGAATCCTGTAGGCAGGTTTTGCTCTCAAGAAGCTTTTCATTTTCTAATCTTTATCAGGAAAACATTTTTACAAAAGTAAATATAGACATTAAATGTAGTTCTGCTAGTCAGATTTATCTGTAGTTCACTTTATCCCATCTACAGACCATTCCCAACTTACAGAAGGCTTGACTGATGTAAAGCTCCTCACGGACTTCTGTGAAATGGTCATTATGATGTGATGCACGAACATTAGTGTGATGGGGATGGAAAAGACAGGTTGGGCGTGTTAGCCTGCAGCTATTTACTTCTTCATTCTTTCTCCCGTGGTTTCAACCAGACATGCTTAATTGATTGGCAATTTCGGGTGATGAGACTCATTTAGGGGGTTCCAGACCTAACCTTCATGTAAACTAAAGACTGCCCATTGATTTAATTTTGTTGATAGCTGAACTCTATAGACTCAGCACCTATTCTCCCGACTATAGGAAGGTTTTTCAAGATGGCAAATATGGCTTTGATCTGAGCAAGAGAATAAACTCCTTTAGGATAAATATCTTTTAAGTCACATGATTATTACTTATTGCTTTTTAGGTTTTCACCCTCTTATTCTACTTCGCAACATACTGTGACATGCCCAAACAGACTTCATCCAAAAACTGGTAAACATGACCTCTGGACCACCCAAAACAGATGTCCCAGCTTGTACACAGAGGGCTGTGAGACCTGGATCTATCTGGCTTCACTAACTCCATGCAGAGTAGAAGTGGCAAATTACGAAGTGGGATAAATCAGTTGCTAAAGACAGATATACAGACAATACATGGTAGGGAGCAAGAGCATATGATTTATGATACAAACTGTATATATAAAGCAGGTAAAATAATTCAAGAAATACACGGCGGTTGGGTGGTTTCACTTAGAGGTCTTAACAAACTTTGAGAGCCATGACAGTTTAAGCAGCCCAGTAAGTGATACACTCAATGTACATCACATCGAGTGCAAAAAAAATCACACAAAATTAGTTTGACAGAGCCAAGATAAGATTTAGTGATTCGGATGTTAAAAACTAATACCAGGTGTAAGAAAAAACAACAGTGCACCTGTGATGATAAACAGCCACTGACCAGCAGCCTTGGTGCTGGGGAAATGGCGCCGGGGAGTGGAGGCTGTGCTGACTTAGCACAGGCCCCTCTCTAAAGGATGGCTGCCATGCAAGAATGTGGGCCCAGTGCCAGCAACTTGTCGGATTTTTAAGAGGATGCTGAAATACGGATCTTTATAAGAAAGTTCTCAATTTTAAAAATGTTATGCTAAATTTTTTTCAAAAACCATACTGGGCAGGCCCAACAAAAACACGTCTATGGAGACATGCAGACCTCAAGTTTTCTTCCTCTATTTTCAATTCCTTGTTGCCTATTCAAAAAACACTCAAGCATTACAGGTTTTAGTCTTTGCAATGTCTATAAAAACTAAATTCAAGGTTGTCTATTAGCAGCTTTTCTAGAGTGAGCAGTCACACTCATATCACACTCACAGTATCACAATCAATGTCCATTATTAAATTATTGCCATAGACTTGGGAAATAGCATCAAAACCACGAGATGGTTTTAAGTTACGTTTTACAAAAGGTTGAAATTGGTGAGAAAAAAAAACAGTAAAAACAAACAACTTACAGCTTAGATTACTTTGTTTCAAGATTACCAGCACTTGACTAACTAGCCAGCCTCTGGAGTTACTGTGGACAACGGTGGCAACTACTGGTTTGGTCTACCTTGTACTGTCCCTTCTAGCAAGAGCACACCTTTCCCGCTGGAGAGGGAACAGACACGTCACCTCTGTTGCGCCAACCCTTGGTAAGTGATTGACCCAAAAGTAAGCAGATGACTCAAGCCAGAACAATACCAATTTTCTCTGGGATTGATATATGGCGATGGGGAGAGAGAATTTCTTCGCAAGGGTTGTTATGCCAGGAGACAGAAGATGGAGCTGTCTGAGGCAATCTGTTCCCCGTCACATAGAGGAAGGTCCTCAACAGTAGAAGAGAATAAGGGCAATACACAGAGGGAAGAAGAACAGAGAGAAAGGGAGGGAGGGACTGAAAGAGGAAGTGAGGGAGAGAAGCTGGAGGGGGGGTGGGGGGATGGGAATGCACACTGACAATATTGTTTGAGATTCAATCTAGTTTGTCTGTGAAACCAAAATCACCTCTGGGGCTTCCCAATGTCGTGAGCCAATAAACTACATTTTTTTTTTTTTTTTTTTTAAACGGAGGCACAGTGCAGCTTGCAGGATTTTAGTTCCCTGACCAGGGATTGAACCCAGACCCTCGACAGTGAAAGCGCAGCGTCCTAACCACTGGACAGCCAGGGCATTCCCAATAAATTATCTTTTAGTTTTTTAAACTAGCTTGAGTTGGGTTTACAGCACTTGTACTTCAAGTAGTCCTGGGTTACAGGCCATCAGGCAACTTGAAACAATAACAGAACAACTCTACCTGACATTATGTAGTTGAAGCTGTACATGCATGTGTCTTTCGGAAAGGCTGTTGAGTTCTTTCTCCTGACTCTCTCTGAATGAACTATACTCCAGTTTCACCGAAGACAGCTCCTTGTCTGCAGAATGAAGAACTACTCGCAGGTCATGTACCTCACTTTTCAAAACTAAAACAAACAAACAAACACATAATAACTCTTAACAGACTTTTCTTTACATGTATTTTTTACAAAGGAGGCAAATAAATTTGATAGGTACCCTTCACACAATCAGCAAAAACAAGTTGAAGAGACCATTTTAAGAGTAAAAATTTTGAACAACTAAATGGGAGGTATCTAGGAGCACTGAGATTTCTATTTTCTTCCTCTCCCTTGCTCATGGTTTTTGGTATATGTCTACCAAAAAAAAAAAGTTAACACCTGTCCCTCACATGTAGGTCATTTGATTTTTCTACATTTCTCCTGCAGAATGTGCATCAAAACTCTTCAAATAAGAAAAAAAGCCAAGATATTTAACATATTTTAAGTGACCTAATCTTACTTATTGAAAACCCTTTGGAGATGTACCAGAACTTTCCAAAATAGGTTAAACACTCTGGTCTTCTAAGGAAACTCCAACCGGAATTAAAATTAGGTAACTTTTTAGATCAAAGAAAAGGAAACGGTTGTCTTTTTTGCCTTAGCTTTATCATAAGCTATTGCAAATACTCTGATGAAAGAAAAAACTAAAAAAACTGGGAATTAAATGATATTCCCACATCTATGAATATGTACAAATATATTTTATGCTTTTCTGTCACTAGTAAAACCTTCATCTTATGAATTCAAGACACTTTGTTTTCAAAGCAGTATTAAAACTTTAAGCAAACATTTGTATCATTTGTTTGAGAGCAGTCCTGGAGAAAATTACCCTTTATAATATATTGCTATTACTCGTCTGGTCTAATTTAAAACAAACAAACAGAAACAACCAACCAAAAACACAGGGACAACATTTTATCCATACAAGTAAAAAGATACTGAGTTACAGTATTCAGATTAGGAAGCTTCCAGTGTTCAGACTCACAGTCATTCTTGGTCTGAGTGTCTTGAAGCTGCTTTTCAAGGACATTCAACTGAGAGAGATACCCTTGCTGCTGTTCGGTCCAATCAGTTCTTTCAGATGAGAAAAGCTTTGGGAAAGAGATAAATTTACTGGAAAAAAAATACTGGCATGCTAAGACACACTCCAAATCATCACCTTGTTTCTGTTTTTAAAATCTAGTCTTAAATTCAGACTAGGGGTGTGTGTCTCATTATCAGAATAGTAGGTGAAGTAACAAAATAGAGAATACAACTCAAATAAACCTTGACCAAGGCTTCACAAAGTCATTTCCTTCCTGGGACGCTCTTACTTTGAGGATCTGTTTCATACATTTTCTGAGGCAATGCTCGCGGTCTCACCTCCTGCATTTGAGTAGAATGATGTTCCAGTTTGTCAATGTGCTGCTGAAGCTTTAGGTTTTTATGCTCTTCTTCATCCAACTTGACTTGAAGGGCACACATTTGTTCCTGCAACACAAGAACTTCAGTGGTCAAAAATTCTTTTAATGGACATCTTAAACAGTCCATCATTTCTTCTGCATTAAAAATACAAAACTCAAAACCTCATATGGACAAAGGTATCAAAGGCCAGTTTGGAGCCAGAAAACCATTTCAGAAGACTACACTAATGATCTCTCATGTTTCAGAATTACACTTGTGGCCCATCAAAGTGGATAATTTGAAACACAAAGGAAAGAAGTGATTAAAATTAAAATCATAGATTAAATCGTAGAGCCATCTTGAGACTTCTAAGAAGCTTTCTCAGGCCTATATGAAGTGACTTCACCAGAAAGGGCTCCATACCTGTGGAAGGGCAAAATTTTGGAATTTGGGGTGACGTGGCTCCCTATAACTTTTACTAGACAGTAGATAAACTTCTTAAAAGAAAAAACAAATCACTGAATTCTGAGATAAACTTCACATGTTATTTCAAATATACCAAAAGCTGTCTAAAATTTGATCTATCACAAGATTCTTTCAGCTATTTAATCTTCTTTAGCAGATACAACACTGTGCCATGTAAACCAGTTCTGGAACTAGAAGCTAGTGGCAAACTGGTCTTTTTACACACGAGAACCAAAGCTCAAGGAGAGTGGAAACTGACTTGCTAAATACTGCAAAGCAGATTGAAAGAACAAGAGCAGGCTGATTTCTAACCCAGGGATTTTTACACACTCATCCTTAAAAAGATACGATTTTAATACTAAACAGGTACCTGCACCATTCTGTGCTCTTCAGAAATGGCTTCAAAAGCTTGTTCATTAATCTCAGGTGGCACTGGCTCATTTAAGATATCCTTATCCAATCTGCTAGAATTCTGAGTGTGTGCAGAGCCAAAACTCTCCAGTTCAGGGCTTAATTTTGGTACTGGTCGAGACCAAAGTTGATAAGCCTTGGTTGGTGTCGTTATGATCTACAGCAAAAAATTATTAGGAAAACAACATTAGCACACATGAAAACAACAGCATATTTATAATTGTGTGAACAGAGAGGATAAAATTATAATTCTATTCATCAAGAGAAAAGAAAAGGTATCCTTGAGACTTCCCTGGTGGTCCAGTGGCTAAGACTCTGTTCTCCCACTGCAGGGGGCCCAGGTTCAATTCCTGGTCAGAGAACTAGATCCCACATGCCACAACTAAGAGTTCACATGCCGCAACTAAAGATCCCACATGCTGCAACTAAGACCTGGAGCAGTCAAATAAACAAATATTTAAGAAAAAAAAGAAAACAAAAGATATCCTTGAGACGCAGCATAGAAATGCCCTTGTGGAAACAAATCTATCAGTTCAAAGCAGTCTCAAGCAAAAATTGTTGTAAGATTTTTAAAAATGAAACTTGATAAGTCAACTCCAAACTGTAAAAAAAAAAAAAAAAAAGTGCAAGAAGAGACAATTAAAAAGACAACAAATTAGGAAGACTTCCCTGGTCAATATAAAAATGTAAGTGTATGGTCACTAAAACAATGCATTATTAGCATATGTATAATCAAATAGAACACTGGAAGAAAATAAAAAGTCCAGAAATAGAATAATTTATATGTGGAAAGTTCAAATTAATGAGAAAAACATGAGAAAAACACTATTTTATTTTATTATTTTTTTAAACATTTTTATTGGAGTATAATTGCTTTACAATGGTGTGTTAGTTTCTGCTTTATAACAAAGTGAATCAGCTATACATATACATATATCCCCATATCTCTTCCCTCTTGCGCCTTCCTCCCACCCTCCCTATCCCACCCCTCTAGGTGGTCACAAAGCACCGAGCTGATCTCCCTGTGCCATGCGGTTGTTTCCCACTAGCTATCTATTTTACATTTGGTAGTGTATGAGTCCATGCCACTCTCTCATTTCGTCCCAGCTTACCCTTCCCCCTCCCTGTGTCCTCAAGTCCATTCTCTACATCTGCGTCTTTATTCCTGTGCTGCCCCTCCCTAGGTTCTTCAGAACCATTTTTTTTTTTCAGATTCCATATATAAAACATGGTCTATTTTTAAAAAAAGGTAAACCTGTGTCATGCCATTTAAAAATAAAATAGTAGACGCATTAAACATCTCAATGCAAAAAGAAAATTATGAAAGTAGTAAAAGAGGTGTCCGTGCCCGAGGCTTTGCGGGTCTGTGGCCGGGAGGGGCGGGGGTTGGGGTCGGGGCGGCTGCCGCCATGGCCGGGAGTCAGGACATGTTCGATGCCATCGTGATGGCGGATGAGAGGTTTCACGGGGAAGGGTATCAGGAAGGCTATGAATAAGGAAGTAGTTTGGGTATGATTGAAGGAAGACAGTATAACACGTTACATGGAGCTAAAATCAGATCTGAGATCAGGTGCTACCAAGGTTTTGCTTCTGCGTGGAGATGTCTCCTGCATGGTTCCACCACTGAGAAAGACAGCAGAAGGATGAAGGTCTTAGAATCGTTGATTGGAATGATTCAGAAACTCCCTTATGATGACCCTACTTATGATAAACTTCATGAAGACTCAGACAAAATTAGAGGGAAATTTAAGCAGCCTTGTTCATTACTAAACATTCAGCCCGACTTTAAAATTAGTGCAGAAGGTTCCGGACTTTCATTTTGAGGATGACAGAGGAACAAAGACGAAACATCAAGGAACAGATGTTTGTATGTTAAGTGTTTAAAAATGCGATTAAAGGCAAAACAATGATGAGGGATTCACTGTTTTGCAGGGAGAGCTCCAGCTTGGCCGGTGAAAGGGCTTCCTTCCCCCGAGGTCTGCCTGCATCGCCTCGGTGCCCCCCACGGGGCCCCTCCACACAAGCCCGTCCTTTGTTGGGCCCTGTCTGCTCTGCTGTCTGAACGCGGCCCTGGCAGAGCCCTCGCGGGGCTGCTCTTCTCTGGTCCAGGGTCCAGGCCGCTGGCTCAGGGGTTCTCGTCACCTGGCAGGCCTGGCTGGATCTAGATTCGGGTTGGCTCTGGATAGGATAAACCTCCCCTTTACCCGCCAGGCTTCGGTCAGCGCTCACAGGGACAGTTTTTAAAAAAATGAGAGCTACAGGGTTGACACGAAGCAGGTTAATGGGAAGGAGTGATGGGTACTGTGACATTTATTGACCCTTGAGATGTGCCAGTGCCATGACCTGCTTCTCATGTTTTATTTAGTCCCTTCAGGAGCCCACGAGGTGGGCATTATTCCCACTTTACAGACGAGGAAACCAAGGCCCAACAGACTGCCTGGTCCAAGGGCAGTGGGCGGTAGAGCTGGGACTCCAACCCCGGCACCCGGCTCTCTGCCCCGTCTCCTGGTGCCCGCTCTGGAACGTGCGGTCACACCCACAGGCTCAGGGTCCCTGCCCGCAGGTCCCCGCTGTGCCCCGGGGAGCCCTGGGTCATCTCCTGTGGCCATGGACGTGGGTGTTTGGCGGAGAGGAGGAGAGGCCAGCCCTGTCCCCAGGGAGCCGGGACGTGCTCTTCCTGTGTCCCCTGGTAGCTGGGGCTCTGCAGCATCAAAAATGGTCACCGTTCTATATGCAGAAACTTTGGAGCCTTACTGCAGCCTTCCTTTTATTGTGAGTTCTGTCTTCTGCCCAGACTTAAAAGGCACCGTCTGTATGCGGTGAGGTCCAGGCAGGCCAGTCCCCCCTGAGATGCGTGGCTCCCAGGCATTTCTCTGCACATGACGGCCCGTGTCCAGGCCCCTCGGGCACCCCGGCCCGAGGCCTCTCCCCACCCGCTCCTGGCCCAGGGAGCAGATCTGGAAGCCATGAGTGAGATTAGCACAGGGATAGCCGTGAATCCGCTCCAGATTTTAAAATCATTCCAGAGCATCTGGGTAAACCGTGCTCCCCTGGCAGCTGCTGGGGGCGTCCCTGCGGGGCCTGGGACGCTGGCCCTCACCGTGTGCCAAGGAGGGAGAAACAGCTTCTAGCTGTTGGAGGACAAGACTCCGGCTTTATCCTGCTCGGCTGTCTTACGTGTGTCTCGCTGTTTGTTCCTGGCCTGCAGCCCCACCTCAGTTCTGCAGAGGCCGGGGCTGGGCACACGGCCTCAGATGTGCCTTCGTCACAGACACCAGCAGCGCTTATCTCTGACTGGTGGAATGGAGGGGCTTTTGTTGTTGTTTTCCTGGGTGGATTTTTGTGTTTCCTAAACTATCTGTTTAGATAATGTATTATTTTTATAATTGGAGAAAAAAATAAACAGCATATTTTAAAGCAAAAAAAATAAAAAGTAAAAAATAAAAGTAGTAAAAGAAAGTAGAATATACTGATGCTCTTGAGATTGTCTAGGCCTTTAAAAATGTATTTAAAAAGTCACAAAGAGGGAATTCCCTGGCAGGCCAGTGGTCAGGACTTGGCACTTTCACTGCTGGGGCCCGGGTTCGATCTCTGGTCAGGGAACTAAGATCCAGCAAGCCACTCGGCACGGCCAAAAAAAGAAAGTCGCAAAGATAAAAGATCGGTAAACCTGGCTATATCACAATTTTAAAACTTCTGTATAACAAAAGTATCACATACAAAGATGAAAGACAAGGAACATGATGGCAGAATATACTGGCAGTATACATAACAAACAAAAGATTAACACATAAAACACCTACAAATCACAAGAAAAAGATAAATAACTAGTAGGAAAATAGGCACTTTTTCATAGGTCAAACATCTTTTCCTGTGTTCCAACCAATGGCAATGAACATAGGAAAAGATGTGGTCTGACCTCACTAGAAATGAGGGAAAGTAGAATTAAAACCATTTTCACCCATCAGACTGGAGAACAATGCCAGTTCTGGGGCCAGTGCTATGGAAGGAGTGCTCCCAGGCTTCCTGGGAAGGAATGTGGTGCAGCCACTTGGAGGGCACTTCAGCAGGATACTGAAACGTCCTAAAACTACCACTTCTCCTTCATAAAACCCGCCCCGGAGAATGCTTGCACTGGAAACCACCTAAATAAGCCACGTAATTATTCCAAAGCACAGAAGCCTGGGTTTAAAATGAGGTAGAGTTCTAAGTACTAGTTCATGTGGAAAGACCCAAGGCATATTCCTGAGTTAACAAAAGCCCATTGCAGAATAACATATGTAGGATGATTCCATTTATTTTTAAAAACAAAGTACGACAAAAAAAAAAAAACTATCTATGAAATAACTCTACCTATCTTCTCAGACTATGTATATTTACTGTACAAAATTGCTAAGAAAAAGGATTCCCAAATTGATGATAAATTACCCCTGGGGATGGGGATGGGGGATGAAGGACCAGATTAGACCCAGACTGGCAGTGGTACTCAAAAGGAACTTTAACCGAAACTTGTATACATATGTATACTTTCTTTAAACAAGGATAATGTATCCATAAAGTTCTCATATAATTAAAAATGAACAACAGCAACAAGACCTGAATTGCTATGCTACTCTTGGCAAACCTTTTAATCCCCTTCATCCTGTTTGCTCAGCTATAAAAAGAAGTAGACTAGAATGCCACAGTGCTTCAAGCTCTATAATTCTATTGCTAAGGGGCTACAAACTCAAATTATGAAACATTTGATGATATTCTCTAAGTATTTTAAAATAATTTCCTGCACAGATTTTAAAGGCCGCCTTTTTAAAAAAGCAATCTTAAAAATTCTACCTTTATAAGAAAAAATAGTATTTTTCTTGTATTTACTTGAAAATAGTATTTTCAAGTTAAATAATAGTATTTAACTTGATATGTATCAAGTTAAATCATGATATATCCATACAGTATGTTCTTGTGCAGCTGCCAAAACAAAACAAAAAACAAACAAAAACACAAAGGAGAGAGGGACTTCCCTGGTGGTGCAGTGGTTAAGAATCTGTCTGCCAATGCAGGGGACACGGGTTCAAGCCCTGGTCTGGGAAGATTCCATATGCCGTGGAGCAACTAAGTCTGTGTGCCACAACTATTGAGCCTGTGTGCTGCAACTACTGAAGCCCACGAACCTAGAGCCCGTGCTCCACAACGAGAAGCCACCACAATGAGAAGCCCGCGCACTGCAACAAAGAGTAGCCTCCGCTCACTGCAACTAGAGAAAGCCTGTGTGCAGCAACAAAGACCCAACGCAGCCAAAAAAAAAAAAAAAAAGTGAGAGAAAGTTTGTTTTTCTCCCTTTAGACATGGGACAAACTCTAAAATATCATTATGTTTAAACAAAAAATTGAGGTGTAGAATGATGTGTATGTGTATGCTGTTTGTGGAAAAAAAATATATGAAAAAGAAAGAAAAAACAAAAGAACTTTGTGACATTGACTGCCTCCAAGGAGGGTCTTGGTTGGCTGAAAGGACAGCAGACAGAATGAGACTTGTCACTTCGTACCTTTAACAATTCCAGTCATGGGACTTCCCTGGTGGTGCAGCGGTTAAGACTCTACGCTCCCAATGCAGGGGGCCCGGGTTCGATCCCTAGCCAGGGAATTAGATCCCACATCCATGCCGCAACTAAAAGTTCACATGCCACAACTAAAGAGCCCACGTACTGCAACTAAGGAGCCGGCAAGCTGCAACTAAGGAGCCTGCGAGCCGCAACTAAGGAGCTCGCCTGCTGCAACTAAGACCCAGTGCAACCAAATAAATAATATTAAAAAAAAAATTCCAGTCATGTGATTACCTATTCAAACAAATAAAATTACTTTAAAAAGCAGTATCCCATTAAGTGATACAAAAAGCATCACTGATAAAGATAACCATTAGAGAGAAACATCTATTATTTTTAAGATGTATAAGGAAAGGTTTTTTCAGCCTTCAGAGAATTTGGTCCAAAAGTTAAAATAACCAGAATGAGCAGCATCAGCTTCTTAACCTTTGCCTTCCTTATGTATTCCCCTTCCCTCTCCTCATTCTCAGATGTTCACGGTTTTCTTCTTTCATGAGGGCTATGGTTATTTAGGGGAACAATCCCTTCTATTATCCCCCGTGTTACCCTTGATCCTTTAGTGGTCTTTATCTTTAGGATTTCTATTCTTCCACTGCAAGCTTTGAGCACACAACACATTATAGCAACAATTGCCATATACTGAGAGCCATCAGGTGCCAGGCACTTTATTATCTCATTTAATGCTCTAAAAACCCTGTTATTAAGTTGGCCTCGTCTCCAATTCAGAGGCAATAAATGAGGCTCAGAAGTTAGGAAACCCTGCCTAAGGTTACTGACAGATTAGAATTTGAACCCAGGTCTGATTCCAAATGCTGTATTCTTCCCCACATGACCCTGCCACTGGGGGTATACATCAGAACCCTAGGACTAGTATTACCCTGGGGTTAACTGTTGGCAAGGGATTCTATCTGTATCTGGAGATAATCTGTGCAGACTCTCCATTATTAACAAAATGAGACACCACTGATTTAAGGTTGAAGTATTGCTTCAGATTACCTACCTTAAGTGTTTCAGCATGAATTTTATTCAGCTGAGAAACTTCTTGCCGCTTGCAGGCTTTTGTTGCTTCCAAAAGGTTTTCAAGATTAAGGTTCGCTTTTTGCAAAGACTGAAGCTCTGATTCTAATTCCAGCTGCCTTTTCCTAATACATATTATAATATTGAGTGTTTCAGGTAATAAGTAATGTCATACATTTGTAGAGTACTTTACAGTTTATATTCTCACACAACTTTATAGTTATCTCTTTAAATCAGAGATATTCTCAGATTATTACTGGGATTTTTCCAATTGGGTAAAATACAGCTCAGAGATTGATGACTGCTTAAGGTATTCAACTAGCAAATGGTAGCGTTCCAATTCAAAAGCCCAAACAATCCACAATGATTCCATATGTAACACGTTATTTTTAAAACAAACATTTCTATATATTTTAGAATAGGATTAATCTTAGTTATAATATGAATGTGGTTTATCTTTGTTTTCTTTTACACAGAATATCAAGTGAGAATATTAACAGGAAAAATTTAATAAAAAATAAATAACTGCATAGAACTTGAATCTCAAAAAAAAAAAAGAATATTAACAAACCTGTAATTTCTAAAAATCCTGATCTAATTCATAACAGCAGTGATTTAAATTTGCTGGCCAGATACAGAATTTACAAGTAACTTTAACAGATACTCATCTCAATAGGTATATCCCTTAAAACATCTGTATCATCTAGTTCACTGAATATATTATTAAAGACTAGAAGTTTATGTCAACTGTACCTCAATTTTTAAAAATGAGTAAAGAAAAAGAGCTAGATGCAAGCCCTTTTCCTTCATGTCAAAACAAGTTAGCTGCTATATTAGAATATTTAAGGTAAATGCTCAATTAAATCATCAATGCTAAACACCAAAACAAACCAACACTAAAAGATCAGAAATAGTAAGCATGAATGTGTATTTATGCTTTACCTAGTTAGTTCTTTGAATTCTTCATATTCTTGCTTTGAATTATTCAGCTCTGTCTGAACTTGCAGGAGTTGTGCTTTTAACTTCTCAGTGTTTGCTAACGAACATGGCTCTTTCAGAGCTTTAGGAGAGAATCTCTGCTCACCTGATAATAAGGAAACAACCTGGTCTTTGAAAGAGAAAAATAACAGAATACATATTCTAAGTTCTCTGCCAGGTATCAATTTTGAAGCACAAGGAGGAAAAAAGAGAAATCATTGGAAAGTGGACCCTAAAATACAAGGGCCTGTAACTCAAGAGGAGACATAAGACACAACCCAGTGCATCAAAGAGTATCAGAAGTTGTTTTTGAGAAGCTGTGAAGCCACAGGATGAAGGGGCATATTTAAGCCAACACCTTTTCCATTAAGAGAAAAGAGCAAACAATGACTGAAGTATAACACCCACACTGCTGGACAGAGAAACATCACCAATTGAATCTTCCAGGAATTAGTGCCAACGGTCAATGAATTTTTAGCAAAAGAAACAAATAGCAATGGCAGCCAACTGAAAGAACTTGGTATCATCTACCAGGTAGAGTATAATAATTTTCAGGGATTGCTTAGAAGGCTGAATTTGTTGAAAAGAGTGCCACTGAGTTTCAGTATGGGAAATAACATGTAAAAATGTTTAGAGAGGGACTTCCCTGGTGGTCCAGTGGTAAAGAATCAGCTTTCCAGTGCAGGGGACGTGGGTTCGATCCCTGTTTGGGGAACTAAGATCTCACATGCCGTGGAGCAACTAAGCCCGTGCACCACAACTATTGAGCTCGTGCGCCTCAATGAGAGCCCACCTGCCTCAAACTACAGAGGAGCCCATGCGCTCTGGAACCCGCGTGCCACAACTACAGGGCCCACAAGCCCTGGAGTCTGTGCACCACAGCTAGAGAGAGAAAACCTGCACGCCACAACTAGAGAGAAGCCCGCATGCTGCAGCTAGACAGAAACCTGAGCAGACTGCGCACTGTAATGAAAAGATCCTGCATGCTTCAACAGAGATGCCTCAACAAAGAACCCATGTGCTGCAAGTAAGACCCGACACAGCCAAAAAAAAATAAGGAAAATAAATAAATAAAATAAATAAATATGTTTTAAAAAAAGAAGATTGAAGTAAATACCCCAAACTGCTTATTAAAAAAGAAATTGTTTAGAGAATGATGTATGTTTAGAAGATGGTGAGGTCCAGAAATTACCATTAGTATCTTTCAAAGGTAGTAAGTTAAGGTACTACTGAGGGCAAAATGGCCAACAAAATACAGAGCATTGTAGGAAAAAATAGTTAATACAGAAAACCTGATTTTAACTTTGCATCTAAAATTGTGGTCTCTCTACAACCCATATTCTGTGAATTTTATTCTTTTGTTAATTCATAACAGGATGGAAGAAGGCTTGGAAAAGGAAATTTTAAAAATATTTTTTTCCTTTATCACTGCAGTATAAAAAGATTAGAACTATCTCAATTTCAACCTAAAGAGAAACACAGGCTGACACAGAGTGTGATAAAAGACCATGAAGATATTCACTCTAAGAATGGAGCAAACATAGACTTTGTTACCAAATCCCAGAGCATTAACACCAATAGCTGCCAAGCGTGTAAATCAGATCAGTAACTAAACCACTTTTCAGAGGGTAACAGTAAACTTACAGAACTAACGTAGAGCAGAACGTACACTGGCAAGCATGACCCGCAACCATGACGTCAGGACCAGTCACTGTGCTGGCTGGACCGTGAGTCTGATCGCTCTGACATCTCTCACACTGTACAGATGCTCGTCCGGTGAATAAATATCTCAACTCTACACTCATTCATGTTGTCGTTAGTTAAGTACTTTTCATTTCAAATACTTAAAATAGGAAAATTCCACTTAATAAAAATGTAAAGTAATATCTGAATCAATCTTTTATCTGTAAGACAGAGATATTCTTTGAGTATTCCTTTGATAATGGGTATCTATTAGCCTTCATAAAGAATAAGTATGTATATAAGAAATTTGTACACCAGGTCTAGAGGCTAAAATGAAAACCCTCAATGCAAGGCAATATCGATGCCCTTTTAAACAGTCCCCTCGCCCCTAGAAGGCATGTTTACAACTATCACGTCTTACTTTTGTCATTTTTCTCTGTGCCAGATACTTCAAAGAAAGCTTTTTCCAGGACTGTGATGGTCTGGGCATCCATTTCGTGGGCTCTTTTCACAGGCTGTGACAATCTCAGTCTTCTGTTCTCCTCCCTGAGGGAATGATTTTCCATAGCATATTTTGCAACTCTGGGGTGGTGCTCTACCTGTCACATGGAAGAATTAGAGACTTACGTATTTACAAACATGACCTTAGTGAACAAGTCCTTCCGAAAGCCAACAGCAAACACTGTGGACACCGCAGGCACTGCGGGGGTGGGGAGCACCTCAGCTTTTACCATCAGACTGAATAAGTGCATATCCTACAACTCTGAACTCTACATTCGGGTCAGGAAACTCGAAACTTCCCTGTCTACCCCTGAAACGTTCACCCAGGCACCTGCGGTGATAAGCACAGGGTGCACATTGTGGCAGGCTCTTCCTGCAAAGGAGACGGCTTGAATTAACACACTGAAAAGAATTAGGAAACTCTACTGACCAGGGTGGAATGCCCCCAAAAGACACATTAAATGAAAAGGGCAAGGTACAGAAAAGTGTGTATGCTGTCTTCTGTGCACAAAAGGGATAAAAGTAAAAACTTCTATCAATATTAGTTGGAAAATGCAGAAAAACCTCTCAAAAGATATCCCCTCTGGTAAGAGATTATCCTTGTTTTTTAATTACTTGCCTGTGTTAACTATCCATCCTCTCAGGGAAAAGGAAAAACAACAACACTTCAAAGGGCTCAGCTGCAAAGAGACTACTGGCTCCAATAACCCCAGGTGTCCACTGGGAGGAAGTGTGCTTGGCCTGCTGGGGCTAAGTGCCACGGCAGCGACACCACCACAACCACCACCACGTCTTCCCTTCTCCCTTCAGGTTTTACTACTTTAGAAAATTGGGGGGGGGGAGGGGGGAGGGGCACATTATGCAATCATACTGTCAGTTGAATTCATTTAAAACACTTTCTCTTGCATTAAATTACAAGAATTTCCTGACCAATTTGGTGACTGATTCATACTTGCCTTGAACTTCTTTTAGTTTTACAATTACTGCGAATGTCATGTACTCACTTGTTCTCGCAGAGTTTGAATCTCATCCCTCAATTCCAACAGCAAACGATCCTGCTCCTCGGGCAGAAAACTTCCCCGGGATTCCTTGTGGAGCTTCTCCAGGCGCATTATTTGATCCTCTCGGAATTTCACGATCATTTTATTAGATTGAATAAATTTTTCTTTTTTGAGGGTGAGGTCTTCCAATTGGCTAACTTTTTCTACCAAAGACTTAAGAAATTCATAATTTGGTTAAACATAAAAAATAATTGGGCTTCCCTAAATTTTCACAAAACAAGCAATAAACACTAACTTCACATTTAATCTCAAAGGCAAAATTAGGTTTTTCAGTCTTCCTTTGTTTTATTTACTTGTGCCATTTATTTCACTCGGAAAAGCTCCTCATAGTGAAAGCCTAAAATATCTTGAATCCCCTTTTACTAATTCAGTTTCCTACCTTCTTTTCCTGTTCAGATTTCTTAAAGAATAACATTGCCTCTCGGAAATACTTCATGTAGTCAGTCTCATCTTTGTCTGTAACGGGTCCAGTAAGAAAGAAAAGGAAAGAGGAAAAATGTTTTATCTCTCAAATTTTAAGAAGAAATGAGCTAAAATAGCCTTTGATTGACTGCTCTCAATTCGTCTTAAAGAATCAGACTCTCATCACCAGATCATGAATTTCAAATTAACCCAGTCTACAAATTACCTATTCTTTGAAGAAAAGTAAGTCTCTCATATCCAATTTAGTAAACATATAAAGATTACATATGACAGAATCTTGGAAGTGGATCTAAATGAAATTTACTAGTATCTCTTTTTAGCACTTATTAGGGATGAATTACTCAAAATTATTTCTACTCCCCTTTCCCACCACATCTCACAGAAATCAGTACCTGTGGTAACTGTGTCTGGTTACAAAGTACCATGTTCCTATGTAGGTGAAATAAACAGGAACAGACACTCGTGGGAAATCTGGGTAGCCTTACTGTGTTGTTCCTGTCACTGGAGGGCTCTCATACTAATACCCATGCCTGGATTGCCTCCGGTTAGAGGACACTGCGCCCGTCGTACCTCCAGTCCGAAAGCTTTCTGGTGGTATCTGCCCTGCAGTAAGCTGGGCCAGCTGCTCTTTGAGCCTCTTCACTTCAGCTTGGAGCTGGGTCACATTTCCTTGCGTGTCTTCATTTACCACTGCCTGTTCAAGAAGTTTTTTAAAAAGCATTAAAAGAATGCTGAGCCATACAGTCTCGTGTTTATATTTGTTTGTATGATTTGGAGTGACGAAGACCAAACAAAACCGCGCTTGCATCTCACAAACAGTCCAAAGGCCTCCAAAATCAGTGCGCTGGAGTGCGGAGGGAGCTTCCTTCCCCTCTGCCTTCACACCTAGAGCCAGAGACTCTTTCTCCTCCCCTCCCCAAGCCCCCACTTAGGTCTCTGCTCTGTTGACTAGCCCTGGGCCCTGCTGGGCTGGGTCGCCTCTGGGATCAACGTATATTCATCTAACACTGCCTTCTTCCTGAGATAACCCCACCCTGTGAAGAAGAGCAAACACCTCCATGAGTGTCACCTCCCCCTGTCTTCGCTCACTAAAGAGGTGTAAGGAACTGCAGAGCTGACCTGAGCTCCACTGGCTTGGAAGAAACCACCCTCTCCAGAAAAATCCAACCCTGTATTTCCTAACAGTCTCCTGGAAGGGAGAGTTGGTTTGACAACTCCATTTCTGTTTTATTATCACACTAAATGCTCTTTTAAAGAAATGTCTTATTTGAGATGACTTCTAAGAAGTTCATAAAGTCCCACAAAACCTAGAGGGTGATAACAAGAGTCAAGAGCTGAGAACCAACCAAATCAAATACCCAATACTCCAGAGTGAGGGAGAAACCTCTGACAGCCCCAAGGTCCCCATGTTCCTGTCTGTAGCTGGGTCTGCCCACTGGGAAGGACTGTTCACCCTTAAACAAATTCCAGACATCCGAGCCACTTTCCCTTGGTAGGCTGCAGCAGAGGACTCACCATTGGCAGGGACTAGTATAAGGCTCCTGGTTTTGTCATTTCATGTGTTAAGAAGCCATTTCTAGTTGCTTCTGATTCTTATGGACAGCCTCATTAAAAGGCACTCCTATACACTGTGACATCACTGTCACATCGGTGACATCATAATTCTAATTATCCCTGCAGTTCTCAACTCTCCAAAATCTTCTAGTAAGTCCCAAGAGATAGGGTCAGGAAGCTCTAATGATTTTCCTCCTCATATTACAAATATCCCACAGGGGGTTCATAATCCAATAAAATGAATGAATAACCAGACCTATACTCTTCTGACTTACCCAAGGGAAGAGGCAACATGTACCTCTTTGCTTTTACCATGATAAGATCACTAGGGAGTCTATTTTGGGAGGTAAGAATGACCACTTTCTCCTTTGAAAGAGAGAAGAAATTAATTTGCCAGTTTACGCCCTTTGATTCTTTTGTCTAGAACCAAAGAGCCCTCCAACCTCTCCAAAGCAAGTGGGAAACTCCTTGGTCTTTCGACAGTCTGCACCAGGGGTTGGCAAAGTGCTGCTTGAACATAGCCATGCCCATATGTTTACATATCATCTACAGCTGCTTTCTCACTACAAAGGCAGAGCTGAGTAGTTGGGACAGAGACCATATGGTCCAAGAAGCCGAAATTATTTACCTCTTGGGCCCTTTACAGGAAGTTTTCTGACCACTGGTGTACACAAATATCAAGGAAACTTCTTGCATGTAAAGAAAAATGAGGAATCCTTGGAGTTATAGACAACTTGAAAGACAAAGTTTGTCAATATCATTAAACTGCGCTCATAGTGGATCCTCCTGCTCCCAACACCCAGCTCTGATAGCACAGTTTAGGTAAATAAATTTAGTCTCCAGCCCAATTACAAAGGAAAAACTTTGCCTTCCCTTGAGGGAAAAGCTAGCCAAACAATAATGACCATAAGACCTACTCTAGTCTCAAATTACATGAGCTATATAGAAGGCTAGGAAAGATAAAATAGAAACCTTGCTTAGAGTTAGGCTTTCACAACAGAGAAATACAGTAACTAAAAGCTAATGTTAATATGAGGGCAATCACAAAAGTGAGATACTGCAAGCTTAAATATTTTTCTAATTTACTTAATTATACTCAGTATTTTACCTTATTTTTAATCAGCTTGGCTCTTTGGGCAAAATTAAGCGTTGATAGGGTTTCCCCAAAACACCTAGATCCAGGATGAACATTTGCAATTATGGCTGTTTTGGCATTACCTCCAAGGGAATCCTGTTTAATGATATGAATGGTACACATTTTCAGGGGAGAAACCACAAGATGTTTTTTTTTTTTTAAATTTTTTTTAAAAAATTAATTAATTAATTAATTAATTTTTGGCTGTGTTGGGTCTTCGTTTCTGTGCAAGGGCTTTCTCTAGTTGCGGCGACTGGGGGCCACTCTTCATCACGGTGCGCGGGCCTCTCACTATCGCGGCCTCTCTTGTTGCTCCAAGCTCCAGATGCGCAGGCTCAGTAGTTGTGGCTCACGGGCCCAGTTGCTCCGCGGCATGTGGGATCTTCCCAGACCAGAGCTGGAACCCGTGTCCCCTGCATTGGCAGGCAGATTCTCAACCGCTGTGCCACCAGGGAAGCCCCACAAGATGTTTTTTAAGCAAACAAAATGTATACTATTAGCACCAAGGCTGAAAGATTATCCGACTGCCAACCATAGTGAGCATAACCAAAACAGGGGCCCAGGAACTCAATTATCTACTTTACCCGGAGTAAGAAGGTAAGTTTGGAGTCTCTGTAGCAAACGTGTCTCTGTTTTCCATTACCCACATCGACAAGTGCAGTAATCACCTGGCCCAGGCAGCTCAACGATCGGTTTATGTTACCTGCTTCCTAGGGCGTTGGGGAAAAAGAACAAAAAATTGAGGTGCACTGATGTCTTTTTAGTATTTTGAATTAAAATATACCTAGCAGGGTGGCAATTTTGAATGGAAAGGCAAGACAGGGACAATATTAAGTTAATAATAATTAACTTATTATTATTAATTAATAATTATTAATAATTAATTATTAATTAATATTAAGTTAAGGTAACTAACTTCTCAGCAAAAAGATGTCCTCAACTGTCCACTAACCTTTTCCTATTCGAGGCACACACTGCAATTTTAGTACTATTCAAATACAAACACAAAAATCATGTGAAGGAAAAAAATATCAATGTCACCTCATAATTGTAATAGTTTTAAACTGACCTATAGGTAGGGATAAAATCTAGAAGAGAAGAGAGGAAAAAAAGTTGGAGTGCATTAATAGGCGTATTTTTCAATCATTTTATGTTAAAATGTTTGCTACATTATAAGGGTATGGTAACTAATAACCCACTCCCATGTCCCACAAAGCCACCAATGAACATATTACAAGAGAACATTCAGTCTAATTCTGTAATGTAATGTATAATAAAACCTCTTTAAAAGAGTGGTTTCAGGAGAAAAGAAAAATGTTTGGGTTAAACATGTTACACTGGATTTTTACCGTAGGGAGCATATTTCGATAACTGGGTCTGCAGAAGTGGGAGAATAGGAAAAAAGGGAGGAGGAATAGAAATTATTAAGCAAGATGTGATGAGTTCGGAGTTGCCACTATCTGTTACCATTCAGAAAGGTGGTTTAGGGTCACCACCTAAGTTGAGAGCCCTGTCTGTGGAGCTGTTGAATCTCAGCGACTCTTAGCCATGTGCCTCTGGAAAATTTCCTCCAGTTTCTTCAAAATAGAAAGGATAATAGGATCACTTCCCAGAGTTGTTGGGACAGTTAAATAGCTAATATATATAAAGCATTTAGAATGGGCCCAGCATATGTCCTATTTTGAACTTATGCTATTTTTCTTTACTTCATGTCCCTATAGAAACACAAATGTGAGACAGACTGAAACTGCCTGAGAGCTCAAGCGGCTCAAATCCTCACTTTTAAGGCAAACAAGACCCTCTCCTCTACCATTTCTGACTCTTCTCTCTCCCGTCCTTATATATCCTAAACTGTAGAATCCACACACATTTTATTTTTTTTAATTAATTTTTATTGGAGTATAGTTGTTTTATAATGTAAGAACCTTTTTTTTTTTTTTTTTTGGTCCGCAGGGCATGTGGGATTTTAGTTCCCTGACCAAGGACTGAACTCGTGTCCCTTGCATTGGAAGCGTGGAATCCTAACCACTGGACCGCCAGGGAAGTCCCCACACACATTTTATTGACAGTACATATTACAATACATATATGTATACACATTAGCAATACATATTACCAAGAACTTCTGGTAATACCTTAGCCTAGAACGAGGTCCTTAACCCTTAACTCAAGAACTACTTTCCCATGCTTCCCCCAAGCAGGCCATGTCACACCCTTCTTCCTCTGACCCCTGCTACCACTCATATTATCACCCCTTTTGGCATGAATTCAAATACTCTTGCTACTGACACTCGTCATATCCCATGTATGTTTACTGTCCCTACCCCACAACAAAAATGTCTATACCTTTTGGATGAAAGCAATTTCTTAATCCTTTGTAGCCCTCAAAACACTTAGCTTGGTATTGACTTCTAGTAATAATTCACAGTCAAGAATTGAAGACCATAATTCCATTCTTACCTTCAATCTCATCCCTTCTGCATGGGTATCTTTTTGCCTTTCAGATCCTGCTAAATCCACCAGATTGAGAAGGGAGGTCCGTATGTTCACAGTTTCATGGCTTTTCTCCATCGACTCTATTGTAATTGTAAAGACTGCATGAGACCTAGAGGATTCTCTATTCATTGATGTCGATGCTACACGTCTGTTTCTCCATCCTCCAGACAACACCTAGGCAAAAGGAAAATATGTTATCACGACTTCCAAGTGGTCACAACAGCCACGAACATCAGTAGGAAATTTGCAAAGAGTGGTGAGAGACTATCTAATGAGGAATATACTCAAGTTATTTTCCTTTCCCTTTCCTTTTTTGATTCTTCTCCATGTCATGAAAGAAAACAAGCAGGAAATCAGAAGGCATAGGATCTAGAATGGGCTTTGCCATTTCTCTATTTGTATTAACTCAATGCAAATCGCAAAATCTCTCTGAACCCTCTTCTTTACCGAGACTATGAGAAAGTTAGATAAAAGAAATCTTAAATTACCTTCAAGCCCTAAGTTTTATTAGCTCTTTTGGTCTACAAAGTATTTGTTTTCCCTCCCTATTCCCTGTGGCAAGCAGATACATGAAGGTTCAGACCGCAGACTCTAGAACAGGATGAACATGAGTTCAACTCTTGGCTCCACTATCTACCAGTTGTGTGGTCTGGGGGCCAGTTGACCTTTTCAAGGCTCAGTCCCATATTTGTAATACGGGAATATGGGTACCTACCTCACAGGGCAGAACATCTCAAACTGTAATATGAATGCTAATCAGCTAGGATCTGGTTAAAATTCAGATTCTGACTCAGCAGATGTGAGGGAGAGAATGAGATCCTGCATTTCTAACAACCTCCTATGTGACACCCATAGTCTGAGAACTACATTCTTGAGTGGCATGGTCATAATATGTATTGGATAAAATGAAGAAATTAGTAGCTTACCTCAAAAAGTAGATAAAAAAATTAAATGAAATAACATATACAAAAGAAGTTAGCACAGGGCTTAGCACATACACTCAATAAATGGAGCTGTTATAACCCTCTCTATTAACCAGCCATAGCATAAAAATGAAATGGTTTATATCTTTATTTTTTTGGTTAGTAGTTCATGCTTCCGTTTCATAACACTAAATACTGTATATTAAATATTAGATAATGATACATTCATACAGCTGTAAAGAGAAAGAGAGCGAGATCCTCAAACATGGGACAAATTTCAAAATACTATTAGCTTAAAAAAGCAAGTGCAGGGCTTCCCTGGTGGTGCTGTGGTTAAGAATCCGCCTGCCAATGATGGGGACACGGGTTCGAACCCTGGTCCGGGAAGATCCCACATGCCGCGGAGCAACTAAGCATGTGCACCACAACTACTGAGCCTGTGCTCTAGAGCCCGTGAGCCACAACTACTGAGCCCATGTGCCACAACTACTGAAGCCCGCGTGCCTAGAGCCCGTGCTCCGCAACAAGAGAAGCCACTGCAATGAGGAGGCTTTGCACCTCAACAAAGAGTAGCCCCCGCTCGCCACAACTAGAGAAAGCCCGCGCACAGCAACGAAGACCCAACACAGCCAAAAATAAATAAATAAATTTATAAATTTATAAAAATAAAAATAAATAAAAATTTAAAAAAGCAAGTGCAAAAGTAGCACAATATGCTATCATTTGTACAACATAAGGTGAAAAAGCAAATACAAGTCTGCTTATTTAAATACTTGTGCAAAGGCCAAATACAAACAAAAGTCAAAAACAAAACTATTTGGTGAATACTCATGGATTCGAAGACTCAATATTGTTAAGATATTAATTCTCCCCAAATTGATCGACAGATTCAACCCAATCCCACTCAAAAATCCCAGCAGTCTTTTCTGTAGAAACTAACAAACTAAATCTGAGTATATGAAAATGCAAAGGACTAAAGAATAACCAAACTAATTGTTAAGAAATTAGAGAACTTACTCTACCTGATCTCAAGACGTACCTCTCAGCAATAACAATACAGATCTAACTCATTTTATTGTGCTTTGCAGATATTATGTTTTTTACAGATTGAAGGTTTGTGGCAACCCTGTGTCAAGCAAGGCTGACTCTCTTGTTAGGGGCTAATGTAGCTGGTGACTAAGTTGAAGCCAATGCTCATTTACCATTCTAAAATTCCTAGGGCCTTAAGAATTATGCTAAATCTCCTCTGCCTGTGCTCTATAACCGGAACAACAAAGCCTGGATGACAGCACATCTGTTTACAACATGGTTTACTGAATATTTTAAGGTCACTGTTGAGACCTATTGCTCAGAAAAAAAATTCCTTTGCAAATAGTATTGCTCATTGACAATACACCTGGTCACCCAAGAGCTCTGGAGGAGATGTACAACAAGGTTAATGTTGTTTTCATGGCTGCTAATACAACATCCATTCGGCAGCCCATGGATCAAGGAGTCATTTTGACTTTCAAATCTTATTATCGAAGAAATATACTTCATAAGACTAAAGCTGCCATGGACAGTGATTCCTCTCATGGATCTGGGGAAGGTCAACTGAAAACTTCCTAGAAAGGATTCACCACTCTAGATGCCATAAAGAACATTCACGACTCGTGGCAAGAGGTCAAAATATCAACATTAACAGGACTTTGGAAGAAGCTGACTCCAACCCTCATGGGTGATTTTGAGGGGTCCAAGACTTCAGTGGAGGAAATAACACAGATGTGGTAGGAATAGCAAGAGAAGTAGAATTAGAAGTGGAGCCTGAAGGTGTGACTGAACTGCTGCAATCTCCTGATAAAACAGATGAGAGGTTGCTTCTTATGGATGAGCAAAGAGAGTGGTTTCTTGAAATGGAATCTACTCCTGGCGAAGATGCTGTGAAGATTGTTAAAAAGACAACAGAGGATTTAGAATATTATATAAATGTGGTTGATAAAGCAGGGCAAGGTTTGAGAGAACTGACTCCAATTTTGAAAGAAGTTCCACGATGGGTAAAATGGTACCAAACAGCTGCAGAGAAATCATTCATGACAGTAAGAGTCCCCTGATGCAGCAAGCTTCATTGTTGTCTTATTTTAAGAAATTGCAACATCCACTCCAACCTTCAGCAACCACCATCCCTATCAGTCAGCAGCCATCACCACTGAGGAAAGACCTTCCAGCAGCAAAAAGATTATGATTCACTGAAGGCTCAGAGGATGGTTAGCATTTTTTAACAATAAAATATTTTTAAATTAAGGTATATACATTGTTTTTTTAGACATAATGCTATTGCACACTTAATAAACTACAGAACAGCACTTTTATATGCACTGAGAAACCACAACATTCATGTGACTCACTTTACTGCAATATTTGCTTTATTGTGGTGGTGGGGGACCAAACCTATGATATCCTCAGGTTTGCCTAATATCGAGCAACAATATCAATATCAAGACAGTTGTGTATTGGTAACTGATTCAGACACGTAGATCAATGAAACAGAATACAGTCAGATATAAACCCATACATGTACGGTCAATTGATTTTCTTTAAAGGTGCAAAGGCAACCGAATGAGAAAATTTTTTTAAACAAATGGTGCTTCATACGGGATCAAAACCAAAAAGGCAACCCAAGAGTGAACTCTCATGTCAACTATGGGCTTTGGGTGATTACGATATGTCAATGTAAGTTCATCAATTGTACCACTTTAGTGGGGAATGTTTAAAGTGGGGAAGGCTACCCATTTGGGGGAGCACAGGATATATGAGAAATCACTGTACATTCCCCTCACTTATGCTGTGAACCTAAAATTGCTCATCTTAAAAAGAAGCAAGAGGGACTTCCCTGGTGGTCCAGTGGCGAAGACTCCACGCTCCCAATGCAGGGGGCCCAGGTTCGATCCCTGGTTGGGGAACTAGATCCCACATGCTGCAACTAAGGGTTCACATGCCACAACTAAAGATCCTGCATGCTGCAACTAAGACCTGACGCAGCCAAATAAATAAATAAATATTTTTAAAAAAGAAAGGAAGAAAGGGGAAAGAGCATTGAATAAAACAGAACAAAAAACACTAAGAAAGATGGTAGAAAGATGGTAGAAAACAGTCCAACAATATCAACAATCATACTTATGTAAAGTTAGGTAAGAGGCTGTCCAAAAAAAAATTTTTTTTAAAGCAAGATATAACTACATGGTTTTTCTTGTAGAAAAACTTAAAACATTAAAACACAGAGGACTGATGGGAAAACATATACTGGGCAAATAACTAATCAAAAGAATGCTGAATGGTATGTCAATATCAGACAAAATAAATTTTTAAGGCAAAATATGTTAATAGAAAACTGTGTTAATAATAGAAAACTAGGGGCTTCCCTGGTGGCGCAGTGGATAAGAATCCGCCTGCCAATGCAGGGGACACGGGTTCAAGCCCTGGTCCGGGAAGATCCCACATGCCACAGAACAACTAAGCCCATGTGCTACAACTACTGAGCCTGCGCTCTAGAGCCCCCATGCCAAACTACTGAGCCTGTGCGCCTTGAGCCCATGCTCCACAACAAGCAAAGCCACTGCAATGAGATGCCTGCGCACCGCAACGAAGAGTAGCCCCCGCTCTCCACAACTAGAGAAAGCCTGCACAAACCAATGAAGACCCAATGCAGCCAAAAATAAAAATTAAAAAAAAACCCAGAAAACTGTGTTAATATAAATACAAAACTACGAATTCAAATCAAAGGAAGATATATTAATTCTACTACTTGCATATGCCCCTAATAAAAGTCTATCTCTATATGTATACATATATATTTTTGTATATAGACAAAAATCAAGACAAAACCAACACTTTAGTTGGAGATTAATATATCTTAAGTATTGATAGATTATACAGACAAAAAAATATTACTAAAAATATAAAACCCTATATCCAAGGATGTACATTCTTCTCAAGCACACACTTATAAAAGTTGGCCATTGTATTAATCCATAAATAATTTCTCAATAAATCTCAAAGACTAGGAATCACACAAGACCACATTCTCTGATCCCAATGCAATTAACAATCAACATGAAAAATAAATTTAAATTTCCCATAAATTGGGGAATTTAAAACCACATTTCTAAGTAAATCATGGGTCAAAAAAGAAATTATAATGGAATAATACTTAGATCTATATGACAGTTAAGATATTAAAACTTTTGTAAACTTTAAGTAATATTAAGTAAATTTATAGCATTAAATACAAAAGAAAGGCCAAAACGAGCTAAGCATCGAGCTTAAGAAGTCAGAAGAAGGACAGTAGGATAAACCCAAAGAAAATAAAAATAAAACATTAAAGAGTAAGGCCATATAAACCATCACAACTATTCAAAAAGAGAACAAAATTGTAGTTACAGCAAAGATTTTTAAAATGAGAACACTAGGAACAACTTTATACCAATATATTTGAAAACTTAGAGGAAACTGAAATTTTTCCAGGAATACGCAACCTATCAAGACTTCTGACCCAAAATGCCTGCATAGGTCTATTAAAGAATTTTTATTTGTTGTTAAAAATCTTCTTACTAAATAAATAAATAAATAAACAAATAATCAATCTAACTAAACACAAGGCCCGGATGATTTGGGGGATGAGTGCTACATGCTTTTTAAGAACAGGTCATTCTAATCACACATATTTCCAGAAAACACATAAAGGTGGTAATAAAGCAAGACAAGGAAAGTAGGAAAAAGGAGAATTACAAGTTTATCTCAATCTTAAGCCCTGATGAAAAATGATAAACAAAATACTGACAAAGCTAATCCAATATTTTATCATGTTAACATGTTAAATGAGAAAAACCCCATGATCATCTCAGTAGAGGTAGAAAGAGCATCTGACAAAATTTAACACACATCCTTGATTTTATAAGATAGTTAACAGGGTGGCTGATTATAAAAGCATTCTATTAAAAAACCTGCATTTCTATACATAACAGACAACATGTAATTTTAAAAAGAAGTTATCCCCCACCAGAGCAATAAAAAATATAAGGTATATTGGAATAAAGGTAACAAAAAAAGTTAAGACTTTTATGGTAAAAATTATTGTAATGTAAGACATTAAACTCCCAATTAAATGAAGAGACATACCATGTTCATGTATGAATTCTATTGTAAAGATGTCAATCCCTCCAAACTGGTCTCTAACTGCAATGCAATTCCAATCAAAATCTCAACATTATTTTTTGAATATGCAAATATACATACACCGGATCACAAGTAAAACCTATCTTTTACAATGAGAGTCACAGTTTAAGAAGTTTGAATAAGATTTGCTGAAGACTGAAGAATAAATTACTGAACCCTGATATATGTATATTTATTTATTTATAAATATTCACATAATGGATTACACAGCAGTGAAAAAAAGGCAACATAAATGAATTTCATACACTGTGTTGACTTCAAAAAAGTTAGAGAAGGCAAAATACATACCTCTTTTTAAAACTCAAAAACAGGCAATACTAACATTTTAAGAAATACATACATACGTGATTTAAAAGTAGAAGAAAATGATAATGACATTCAGCACAGTGCTTATGTTCAGGGAGGAACCAGGGATATGAGATAGAAAGAAGCACACGGGTAGAATGATAATATTGGTGATATTTAAGTCTAAATTGTCTAATGGGGTCCTGCAAGTTCATTTTAACATTATGCTTAGTAAGTTATATGCATGTGGCAATATTGTGTATGTATCAAATATTACATACAAAAAATTATTTAAAATCAACTGGCCAGGTTAGAATCCATAAAATGTGAATAGAGGAAGAAAAAGAAAATGTGAACAGACCAATCACAAGCAATGAAATTGAAACTGTGATTAAAAATCTTCCAACAAACAAAAGTCCAGGACCAGATGCCTTCACAAGTGAATTCTATCAAACATTTAGAGAAGAGCTAACACCCATCCTTCTCAAACTCTTCCAAAAAATTGCAGAGGAAGGAACACTCCCAAACTCATTCTATGAGGCCACCAGCACCCTTATACCAAAACCAGACAAAGATACTACAAAGAAAGAAAATTACAGACCAATATCACTGATGAATATAGATGCAAAAATCCTCAACAAAATACTAGCAAACAGAATCCAACAACACATTAAAAGGATCATACACCATGATCAAGTGGGATTTATCCCAGGGATGCAAGGATTCTTCAATATACGCAAATCAATCAATGTGATACACCATATTAACAGAAGAATAAAAACCATATGATCATCTCAATAGATGCAGAAAAAGCTTTCGACAAAATTCAACACCCATTTATGATAAAAACCCTCCAGAAAGTAGGCATAGAGGGAACTTACCTCAACATAATAAAGGCCATATATGACAAACCCACAGCAAACATCATTCTCAATGGTGAAAAACTGAAAGCATTTCCCCTAAGATCAGGAACAAGACAAGGATGTCCACTCTCGCCACTATTATTCAACATAGTTTTGGAAGTCCTAGCCACGGCAATCAGAGAAGAAAAAGAAATAAAAGGAATACAAATTGGAAAAGAAGTATAACTCTCACTGCTTGCAGATGACATGATACTATACATAGAGAATCCTAAAGATACCACCAGAAAACTACTAGAGCTAATCAATGAATTTGGTAAAGTTGCAGGATACAAAATTAATGCACAGAAATCTCTTGCATTCCTATACACTAATGATGAAAAATCTGAAAGAGAAATTAAGGAAACACTCCCATTTACCACTGTAACAAAAAGAATAAAATACCTAGGAATAAACCTACCTAGGGAGACAAAACACCTGTATGCAGAAAACTATAAAGACACTGATGAAAGAAATTAAAGATGATATAAACAGATGGAGAGATATACCATGTTTTTGGATTGGAAGAATCAATACTGTGAAAATGACTATACTACCCAAAGCAATCTACAGATTCAATGCAATCCCTACCAAATTACCAATGGTATTTTTTACAGAACTAGAACAAAAAATCTTAAAATTTGTATGGAGACACAAAAGACCCTGAATAGCCAAAGCAGTCTTGAGGGAAAAAAATGGAGCTGGAGAAATCAGACTCCCTGACTTCAGATTATACTACAAAGCTAATCAAGACAATATGGTACTGGCACAAAAACAGAAATACAGATCAATGGAACAAGATAGAAAGCCCAGAGATAAACCCACACACCTATGGTCAACTAATCTATGGCAAAGGAGGCAAGGATATACAATGGAGAAAAGACAGTCTCTTCAATAAGTGGTGCTGGGAAAACTGGACAGCTACATGTAAAAGAATGAAATTAGAACACTCCCTAACACCATACATAAAAATAAACTCAAAATGGATTAGAGACCTAAATGTAAGACTGGACACTATAAAACTCTTAGAGGAAAATATAGGAAGAACACTCTTTGACATAAATCACAGCAAGATCTTTTTTGATCCACCTCTTAGAGTAATGGAAATAAAAACAAAAATAAACAAATGGGACCTAATGAAACTTAAAAGCTTTTGCAAAGCAAAGGAAACTACAAGTAAGACAAAAAGACAACCCTCAGAATGGGAGAAAATATTTGCAAACGAATCAATGGACAAAGGATTAATCTCCAAAATATATAAACAGCTCATGCAGCTCAATATTAAAAAAAAAACAACCCAATCCAAAAATGGGCAGAAGACCTAAATAGACATTTCTCCAAAGAAGACATACAGATGGCCAAGAAGTACATGAAAACCTGCTCAACATCACTAATTATTAGAGAAATGCAAATCAAAACTACAATGAGGTATCACCTCACACCAGATAGAATGGGCATCATCAGAAACTCTACAAACAGCAAATGCTGGAGAGGGTGTGGAGAAAAGGGAACCCTCTTGCACTGTTGGTAGGAATGTAAATTGATACAGCCACTATGGAGAACAGTATGGAGGTTCCTTAAAAAACTAAAAATAGAATTACCATATGAGCCAGCAATCCCACTACTGGGCATATACCCTGAGAAAACCATAGTTCAAAAAGACACATGCACCCCAATGTTCATTGCAGCACTATTTACCAGGACATGGAAGCAACCTAAATGCCCATCGACAGACAAACAGATAAAAAAGATGTGACACATGTATACAATGGAATATTACTCAGCCATAAAAAGGAATGAAATTGGGTCATTTGTAGAGACATGGATCGATCTAGAGACTGTCATACAGAGTGAAGTAAGTGAGAAAGAGAAAAACAAATAGCGTATATTAATGCATATATGTGGAACCTAGAAAAATGGTACAGATGAACCAGTTTGCAGGGCAGAAATAGAGACACAAATGCAGAGAACAAATGTATGGACATCAAGGTGGGGGAAGTGGCGGGGTGCATTTGTGTGTGTGGTGGTGGGATGAATTGGGAGATTGGGATTGACATATATACACTAATATGTATAAAATGGATAACTAATAAGAACCTGCTGGATAAAAAAATAAATTCAAAAAAATTCAAAAATTCAAAAAAAAAATGTGAATAGAATATTTTGCAAATTCCTGTCAAAAGGTTTGTTTGTCCTGAGCTGAATGGCCAAAAGAGGTTGCCTTTTGACACCTAACAAGTAATAAACAAGGGTAGAAAATAGAGAGAACAGCCAGCTGGTTTGAAGGGCAGAGATCCCAGGAGCTCTTCAAAAGGGCAGCTCCGGGCTTCCCTGGTGGTGCAGTGGTTAAGAATCTGCCTGCCAATGCAGGGGACACAAGTTTGAGTCCTGGTCCGGGAAGATCCCACATGCCACGGAGCAGCTAAGCCCATGCGCCACAGCTACTGAGCCCGCATGCCACAACTATTGAGCCTGCGTGCCCCAACTACTGAGCCAGTGTGCCACAACTACTGAAGCCCGCGCGCCTAGAGCCCATACTCCGCAACAAGAGAAGCCACCGCAATGAGAAGCCCGCACACCGCAACAAAGAGTAGCCCCACTCGCCACAGCTAGAGAAACCCAGCACGCAGCAACGAAAACCCAACACAGCCAAAATTAAATAAATAAATAAATGTATTAAATAAATAAATAATAATAAAATAAAACTGTAACTCTATATCCTTTAAAAAAAACCCAAAAAACAAAAGGGCAGCTCCCAGGAAGAACAACTAAAGGGATATGGTCACTAACAAACTGTCCTCCAGTGACATATAAGGTGGTTTTTAAGAGTCTATGACTGGAATGAACAACACCAAAATAACACAAAATCAAGGGGTCAAACTTCTATTTTAACGAAGGGGAAATTTATAAAACAGTGTCATATCCTTCTTTCATTTCTTCTCATGAACATTCTGGTTATGGCTTTACAAAACATTTTTAGTAACTCAACTCTTTCTTTTTTCTTTTTTTTTTTTTTAAATTAATTAATTAATTAATTTATGGCTGTGTTGGGTCTTCGTTTCTGTGCTAGGGCTTTCTCTAGTTGTGGCAAGCGGGGGTCAATCTTCATCGCGGTGCGCGGGCCTCTCACTATCGCGGCCTCTCTTGTTGCAGAGCACAGGCTCCAGACGCGCAGGCTCAGTAATTGTGGCTCACGGGCCCAGTTGCTTTGCGGCACGTGGGATCCTCCCAGACCAGGGCTCGAACCCGTGTCCCCTGCATTGGCAGGCAGACTCTCAACCACTGCGCCACCAGGGAAGCCCAACTCTGTCTTTTTTTTGAGATCAAGGTGCTTGTCACAGCATGCTATGTTGCCTACAAATCAAATTGCTCAAGGCAGGGTACCTGATAGGCTTCAGCAGCTGAGGTCACCACCTGCTCCACAGCACCAACAACGAAGACTCCCTTCTTAATATGCTCCCTTAAGTACAGTCCAGCTGATGCAGAGTCCAGGAGGTCATAGATCTGCTCGTTGTAGATTTCAATAAAGGAACACTTACAAAGAAAACTCTTTCCAGCTCCAGTCTGTAAAAGAGAAGCCTGGTTTAGCTATATTCTTTTCATGAGTTCATCCCTACCTTTCATGAGCATTCATCTTTCACTCACTTCACAACATATAAATTTCCTACAACATTATCCTTTACACAATACAGGACACTTAAAAGTCAGTTTTAAAATGTAGATTACTAGTTTCAGCACATCAGTACATTTTAAAGCAGCATCGAACTGTGGTCCCAGGAGCCCTAAAGTTTCCAACAGTGCCTCAGAACAAAGACAGGGAGGTGGGACTTGAGCATTCCAAATAGGCAATTCCATTTTTTGTTTGAGGTATAATTGATATACAGCATTATACTAGTTTCAGGCGTATAACATAATGATTTGATATTTGTATATATTGCAAAATGATCACAATAAGTCTAGTTAACATCCAGTGTCATACATAGTTATATAATTTTTTTCCCTTGTGATGAAAATAGCAATTCCATTTTCACCTGTTTTACATATAAATCAAGTGTTATATTCCTCAAACGACTGAAAATAATGTATTTTAAAAGTCTCTCTTTAAAAAAATAAACAAATAAAAGTTTTCTTTAAAAAGCCTCGCTATAGGATTTTTAACCACAGAAGTGCACGTCACTAAACTTACTTCACTGGCACATAATATGTGTGTCTAACTGCAATGGTCAGGCATAGTTTCTGCAAAGGAGTAAGTGGTAAACCAATGCTATATATCAGACTCCTTGGCACATAGGTAATAGAACATAAAACACTAATGGCTCTTAAGCCTGGAATTCCCTAAGCTAAACACGCACAACCAACAGAATGACCCAATCTGGGAGCCAATGGAAAACGGAAGGCCACATTGCTAGGACGATGGAGCCACACCACGTGTGAAGCAAGGAGATCATGGTCAGGTGGTAGCAGGTGCTGCAAAGGAGGCAGAGATGGGCCCATTACTAGTGGCTGTCATGAAGATGTAGGGAGAGCTGCAGTCAACTGTGAGCCTAGGCGCAGGTAGGTGACAGAGCTTAATGAATTTGTTTTCCTCAGTTAAGATTTTCTTTACACTTTCTCTCTTGTAAAATCTGAGAGCCTAAGAAGCACTACATTCTTCTTTCTTTCAATGTGGGCTCATGGATGATGCATGTATTATAGACTAAAAACTTTTAGAAAATAAAAAACTCAGAATCCTTCATTTTATCTTAAGAACTGAAAGATTTTTTTTATGACTCTAGCCTATCCACACTGTAGACTACCCGTGATGCCCCTCCATGTATCATGAGCTGATTATTAGTAGTTAGCTACTCAGAACTAGGTATTTCATAGAATCGCTTTATTTTTACAGTAAGTTTTACCTTCTCTTTTTCACGTTCAATTAAGGAAAACAAATATTCAAAACTTCGTGGAATTACTCCTCTCAGGTTATGAGAAAAATTATCAGATTCAGATGGTCCTAAAGAAAAACGTAAAAAAATATATATATAGCTGTTCATTTTTATTCTGTTAACAGGAGTCTTTCAAAACAGCAACACTGAAAGGCAATTCATATAGAAAAGACAAATTGTATAATCAGTTTCTTTCAGGCCCCCAAACAAGATAAATCGTGGTCTGTAAGAGATGGCATAATAGAACCTGCCTATCAATAGGACTGAAGGGAAGGGACCACAATAGCCACTAAGCAATTTTAAAAAGTAGTTGTTGTTTGATAAATTAAAATATCCATTTCAGTCCCAAGCTTGAAATTTTTCCTTCTGCAGGTATGAAAATTAGCAGAAATAACAAATAATTGTACTTTACTGTTGCATAAGACATTCTGTCTCCTAGGCTGATCTTTATACACTGGCTGTGTGGCCACAGGCTAATTCCTTAATCTCTTGGAGTTTTCAACTATAAAATGGAAATAATAATGGTAATAACTATCTCACAGGGTATAAAAATTAGCATTAGCTAGTATTTTCTTAATTGGGCAATAAAAGCCAAGCTGATAAGAAAGATACTATAGGAATTCTTCACAAGATTTCTGTACAGACAGAAAACTGAAGAGCAATCCAATCTCTATTTTGTTAACATTGGGGAAAAGGGGAGATGTGAGTGGATATGTAAACAGCAGGATTTTTTGGATACTAATTCAAGCTATAGCTATATCTGCCAGAAAAAAAACTATAAAGCTAGAAAAGATCCAAAAGTTACTATATGTATTAGTTAAACATGCCTTAGAGGGACTTCCCTGGTGGTGTAGCGGTTAAAAATCCACTTGCCATGCAGGGGACACGGGCTCAAGCCCTGGTCCGGGAAGATCCCACATGCCAAGAAGCAACTAAGCCCGTGCGCCACAACTACTGAGCCCACGTGCCACAACTACTGAAGCCCATGCGCATAGAGCCCGTGCTCCACAACGAGAAGCCACCGAAATGAGAAGCCAGTACACTGCAATGAAGAGTCGCCCCCTGCTCGCCGCAACTAGAGAAAGCCCACGCACAGCAATGAAGACCCAACACAGCCAAAAATCAATCAATCAATAAGTAAATTTAAAAAAAAAAAAGTAAATTTACTTAAAAAATATATATATGCCTTAGAGACCAAAGGAATAACAAAATGCTGGTGTATGCAAGAAAGTTACAGAAAATAAATTTAAAAATATTATCGTCATCTCGGTGTGCTATACCTAAAATATTTTAAATGGCCCTTGTAAACTGTACCTTAAAAAAAAAAGAAAAAAAAAAGGAAACAGGGCAGAGAAATGCAAGTAAATGAACACAGAGGACAGATATTAGAATATGTGCGGATAATTTTATAACATTTTCCTGCTAAATACTATATAAAGATACTCAAAATATTCATTATAGTTACCTTATCATCTCTTGCCTAGTCTCCTGCCTTGGCTCCCAATCTTGCTTCAGCTCTAGCCCCCCCTATAGTCTCTATTCCATTCAGCTGCCTGAGTAGTCCTTTTAATTATACATCAGATCATGTAATTCTTCTTTAAAAAAACAAACAAAAAAAACCTTCCCATGACTTCACATACCCTCATGCAAAATTCCAAAATCCATGACCTGGCCTCAGGCTACAATTTCAACGTGCCCCTTATCCTGTAAAATTCCACTCTAGCCCCATGTGTCTTCTTGCTGTTTCTTGAATGCTCTTGAGCATGCTCCCAACTCAGGGCCTGTGCATTTGCAGGGATGGTCCCTCTGCCTGGAAGATTCTTCTCCCAGAGTCTTATGGTTTCTTCTCATTTCACTCAGTAATTCTCTTCAAATGTCACGCTGAGAGGCCTCTCTGACCCACCTAACTAAAACAGCACCCCCTGCTCTTTTCCATCCTCTTATTTTTCTTCATAGCACTTACTACCTCTGGCATAATTACTAGACATTTATTTGCTTTTACTTATACATCCCCCCTGAGAATATAAGCTCCATGAGAGTCTGGACATTGCCTTGTATTTGAATAGACCACCAGAGCCTTGAAGAGTGCCTGGCATATTTTAAGTACTCACTTATATGTTGTTATAACCTCATAGAAGGGAAAACCTTTCTTACTAAAACTTACAATTCAGAAACCATTAAAAAACAAAACAAAACAAAAAAACCTGAAATTCAACCACATAAAATAAAAACCGTTGGCATCAGAAAAAATTAAATAAGCCAAAAGAAAAAACCTACAGAAAAATCTGTAATCTATATCATAGACAAAGAGCTAATCTATTTTATGAAGAATCCCCACAAATGAGTAAGAAAAAGACAAGATAATTTTTAAATAAGAAAAAAGCTTGAGGGACTTCCCTGGTGTCGCAGTGGTTAAGAATCCACCTGCCAGTGCAGGGGACATGGGTTCAAGCCCTGGTCTGGGAGGATCCCATATGCTGTGGAGCAACTAAGCCCATGCGCCACAACTACTGAGCCTGTGCTCTAGAGCCCGTGAGCCACAACTACTGAGCCCACATGCCACAACTACTGAAGTCCGTGCACCTAGAGGCCGTGCTCCGCAGCAAGAAAAGCCACAGCAATGAGAGGCCTGCGCACCACAACGAACAGCAGCCTCCGCTCACTGCAACTAGAGAAAGCCTGCACACAGCAAAGAAGACCCAATGCAGCCAAATATAAATAAATAAATAAATAAATTTATTTTTAAAAAAGAGAAAAAAGCTTGAATGGGCATTTTACAGAGAGGCTATTCAAATGTCCAATAAGCATATAAAAGGTGCTTAGTAGTCAATGGACATCAAACAAGTGCAAATAAAAACACAATGAGATAGTACTATACATACTCCAGAACAACTAAAATTTTTAAAACAGACAATAACAAATGTGGACATGGATGTGGAGCACTGGGAAATTCCACGTGTACGTGTCTCCATCATGACTTTTTTTACTAAAGCTGAACATACATATATTATAACCCAGCAAGTCCACGCCCAGAAGTTTAAAGTTCAATAGATATGAACTATAAAAGACACACACAAGAAAAAAATGTCCATAACAGTACTATTCATGTGCTCTAAAACTCTCTAGAAACAGCAGAATAGAAAATGTGGAATTCCTTTAAGATGGCAGTGTGGGAAGACACAGAGTTAGCATCTCCCCACAACTAGGGCGCCTGCTGGCCGCTGGTGGGGGACTCTGACCCCAAAGAGACGCAAGGAACCACAGAGTGAACCAGTAGGACGTAGGGGGACCAAGGAGGAAGGAGAAGTGGAGGCCAGACAGGATCAGCTCCCCTGAGGCTGGGGAGATCAGGAGAGGCAGGGGAGATCAGGAGAGGCTGGGGAGATCAGGAGATGCAGGGGAGATCAGGAGAGGCTGGGGAGATCAGGAGAGGCAGGGGAGATCAGGAGAGGCAGGGGAGATCAGGAGAGGCAGGGGGGATCAGGAGAGGCTGGGGGGATCAGGAGAGGCAGGGGGGATCAGGAGAGGCTGGGGGGATCAGGAGAGGCAGGGGGGATCAGGAGAGGCAGGGGAGATCAGGAGAGGCAGGGGAGATCAGGAGAGGCAGGGGAGATCAGGAGAGGCAGGGGAGATCAGGAGAGGCAGGGGAGATCAGGAGAGGCAGGGGAGATCAGGAGAGGCAGGGGAGATCAGGAGAGGCTGGGGAGATCAGGAGAGGCTGGGGAGATCAGGAGAGGCTGGGGAGATCAGGAGATGCAGGGGAGATCAGGAGAGGCAGGGGAGATCAGGAGAGGCAGGGGAGATCAGGAGAGGCTGGGGAGATCAGGAGAGGCAGGGGAGATCAGGAGAGGCTGGGGAGATCAGGAGATGCAGGGGAGATCAGGAGAGGCAGGGGAGATCAGGAGAGGCAGGGGAGATCAGGAGAGGCAGGGGAGATCAGGAGAGGCAGGGGAGATCAGGAGATGCAGGGGAGATCAGGAGAGGCAGGGGAGATCAGGAGAGGCAGGGGAGATCAGGAGAGGCTGGGGAGATCAGGAGAGGCAGGGGAGATCAGGAGAGGCTGGGGAGATCAGGAGATGCAGGGGAGATCAGGAGAGGCAGGGGAGATCAGGAGAGGCAGGGGAGATCAGGAGAGGCTGGGGAGATCAGGAGAGGCAGGGGAGATCAGGAGAGGCAGGGGGGATCAGGAGAGGCAGGTGGGAGGGACTCTCTGGGAAGAGTGGGAGAGGAGCGGAGGGCAATCGCCTGGCACACTGGTGTTGGGGAGGCTGCTGAGCTCCTAAGCCAGTTCCCCCCCATCAAAGCCCCATCCAGGCCGCATGGGTCCTGGGGGCACAGGAGGGAGGCCGGGGAGATCAGGAGTGGCAGGTGGGAGGGGCCGTCGAGGAGGAGCAGAGGGTGTTTTCCCCACCCACTCAGGCCCAGGGAGCCTACTGAGCTCCCAGACCAGTTCCCGGCCCTCCAAGGCCCACCCCCCATTGGTCCTGGGGGTATAGGAGGGAGGACAGGGAGATCAGGATTGGCAGGTGGGAAGGGCCCTCCCAGACCCCAGACCGGAGGAGCAGGAGAGGAGAGGAAGGCGTTTGCCCTGCCCACTGAAGCCCAGGAAGCCTGCTGGGCTCCCAGGTGACGTACCCCGCCCTCTGAGACCAGGGGTGGGGGGCACGCCTGGGCCCCTTCTGTTCCTTGAGCCTAAGCCCCACCCCCCCCACAGCCTCCAGGGCCTTTTCTAGCCCTGTGGGTGCTGAGCATTGGCCCCACCCACCACCCAAACCTCACACTTGCTTAGGCCCCGCTCTCCACAGCCAAGGCCTTCCCCCCCTCCTTTTTTTTTTTCTTCTCCCTCCTCCTCTTTTTTACTATTGTGGTACTGATGTACCTTCCGGTTGTTGATTCATCTATATTTTTATTTTTACATTCTTTCTAATATATCTATTAGTTTCCTAGTCTAATTTTATTTTTTACTTTGTTATTGTTCTCTTTTTTTTACCACCCCACGTGGCTTGCGGGATCTTGATTTGCGAGCACAGGGTTGGGCGGAAGCTCCTGCGGTGGGAGCTCCGAATCTGAACCACTGGACTAACAGAGAACCTCAGACCCCAGGGAATATTCATCGGAGTGAGGTCTCACAGAGTTCCTCTCTCAGCACCAAGACCCAGCTCTACCCAAGAGCCTACAAACTCCAGTGTTGGAAGCCTCAGGCCAAACAACCAGTAAAGCAGGAACACAATCCCACTCATTAAAAAAAAAAAGAGACAGCAAAAAAATATGTCACAGATGAAGGAGCAAGGTAAAAAAAACCTACAAGACCAAATAAATGAAGAGGAAATAGGCAATCTACCTGAAAAAGAATTCAGAGTAATGATAGTAAAGATGATCCAGAATCTTGGATATAGAATGGAAGCACGGATTGAGAAAATAAAAGAAATGTTTAACAAAGATCTAGAAGAACTAAAGAACAAACAAACAGAGATGAACAACACAATAACTGAAATGAAAAATACACTAGAAGGAATCAATAACAGAATAACTGAGGCAAAAGAAGGAATAAGTGAGCTAGAAGACAAAATGGTGGAAATAACTGCCGAGGAGCAGAATAAAGAAAAAAGAATGAAAAGAACTGAAGACAATCTCAGAGACCTCTGGGATAACACTAAATGCACCAACATTCGAATTATAGGGGTCCCAGAAAAAGAAGAGAAAAAGAAAGGGTCTGAGAAAATATTTGAAGAGATTATAATGGAAAACTTCCCTAACATGGGAAAGGAAATAGTCACCCAAGTCCAGGAAGCACAGAGAGTCCCATACAGGATAAACCCTAGGAAAAACACAGCAAAACACATATTAATCAAACTAACAAAAATTAAGTTCAAAGAAAAAATATTAAAAGCAGCAAGGGAAAAACAAAAAATAACATGCAAAGGAATCCCCATAAGGTTACCAGCTGATTTTTCAGCAGAAACTCTGCAGGCCAGAAGGGAGTGGCAGGATATACTTAAAGTGATGAAAGAGAAAAACCTACAACCAAGATTACTCTACCCGGCAAGGATCTCATTCAGATTCGATGGAGAAGTCAAAAGTTTTTCAGACAAACAAAAACTAAGAGAATTCAGCACCACCAAACCAGCTTTACAACAAATGCTAAAGAAACTTCTCTAAATGGGAAACACAAGAGAAGAAAAAGATCCACAAAAACAAACCCAACTCACACACCATTGTAAAGCAATTATACTACAATAAAGATGTTAAAAACAAACAAATAAACCCAAAACAATTAAGAAAATGGTAATAGGAACATACCTATCGATAATAACCTTGAATGTAAATGGATTAAATGCCCCAACCAAAAGACACAGACTGGCTGAATGGATACAAAAACAAGACCCATATATATGCTGTCTACAAGAGAACCACTTCAGACCTAGGGACACATACAGACTGAAAGTGAAGGGATGGAAAAAGATATTCCATGCAAATGGAAATCAAAAGAAAGCTGGAATAGCAATACTCGTATCAGATCAAATAGAGTTTAAAATACTGTTACAAGAGATAAGGAGGGACACTACATAATGATCAAAGGATCAATCCAAGAAGAAGATATAACAATTAAAAATGTTTATGCACCCAGCAGAGAAGCACCTCAATACATAAGGCAAATGCTAACAACCACGAAAGGAGAAATTGACAGTAAAACAATAATAGTAGGAGACTAACACCTCACTTACACCAATGGACAGATCATCCAAACAGAAAATAAATAAGGAAACACAAGCTTTAAATGACACAATAGACTAGATAGATCTAATTGATATTTATAGAACATTCCACCCAAAAGTGGCAGAATACACTTTCTTCTCAGGTGTACATGGAACATTCTCCAGGATAGATCACACCTTGGGTCACCAATCAAGCCTTGAAAAATTTAAGAAACTGAAATCATATCAAGCATCTTTTCTGACCACAACGCTCTGAGACTGGAAATCAATTATAGGAAAAAAAGTGTAAAAAGCACTGGAGGCTAAACAGTGTGCTACTAAATAACCAAGAGATCACTGAAGAAATCAAAGAAGAAATTTAAAAATACATAGAAACAAATGACAATGAAAACACGATGACCCAAAACCTATGGGATGCAGAAAAAGCAGTTCTAAGAGGGAAGTTCATAGCAATTCAATCTCACCTCAAGAAACAAGAAAAATCTCAAATAAACAATTAACCCTACACTTAAAACAACTAGAGAAAGAAGAACAAAGAAAACCCAAAGTCAGTAGAAGGAAAGAAATCATAAAGATCAGAGCAGAAATAAGAAATAAATGAAATAGAAACGAAGAAAACAATAGCAAAGATCAATAAAAATAAAAGCTGGTTCTTTGAGAAGATAAACAAAATTGATAAATCCTTAGTCAGACTCATCAAGAAAAAAAGGGAGAGGACACAAATCAATAAAATTAGAAATGAAAAGGGGGAAATAACAACTGACACTGCAGAAATACAAAGGATGATAAGAGACTACTACAACAACCATATGCCAATAAAATGGACAACCACGAAGAAATGGACAAATTCTTGGAAAGGTACAATTTTCTAAGACTGAACCAGGAAGAATTAGAAAATATAAGCAGACCTATCACAAGTAATGAAATTGAAACCAGAATTAAAAATCTTCCAACAAACAAAAGTCCAGGACCAGATGGCTTCACAAGCAAATTCTATCAAACATTTAGAGAAGAGCTAACACCAATCCTTCTCAAACTCTTCCAAAAATTGCAGAGGGAGAAACAGTCCCAAATTCATTCTACAAAGTCACCATCATCCTGATACCAAAACCAGAAAAAGATATCACAAAAAAAGAAAATTATAGACCAATATCACTGATGAACATAGATGCAAAAATTCTCAACAAAATACTAGCAAACAGAATCCAACAGAACATTAAAAGGATCATACACCATGATCAAGTGGGATTTATCCCAGGGATGCAAGGATTCTTCAGTATACGCAAATCAATCAATGTGATACACCATATTAACAAACTGAAGAATAAAAACCATATGATCATCTCAATAGATGCAGAAAAAGCTTTCGACAAAATTCAGCAACCATTTATGACAAAAATTCTCCAGAAAATGGGCATAGAGGGAACCCACCTCATCATAATAAAGGCCATATATGACAAACCCACAGCAAGCATCATGCTCAGTGGTGAAAAACTGGAAGCATGTGCACTAAGATCAGGAATAAGACAAGGATGTCCACTCTCACCACTATTATTCAACATAGTTTTGGAAGTCCTAGCCACAGCAATGAGAGAAGAAAAAGAAATAAAGGAATAAAAATTGGAAAAGAAGAAGTAAAACTGTCACTGTTTGCAGATGACATGATACTATACATAGAAAATCCTAAAGATGCCACCAGAAAACTACTAGAACTAGTCAATGAATTTGGTAAGGTTCCAAGATACAAAATTAATGCACAGAAATCTCTGGCATTTCTATACACCAACAACGAAAAATCAGAAAGAGAGATTAAGGAAACACTCCCATTTACCACTGCAACAAAAAGAATAAAATACCTAGGAATAAACCTGCCTAAGGAGGCGAAAGACTTGTACTCAGAAAACTATAAAACACTGATGAAAGAAATCAAAGATGACATAAACAGATGGAGAAATATACCATGTACTTGGATTGGAAGAATCAATATTGTGAAAATGACTATACTACTGAAAGCAATCTACAGATTCAATGCAATCCCTATCAAATTACCAATGGCATTTTTCACAGAATTAGAACAAAAAAATCTTACAATTCGTATGGAAACACAAAAGACACCTAATAGCCAAAGCAATCTTGAGAAAGAAAAACGGAGCTGGAGAAATCAGGCTCCCCAACTTCAAACTACACCACAAAGCTACAGTAATCAAGACAGTATGGTACTGGCACAAAAACAGAAATATAGATCAATGGTACAGGATAGAATGCCCAGAGATAAACCCACGCACATATGGGCACCTAATTTACGACAAAGGAGGTAAGAATATACAATGGAGAAAAGACGACCTCTTCAATAAGTGATGCTGGGAAAACTGGACAGCTACATGTGAAAGAATGAAATTAGAACACTACCTAACATCATATACAAAAATAAATTCCAAATAGATTAAAGACTTAAATGTAAGACCAGACACTATAAAACTTTTAGAGGAAAAACACACTTTGACATAAACCACAGCAAGATCTTTTTTGACCCACCTCCTAGAGTAACAGAAATAAAAACAAAAATAAACAAATGGGACTTAATTAAACTTAAAAGCTTTTGCACAGCAAAGGAAACCATAAACAAGACAAAAAGACAACCCTCAGAATGGGAGATAATATTTGCAAATGAAACAACAGACAAAGGATTAATCTCCAAAATATACAAACAGCTCATGGAACTCAATATGAAAAAAACAAACAATCCAGTTAAAAAATGGGCGGAAGACCTAAGTAGACATTTCACCAAGGAAGACATACAGATGGTCAAGAGGCACATGAAAAGATGCTCAATATCACTAATTATTAGAAAAATACAAATCAAAACTACAATGAGGTATCACTTCATGCCGGTCAGAATGGCCATTATCAAAAAAGCTGGAAACAATAATTGCTGGAAAGGGTGTGGTGAAAAGGGAACCCTCCCGCACTGTTGGTGGGAATGTAAATTGATACAACTATGGAAAACAGTACGGAGGTTCCTCAAAAAACTAAAAATAGAATTACCATATTACCCAACAATCCTACTACTGGGCATATACCCTGAGAAAACCATAATTCAAAAAGAGATATGCACCACAATGTTCACTGCAGCACTATTTACAATAGCCAGGACATGGAACCAACCTAAATGTCCATCGATGGATGAATGGATAAAGAAGATGTGGCACATATATACAATGGAATATTACTCAGCCATAAAAACAAACGAAATTGAGTTATTTGTAGTGAGGTGGATGGACATAGAGTCTGTCACACAGAGTGAAGTAAGTCAGAAAGAGAAAAACAAATACCATGTGCTAATGAATATATATGGAATCTAAAAAAAAAAAAAAAAATGGTACTGATGAACCTAGTTGCAGGGCAGGAATAAAGAGGTAGACATAGAGAATGGACTTGATCACATGGGGTGGGAGGGTGAAGCTGGGCGAAGTGAGAGTAGCATCGACATATATACACTACCGAATGTAAAATAGTTGGCTGGTGGGAAGCAGCGGCATAGCAGGGAGATCGGCTCGGTGCTTTGTGATGACCTAGAGGGGTGGGATAGGGAGGACGGGAGGGAGGTTCAAGGGGGAGGAGATATGGGGACATGTGTATGCATATGGCTGATTTGCTTTGCCGTGCAACAGAAACTAACACAGTATTGTGAAGCAATTATCTCCCATAAAGATCTATTAAAAAAATAATAGAAAATGTGGTATATTCATACAATAATCTATTATACAGCAATGGAAATAAACTACTACTACATGCCATAACATTAGTGAATCTGACAAACCTCAGGCTGAGAGAAAGAAGCCATACATAAAAGAGTAAATACAGTAAAATTTCATTTGTAGAAGTGCAAAAAACAAGCAAAACTAGTGATGACAGAAGTCAGAGTAATACATATGTCAGGGGACAGCAGTGGGAGTAGTTACTGACTAGGAATCTTGGTCTGGGTAGTGGTTATACAGGTACATAATATATAAAAATTCATTAAACCCACTTCAAAAATTGTTCATTGAGCACATACTCTGTGCTAAGCATTGAGCTGGGAACATAGCTAAAAACACAGACTTTGCTATAATGGAAGTCGCAATCTGACAGAAGCTTGGGAAATAACCCTAATTTTATGAGGTCAACATCATATACCAGAAAGTATTCCTTTCCAAAAAATATACTCAGTTCTGTCATCACAAAAAGAGTAGACTAAGCCAGTAAATGTTAATCTCTAATTTACTTACCCATCATAGTAAATGTTTTCCCTGAACCAGTCTGTCCACTGTAAAAAAGAATGTTTCATATATTATTTTCACACATGAAATTTAGAAGACTACCCTATTTTAATATGGTCTACTAGTATATAAATTTTCCCCACAAAGAACTAATTGTCTTTTTTAAAATTATATCAGGTAAAAAGTGAATGATACATTTTCTTTCTCTCCTATTCTACCACTAAGACTTAACCACTCTTAACTGTCTAATAAATGCTTCTGGATTATACAGACACGGCCATCAGAGTTTTCATTTAATTTTTATTTACAGAATTGGAATGATGCTATTCACACTTCTCTGCAACCTGTTTTTTTCCCTTAATTTTTATCTCACACATCTTTCTATGCTGGTAAATAGAGATCTGCCTCTTTATTTTTAATGGCTACATAGTATTCCATGAATGTATCATAATTTATTTAATCAGAACCAACTAGACTTTTTTTCCCCCAATTTTTGCTCTTCTAAATAATGCAGCAATTCTCTTTCTAAATTCTGCCTTTAAAAGATACTAAGATGTCTTCATTTAAAAACAAAGCAATTAAAAACATCCTTATACTATAGGCTTGATTTTTTTTTGTGTGTGTGTGTAGTGTCATATCTCCTCAGGTACACCAGAAACAAGAGAAACAAAAAACTAAAACAATTAAAATTTAGGGACTTCCTTGGGGGTCCAGTGGGTAAGACTCCATGCTCCCAATGCAGGGGGCCCAGGTTTGATCCCTGGTCAGGGAACTAGATCCTGCATGCATGCCACAACTAAGAGTCCACATGCCGCAACTAAAGATCCCACGTGCCGCAACTAAGACCTGGTGCAGCCAAAATAAATATAAATAAATATTAAAAAAATAAAAATTTATGTTGAAGATAGATGTAAATTAGGATGTTAAATGTGTTTACATTGGATTCATGGCAGAAATATAAAATTTTGAGTTTACTTTTTGGTTCAATGCCCCAAGAGCTAGAAAACAGTATCATCTAGTTGTTTACTTCTTTCATTCAGAAGTCGGGGAAAAAAAGTTCTTCAGTTAACTCAGAATAAGAAATGGATATTGTTGAGCGTCCTACTTGAAAGTGAAGGGGACACTATTAACAATAACTCTAGAACTGAAACTGTCTACAGTAAACCGGAAAGTATGCTCACCCAACCAATAAATCAATGTTCACTTCTCTCCGTATGTTTTTCATTTCTGCCCTCAACTACCAAAAACAATTTTCAAATTAAATATTATAATTAGTATGCCTAAGGATCTTCAAAGAAAACAGTTCTGAAGATATATAATCTCTGGTAATTGTGGCTCTTATTTCAAATTGATTTTTGAACTTTACCACTCAAAATATTCTGTGAAAAAAAAATCTTTTTTTTTCTTGAGAAGACATGAGAAAATGGTTATCTGCTTCACTGGTCAAGAGAGAATATTTAGTTCTGCTGAACACAACTGAAAAGTAAGCATGAAAGGCAAAGGCAAATTTTCAAGGAAGAATTTGTGCACAAGATGAATCCAAGCTTTAAGCTTCTTATTTTTTATTTTCTTGTATTTTGAGCCAATTACAAGATGAACACACAAAAAAAGCATCAGCTGCTCAAAATTAATTACATAATTCACTACATCTTATTAAAAACCTCTGGCTCTAAATAAAATTAGGAAGTCTACTGCTAGAAGAAAAGGAAAAAATAATTGTACTACAAATTATATTCCTATTTATGAAATAAATCTGAAATGATTCACCTTGTAAAAAAAACTGACCTTGTAGAACTGCCAAGGTTGTCAGCTTACATTCCAACATTAAACCTAGAGCAGTATTTTAAGGTTGCCAGAATTTAGAAATTCAGAATCATCATGCACTTTTTTTTGTTTTTTTGGCTGTTCTGTGAGCCTTGCAGGATCTCAGTTCCCCGACCAGGGATTGAACCCAGGCCCACGGCAGTGAAAGCACCAAGTCCTAACCACTGGATCACCAGGGAATTCCCATCATCATGCACTTTCAATATATATATGGAAGACAGATTGACAGTTTCTTATACTATATGACCCAGCAATGTATTCCTATGTATTTACTCAAGTGATTTGAAAACTTATGTTCACACAAAACCCAATATTTGAATGTTTGTAGCAACTTTATTCATAATTGCCAAAAAGTGGAAGCAACCAAGATATCCTTTAACAGGGGAGTGAATAAAAAAACTGTGGTAAATCCACACAGTAAAATACTACTCAGCAAAAAAAAAAAAAAAAAAAAAAGGAAAGAAAGAAAAAGCAAAAGCTACTGATGCATGCAACAACATAGACAAATCCTAAATGAAAAAAGCCAGAACCAAAAGGTTACATATTGTATGATTCCAATCATATGACACTCTGGGAAAGGCAAAGCTATAGGAATGGAAAATTTATTAGTGTATCCAGAGGTTGCGGGGTGGTGGGGGGGCGGGGAAGGAGTGGCTGACTATTAATGGGACAAACAGTAGGAACTTTCAAGGTGGAGGAACTGTTCTCTTCAATAGGGGTGCTAAATGCTTGGGTCTCTGCATTTGTCAAAACACTATGCAACTGTACATCACAAAGGGTGAACTTTAAAGTATGCAAACTAAATAAACAAACAAAACACATCAACTAGGATGTCAGAGACCCCAGGATGGAATGTATCTAATTGAATTACAAGTTCATGACATACTGCACTGAAAGGTGTAGGTGGAAAAGGGGCTGGCCTAAGTAAGTTTACAAAATGAGGTTTTGACTAGAAATTGTAGGACTTAAGGAAAAAAAAAAAGGATCTGTACATAAACACTGCACGCAGTAAATCTGTTCTTCACAGGGATACAGGCTAACAATTCTGAAACTGCTTTACATGTGTACTGGGGATGAACAAATAAATAAACGGATGGTAGCAGTGGGAGCCCGGGTTTCTCACTGTCAGCAAGGGAAGTTACAGATAAACAAGAAAGGAAGGCTAGAATGAACCCATGTGGATTCTAAACCCTTGGATTAGAGTCAGAGACATCAGTATGAACTCAAGTTTACCTTACTGTATATAGAAATGGATAGAAACAGAAACAATTATAGATATGTCTGTATACATGACTTAGTATACATACATATATTACCTAGCTCTGTCTGCTGAAAAGGCCTAGAAGCAATGACACTCCAGTAGCAACAAACACACCGAGTGCCCTTAGTTTCTAAACACCATTCTCCAATAAAAGGAACCAGGGCTCCTTGCCAAAATGGCTGATTCTAGGTCTCAGACAGGGAAAATATAAGATGAGCCAGGAGCATACTGTAGCATCATAAAGGAAGTGTTCAAAAAACAAAAGGATGTGACATGTCAAAGGGACACACAAACCAACCTCAAAAAGCTCCCAATGGCCAAGCTAGAACAATGTAAGCAACAAGGTAAACATAATGTAGTATTAGATTATAACCCAAAGTATGAAATAAATATATGTAAGTCCATACCATATAAATGAATGAATTAATTAATGGGGGCAAAAAGACCAATCTTCCTTACAGAAGAATCCCAGATAACATGTAGATCCTCTCCTCTCCAGGAGGTAGAGTTTAATCCCGTCCACCTTGCTTACGCAGGTGGGGCCAATCAGATCACATGAGTCCTTAAAATTAAAGAACATGCCCAGCTCAGTCAGAGAGCAACATGACTAAGGAAGAGCCAGTTGCATGTCATTGGCTTGGAAGATGGAGAAAGGGGGCTGTAAGCCAAGTAATGTAGTTGGCCTCTAGAAGTCGGAAAACAGATTCTCCTCTAGAGCTTTCAGAAAGGAACACAGCCCTGCTGACACCTTTATTTTAGCTCAGAGACTGGCGTCAAACTCCTGACTTACAGAACTGTAAGACAAATTTGTGTTGTTTCAAGCCACTAAGTATGTGGTCATTTGTTACAGAAGCCATAGGAAACAAATAGAAGCACTTACTATTGTACCCTTGTATAAGGAAACTGTGAACAACTTACTATGCAAAGATGGTACCATTATAGCCACTCATGCAAGACTCCACAATGCCTTTGGCCACAGTTGAGAACACAGACTCCTACAAATGTTAAGCACCAAATATGTTAACATTTCACAAAAATGAAAACATTTTTCCTAAACTACATTCTAAAATATAATAAAATTTGTGTGCAAATTTTCATTTGCAATAACATGAAAATTATATCTATTATAGGAAAAAGGCTAAAATAGCTAAGATGATAAAACTGTAAACATAATTATATCCATTAATCTCCTATGCAATTATAGATTTAAACCTCACATCTAGAGTTCATATAGAATTTAGCATACTGCACGCAATATTATACTGGTATTAGCATAAAATACATAGTCCTATATGTTCTTCAGTACTTTTCCCACAAGCTTATACTAAATAATCAATATCTGATTTTTATTTTCATTTTTATATATAAATAGATGCAGCCTTATCAACAATGCAAGAATTCGTAGATCTGCATTGTTTAGTATAGTAGCCATGAGACACATATGGCTACAGAGCACCTGAAATGTGGCTAGTCCAACTTGAGATGCGTTGTAAGTATAAAACATACACCAGTTTTGGAAGACTGAACATGAAAAAAAAAAGAATGGAAAAATATCTCATTAATAACCTGCTTTATGTTCCTTACATGTTGAAATGGTATTTTAGGTATACTGGGTTAAATGAGATACAGAATTAAAACTAATTTTACTTGTTTCTTTTTTACTTTTTAAAAATGTGGCGGGCTTCCCTGGTGGCACAGTGGTTGAGAATCTGCCTGCTAATGCAGGAGACGCGGGTTCGAGCCCCGGTCTGGGAGGATCCCACGTGCCGCGGAGCAGCTAGGCCCGTGAGCCACAACTACTGAGCCTGCGCATCTGGAGCCTGTGCTCCGCAATAAGAGAGGCCACGACAGTGAAAGGCCTGCGCACCGCGATGAAGAGTGGCCCCCACTTGCCACAACTAGAGAAAGCCCTCGCACAGAAATGAAGACCCAACACAGCCATAAATAAATAAATTAAAAAAAAAAAATGTGGCTACTAGGGAAATCCCTAGTGATCCAGTGGTTAGGATTCTGCACTCTCACTGCTGAGGGCCCGGAGTCAATCCCTGGTTGGGGAACTAAGATCCTGCAAGCTGCACGGCGTGACCAAAAATGTGGCTACTAGAAAATTTTAAATTATATATATGGCTCACTTTCTATTTCCATTGTCCAGCCATGCCCTAGATGAAAAAAGATCTAAAGATCTACATGTCTCACCAAAAACATCCATGTGTATGAGGGAATAATCAAGATGTGTGATGTCCAATGCAATAGCCATTAGCCATATGTGGCTATTACTTAAATTAATTAAAATTAAATAAAAATTAAAAGTCAGGTCCTCAGATGCACTAGTCATATTTCAAATGCTCAACAGCCACATGTGGCTAGGGCATCTGAGAAATTAATAATCTGAAAAGGTGAATTTGAAATTTTAATTAATCTTAATTAATTTAAACTTAAATAGCCATGTGTATCTAGAGGCTAATGTAATGGACAGCACATTTACAGAACATTTCCATCACTGCAGAAAGTTCTATTGAATAGTGCTGACTAGATTTTAACTAAATTGTCCTTAATTAGAAAAAGTTATTGACACCATAGCAATCTTTTTTTTTTTTGGCCACGCCTTGTGGCATGTGGAATCTTAGTTCCCCAACCAGGGATCAAACCCGTGCCCCCTGCATTGGAAGCGCGGAGTCTTAACCACTGGACCGCCAGGGGAGTCCCAACACCATAGTAATCTTAAATCAATCACTCTCTGCTATGGATTGAATGTCTCCCCAAAATTCATATGTTGAAACACTAATCCCCAACATGACGGTATTTGGAGATGGGGCCTTTGGGAGGTAATTAGTCGTGAGAGTGGAGCCCTCAGCATAGCAGTACAGGCACACCTCAGAGATATTGTGGGTTCGTTTCCAGATGAGCTCAATAAAGTGAATATAGCAATAAAGCAAGTCACATGAATTTTTTGGTTTCTCAGTGCATATAAAAGTTATATTTGTACTATACTGTTGTAGTCTATTAAGTGTGCAATAGCATTATTTCTAAGAAAACAATGTACATGTCTTAATTTAAAAATACTTTATTGCTAAAAAATGCCAAAACAATTACAATAGTAACATCAAAGATTACTGATCACAGATCACCATAATATAATAATAACAAAAAAGAACAAAATATTTCAAGAAATATTGACCAAAATGTGACACAGAGACATGAAGTGAGCAGTGCTGTTGGAAAAATGATGTTAATGGAGTTGTTCAATGCAGAGCTGCCACAAAACTTCAATTGTAAATAAACACAGTATCTGCAAAGTGCAATAAAGTGAGGTATGCCTGTAGTGCCCTTATAAGAAGAGACACAGAGAATTCTCTCTCTCCACCATGTGAGGACACAGTGGAAGGCAGCTGTCTACAAGCCAGGAAGTGAGTCCTCACCAGACACTGGATTTCTTGCACTTGATCTTGGATTCCCAACCTCCAGAACTGTGAGAAATAAATGTTTGTTGTTTAAACCACCCAGTCTATGATATTTGTGTAATGGCAGCCAGAACTAAGACACTCTTCTTAAACTAGGCAGTTCAACTTTACTTATCAATCATCCAAGTGGCTCTGAAAAGTACACCTTCACCAACCTCCATCACAGGTTGGAGAGGGAAAATAAAGCAGGCTTGTCAGTCTAGTACAAAGTCTGATGAAGGAAGAAAAATATTTAATAATATTAAATTTAAAATATTTATGGAATGTTTGAGCTTCCTTATCTGAGATCTGTCAAACTAAAGAGACCAGAAGTGAAATCCTCCCAAATAACAGAATCTTATATGTTCCAAATGAAAAGTTGAGTTCCCCAAATCATCATTACCTGAGTGGTGTCCATTTCTGCCACATGATCAAATATGAAGGTTTTGGGCTCAGGGTTGGAGTGCAGCCGGACAGTCGTAGAGGACAGCACAGATAGGCATAAGTTTTGCTCTCCATCAGCTGATCCAGAACCCTCTGTAGGTGGGCGAATTCGCACAAAAACTTTGATAGCATCGCCTTCATTACTAAAGACAAAAAAATATAGCAGCTAAGTTTACTGGAGACAAAGGATGTAAGCCTCATATTGCCTCTAGTGTTTCTATTCTGAGTTTCCCCAACAAAGTCCAAGATCTACCCATTTACGTTTACCTTTTTTCAAGAGTCTCACATAACCCACACCCTTTACTGATTTGCTTCACATCAGCCAACTTCAAAAGCCTTTACTTGAAATCAACTGAAAGGCAGCTCTAAGCTCTGCTTGTCTCTGACTTCCCTTTAATAGCAATAATAAAATAAGTCATCCCAAGGGAGAATTATGTTACTGATTCCATCTTTTAGCCTGGAAGGTGAGGGGACAGGGGCTGGGGAGGAGATGTGCTTTTTCCATATTTCCAGGTAGCGGAGGACAAAGCTTAATGCTGAAACAAGGAACCCTTACTTACTATGCTAAATGGTCGTTTTAGGAATACTACATCCCTAATTCTTTTGGTCTCATCAACAAGATTTTTTCCTTACCTTGGTTGGTTAGACTGACAATTTGTCACACTGCGTAACTCAGCTAGAAAAAAAGATAAGAAGTCATTAAAGGTTTTTAAAAGTACAACATGAAAACCCCATTCTTCTAGCCTATTCTTCAGTTGCTGACACTCCTCAGGCTCCCGGCTCCCTGGCCTGGGCGTGACAGGGGACAAGCCTAGATCTTCCTCTCCCTTCTAACTGTAAGCCGATAGGTTAGGGGGTCCCCGGAGAAAGAGAACCAGGAATGGCTTTCTTGACATAAGAGAACCCATTTTGGTGTAAGCCATTTTGTGGTCTAAGCCTGGCACAATGCTTGCCCTCAAACATGTCTCTGTAATTAATGACCTTAAGGGAGGAAATGCAGAAACAAGGAGGAGCAGTCGAGAAACCACGGTGCAGCCTTGGGGCAGCGTCCAGGTTCCTCAAGGGATATACATAATAATATACCTTTGAGTTCTGCAGGAACTAAGGCCCATAGTCAGGTGGAGGATGGAATTACGATGGTGACCCTCCAGACTTCAATCGACTAAGGCTTGGACTCTGTCGACCTTTGCCCCAACTCTATGCTAAATTTCCTCAGTTCAATCAAGTCCCTTCATGAATATGTATGTACGCTTAGCTTAAAACTTCCCCAATTTTGCTGTTCAGGGAGAGACTGCTTTGGGAAAGATCCTGGTATTCTCCTCTTGCTGTAAGTAATAAATCCTAGAGGATGGGGAGACCAGTACCCAGAGTTGCTACAACATATTATCTAAGATGTCAAGTTTCTAACAAAAAAATTACAAGGAATTCAAAGAAACAAGAAAGTATGACCCATAAACCTGAAAAAAAGCAGGCATCAGAAACTGCCTGTGAGAGTGCCTACATGCTGGGTTTGTCACGAAAAGACTTCAAAGTAGCCATTATAAACATGTACAGAACTAAAGGAAATCAAAATTAAGAATTAAAGGAAGGTATGAGGACAATGTCCACATCAAATAGAGAATATCAATAAAGAAAAATTATAAAAAAAGAAACAAATGGAAACTCTGGAGTTGAAAAGTGTATCAAGTGAAATAAAAATTCGCTTGAATGGCTCAAAGTAGATTTGAACTGGCAGAAAAAAGAACAAGCAAGCTCTAAGATAGATCAATAGAGATTATAAAAGTCAAAGAACAGAGAGAAAAAAGGATGAAGAAAAGTGAAGTGAGCCTCAGAGAAATGTGGGGCGTCATTAAGCATACCAACATACATAAATGCGGAGTATCAGGAGAAAGAACAGAAGAGAAAGAAAAAGAAAGAACAGAAAAAATTCAAAGAAATAATGGCCAAAAACTTCCCAAATTCATTACAAAGCAATCTACACATCCAGGAAGTTCAACAAATTCCAAAAAGGATAAACACAAACAGATCCACAGATACATCACAGTAAAAATGCTGAGAGTCATCACTTATGAGAGAACCCCAATCAGATTAACAGCTGACTCTCAGCAGAAACAACAGAGGCCAGAGGAATTAGAGAGAGAGTTTGTTGCTAGAAGGCCCACCTTAAAAGAAATAGTAAAGGAAGTTCTTCAGCCTGAAAGTACTGACCACAGACAGTAAAATTCAAATCTACATGAACAAAATCAAAGAGCACCAGGTAACAGTGATCATGTAATTATAAGAAACAATAGAAATGCCTATTTTCTCCTCCCCTTACTTGATTTAAAAAACAATTGTATAAAATAATATGTATATAATGTATTGTTGGGCCTACAACATATAGAAACATATATATATTTGCCAATAATAGCACAAAGAAGGTGGGTAGGAACAAAGCTGTAATAGCCTAAGGAAATGACTAAAGATGGTAATGTAATGTATTGTTGGGTTTTTAACAATAGATGTAACTTGTTTAACAACAATACCAATGAAGGGGGTGAAAGGGAAGAAAGCTACATAGCCCCTGCTCGCTGCAACTAGAGAAATCCAGCGCACAGCAACGAAGACCCAACACAGCCAAAAATAAAAGCTGACACTGTTAAGATGTATATGTTAAACCCTAGAGCAATCATTAAAGAAAAAAACTTCAAAAAAAGAAAGCAGGGAGTTCCCTGGTGGTCCAGTGGTTAGGACTCCACACTTCCACTGCTGGGAGCATGAGTTCGATCGCTGGTCAGGGAACTAAGATCCTGCATGTGGCGTGGCCCCCCTCCAAAAAAAAAAAGGCAGTAACAAAATGGAAATAGAGTCACAGATGTAGAAAACAAATTATTTATGGTTACCAGCACGTAACAGGTAGGGAGGGATAAATTGGGAGATTAGGATTGACATATATACACTACTATATATAAAATAAATAACTAATAAGGACCTACTATGTAGCACAGGGAACTCTACTCAATACTCTGTAATGGCTTACATGGGAAAAGAATTGTAAAAAGAGTGGATATATGTATTATATATATGCATAACTGATTCATTTTGCTGTACACCTGAAACTAACACAACATTGTAAATCAACTATAATCCAATAAAAATTTTTTTAAAAAAGCAGTAAAGGGGGAACAGAGAAACATAAAAGACATGTGACACATAGAAAATGAAAAGTAAAATGCCAGATGTGAATACAACCAAATCAATAACAACATGTGAATGGATTAAACAACCCAATCAAAAGGCAGAGACTGTCAGACTAAGATGAAAAACCATGCTCCAACTATATACTATCTAAAGGAAACACACTTTAGATTCAAAGATATAAACATATAGAAAGTAAAAGGATGAAAAAAGATTATCTCATGCAAACAGCAATCACAAGAAAGCAGGAGTGGCTATACAGGTTTCAGACAGACTTTAAAACAAAGTTACTAGAGATAAAGAAGAACATTTTTTATAATGATAAAAGGGTCAAACTACCAGGAAGATAACACAGATATAAACATATACTCAGGGACTTCCCTGGTGGTGCAGTGTTAAGAATCCACCTGCCAACGCAGGGGACACGGGTTCGAGCCCTGGTCCAGGAAGATCCCACATGCTGCAGAGTAACTAAGCCCGTGCGCCACAACTACTGAGCCTGCACTCTAGAGCCTGCGAGCCACAACTACTGAAGCCCACGCACTTAGAGCCCATTGTCCACAACAAGAGAAGCCACTGCAATGAGAAGCCCGCACACCGCAATGAAGAGTAGGCCCCGCTCGCCTCAACTAGAGGAAGCCCGCATGCAGCAACGAAGACCCAACGCAGCCAAAAATAAAATTACTTAAAAAAAAATAACAAACATATATTCACCTAGTAACAAAGCACCAAAATACATGACAAGAAATGAAGGGAGAAATAGACAATTCAACAATAAGAGCTACCATATGACCCTGCAATCCCACTCCTGGGCACATATCCAGAAAAAAACATGGTCTGAAAGGATACATGCACCCCAGTGTTCATTGCAGTACTGTTTACAATAGCAAAGACATGGAAGCAACTAGATGGATAAAGAAGATGTGGTACATATATACAATGGAATATTAGCCATTAAAAAGAATGAAATAATGCCATTTGCAGCAACATGGATGGACCTAGAGATTGTCATACTGAGTGAAGTTAAGTCAGACAGAGAAGGAGAATGATATCACTTATATGCAGAATCTAAAAAGAAATGATACAAATGAACTCATTTACAAAACAGAAACAGACTCACAAACTTAGAGAACGAGTTTATGGTTACCAGGAGGGAAGGGTGGGGCAAAGGGATAGTTAGGGAGTTTGGGATTGCCATGTACACACTACTATATTTAAAATGGATAACCAACAAGGACCTACTGTATAGCACAGGGAACTCTGTTCAATGTTATGTGGCAGCCTGGATGGGAGGGGAGTTTGGGGGAGAATGGAAACATGTATGTATGGCTGAGTCGCTTTGCCCTGCACCTGAAACTATCACAACATTGTTAATTGGCTATACTCCAATATAAAATTAAAAGTTAAAACAAAAAAAAAAGAAGAATTTAGAGCAGGCAGATGACACAATCAGAAAATAAAATAAATAAAAAAAATATATATGTAACTGAATCACTTTGCTGTACACCTGAAACATCGTAAGTCAACTATACTTCAATAAAAACAAACAAACAAACAAACCTTAGATGCTTACTCTGCAGTCCAGATAGCTATGGATCATCTAACCAAATATGATTAAGTTCAGAAAGGGACTCTTAAACTCAGTCAATTTCATGAGGGTTATTTCACATTCTCATTTCTCTGATTTCAGTCAGCAACCCATGGTGCCAGTGTTGTCACAAGAAATAACCTTCATGAGCACAAAAGTAAGAGCTGCAGGGAGCACTGCATGGGCTCTCTCCTTCCCTGTGTTCCCACTTCATGTTCCCTGTCTCTAGACTGCTGGGAATGCACTTACCTGGGATGTCATCAACCTCAACTTTGCTAACAAACTTAAAGGAGCAGGAGAGTTCCCCATGGAAATCACCACCATCATAAAGGGGAGCTGTGAATACCCTTGCTCCCATCACTTTTTAAAATAATTAATTAATTAATTTTTGGCTGGGTTGGGTCTTCGTTCCAGTGTGCGGGCTTCTCATTGCGGTGGCTTCTCTTGTTGTGGAGCATGGGCTCTAGGCGTGCGGGCTTCAGTAGTTGTGGCACATGGGCTCAGTAGTTGTGGTTCGCGGGCTCCAGAGAGCAGGCTCAGTAATTGTGGCGCACGGGCTTAGTTGCTCTGCAGCATGTGGGATCTTTCTGGACCAGGGATCAAACCCGTGTCCCCTGCACTGGCAGGCGGATTCTTAACCACTGCGCCACCAGGGAAGCCCTCCCATCACTTCTTGATGTGTACAGACAGGACAGAGTCTTTTAACACAGTCACATACATATGTCACTTTCCATTAAATAAACAGATGCTCTAATATCACAAACACCAATTCTTTTACTTGAGTCCAGATTTACTGAACACTGTGATTGTGCAGAAAGAGCGATCAACATTTTGCTCCAATAACGTACCAATTTGTGCGCTAATATTCCCTGAATACTGAAAATGGGGGAGGAAAAGGAACATTTTAGATGGAAAAAGAGAGCATAATGAGGTGTTAATGGTATGATGGACCTAAATGGTAAGTAAGTAAACAAACATATCAGAAAAGAATTGCAATTGACAGCTAAAAGCATTAACGTTATTGAAAGGTTCAAACACCAAAAATTCACCATTTCTTCAATCTTCTAACATAGCCATCGCCTCGTTACCATTCATACCATTCACAAAGATCCATCTAATCAGCTCAAAATCAGCTTTAAAAAACCAAGACTCCTTAAAGGGTTAGGCAATGTAAGAGGCAGGTATACAGGAACAGCAAAGGACCAAGAAATTAGTAAAACTGAACGGTTTATCAAAAGCAAAAATGACAGGCTCCCTTCCATGAGAAAAAGGAAGAAACTGAAGGGGTCTCCTTGAGAAGAAAAAAGGGACTGTGAGAATATAAAGACACTACTGAATTCTGTGCTTTAAAAGTCCCTTACCTAAGGAGAGTCCACAGCGGACCCTCCAAAAGAGAAAGACATGCTTGGAACAAGAATAAGTTCTTCCCTTCAGGAAAGTCAGTATTGTGGAAATACACAGAAGGTAGTGAGAGCTGGGGCTGACCCTCAGGCGAAGATACCTAGAGAGGCAGCCCGGGTCCGGACTCGGGAAGAGGCCAGCGACGAAACCGCAGGACCGAGAACAGGAGGGAAGAACCAGCAGGTCGCTTAGGCGCCAAGCGCCTGGATGAGGGCTCGGTTCCGGTTCTCTGCTCAGCCCCAGAGCTGAAAATTGCGCCAGGCTCGTAGCGTGCGCCCAACACATAGACGGAAGGGAAGAGAGCTGTTCCATTAGTGTATTATCTTGGAGAGACAGAGGGAGATTCCAAACATCCCCCGCCGCTCAGTCCGCTCCTGCCCTTCCCGCCCAGCAGGAAAGCTCGTATTTGGGGGCGGAGACGGGGTTCTGGTTCACGAAGCCTGGGCTTCTCACTTACTTTTGCAACCGGACGGCATGGTGCCCTCACCCCTCGATCCCGAGACCGACGGAGCGACTGCCCTCACTTCCAGCCCAGCCGCTCGCGGAGATTCCGCCCACTCAAGATGGCCGCGAATTTAAATTTGGCGCTCAGGTCGGACGTTGACGCCAGCATGGAGGCTGCCATGTTGCCAGGCCTTGAGTCAGGGGCGGGGCCGACGTGACGTCACGAGTAGGCGCCTTCGCCTCTGTACAGTCTGCAGGCGGCTGGGGGGATCCTGTTTTTCCCTATCGCGGCTATGAGCAAGCGGAACCAGGTGTCGTACGTGCGGCCAGCCGAGCCGGCGTTCCTGGCCCGCTTCAAGGAACGGATCGGCTACGAGGAAGGGCCCACGGTAGAAACCAAGGTGAGCCCGGGCCAGTCCCGTTACCGCAGAAATGCGGCCCGCTCCGCCACTTCCAGCTTCTGGCTTGACTTGGAGGCCAGATACTGATGGGTCCCTCCTCGCACCCGCGCCCGGCCCCTAGTCCGAGTGTCCTCGGACCCCAGGCTGGTCATCTTCAAACAACTACTGCCTCTTTCGCCCAGGAAGCTATTTGTCGTTTTCACAGTGCTGCTGTGTTCTTGAAAATGACTTCACGCAGGTAAAGCGCCTCGTCCTTGGTAGACGGTTAAGAAAGATCATTTTCCTCTCTCTTCGTTTTCACTTGCTTATCCCATAACCTGTAGTTAGCAGTGTGGGTGGTAGCGTCGTCCCATTTTCCAGGTAAAGAAACTGAGGCCACTCGATCAAATGACCTGATATCCTAAGCCTTGAGTCTGGAACATCCTTAAGGAATGCCCTAGATCTACTTCTGTGCTTGTTGTCACCAAAAAAAAAAAAAAAAAAAAAACGGAAAGCAAAAATCTTGAATATCTTGGATCTCAATAGAAGAAGAGGAGCTTCAGGAAGGAGCCACACCTGGATAGTTTAGAAACGGGTATCGGTGGGAGGCAACTTCTAAGCCCCCCCAGGCTCCTACCCGAACTGATTCACATCAAAATCTGCCCTACCTTTTTTAATAGAAAGAGACTATTATGCTTAGGGCATGTGTGGAGAAATAGAGAATTTATTTAGCACTTTGTGTCTAGCACTTGCACAAAGACCCACCCCTCAAGTCACTTAGTAGGACACAAAATTGACTTAAGTGCAGTTAATCCAGTGAGTATGTGCTAAACCCAGGCACTGGGCCAGGCTCTGAAAGGACAAAGAGATGGATCTCCAAAATGCCCTGTTCTTTAACACCTTCCTGCCTGCCTCATCTCAGCCTTCACAGGTCACCACCTCAGTGAAGCCCTTTGAGCCTCCCCCAGACAGTAACTCCTCCTCTGTTCTTCTCTTCACTCTATCCGCATCTTATCTGCAATACTCGTCATTCTGCATGGCAACTACTTGCTCTCTTGGGTATCTCCACCACTAAGTCGAACACTCTAAGTATCTTAATCCCTCTGTATTTTCCTAGTACAGTGCCTGTGGCACCAAGTAGTGGGTGACAAGTTACATTGGTTAGATGACTGTGGTTATCGTCAGGCAAGGCTTCATGGAGGAGGGGACATTTAGATTGAATCTTGAGCATGGGTAAGTCAGCAGGTAGAGATGGAAGGAACAGCGTGGGTAAAGGTGTAGAGATAGTGAGTCACGGACTGACTGTGTTTAGAAGTGATTGAGGGACTGATAGAGGTGAGGCCATATGGACTATTCAGTAGGCAACAAGGAGCATGTTTGGATAGAGATAACATGATCAGGGAGTGACTGGTCCCCAGGACCAAAAACAGTGACGATGGCAAAGAGGATGAGGTTTGAGAAAAGGGACATGGTTTCAGCAATGAGGAGAATATGGACCTAATTTTATAGTTTGCTTCAGGTCCTAGTGATGATCATGTGTGTACCTAGTTAACACCTTGAAGATTGCAGCTTAGAATGCTATCTTAGGAGAACTCGGGGTGGGGGGGGGGGAAGCTTTCCAATTAATATCAGTCATTCGGGCTAACACATTTGATCAACAGACTTTTCAGTAGACAGATGTCCCAGGTTCCTGTGTTTGCGAAACCAACTTCATTCTTAATCATTTTGGCAGTATAATCATTCTAGGAATCTGTTAACAAAAAGAAAAGAGTTTCATGGGAAGTCACTATATAATTATAGTTTACAGTTTAAGATTATAGCTGTGGTTATTGACTGAGGCCAAATCCTGCAGGGCTTTGCTGCCCTGTTTGGGAGACAAGGAAGGCTCTGTGAGAGGTGGACTAACAAGCTATTTGAATAATGTGTGGTGGGTGTGCATGCCTTTCAACCTAGCATTTCCATTCGAGGAATTTATCTATGTATAAGTTTGCAAAAGTGAACAAAAACATGTGCAAAAATTTTATTATAGTAGAAAAAAACTAGAAACAACCAAAATTTTTACTTACAAAGAATTGGTCAAATAAACCATGAGATAACCATATGTATAATTAAATACTGGGCAGTGATTTTTAAAAATAGATGATGCCATATGTATCTCAAGGCATTGTGCAAGGATTTTTTTGAGTAAAAAAGTTGGGCGAGTGGGGCTTATATGATGTCTGACATTTTTAAAAAATCTCAGTCAACTGGCCAAATATTGCCATTTGTTGCACCTGTAGAGTCATTGCATGGTTTCTGTTATTTTCTGTACTTTTCTATGTTTGGTAAATTTCATAATTTAAAAAGAAAAAAGAAAGCGAGTCATATAGTAGTATGTTCTGTGTCTTGTTTGTATACAAAATGTCTTCTATACCTCCATATTTTTATACACTTAGAATAACACTTAAGACACCCACCAAACAAGCTACTGGAAGGGAGTAAAGATGAGCAGTAGGTGAAGGAGGACCTTTTACTTGCCGTTTTCTGTACTTTGCTGGTGTTTATTTTTTGTCACACTTTGAGAAGAGACGTAAGTGAAAGGGGTTGATGAAGAGCAGAGAGAACTGCTGTAGTCAGCACTACCCTGAGTAGGCTGAATGCTGGCAGAACATGAAGCAGAGGGCCCCTAACATCAGGAACTGCAAGCTGGGGTCCTGCTGAAATGGAAACCAGTTCCCTTGAACAGGCACCCCAGGATAACTGGCAGGTGGACCTCTTCCCTACTCTGGTGAGGTCAGATTCTTAAGAGTTACTTGAAAATTCATTGCCAAACACATTTAGTCAATAAAGTTACCCTTCTCACTCTAGTAATTACAGTTTCTCACAGAGACAGTGGTTGTATTTAGTTCAAGGTCAGCAACTTAAATGTTATGTGTTTTTTCCTAGAGAATCCAGCTTCAGCTCCCAGGTGAAGATGGTGATCACAGTGACAAAGAAGATGAACAGCCCCAAGTGGTGGTTTTAAAAAAGGGAGACCTATCAGTTGAAGAAGTCATGAAAATTAAAACAGAAATAAAGGCTGCCAAAGCAGGTATGTCTGAAAGTAAGCTGGTTTTTCTACCAACTTAATGAGTTAGGTATGAAGTCATTTTATACAGTGGTATGGTATGTTTGAAGGAGACAGTCCTAGGTTCAGACTTTGGCTTTAACACTTACCAGATGTGTGACCTTGAACAAGTTATTTCACCTCTCAGTCTCAGTTACCTCATCAGTAAAATGGGGACAACAGTTGTGCCCACTTTATTGGGCTGTTATAAGGATTAAGTGCAAATTTAAGTAAAAACATCCTGTTTTTTAAAAAAATATCTAGTTAGGTTTACAAACTAGTCAACAGAGGTGTATTTAATTAGTGCCTGAAGTGTGGTATGCTATATAGTATTTTTTTCATTATTTGTAAGTATTTATTACATTGCTTTAGGAGGAAATGCTGGAGTTCCAAACAATCGCTTTTCGAAATACTTAAAAATATAGCCTGATTGTAATGAATTGGGGACTGGCAATATTACACAATACTTCGTTCGGTACATGAGTTTTTATTAAGTGACTGCATGTCTTGTGGCTATACAGCTAGAGGCAGTGAAGAAGACCAGACTGAATTGACTCAAGGACATCCATAAATACCGTATGAGATTTTCTTGCCGTTTGACTCTCCGATAAAGTCAAAATAACGAGAGAAAGAAAGTTTTTTAACTTTGTTTTTTGCTACAGATGAAGAACCAGCTTCAGCTGATGGAAGAATTATGTATCGAAAACCAGTCAAGCGTTCCTCAGGTGAAAAATATTCCGGTTTAACAGCAAGCTCAAAAAAGAAGAAGACAAATGAAGAAGATGAAATAAATAAGCAGGATTCAGTTAAAAAGAACTCACAAAAGCAAATCAAAAATAGTAGCCTCCTTTCTTTTGACAATGAAGATGAAAATGAATAAGTATAAATAAATATTTTGGACTTAGTCTTCTTTAAGAACATACGGGGTATTTTTTTAAATAACATCTTTTTTTCCTATTATAATACAAGTTCAGGGACTTCCCTGGTTGTCCAGTGGTTAAGACCTCATGCTTCCCCTGCAGGGGGCATAGGTTCGATCCCTGGTTGGGGAACTAAGATTCCATATGCTGCACGGTGTGGCCAAAAAATAAAAATAAAACATTAAAAGAAAAAAAAAAGATAATACACGTTCACTGGAGAAAATTTAGAAAATACAGAAAACATTCAGTAAGATAAAACATATCTATCCATCGATACCCTTTTGACCTGAACTGCTAACTCTCTAGACATTAACTACCACTAACATTTTGTTATTTCCTGTGTGTGGGATGTGTGTGTATGTAAATTATATTTTTCTAAACAAAATTGTGATTGTATTCTGTATGTTCTCAGTCCTGCTTCTCACTTGACATTGTATCATGAGCATTTTTCTAGGTCAGTAAAATTCAAAATCCTGACATTAATAGCTACAGAGGATTTTGTAATTAAACAGATCCTGTGTTTTATCTTCTTCAGCAGAACCTCACTTTGGATGAGGGAGATGATCACGTGCCTAGTTACCAATACTTCCCCAGCTCCTGCTAAGGGTAGCCGTGTGACAGCTCTGGTAAGTTAAGAGATACAAGTGGATCTTGAACAAGTAAGGATCTAATACAGGTGACCATGATACAAGTTAGGATCTACTGAATCACATGGTGACTATTATTGATTACATGGTTAAAAAAAAAAGATACAAGTGGAAGTCTGCTTACTAGGTTTTTTGATACAAAAGGACAGATTTGGCAAGCATGAACCGTTGTCCTGTCTCCATCCTGCCTGGAGCACAAACATGAAACCAAGAAGTACCAGAGCCATTTTGGGGCATGAAGAAGACAGCCACTTGTTCTGGGTGGTACAGTGGAAAGACTCGAGGAGCTTGGATCGTGATGGCATGCCTGGAGGAGCTGCTGTACTAGCCTTAGACTTCCTGATGCATGAGGATAAACACCCTCTTAGTTAATCCTCTGTCAGGTTTCTGTTACATGCAGCCTAATGATACAGTGGTAGAATGTGTGTGCACAGAAACCTCCAAGTGTATTTCTGATGATTTCCTTAGAATGAGTTGCTGGAAGCGGAATTACTAGATCAAAGTATTTGTATATTTCTAAAGCTTTTCGTGCTTTCTTTCAAATTGCTTTCTAGGTGGTTTTTACCATTTTATTCATACCATCTACAATAGCCCACGTCACGTCATCCATGATGCATTCAATTTGATGCTTTGAAAATGGTGTTTAATAGTTATATTTAACTGGCATTTTCTTTGACCAGGGAAGCTAAACTGTTTTTCATGTTACCTAATAATTTTCCTCATTACTGCAAGTCAGCCGAAACTGGAGACTTGTCAAGATCCCATTCTTCACCAGCCAGAAATTAGGCATTTCAGATTCCATGTTATGAATTTGGTGCCACACCTATCTTTCAGCCATTTTCAGACCTAGTGTAAAGAATCCTCAAAAGTGATTCATGTGAGTGGGCTAGTGTGAGTCCTGAAATAGGCTCTCTAAATTATACAAACTAGTCCCGAAGCCATTCCTAGTACTATCTTCAATGTATACTCACTTGTAACAAGCCAGCGTTTTTTCTAATCTGTATCATTGCTATATCTATTCTTGTACCAACACCCCACTGCTTTAATGACTGTAAATTTTAGTATGTCTTAGCATTTACAGGTGGGAATCTTGAGGGCAGGGCCTTTGTCTTACCTCTGTATCCTCAGTACCCAGAACAGTACGTAACATATTAAGAGCAAAATAAATATAGTTGGAATAAATGAGTGTTTAATTTTTTTTTTTTTTAACAGGCCAGTGGTTCTCAAAGTGTGGATCCTGGACAAGCAGCATCAGCACCCCTGGAAACCTAAGGATGCAAATTTGCAGGCCTTGCCCGAGAATCAGAAATTTTGGGTGTAGGGCCCAGCATTCTCGGTAACAAGTCTGCCAGGTGGTGCTGATGCTCACTCAAATTTGAGAAATACTCATAAAGCCTATTATAAGGGAGATAAAACAAAAAATTTAAACAACATGAAAGACTGGTTAAAAGATCTTAAATCTTGAAACTTATCATATTGATGAAGTCTTTACTGTAGGTGATATTTCTAACAATGTAAAGTGTTTAAGTGTTACCAGCCAGGAAGCATATCTCGTGATGAAAGCCCAAGACCAAGGTAGGGTGGCAGGTGACATCTGCTGAGCAGCCTTAAGAAAATTGCTTCACCTCTGTAAACTACTTTCTAAGAACAGTGGGTCCTGTTAACTGCCGAGAAGGGTGAATGAGTTTGGGGCCAGAGAAGAGAGGCTAGTCCTTTTTCCTCACGAACTATCCCCTTGCTTCTCAGGAATGGACCATATGAGCAGTGCTAGACAAATAGGCCAGTAATGTGATCCCAGGGCTGAGGCAGGAATAGTAAAAGGACAAGCCTGGAACATCTTGTGCCCAAAAGTAAGGCGGTCCTCAAAGAATAACGGGGGCATGTCAAAAGGATACACGTGGAGGAGAAGGGATAGGTCTTCCTTGCAGTAGAATCCCAATTAATAAATGTAGGAGGAATGATGGAAATAGAAAAAAAAAAAAATCACCATTTGGGGGACTTCCCTGGTGGTGCAGTGGTTAAGAATCTGCCTGCCAATTCAGGGGACACGGGTTCGAGCCCTGGTCAAGGAGATCCCACATGCCGCGGAGCAACTAAGCCAGTGTGCCACAACTACTGAGCCTGTGCTCTAGAGCCTATGAGCCACAACTACTGAGCCCGCGTGCCACAACTACTGAAGCCTGCACGCCTACAGCCCATGCTCTGCAACAAGAGAAGGCACTGGAATGAGAAGCCCATGCACAGGAACAAAGACCCAGTGCAGCCAAAAATAAAAATAAATAAAATAAATAAATTTTTTTAAAAAAGAAAAAAAATCACCATTGGAAAATTCCACAGTAATAAGTTGCAGTGGTCTGAATGGCAGCCTCCTAAGAGATAGGTCCTAATCCCTGGAACCTGTGAATGTTACCTTATGTGGTAAAGTTTTTGCAGGTGTGATTAAGGCTCTCAAAGAGAGAATCCTGGATAATCTGGGGAGGCTCTAAAAGCCATCACACATTTCCTTGTAAGAGAAAGGCAGACAGAGATTAGACACAGACGAGACAATGTGAAGAGAGGCAGAGAATGCTCACAGCCACCAGAAGCTGGAAGAAACAAAAGATTCTCCCCAAAAGTCTTCAGAGGGAGTGCAGACCTGCCAACACCCTGACTTCAGCCTAATGAAACTGATTTCAAACTTCTGACTTTTAGAACTCTGAGAGCATACATTTCTGTTCTTTTAAGCCACCAAGTTTGTGATAGTTTGTTACAGAGGCCATAGTAAACAAATACCTAAGTGGTGTTGGAAAGATTCATCAAAAGATGTCAAAATTAGTGGCCAGAAATATGCTGAAAAATCACTATTTGCATAGTCTCAAAGTATATCTCCACCAGAGATTACAAAAGGAAAACTAGTCATTTACAGTGGAAAACCAGGCAGATGCCACCTTATCTAAATGATCAAAGTAACATTACCAGTAATAAGTCATACTGACATCATGACCTCCTTACATGATGCATTGAGAAGGGCACGTCACTTCCCAAAGGCTGAGAAGATCCCCTAGGGCCTTCCTGATGCCCTTTTCAAGGATAGGGCTCAAGTGCAGTACTAAAGAGGCCCAAATCCTAGAAGCTGACAATGGCACAGGAATGTCAATACAGGCTCCAGGGCTTCTCTGTCAGTGTCAGTGCAAAGATGCCCATTTATACTTTCTTCTGAAGAAGTCCTTTATTCTGAGATTATAGGTTTCTTATCTCTGGTTTTTATTTTATGAAATAATGGTTATAACAAATAGCAGGTTAATCTAATGTGCTTACTCGTCAAAATAAAAGGTCATCAAATCTATATCAGGGTCCAAAAAATATTTTGAAGTTTATTGCCTAGGAAAGCCAAACATCAAGGCCAGCACTGTCTGATAGAATATTCCACAATATGATTCACTTTGTTATACAGCAGAAACTACCACAACAATGTAAAGCAATTATACTCCAATAAGGATGTTAAAAAGAAAGAATATTCCGCAATAATGGAAATGTTTTACAGCTTTGCTGCCCCTAGCCACACGTGGTCATTGAGCACTGGAAATGTGGCTAGAGTGAGTGAGAAACTGAACTTTTCCTTCTGTTAATTTTAACTAGCTTAAATAGCCACATGTAGGAAATTCCCTGGCGGTCCAGTGGTTAGGACTCAGTGCTTTCACTGCTGAGGGCCCAGGTTCAATCCCTGGTCAGGGAACTAAGATCCCACAAGCCACGCGGTGCAGCCAAAAGAAACAAAGAGAACAAAATAGCCACATGTAATTAGTGGCCACTCCATTGGACAGTGCAGTTTTAGGTATTATTGGAGTAAATGGGATTTTTTCTTTCATTCATTAGGAGTCCTGCAACTCCTGAGGAAGTCTCTGCCACTTTGTAAGGGTCAAAGGTATTTTTACATTTGACACAAAACAGTGCAAAATGCAATCATATCTGACTGCATGGCTCAAGATAACCAAGGCAATGCAGTCAAATCAGGAAGCAAGACACATATCTTCTGAGTTTTCAAGCTCCCACTTCTGTGGCCCTTTCCCCAGTCCTGGGCCCTGTCTCTCCAGAGGTTCTTGCTTTCTGAGCCTCACACTGTTATGGAAACAGTTTTGACTGACATCTACTCTCACCAACCTACTGCTTCTCCCAAGTTATGCATGAAGTCTTTCAGACAGGAGAAAGGCTAGACAGAAGGCGTCTGTCCAGGCCTGAGGTTAGGAATCCTCCATTGCCGCACAATCATTCTAGGCTAATGGCAGCCCCAAGTTTAATGTGATTTAGGCATATGTGGTCCTAGAAGCTGGGACAGAAGGGACCATTGAGTTATCATCATTGATTTGAACGTTTCCTTAGAGACTGGCAACAGCTAGCACAGTCCTGGTCCCAGGAGCTGCTGGGGGAGAGCTGACCAAGTTCCTCAGCTGCAGGATGGGACCCCAAACTTTGTATTCGTGTACCTGTTTCCCCAGATTCTCCCAAGTCTAGCCATAACTTCTCTTGCTCCTCATCCCATCACAGCCTCCATTCTCTCCAAAGTCTGGATCCTCTGAATCTGCAGTGTGGGGTCCTAGAACACAAACCGTCTGTCCTGCCTTGACACTCGCAGTCCTTCCCAGCCTTCTCCTCCCTACACCAATCCAGCTGTGCACCACTACACTTTTCCCCTCCTACCCTGGGCCCCTGAGGAGATGGTAGCACAGAGTCAGTTTTCCTATCGCCCTTGCCTCTCCCTGAGCCAACAAGTCAAGCTGGGTCTCTGGTGCAACTGCGGCAGTATTGTCTACCTCCCAGAGAAGATTCTCTGTAAACTTGTAGGCAATCGAAGCTGGACACCCAATTAAAGATGGGGAAACATCCTGAACAGATACCTCACCAAAGAAATATACAAATGGCAAATACGCATAGAAAAGATGCCCCACCTCCTATGTCATCAGGGAAACACAAATAAAAACAACAATAAGCTACCACTACACACGTATTAAAATGGCTAAAGCGGAGCAACTAAGCCCGTGTGCCACAACTACTGAAGGCCGTGCTCTGCAACAAGAGAAGCCTGCGCACTGCAACAAAGAGTAGCCCCTGCTCACCACAACTAGAGAAAGCCCGCGCGCAAAAACGAAGACCCAATGCAGCCATAAATAAATAAATAAATAAATAAATTTATTAAAAAATAAAAAAATAAAATAAAACAAAATAAAATGGCTAAAATCCAGAGCACTGACAACAGCAAATGTTAACAAGAATGTGGAGCAACAGGAACTCTCATTCATTACTGGTGGGAGTGCAAAATGGTCACCAGTTTGGAAGACGGTTTGGCACTTTCTTAAAAAACTAAACGTGATCCAGCAACTGCGCCCCTTGGTGTGTACCCAAAGAACTTGTAAACTTAGGTCCACACAAAAACCTGAACACAGATGTTTATTGCAGCTATATCCATAATTGCCAAAGTCTGGAAACAACCGAGGTATCCCTCAGTAGATGAATGGATAAATCAACTGCGGTACAACAAGACAATGGAATGTTATTTAGCGCTAAAAAGAAACGAGCTATCGGGCTTCCCTGGTGGCGAAGTGGTTAAGAATCCGCCTGCCAATGCAGAGGACACGGGTTCAAGCCCTGGTCAGGGAAGATCCCACATGCCGCGGAGCGGCTGAGCCCGTGTGCCACAACTACCGAGCCTGCGCTCTAGAGCCCGCAAGCCACAACTACCAAGCCTGTGAGCCACAACTACTGAAGCCTGTGCACCTGGAGCCCGTGCTCCGCGAAGAAAGAAGCCGCCGCAATGAAAGCCCGTGTGCAGCAACGAAAACCCAACGTAGCCATAAATTAATTAATTAAAAATATTAAAAAAAAAGAAATGAGCTATCAAGCCATGAAAAGACATGGAGAAAATTAAATGCATATTACTAAGTGAAAAAAACCAACTCAAAAAGCCTGCATAGGGAAGCCCTGGTGGCACAGTGGATAAGAATCTGCCTGCCAATGCAGGGGACATGGGTTTGATCCCTGGTCCGGGAAGACCCCACATGCCGTGGAGCAACTAAGCCCATGCGCCACAACTACTGAGCCTGTGCTCTAGAGCCCGTAAGCCACAACTACTGAAGCCCACACGCCTAGAGCCCATGCTCCACAACAAGAGAAGCCACTGCAATGAGAAGCCCACACGCCGCAACGAAGAGTAGCCCCGGCTCACCACAACTAGAGAAAGCCTGTGTGCAGCAACGAAGACCCAACACAGCCAAAAAATAAAGAAATAAAATAAAAATTAAAAAAAAGGCTGCATACTGTACAATTCCAACTACATGACATTCTGGAAAAGGCAAAACTATGGAGACAATAAAAAGATAAGTAGTTGTCAGGGGTTGGGAAGAGGTGGGGATGAATAGGTGGAGCACAGAGGATTTTTAGGGCAGTGAAACTATTCTGCATGATACTGTAATGGTGGATACATGTCATTATACATTTATCCAAACCCATAGGATGCATGACTCTTAAGAGAACCCTAATGTGTTGGAGAAAAGGGAACCCTCCTACACTTTTGGTGGGAATGTAAATTAGTGCAGCCACGATGGAGAACAGCATGGCGGTTTCTCAAAAAACTAAAAATAGAGTTGCCATGTGATCCAGCAATCCCATTCCAGAGAAAACTATAATTCAAAAAGATACATGCACCCCTGTGTTCACAGAAAAACTGTTTATAATAGCCAAGACATGGAAACAACCTAAATGTCCAATGACAGATGAATGAATAAAGATGATGTGGTATTTAACACAGATGTAGAGAACAAACATATGGACACCAAGTGGGGAAAGTGGCGGGAGGAGGTGGTGTTGGTGGGATGAACTGGGAGATTGGGATTGACATATATACACTAATATGTATAAAACACTAATAAGAACCTGCTGTATAAAAAATAAATAAATAAAATAAAATATTAAAAAAAGATGTGGTATTTACACACAGTGGAATATTACTCAGCCATTAAAAAAGAAATAACGCCATTTGCAGCTAACGGATGGACCTAGAGATTATCACAGTAAGTGAAGTAAGTTAGAAAGAGAAAGACAAATACCATATGATATCACTTATACGTGATATCTAAAATATGACACAAATGAACTTATCTATGAAACAGAAACACTCATAGACGTAGAGAACAGACTTGTGGTTGCCAGGGGGGTGTGCAGGGGAAGGATGGATTGGGAGTTTGGGACTAGCAGATGCAAACTATTATATATAGAATGCATAAATGACAAGGTCCTACTGTATAGCACAGGGAACTATATTCAATATCCTGTGATAAGCCATAATGGAAAAGAATATGAATATATATATATATATATATATATATATATACACACACACACACATATATATATACATACATATCTGAATTACCTTGCTGTACACCAGAAACTAACACAACATTGTAAATCAACTATACTTCAATTAAAAAAAAAAAAAGAGTTAACCCTAACTTGAACTATGAATTTTCAGTTCATAGTGTGTAGGTTCATGGACTGTAACAAATGTATCACCCTGGTGCAGGACACTGATAATGGGGAGACTGCACATATGTGGGAACTCCATGTACTTTCCATTCAATCTTGCTGTGAACCTAAAACTGCTTTTTTAAAAAAAAATTTATTTATTTTTGCCTGCAGTTGGATCTCTGTTGCTGTGTGCGGGCTTTCTCTAGTTGCGGCGAGCAGGGGCTACTCTTCGTGTGGTGCACGGGCTTCTCGTTGCGGTGGCTTTTCTTGTTGCGGAGCACGGGCTCTAGGCGCACGGGCTTCAGTAGTCGTGGTGCGTGGGCTCAGTAGTTGTGGCTCGTAGGCTCTAGAGCGCAGGCTCAGTAGTTGTGGCGCACGGGCTTTGTTGTTCTGTGGCATGTGGGATCTTCCCAGACCAGGGCTCGAACCCGCATCCCCTACATTGGCAGGTGGATTCTTAACCACTGCGCCACCAGGGAAGTCCCCTAAAACTATTCTTTTTTTTTTTTTTTTTTTTTTTTATTTAAAAATTTTAACGCCTTTATTGCAGCTAGCAAAAGACAAGGAACAATCTAAGAATTTGTATGTAATTTATAACTTCAACTAGAAACAAATTCTTAAATACTTACAGTAATTGCACAGAAGAAAGGTGGGGAAAAGTATTTACATGATTATTTGAGTTACACTTACAGCAATCCCTGCACAAAACTTTTAAGATTTCCACAAGTCATATAAGGAAACTTATAAAAAGCTCAGAGTAATTATTTTAGGAATGCCCTAATTGGGGTTAAATTATTAATAAGACAGATAGTAAGCTTCAAAAACCAACCTAAAAACAAGTTTGCCACCTCGAACGCATGAAACGTCACTAAATGGAAAACGAATCTGGATGACTTCAAAATAACTGAACCTCTGCTAGTTATAATGTTGGAATCTTTCACTTGGGAATACAATAAATACAATCACAGCTAAGAGGAAAAGACGTGTTTTTATTAGTATGAGGTATCTTTCTCTGACGTTTATAAACCCTAGGAATAAATGACAGTTCCTTTCCAAATAAAAATTGAACAACAAAAAAATCTTGGAAATTAAAACTTTTAATTATTTTTTTTCTGCCAGATGATGAATTCAGGCTGTGCTAGTAAAATTATAAAGTTGGCTTTTAAAGATATATTTTTTAAACTTTCACTTTTTGTTTTGTAAAATCATTGTCTATATTTAACCACTACATTTCTCATTATAAACTCCCACTTAGCGTATATTTAGTAGAGTTGCCAATACGGATGTGACAAACTCATTATCCCACAATTCAAACATCTAGTTTCCACTCTTCTGCATTACATTTTTTAAAAGGTAGAAGTCTACTCTAGATTAGAATTTCAAATATTTCTTGAGAAAACCATTTATACTAAAATCTGTCCACTGATTCTTCCCCAAAAGTATGGTTTTGAAAAGAGATTGTTTGAACTTTTCATCCTTAGCTTTCATTACACTTATGTTTACATTAGACAAGACATACAATTTACATTGATAAGCATAACACTACTGCAAAAACAAATCATATCATCATTGAATTTTAGGGTGGAAGAGATCTCAGAGAGCATCTGACCTAACCCTTCCTTCCCAAAGCCTCACCCCCCATTTTACAGATGTGGAAACTGAGGCCCAGAGAAGTTGCACTTTTGGTTCATGAGTTTTGCTTTTCAAGACTAAAAATGCTCTGGCTAGTCTAATTCCTTCTATTTCTTCTCATGAAGAAAAAATACCCTGTGCTAGTATTCAGAATGCTTTACATTTCAATATATTGATCACACACATAAGATCAATGAGGCTTAAATCACAGAATAATTATATAATTAAAACTGGTTTAAATAAATACGTATCTATAAATTTTTCAATATAGTGAAATCCTTAGTTATCTTTTAGATTTATCACAAATTTCTAAGAGATAAACAACTTACAAATTTTCAGACATTAGCCACATTTAAATATGTGTTTTCTTAATGTCTTAATTGTTCCAACAATCAATATTTTCGTCATTATAGTGATGTTTCATGAACATATCTGTATACGCAACAAACTATCTTACTTAATTTTATGAAGCTCTGTTGATAAAGGTCTAAAGTCACAATACAATTTAAGTAAAGTACAGATTATTCATAAGGGATTTGACAGGTGACAACAAAACATATGTCTTTAGTTTAACACAGATGGAAGACTGCAAATAAGAAGTCAATAACAGCAGCAAAATCTGCATAACTGAGAAATCATGATACTACAGAGAGCGTCAGGTCACAGAGCTAATATTAAACAAACAAACATGTGATTGGAACACTACACGAATGTCGTGTGCTAACATCTGGAATTAAGATCTACTGCAGTGGAGAAAATGAGGTGCCCCTGAAAGTAAAGGTGAGCATTAAATCTCTGCACTTCGTTGCTGTTGTTTTACACGGAGAAATGTAATTCTTATCTCACTAAAAATTCTCATTTGTATTAGTAATTGCAAGACAATGAGTAAGTTGAGTCAAAACTCTTTGTAAACTTGTATTTTATTATTAAAGAAGATAAAATTAACCTGCAATGTTTCTATTAAATATTTCATGAGCATATGAGCTGACACTGAGATTTCTTTTTTTTTTAATGTGACACTGTTCGTGTCAAAATTTTACTGAAATGTTTTTACTGAAAGCACTAAATGTAATTTATGCTATATTGTAAGGAACGAATTTTCACGGTTTGCGATTTAAAATCTTTGACCAGATAACTGCGAAACCAGGATATTTATGTTGTCAGTTAAAATACATCTTTTCCCAAATGATATATCTATAAATTCTTTCAGAATTAGGATGGCAGAACACATATGAAAAAGAGAAAAAGAAAATTCAACAAAGCTTGTCAAAAGAGAAAACTTGAGAAAAAATGACAAGCTAATATTTCACACTTTAGAGACTTTTTAAACTGTGTTTTATGGATTAGTCTCTGGACCCTGTGCCAATAAAGCTGCACCACCAAGACTCATCACCATAAAAGATGTTCAGCTTGAGAAGTAGAATCCTCAAGAGGGAACCGAGAGAATGAAGCAGGCAGAGAGAGACAGAGAACTAGAGACATCAAATCCATGTGGAATCATTCCCCAAAGAATACAAACGATGGGCAATACAATTATGAACGTAAGTGTTCAATCCAAAAATAAAGATGCAACCTTGACGTGGCTCTGGGCTCCGAGGTTGTAGATCTCGGTCGGCTTCACTTCATTGATGATCTTTACGAGGCAGGTACTGTCGGTGAGGTCACCATAGTGCAGTTTCATGTTTCCTTCAATATGAGCCTGGGGGTTCTTATACAGATGTTCAATTCGACCAGTATTGAATGAACTGGATCGCCGTACAATTCCATGGACCTCGTAGCCCTTCTCCAGCAGGAACTCGGCCAAGTAGGAGCCGTCCTGGCCCGTGATGCCCGTGATGAGCGCCACCTTCCTGGGCTTGCCCGTCTCGCCGTCCCCGGAGCCGCGGGCGCTGGGGCAGCCCGCCGCTGCCTGGGCCATGTCCGCGCGCGCTGAAGAGAGGCGCCGACCGACGGGGGTGTGCCGCGCGAGCCTCCTCGCCAGCTGCAAGGACCAGCCCCCTAAAACTATTCTTTAAAAGTCTATTTTAGAAGAAGGAGGGAAACACCTTTCCTTGTTTATAATCATCTATCTCTGGAAGGAAAACAAGAAACTGATAATATTTTTTATCTGGGGTGGCTGGCAAGAAGGCTTTTCACTGTTTAACTTTTGTGCTTTTAGAATTTTAAACCATAAGCTTCTATTGTCTAGTCAAAAAAAATAATGAAATTTTAAAAATAAAATTAAAGATCATACCTTCTGAAAATCCTAAGGCAATAATTTAAAATGATGAAAAAGCTTTATATACAAACATGTTTCACTGCTGAGTTAATAATTTTACTAGCTAACATGAGCAGATACCATGTGTCAGGCATTGCACTAAGTGGACTAGCTGATTTATAAGAAAAAAATGGCATTAATTTAAACAACAAACAGAAGGGAAACAAGTCAATAAATTACGAGCAGGTCAATAAAATGTTAGGCAACCATTAAAACGAGGTTTATAGAAAGTCTGTAATAGTATGGCTAAATCCTTATGTTAAATCAAATAGCAAGATGTAACATAATAATCATAGTTACTTTTTTTTTTTTTTTGGCCACATAGCTGTGGGATCCTAGTTCCCTGAACAGGGATTGAACCTGGGCCCACTGCAGTGGAAGCGCGGAGACCTAAACACTGGCCCTCTAGGGAATTCCCCATAGTTACTTTTTTTTTTTTTTAATGGAAGAAAGAAAAGCTAAGCAGAGAAGAAAGGCTAGAATAAATATACTAAAGTAAGTACTTTAGTATATGTACTTGGTGAAAGTATGTAATTTTAATTTTTTCCACTCTTATTTTATAAATGTATTTCAATGAGCACACATTAAGTTGAAAAAAATACCTCCCCCCCGTTTTTCACAATTTTAGCATCTCACACAATGGAAAGGTTCAGTGATGGAAAATTACCTGTGAGTTTGGTACTATAAAAACCAGGATCTAGACTGAGATTCAACTCTGACATTAGCTGTTTGACTTTGGGAAGTCAAGTTCCTCTTTCTTTATCCCTGACTCTGGAAATGTGGAAACTATCTCCTACTTTTCTTACAAGGGTACCTTTTAGTGTTAGATGTGCTTGTTTACCTTAAGTAGCTTATTAGCATTGCATGAAGCACCATTAAAAGTATCCTTTAGGGCTTCTCTGGTGGCGCAGTGGTTAAGAATCCGCCTGCCAATGCAGGGGACACAGGTCCAAGCCCTGGTCCGGGAAGATCCCACATGCCGCGTAGCAACTAACTAAGCCAGTGCACCACAACTACTGAGCCTGCGCTCTAGAGCCCGTGAGCCACAACTACTGACCCTGCATGCTGCAACTACTGAAGCCCGAGCGCCTAGAGCCCGTGCTCCACAATAAGAAGCCACTGCAATGAGAAGTCCGCACACTGCAATGAAGAGCAGCCCCCGCTCTCCACAACTAGAGAAAGCTCGCGTGCAGCAACAAAGACCCAATGCAGCCAAAAAAAAAGAAAAAAAAAAGAATCCACCTGCCAATGCAGGGGACACGGGTTCAAGCCCTGTTCTGGGAAGATCCCACATGCTGTGGAGCAACTAAGCCCGTGCACCACAACTACTGAGCCTGCGCTCTAGAGCCCGTGAGCCACAACTACTGAGCCCATGTGCCACAACTACGGAAGCCCACGAGCCTAGAGCCCGTGCTCTGCAACAAAAGAAGCCACCATAATGAGAAGCCCACGCACTGTCACAAAGACCCAACACAGCCAAAAATAAATAAATTTTTTAAAAAAGTATCCTTTTGATTTCTTTGCTTCTTTTGAGCTCTAAGAAGCCATTCTTTGTTGTAAGTGAGGCATCCCCACCCACTTATCCCCAAGACGCTATTCTCATGTTGGCCCCACCTACTGCCGCCTAAGAACCCAACATCTCCTACCCTCCACTTCCCTTAAGAGGCTCCCCTTTAGTGTTGTGCTCCTAGATTTCAAAACAAGTAAAGCCACGTCCTCATCAACAGGCTTATATTCTCTATCTTATGCCCCCTCTCTATTCTCCTGTGTCTTCTCCTCATCCCACTCCACCTCAAAACACACACAAAAGTCCTGAACACGAGTTTTTACTCAGTTAGTGTTAGTGAGGCTTCCCTTTTCATGGAAACGAGAAGTCCAGAGCTTGAAGTGAAACTAGATCCAACAATGGAAGGTATCAAAATCTACATAAAACTCTTCAGAGTACCCAAAATGTCCACTCAAATCCCAATCATTTCTTTTTTCTCTGATTAAATCTGAATTTTTTCAAGGAGAAACTGGTCTTAAATGTGTTCTCCTATTTAAATCTATATGTTATAGTTTAAATAGCCTTCTGTAGATTAAGAATGAAATCACAGGGCTTCCCTGGTGGCGCAGTGGTTGAGAATCTGCCTGCTAATGCAGGGGACACGGGTTCGAGCCCTGGTCTGGGAAGATCCCACATGCCGCGGAGCAACTAGGCCCGTGAGCCACAACTACTGAGCCTGCGCGTCTGGAGCCTGTGCTCTGCAACAAGAGAGGCCGCGATAGTGAGAGGCCCGCGCACCGCGATGAAGAGTGGCCCCGCTTGCCGCAACTAGAGAAAGCCCTAACACAGAAACGAAGACCCAACACAGCCAAAAATAAAAAAAAAAAAAAAAAAAAGAATGAAATCACAGCCCAATTACAAGAATATTCTTAAGAAAAAATACATTATGAGAAACAAAAAGTTGACCTTTGTTTTCAATAACCAGATTTATAAACTTTTGCAACATCTATCACTCAAAACCAATTACTGGCAGTTAGTTATTATATACCACTCATTTTATTCTCAAGACAACTCTAGTAAGTATCCTCAGTATTCTTTGGGGATGATGGGAAAAACTGAGGCTCAGAGCGGTAAGGTCAGACACCCATTAGGTGGCAGAGAAGCCATCAAATTTAAGACTATGTAGTTCTGAGTCTATTTTCTAATTTTTAGGACACATTGCCTTGTGCTCAACATACAAAACATTCATCCCAGGCGAAGATCTGAGTCCTAATCTCCTAAGAATTTAGAAAAAAAAAAGAAGTGTTTTCATATTGATACAAGTCTTTCCACCCTAGTTATATCCCGAGTTTTATCCCCAGCATGAAGCCTCTGATGTCGAGCAAGCGCTGAGCTGTGCCTGAAGGATTTCCCACAGTTAGCACATTCATAAGCTTTCTCTCCAGTGTGAATTCTGTAATGTTCACTAAGGTGTGCTTGCTTGCGGAAGGTTTTTTCACACTCACTACACTTAAAAAGTTTCTCTCCAGTGTGAGTTCTCTCATGTTCAACAAGGGAAGAGTTCTGAGTGAAGGCTTTACCACATCTGGTACATGTGTAGGGCTTCTCTCCTGAGTGGATTCTCTGATGCTGCCTGAGGCATGCACTCTGATTAAAGGCTTTCCCACAGTCATTACACTTATAAGGTCTATCTCCAGAATGACTTCTCTGATGACGAGTAAGGCATATGCTCTGACTGAAGGCTTTGCCACACTCACTGCATTTATAGGGCTTCTCTCCAGTATGAATTCTCAGGTGTTTAACAAGGGATGGACTCTGACAAAAGGCTTTGCCACATTCATCGCATTTATAGGGTTTCTCCCCAGTATGAATTCTCAGATGCTGGACAAGGACTGCTTTTGTTTGAAAGGCTTTCTCACATTCATCACATTTATAAGGTTTCTCTCCCGTATGAATCCTCAGATGTTGAGTAAGATTTGACTGTTTACGGAAACAAGTTCCACATTCAGTACATACATAGGGTTTCTCTCCCGTGTGAATCTTCTGATGCTGGGTAAGAGATGATCTCTGAGTAAAAATCTTTCCACATTCACTACACTTAGAAGGTTTCTTCTGTCTTTTAAGTCTCTGATGTTTCACTTGCAGTGAAATCTGGCTGGAACTCATGCTTTTTGTAACACGATGAAGGGGCACCTAATAGGTTCCAGTTTAAAAGAAACTGTCTCTCAGATTCAGAATACTTACAAGGTACTTTCTCAAAGATGATTATCCTTAGAGTAACACTGTTCTCCTGTGAAAGGTCTGTGTGCAAATGGTGTCCTCCCAGTCATTCCTGCAGGATTTCCCCTTCTAGTCCTTATTCAGCATGCATCTTCACCTTCTCCTAATGTGAACCCCTGATGACCAGGCTCTCTGACCCTCCATGTCTCTTCAAGTCATTTAACACTGTGCCATCAGGCTTGGTTTTCTTGCCTGAAAAAAAAAATTCACAAAGGAAAATGTCCTCCGTGCAGAAGAGAGGACCTGCATTGTGAAGTCCTGATTTTTATCCTCTTCTCAATAATAGAGAAAGAAGATCACAATGACCTGGGGAAAACATTAGAATAGGTGACTGGGAGAAAGAGATTAAGTAGTGACAGGTTTTGGTAAATATATAAACTCCCCTATTGTGATTGATTCTGAAACGCTCAAATACTAAAAACTGACCCAGGTAATTTAGGATCATCCAGAGTGATAAATAGTAGGAGAATGTGAAAGGGATAAGTATATTAATCTTGGGTAAGTTAAGTGTTGGGGAAAATTACCACTCACCTACAGTTTCTAGTCCTCAAAAATGGGTGAAAAGTAACTATATTTCCTTAGGTTGCCTATAATCAGTACGTTGGCAGACCAGTGATAATTGAAGAGTTCCTCTTTCAAGATTTCAAAGGTGATCCAGGCTGTAACTTTTGCTAGGTCCATCTCACCTAGCCTTCCCTATTCACTCACCTTGATAGGTGTCTCTTTGGACCTCTCTTTCTCTCCAAAACATTCAGCCCCTAGGTACAACTGGGAAGGATCAAGGTTTGAAAACTAGAGTTCTGCTTAATGAAAGAAAATAAGATATCACTGTCTTGTTTACATAAAAATAAGACAGAGGTGGTCCTTAGGGAAGAAGCCCCCATAGGACAGTAACTTCACTATAGCATCATGATCCAGGATCTGGCCCTCACCCTTGAAGCCAAAAAATGTTTCAAAATCTGATGTGTACTAATCAAATTCACAAGGAGAATGATGTAGAAAACAGAAAGTCACTTCACTAGTTTACAATGAAAATTTTATATGCTTAATGTCCAGTTGGTTAACATATTCTCTCCAGTATAGAAAAACTGTATGGGAACCAAACTGTTGTCATCAGGACACTCCTTAGGAAGCACAGAACTGGAGAAAGAGTGGACTACTTAGACAATCTTAACGGCATCAAACTTTGAATCTGATGCCCTCAATAAAGGTGCACAGAATCAGAGAATGGATATTCAGGAACCACACATCAGAGCAACCTCTTCTCTGGATGGTCTGGAGACACAAACACATTCTTATTCCCTGAGGCCTCCTTCTATTTTAGTTTTCTAATTATACAAGTTACACATGGATATATCCTCACCTTAAAATATTTAGATAATATGAAAGTATACAGGATAAGACAGTTAATTTTTATAACCATCACCACCCCACTCTACCCAAACGAAACCACCCCCTTCCCAGAGATAATTTGGAGTATATTCCTTCAGTCTTTTTTCTCCATATTTTTAACACACATATAGCATTTGATTCTTTTTACATAAATAAAATCGTTGTACAGATGCTGCTATGCAATTTGATTTTTTTTCACCAAGGAATGTGTCTTTGAGATCATTTCATGTTGGTACATACAGATCTACTGGGGCTGAGAGTCAACTGGTACACACTGGGGTATCTGCACAAATGGTTTACAGTTGGAATCTCCAAAATACACAAACAGCTCATGCAGTTCTATGTCAAAAGAAACAAACAACCCAATCAAAAAACGGGCAGAAGATCTAAATAGACATTTCTCCAAAGAAGGAATACAGACGGCCAAAAAGAACATGAAAAGATGCTCAACATCACTAATTATCAGAGAAATGCAAATCAAAACTACAATGAGATATAACGTCACACAGGTCAGAATGGTCATCATCAAAAAGTCTGCAAACAATAAATGCTGGAGAGAGTGTGGAGAAAAGGGAACCGTCCTACACTGTTGGTGGGAATGTAAATTGGTAAAACCACTATGGAGAACAGTATGGAGGTTCCTTAAAAAACTAAAAATAGAACTACTATATGATCCAGCAATCCCACTCCTGAGCATATATCCGGAGAAAACTATAATTTGAAAAGATACATGCACCCCAGTGTTCATTGTAGCACTATTTACAATAGCCAAGAAGCAACCTAAGTGTCCATCAACAGAGGAATGGATAAAGAAGATATGGTACATATATATAATGGAATATTACTCAGCCATAAAAGAGGACAAAATAATGCCATTTGCAGCAACATGAATGGACCTAGAGATGATCATACTAAGTGAAGTCAGACAGAGAAAGACAAATATCTTATAATATCACTCATATGTGGATATAATTTTTTAAAATGATACAAATGAACTTATTTAAAAAACAGAAACAGACTTACAGATATCGAAAACAAACTTATGGTTACTGAAGGGGTAACATGGGGAGGAGGGATAAATCAGGATGTTGGGATTTACATACACACACTACTATATATATATAAGATAGATAACCAACAAGGACCAACTGTATAACACAGGGAACTCTACTCAATATTCTGTGATAACCTGTATGAGAAAAGAATCTGAAAAAGAATGAATACATGTATATGTATAATTGAATCACTTTGCTGTACACCTGAAACTAACACAACATTGTAAATCAACTATAATCCAATAAAAATTTTTTTAAAATGGTTTACAGTCAAGAGACTGATTTGATTGGGCAGTCTTGTACCACACTGGTTGTTAATATATTGACTATTTTGTGTAAATCTATCTTCATCTGCTGTATAAACTTCCAGTATGGACATATATATACAAAAAATAAACTCTAAGTGGTTTAAATAGCTAAACATAAAACCAAAACTCTAACTACACCTTTATTTCCTTTATTTTTATTGTCCAAAATAAAAAAGGTTTTCTTTTCTTAATCATACAAGGGGGGAAAAAAAAAAAGCTCATTCTGTAAAATAGTCAGTTAGTCCAAAAATGAAATTACTTGAAATCCTACCACCCAAAAGAAATAGTTGGTATTTTGATGAATTTTCTTCTAGGATCTCTCAGTGCACATATGGGCACATATGTGTACATGTATTATGTGTACATATTAGACTAGACTGAATTCTGCAGGACATAAATAGTCTATTATATCTATTCAAAAAGTTCCCATTACCTAAAAATCCAGTTCACCCAGTACTATTCTTACTTAGTTTAACAGATACCCAGGCTCCACACTGCCTTCTGATGGCCAGTAACAATGGCAGTTGTGATTACTTAAGCTCTTGTTCCAAACGAGGCCAGAAGCCCATTGCATACCCTCTGAGGAAACACTTAATCACCTTTGCAATGGGTCTTCCAATAATTTACTATCAGTTTCTGACCGCTACACCATTAGAGCATCATACTTAGCAGTTCAGCAAGTGGTTTCAGGGTGTTCCACCAGATGACTGAAGTTTAAGTTCACGTGATAAGTAATTACTGAGACTTCCCTGGTGCGCAGTGGTTAAGAATCCGCCTGCCAATGCAGAGGACACGGAGTCGAGCCCTGGTCCAGGAAGATCCCACATGCCACAACTAAGCCCGTGTGCCACTTCTGAGCCTGCGCTCTAGAGCCCACGAGCCACAACTACTGAGCCCCCATGCCACAACTACTGAAGCCCACATGCCTAGAGCCGGTGCTCTGCAACAAGAGAAGTCACTGCAACTAGAGGCCCACGTGCAGCAACGAAGACCCAACGCAGACAAAAATAAATAAATAAATAAATTTATATTTAAAAAAATTACTGCACACTCTGATCTATCCTATAACCAATTACTCCGTAGTCTTCTTTCACAATAAGCCACTCTAAATCTGATTTGAGTAAGATGGTCCCATTTCTGGGTGGTTCTGTGTTTTCAGTCTGTAGGGTCTAGGTATAGTGGTCACTGCTGGGTCCCGCCTTAGGTCTGCCTACTGAGCAGCCCCATCCTGGGCTCTCTAGTTAGATTTCACTTACCCAGAGACAAGCTGTTAGGAATACAAGTGACTATGATTTGTCTCCTGGGGACTCTTCTCATGAGGAAGAGCAGGAATTGAGGTGCAGAGGGAGGAGAAAAAGCACCCATAAATTGTCAGCCTACTTCCTTCATACTCTGGATTCAAGGGAATCCAGGAATAGCCCATCCCTAACCAAATGACTATTTTAAGTCTGAATGAATCTCCTTGTTCTCGTAGGCATGTATCACCAATGACAAAAAGTCAGTGAGATGTGACAATGCACAAAGAAAGAGGGCAGGTGCTCTTAAGGACCAAGCATCCTGCGGTAAAAATTCCTCCATCAGAGATAAGTCTGGAGCCCAAAGGCACCTCCCCCGCCCAAACCTAATGGAGAAGTCACTGACTTCAGAAATCAAAGACTATGGGGCTACAGTAGAAGGCAGTGAGACAAGCAGTGGACTCAGTCAAGAGGTCTGGGTTCTAGTCTCTGCTCTGCCCCTAACTTGCTTAATGACCTGAAGCAAGTCACTCAATTTCAACTGTGACTTCTTTTTTAAATCTGTGAAATGAAAAACTAGATGATATCTAAAGCTTCCTCTAGTACCAACATTTTGCGATTCTTTGACTCTAAAAACAGATGGAAAAGAGCAAGAACCTCAAATCAAGCCCTTCCAGTCCCTCTTTGATTGAAGCTGGTTATTCATTTCTGTGAAAAGTACTAACTGAGCAGCGACTATGTGTCCAGCAGTGCGACGCCCTCTTGTTAAGAATAGGCTGAGTCAATAGCAGGGCAACACCCCAGCGCTTAGTCTTGCAAAATCAGAGGCCTATGAATTTCAGGCAAATAAGACTGCCTCCGTGTGAAGCAAAAACTCCAACAAAAGACAGGGGGTGTCGGTTGGAAGATGTTAAGAACCCCTCCTAAAAGGAAAGGTTTTAAGAACCCCTCTGAATACAAAGGAAAGACCACCATATCAAAAGGCAGTGACCCGGTTTCCAGTCTAATCCATCCCAATCCACTAGCACCTCTTGACACTGAACAACTAATTATCTTCAAACTTCTAATTAGATTAAGTTACTCTTCTAAACAATTTTAGTATTCAGGTCAAGTATGAACCACCACATTTCTTCCTTGAGGAAAAGTTTTCTTCACGTTTCCAAGGCACTTCCTCAACATTCTGGGAAAATTTCACACGTCTCTACTATAGCTCCTTCCACTCTGTGTTTAATACTCTGATTACATCCCGTTTTCCTCTACCAAACTTGAAAACAAATATAGCATGGGCTCGGGGCTAGTGGTCTCTGGGTTTGAATCCCTGTTCCACCATTTATTAACTAAGTGATATTGGGTAAGTTACTCTACCTTTCTGTACTCCATTTTTAACAAATGTTAAATGGAGCTGATAATAACTACTTCACAGGGTGATGATGCATAAATGAGTTAACACATGGAACGTATTTAGAAGAATACTGACTGATAAGCATTCAATAAATAGTACCTGCTGTTAAATTATTATTGATGTCTTCGTACACCACCTATCCTGTTGCTATTAGAGAGGAATATAAACTTAATGAAAGGAAAGAGATAACTTGCACATATACTTATTCAACCCGTACAACTCTGTGAAGTGGCAAAGCGAGGAACAGTAGTCGCTTCTGGAACACAGAAAACGGAACTTATGGGTTCGCTGGCTCAAGTACATGCAAATGCAACCCCGGCCTCCCGACTCCCAGACCAGGGCTCTGGAACAGCCTTCGCCCCTCCCTCTTCAGGGGAGCCGGCCCCGGTCCGCGGGCCTCCGCTCCAAAGGGCCCTGCTCGGCCGGAAGGAAGAGGCGCTGCGGCCGGCTGGGTTCTTTCTGGAACCAGCCGCAGCCGGGTACGGCCGACTCCGCTCACCACACGCTCCCCGCGGCGCCGCCGGTCACACCTCTCCACCCTCTGTCGTCTGCGCGCTCCTGGGCCGCCCGCGCAGCTCTTCCTGGGCGCTTTGGGCCGCCATGACGTCACCAGTCTGCGCCACGCCAGCAACCGCAGCTGTCTCCTCCCTAGGAGGGCAGGGGGCTTCCTCCCCGGCTCAGAAACAGTGGCAAATCCATCAGTATACCTCTTCCCAGAATAAGGAGGCTGACCGCAAGTGAGACTGGGGGACGCCACAGGGAGCTCTTACTACAGGTTAATTCACCCAGCAATTCGACCACACTGATCTTCCTAAAAACTCTTTTCCAGGTCACGGTCCTTTGGAGGTCTTCTAAAGGTTTTCCCAAAGCTTATAGAACACTCTTATACACATTCTCACCTGCCAGATAATTGGCTTCCTCAGAGGAACCGCAAACACCCTTCTGGATCTTTGTTCAACAATCAGCCAAAAGACAAGAGCTCAGATTCTCAGTGTGTGAACTTGGGCCTTACTTTACCCCTCTGTGCGCATTCCTTAATGATACCAAATTTCATAGGGTTGTGAGGATTAAATGAGGCTAATTCGTGTAAATTACCAAGAATTTCTGGTACTTGAAAAATGCTCAATAAATGTTTGTCCTATGATGTTCCCCAAATCCCAGCTCCAGTCCCCCATTGACTGAATTGGCTTCCAGGACATTTCAAGCCTTCCAGGTAGCACCCCTGCCCCCTTTTTGGGAAATTTTAGATCCTGCTGATCCTCATTAAGGAATATTTGTGCATAAGGGCTCATCCTGACAAAGGTACCCCAGGGATGAAGGCATGGGCAATACGGCACCTGACCTACTTCCAGGCATTCCCACTGATCTGCAAGCTCAGGAAAATAGGGCTGTCTGCTTACCATCATATCCCTAGTGTGAGAAGGCTCTCAGTAAACAATTAATAAATGAATGAGATGCAGCAGTTACCTGCTCAAATTTCCAGATGGACTGTTTTCCCAAACTGGAATCCATTTAGGATGCTGAAAACAGGAGTGGAGATGCCAGACTGAAACCATCACTAACCATTTTCAGCTACAAGGGGACCCTTTGTAGAACTGTTAGCTGACGTGCCAGGGAACAATGTTGGGCTTGCCTTTCTTTTTCCCCAATGTCACAGTCTCAGCACTTCTTTTGAATCAGATGGCAGGTTCTTCCTCCATAGCCCTAACATCCCACATGCCACAGAGCCTAGGCCTACTCATTTCCCCCCTAACTTTTAGGCTTCAAAGAATCCTAAATCAGCAGGCTCTGCTGGGTGGAAACTAACCCTGGAGTGGGGTACCCTAGGCAGAGCAGGTTACTAGAAACAGGAATCTGGGGCTTAACTGCAACTTGGGTTGAGATTTTTCAATGAGAGGTGGAAAATGGATTGGAGGAATGGACACCAAAAATATTCCACAAAACTAAAATGATCCTAGCCCTGCTCTAGACAGCAGCTGCAAGAGAGTGAAACTAGAGCTACCTGGGGTCAAGACTAGACTTCTGCATTATGTGGAAAGAAAGATGGGGTCAAAATGTAAAATCAACTTATTTCTCACCCTCACTTACATGCAGTAAGGTCTTATTCTGCGGGCCAAAAAGCTTCTTGATCTAAAGTGAGCTTCTTCCTTTCTCAGGAGTAGAGCCTACTAGACACAAGTAAAGAGGTGTCATGGAGCAGAGTTACAACCAATAAAGAGAAATCTGAGGAGAAAGCAAGGACACTGGAGTTTCAGTTTTACCTGAGACTAGGTGTGTGACCTTGGGCAAGTCCAACCATCTTTCTGTTTTCCCTTCTGTCGTTTTGAGGATCTAATGTGGCCTCATCCCGTGTCCTTCTGAAGTCACAAATTACATTTTGGCACACTGAACATAAGCAACACATTCTAATTCTTTATCATTCCAGAGCCCAAGGAAAGCCATAAGCTTCCATGTTGCGGTTTCCAGCTCAACTGCTCTCCTGCCAGGCCAGCATCACTGCTCAGTTCCTGTCTCTCTTATTTCATGGATATTCCAGTTGACATAGCTGTGCTTCTACAGCTGCATGGATTTTCCTCTTCCTGTTGACCCTGACATCAGTATATCTGAAAGCACTTTGTTAAACTATGATGGGACATTTAAATGCCTAACTTGTAACAAAACCAAAAAATTCTTTGCTACATATTACTTTTTCTTATGAGATCCTCTCTGTAGGATCTCATAAGAAAAAGTATCAGAGTGGACCATACACTCTGCACCTTGGAGGAAGGTGCAGAATTCTTGCTTCTGGCAAACGCTTCATGACATATTTATGTATTCACCTTTCTGCTCAGGTATACTCATGTATACCTCCTTTCTGCTGGTAACTGTGGACCTAAGTCACGACCTGCAGGTGGGCATGGAGAAATGTCTGACTTGATTTTAGTTGAGCTCAACAAATATTTATTGACTACCTACGAAATGCCAGAGACTGAGGATACAAAGATGAATAAATTTCACTGGCTCCTGCCCTGATGGAGCTGACAGTTCAGTGGATAGAGAAAGATTTGTAAACTAGCCATTACAACCTAACATGATACATGAAATGATGATGTTACAAAACACAGAAATAATACAAAAATATGTGAGGTCAGAGACAGCTTTGAAGAGATGTTGCCTGAGCACATTCGTAAGTGACAAATGGGAGCCTCCCAGGCAAGCAGGAGCAAGGAAGGCAAATAGGCCATAGAAACAGTATGTGCAAAGCTGCCAAAGTAGAGTCCAGAGATGATGAGTCGTCACAGTAACTTGCACTATGGAACAGAACATGCAAGGAATGTCCTCCGAGAATGGCAAAGGAGGCCTGGGCCAGATGAGGAGCCTCAGATGCCCGTTGAGGCTAGCACTTTATTCAGAGAGAGAACAACAGAGCTGCCACAGTTGTGTCTTGCAAAGACCACCCAGAAGAAATGTGAAAGATGGCCTAGTGGGGCAAGAAACTGCAAGACTGGTTGGGAAAACATAAAAATAGCCTAGGAAATAAACCAGGGAGCTGGAATAAAGCAGCAGCAGTGGAGATGGCTTCCAGACTTAGGAGATAATGTCAACAGGATATAGTGGTTGATTGGATATGACGAGGGAAAGCTGAGGAAGAGGACAATTCCTAGACTTGGGGCCAAGCTGGAGTGGCTAGGTATATGGTGGGCCAGCAACTGAGAGAAAATCAGGAGCAAATATTTGCAAGGGTGAGAATATAGGATGAGAGTAAAGATGATATGTTCCTTTCCTTCCTGCTTCCCCAGGAAGTAAAAATGGTACCGGACTCTCTTAACCTGAGGATTAAAAGCTCCATTTAATCCATTTTCTCCATTCCATTTTAGAAAATCTTTCTAACAGCAACTTAGGCATCTTTCACCCCTAAGGTTTTCCCATTTCTTCCTCAAGAAAATTCTCCCTTTCCTCTCTAATCTCCACTCGAGACTCCAAAGATGGTAGCATATAAATATTACTCTAAATATCAGGAAGTTCCTAAAGTTTTTGGTGGGCAAAGTTTGACTAAAATATATTAATTCAACAAATAAATATTTATTGAACATTTACTACATGCTAGCAATGAGTTTAGTGGTTTTTTTTCATTTAGAAAAAAATACATTGGCATTTGCTTTCAGTAGACTATATTTTTTTTCCATGAGCATATAATATAAAGTTTTCATAGGGTTATTTTTGCCCATAAGATATTAATTTACTCAATTATGAATTGTCCTATGGCAGGTTTGAGAACATAATCTTTATAGCTGGAGAGGGAAAAGTATGTTATTTCTGCCACATTCCCATTATTGGTAATTAATTGCTCAAACCAATGCTTGTAAGACACTTGCTCTGGAAAAAAAAAATCGATGCTGAGTTCCAAATAACCATTCCAGAATTAACTTACTTTAGTTTTTTAATAGTCATATTTTTAAAACTATATAAGCTTCAGAGCATAGAAACTATTTCAAATACTAGTCAAAGGCTATCCTCACTTAATCTTCCAGAGCTGAATCTCTGGGTAGCAGTTAAGAACATGAAAGAGAATGGGGAAATAAAGGGGAAACATACCCTTCCTTTCTCTCAAAAGAATAAAATACCATCACAGTCATGGCAAACCGTGTTATCTCAATTTTCAGGGATTTGAAAAAGAGGTAATTCTCTCTAGAATTCTTTCCAAATTCATCCCACGAGAGGTGTTTCCCTAGATACTCCTAATCCACAGGGAATGATAAATATCCTGGAATAAGAGGCCCAATAAAAACAGAAATATCTGAGATCTAATGAATCCATGGTTAGAGCCACCAATGCCATGATTACACAAAACCTAGCCATCCCCACTACGGTGACCATTTCATCACTAATGCTTTCTCCTCTCTAAAGGCTAACAAACCAAGTTCCACTTTGTTAATCCTAGTGGGCCCCTCTCCCCTGGTCCCTGTGCACTAGTGCCCCAGCCAAACTTACAAGAGACAGGTGTACAGCCTAGTCTAGGACAGGGATATGTGGGTAGCTTGCTCAGTCACAGGCAGGCTTCCTGCTCTGAGGCTTCTTAGCACTAGCAGCCTAGCACAAACCATTTTCTTTCTGGGTAAGATAATATTCCTCTGGGAAAGAGGTTAGGTCTTCCTCTCTGTGACCCTCTGAGCAGATCTGACTTCCTTCCCACAAACTGACATCATTCAAGAGAAGTCTCTCTTGATCTCTTATTTCCTTCTTAGCCCCAAGTCACCCTCCAGCTTGAAAGGATCAGGAAGCTCTCCCTCACCCTGATAAAAGCCTTCTTCTCCAACTTTTCTGTAGCAATCAGCCCAGCTCTTGCCACATATCCCCTTATTTGCTGAATAGATGAATGACTAAGGATTCTGTTTTCACTTGTTTCTATCTCCCCTTCACGGGAACACTTCCACAGATGGGCAGCCTCCCCACGGTGGCATGGTCAGAGCGGCCTCAGGCATCTGCAGGCTACTCAGCACTACCTCAGAGCTGCTGCCACTTTCACACCGACAATCAATTTGGAAAAGCACCTCAGCCTATGACCAGTGAACACAGGTGACAAGTTGGGAAGGTGAAGCAGGGGTGTAATAAGGGAAACACAGTGCTAACTTAAATGGCACCTCCAGGTATGAGAATGCCATGGAGACAAAGGAATGGCAAAGAAAGAGCAAGGATTTCTCTGAAAAGTAGAAACTTCTTTCCTACCCTGTATTCTCAGATGCCCACCTGGAGTAGGCCCTGCATTCTCCAAGCTCCCACCTCCATTTCTCAAAATACCCTCCTGAGTGCAGTATCCAAGGCTCCTTTATCCTCCCCTCTAGGAACTCTTCCTGTCCCTCTTCCCCAGCCAGATTCCTAGTCACTGTCTCTAGAGAAACTGTCATAACCTGAATGCCAGGTTTATTCACCACTGTGAAGTTTCTGATGTCTGAAAAGGACTGAACTATGTCTGAAGAATTTTCCACATTCAATGCACTCATAAGGCTTCTCACCAGTGTGAATCCTGTAATGTTCACTAAGGTGTGCATACTTGCGGAAGGTTTTCTCACACTCACTACACTTATAGAGCTTCTCACCAGTGTGAGTTCTATGATGTTCAGTAAGAGACGTGTTGTGAGCAAAGGCTTTCCCACATTCCTGACATTTATAGGGCTTCTCTCCAGTATGAATTCTCATATGCTGAGTGAGGCAGGTATTCTGGTTAAAGCCCTTCCCACATTCATTGCATTTATAGGGTTTTTCTCCGGTGTGGCTTCTCTGATGCCGAATAAGGCAAATGCTCTGAATGAAAGCTTTACCACACTCACTGCATTTGTAGGGTTTTTCCCCTGTATGAATTCTCTGATGTTTAGTGAGTGGGGTGCTCTGAGCAAAAGCTTTGCCACATTCCTTACACTTATAGGGTTTTTCTCCAGTATGAATTCGCTGGTGCTTAATAAGGGATGGGCTCTGACAAAACGCTTTCCCACATTCCTTACATTTATAGGGTTTCTCTCCAGTATGAATTCTCTGATGCTGAGAGAGGTTTGCCTTTGTATGGAAAGTCTTCCCACATTCATCACATTTATAGGGTTTTTCTCCAGTGTGAATTCTCTGATGTTGTGTAAGATTTGAGTGTTTGCGAAAAGAAGAGCCACATTCATTGCATAAATAAGGTTTCTCGCCAGTGTGAATTCTCTGATGATGAATGAGGTGTGTGTTCTGACTGAACGCCTTCCCACATCTATTACATTTATAAGGTTTCTCTCCAGTGTGAATTCTCTGGTGTTCAGTGAGATGTGAATGATTGCGGAAGGAATTCCCACAGTCATTACATTTATATGGTTTCTCTCCAGTGTGGATTCTCTGATGCTGAGTAAGAAATGATCGACATCGAAATGTTTTCCCACACTGCTCACATCCATATGGTTTCACCCCGGTGTGAATTCTTTGATGTCGAACAAGGAATGAGCTACGACTAAAAGTTTTCCCACATTCCTCACATGTGTAGGGTCTCGTATGAGTTCTTTGATGCTGGGTAAAGGATGAGCTCTGATTAAAAGTTTTTCCACATTCACTACATTTCCAAGATTTTTTCTGTGTAGAGAAGATCGGACAATTACTTTGGTCTGAAATCTCATTGGTGTATATGCTACTTGTCTCCCACTGATGTAGGCTCTCTTCTGTAGAAACCCTGAGATGTGTAACAAGGCTTGAGGTCAAAAGCACGCTTCTCTCAAAATTATATTCTTGTCTAATCATTTCTGGAGGTGCTTCCTTGTGGATGAAAGTTATTCCCCCAAAACCTTCTTGGACAAGGCATGGTCCAGGAACCTCTCTGGGAGGGTTTTCCTTCATGCTCTCACATACATATTTTTCTGCAAATGTAGAATCCTGGTATTCATCCTCTTGGGATCTCTTTGATGCTATCCCTGGCAAATCAATTTCAGAGCCATCCTGCTCTGGAGCAGGCTTGTTCACCCAACCTGAAAAAAACCACCACAGTGAGTATCTCTTGTGCAAGGCAGAGTGCAAGCCCCTGGACTTATAGGGACCTAACTTTGACAGGTCTCAGTAATGGCCTATGAGTAATGGCCAATAAGAGCAAGTGGGGGTAGGACTTCCCCGGTGGCGCAGTGGTTAAGAATCTGCCTGCCAATGCAGGGGACACGGGCTCAAGCCCTGGTCCGGGAAGATCCCACATGCCGCATAGCAACTAAGCCCGTGTGCCACAACTACTGAGCCTGCAAGCCACAACTACTGAGCCCCTGTGCCACAACTACTGAAGCCCGCACGCTTAGAGCCCATGCACTGCAACGGAGAGTAGCCCCCGCTCGCTGCAACTAGAGAAAGCCTGCGTGCAACAAAGACCCAACTCAGCCACACACACAAAAAAGAGCAAGTGGGGCAAGTAATTCAGAGTTACAACTAACTGGTGGAAAAGATCTGCATCAGGGTAAGGTGATCACCATTAATGAAAAATGAGTAGCTGCAGACACCAAGGAAGTGACAGAATCAGAGACCAGGGAGATAAAGAGGAAAAAACAAACAATAACAGATTAAGATTAGGGCAAGACAAGAAACATGGATGGTTTGTATTCAAAGAGTGGAGAGTGAGAGAATGTAAAAGTGCAAAATAGTGGAAATGAGATCAAATGAGTACCAGGGAAAAGCTGGCCTCAAGAGATGCTCCCTCAATAGATGCTCACTCACATTCACCCCAGCATTCCTAAAAGAGAGGGTAATTTGCTCTCCTGAGCTTCATTCAGTTTCTCTTGTAAAATTTTCAAAGCCCTCCTGTTTCTTCCACTGGTGATCCCTTGCTTACTCACCTGGACAAATCTCTCTTTCAATCTCTCTCTCTTCAGCTCCTTGCATATTCAACATCCACAAATCTTCTCTTTGCTTTGATTGTAAAAGACTTCAAGGTTGAAAAACTGGGAGCCCTGCTCATAGAGGAAAAAAAGGTGGGGGAGGGGATATCACTGTCCCAGTAAACAGAAAAATGAGATAGAGCTGTTGCCTAAGGATATTATCTGGTAACTCACACAAAACCTGTCAGGACAGCAACGTGCCTGCATCACCAAGAGTCAGGGTTGGTGTCCAGCTTTCTAGGTTAACAAACTCCATTTGTCAGCTGTCCAAGAAGTGGCAGCCAGACAGACTGACATATTAGCAAACACTCAGGTACTTGAGAAATAAAGCAGAATGTTATTTATAAAGATAAAAATAACTATGAAGTGAATAGGCATATCCATGTCAATTAGTGCACTCTTTCCACTATACAATAATCTATATGAAAAGTCAATTAATATAGTCAAACGTTGTGTTGGGAAATGGCCTCAGAGCAAGGCTAATGCATTAAGTCTGATCCACCCACCTCCCCTATATGTCAAGGAGCTGGACAGTAGTTAGGGATTTCTATTTGATACAACCTAGAGATATGCTGATTGTCCTTTCTTCAAGATGTCTTATCAATTCAAAATCTTTTCTTCAGGCATAGCTCAATATAAGAGTGTAGGCTGCAGTTGAAAAAACAAAAACACTTTGTGAAATAATTTTTGACTTACAAAGAGTTGCAAAAATAGTATAGAGAGTTTCTGGTTTTTGGAAAGTCAAAATCATAACTGTTCATCCAAAAATGTCTCTCCATATAACCCTGAAGTGAGAAGTAGAATTGGAAGCATTATCTCAAGAAAAACAGAAGGCAGAGAGATGGTTTACCATAATCAAGAGCTCAGAAGGCATGGAAGAATAGGATGTCTGGTGAAGTATATAATAAGGCTGGCCCTGTGGACTTCTCATCAAGGTCTGTGCCTCAGTGTTGAGTTTTAGAGGTTTAAGAGGATCCTATCTGGGATTTCCTGATCCTCTTCCATAGCAGGAACATCCTCTTCCATAGCAGGGACCCACTGCAGAATCCTACAGAGACTCATGAAGTAGTGTGGGGTTTGGCTATAATCAGAGCTAGACAGTGGAGAAAAAGTCAGACATGCCCCCGCCTACCCAGAGCTTACGTCACAGCTCAACAAAGACATTAACACCAGTAGTTACAAATAAGGGAATTATAATAGGAGAAATACTGGGTCCTGTAGAATGCAGAGCAGAGGGGACCTAATCTAATCTGGGAAAGAAAGCCTCCCTGAAGAAGAGATAAATAAGAATTAGACAGGTGAAGAGGGAAAAGAAGATACCAGAGAGATGAAACAGAATATACAAAAGGAATCAAGCCCCATACTTTGGAAGAATGAAAGAGATCTAGTAAGGCCAAAGTATTAGGCACTAGAAATAAGACATGAAGCCCAAGGCAAGCAAATACAACCCTGCAAAGCACTTTAAGGAATTTACCCTAAAGTGAGCAGAAAGCCATAAAAAGTACTGGAAAAGGTTTGAAAAATATGTGACATGATTAGATCTTCTATTAAACACACACACACACACACACACACACACACAACTTATCCTTTTGCCCATAGAGCAAAGTGTGTACAAGGGGTGGAAGGTAGGAGGCAAGGTGAAGGCTGAAGGACCCCTTGGGAGGTTGTTTCAGCAGTCCAATAAGGGGACTGGGATGACTAAGAGACAGAAACAACAGGACAGGATGACTATTGGAGGGAGATGTGAGGGAGAAGGAGAAGTTGATGATAATTTGCTGGTTTGGGGCTTGAGAGATGACAGTGACCTTTAGTGAGAGGGGTAACACTGGTTTGAGGAGGAAAAAGATACATTCAGTTTGAAATACCAGGCATACATATATGGAACAGAGGACAGAGGTGTGGGCTGAAAACTTGTATTTAGAGTTTTTGTCATAAAGAAGGTAATTGAAATTCTGGGGGTAACAGATAAAATCATCAAAAGAGTGTAGCTAGGAAACCTCAACAGTGAGTTTACACATTTATAAGGAGGTTTAACTCTGGCTTTTGATTTTAGATTCCTAATCCCTAAGAGAAATAAGTAAACTAATTTAATATATGATAAAAATTGGCATTTCTAATCATAAAAAAATTGATTACTCACAATTTATGTTGGGACTGTTGCTTAAGTATCTGGAAAAAACACTTAGTGAGATTCCTACCTCACACCACATACCAAAATAAACCGAAACCCCGTAAAGGGTTTAAAAATGTATTTTTGATTTATACATCAAGAAGTAGATAGACCTGATAGATAAAAGACTTCCTATTAACGAGTAAAGAAAAAAGATGAACCGATAGAAAAATGCAAAGTACAACAAATACACCAAGAATTTAAAAAGGCCAATAGACATACCAAAACAAAGTTTCACCTCACTGGTAATCAAAGAAATGGGAACTGAAAGAATGAAGAATCAATTTTTATATCAAGTTGGAAACTCTCTCTTTAATGCTAAAACTCAAAACTGGCAAAGGTGCAGGGAAAGAGAGCTTCTCATACACCACTGGTGGGAATGTAAACTGGTACCATCTTTCTAGAGCTAACTGGCAATATACTGGGTTGGCCAAAAAGTTCGTTCGTAAGATGTTACAGAAAAACACAAATGAACTTTTTGGCCAACCCAATATATTAGGTCTTAAAGTTGTAGGCTGAGTGGCAGTTGGGACACCACGATCACCATTTTGTAGGTACAGAAAGTCAGAACAAAATTCTCAATCTGTACTATATACAACACCTGCAATGGATCTCAGAAGATCCTCAGTCATCAGTATGTCATAAAAATGCCTATATTATTTAACCTAGTAATTCTACTGTTAGAACTTTTTCATAGAGAAGGAACCTTCCAGAGTGGGAGAAAAAAACCCAAACTGAACTCTTTTGCTACCTGTAAAAAAAAAAAAAAAATCCCCTGAAATGTTGGAAAACACAATTTTTCTGTTGATGGACACTGAGGCTTAGCAATTTAGCAAAGTATGGTACTTCCACTTGGTGGAAATTATACAGACATCAGATAATTGAAAATGAAAATATGTGACAATGTGGAAAAATACTTATAGGCAAATGTGAAAAAAAACCACAGGATATTAAAATTTCAAATACAATCTAACGTCATATATGTATGTTAAAATATACATATGAATAAGATCAAGAAGGAAAAGTAATCACCACCATGTTGATATAAATTATGAATGATTTTCTCTTCTATTTTCCAAATTTCCTCAATCATCTATATTTTGCCTTATTTTTAAAAAACTTAAATCTCTCAGAATATCTATCAATTTGTTAGCCATGATCATCTTGAGGAATAAGATTATGGTAAACTTTTGTTTTAAGGCCTTTCTTTTTGCAATGTTTGAAAGTTTTCCTGTAGAAATAAGTAAATAACTCTGTAGTCAGAGAAAACAAGTGAAAAAAATATAATCAGCGATAAGCACAGAGATTTATGTACAAAGATCACATTGTTACTATAACTGTAAAAAATACAGGCAAGTAAACATTGATGGCATATCAGTATGATAGATTATGAAACTATTAAGAGTCATGTTTGCAAAGAATATCCATGAGAAAATACAATGTTAAAACTGGAGACTACAAAACACTAAAACAAAAAATATGCACATATATACCAGTACTAAAGTAAGCATTCAATAAACAGAAACTATTATTACTACACAGATATATACAAAACACACACATAAGAAAGAACAGAGGAAAACCCACTAAAATGTCAACAACTGATCTCTAGGTCATTTAATGGGTTACTTTATTTTGTCCTTTATATCCTTCTACATATTTCATTTTTCCTGCAATAAACATGAATTACTTTTATAGTCAGTAAACCATTTAAAAATGAGAGATCTCACTCAGGGGTTTAAACACCCCCCCCCCCAGAAAATACCTTTCTTTTCACTGCCACACCTAACGGATATGGTATTGGTTTCCCTTTCAAAATAAGATCAAAGTGGCAAAGTGGACTGGACTGGGACTCAGGAAACTTTGCTCTGCCATAGCCCACATGAGCAGGCTATTTATCTGAAAAAGGTGACAAATTAGATAATATCCACGAGCCCTTCCAGCTCCAACGTTCTGTGAAACCCCTGACTAAATTTTTTTTTTTTTTTTTTTTGGCTGCGCCACACAGCTTGTGAGATCTTAGTTTCCCGACCCCAGGGATTGAACCCAGGCCCTCAGCAGTGAAAACTCGGAGTCCTAACCACTGGACCACCAGAGAATTCCCTAAATGAGTTAATTAATTCACGTAAAGCATTTATAAAGATATCTGCCACATATCAGGCACTCAACAGGGGTTAGGCATTATTATGTTTGAGAAGGACACGTTGGTGACAACCACTGCCCTCCAGTCGTGGATCATCTGCGCTGTTTGTCTACGCCAAAAGTTAGCAAACCTTGCCTTTGTAGTTTGAAAACAGAACCAGACAATAGGTAAACAAGTGATCTTGGTTGTGTTTCAATAAATTTTTTTTTACGAAAACAGGTGGTAGACCAAAATTTAGCCCATGAGCCACAGTCTGCTGTCCCCCTGGCCTCTAAGTTGCCCAGAATAGGATGTACAGGTGCTTCCACAAATACATAATGTGGAATAATCTGTTGGTGATTTTAAGATGCTGAAAGGATCTATCTGAATCCAGATTTGGGGGAAACGGGTATTATGGTGAACGGACATATATATCTCCATCCTCATCTTGCTAAACTAAGAGGGATCTGGCTTCCTCCTCATGCCTTGTAAGCTTTCTCCCTGCTGCCACTTCCCTACCCCTCTAGAAGGATTCTGGGGAAGCCAGGTGGGGTTTTCCAAGAATTTGAAACTACAATTCCTTCAATAAGACCACACTTAAATGTACTCTTCTCTGAAGCCCTTCTTGATGTGCCTGTTGGCCCCAAGTAACGTATTCTTCCAGGCTGCAGCAGCACACTGGATCTATCTCTTCTGCAGCCTTGGGTCATTCAGTAGCAATGTGTCCTCGGATAAGTTACCTATTCTCTCGTACCTCAATCTCCTCACTAAAAACTAGACAATACGTTGCTGTGAAGGCTAAATAAATTAGCACAACTGCTTAAAACAGTGGCTGGTACACGTTAAGTGCCAAATAAATGTGTTTTAAAACATTACCACAGAAATCTGCTCACATATATATCTTCCAGCACTACGGAGGAAGCGTCTTCCCATTTGGCGGGCTCCGAGGTCACTCACCCTGTAGCCCCGCCTCTAAACCCTGTGTAATATTTGGCAAGTAATGGATAGTAAATTTTTGTTGTTAGACGTTAACATTTCCATACGTGCTATCACGTACATGCTATCAACTGAGCTTTAGAGAGAAAAGAAGGCAGTGACAGTCCAACTTTATAGAGATCAGGAAACCGGCTCTATCATGGGTAATTATAACCCAGGTCTCGAGACTCCCTAGCTAGTGCGCTTTACACTATTTGCCTTCTCCTCTTAAGTCGGTCCCTTAAAAAAGTGTGAGCTGCAGGACTGGTTGGGGGAAGTAGCTGGTATCCAGACCGAGAACTCTGGCCCCAGGATTTCATTTCCGAACACGGGTCCTAGATCTTGATCATTTATCCATCACTCAATCATCATTCATTCATTTATTCACTTCACCATCTTCTTAGGCGTGTCCTCTGTGCCAGGCCCTGGTGAGTGCAGTGTTGAAGCTGCAAGCCGGGCCGGGCCGCCGGGAGTTCGGAGCCGCCGTGCAGGCAGCAATCCGGGGAGAACGAGGCCCGGGCGGGCTTGCTACATAAACCTGGGCCGCCGCCACAGCTGAGACGCACCCGGAGCCGCTGCCTTCCCCTCCCTTGGGCCCCGCCCGCTCACCGTGATGTCCGGCGGCTCCCAGCGGGGCGGCGACCACGGTCCCGGAGGTACACGGAAACCCAGGGCGCAGGCTCACCCGCCCGGACCGGAAGAACAGTAGCGCGACCGGTAGTGCGTCATCAGCGACCCCCGAAGCGCAGCCCTCGCTTGCCTCTCTAGGAATCGGGAGGAGCCTCTCGATAGGGGCCTCATAGAAGCCGATCGCGGGCTGGTTTCCCTCCAAGCCCAGTGGCGTGCCTGATGTCCCATGAAAGACTGCCTTCAGCCGGAACACAGTGACCACCTCATGCCTGGGGAAAACTGTAGATGGGGGCGTTAGGGTTGGAAAGATTGCTAAGTGGGAGTCAGAACGGGCCATCTCGGACTTCCCTGGTGGCGCAGTGGTTAAGAATCCGCCTGCCAATGCAGGAGACATGGGTTCGAGCCCTGGTCGGGGAAGATCCCACATGCCACTGCGCAACTAAGCCCATGCGCCACAACTACTGGCCTGTGCTCTAGAGCCCGCGAGCCACAACTCCTGAGACCACGTGCCACAACTACTGAAGCCCACAGGCCTAGAGCCTGTGCTCTGCAACAAGAGAAGCCACCCAATGAGAAGCCCGCTCGCCGCAACTAGAGAAAAGCCCGTGCGTAGCAACAAAGACCCAAGGCAGCCAAAAATAAATAAATAAATTTATTTAAAAAAAAAAAAAAAAGAATGGGCCATCTCAGCAAGGGAGTAGTACATTCCATCTGCTAAAAATAGCTCCTGATTATGAACCTTGACCTCAACACTGGGCTCTGACCAGGGAGGCCAGCCTGGTGTTTCTTCCGGGTGTGAGTGGTCTGGTGGCAGACGAGATGGGAGCTCTGGCTGAAGGCCTTCCTGCACTGGGTGCAGCAATAGGTCTTCTTGCCCGTGTGGCTCTGCGGGTGCACCAGGAGGCGAGGGCTTCAGCTGAAGGCCTTGCGGCACTCAGGGCACACGTAGGGCTTCACCCCAGTGTGCACCCTCTGGTGCAGGATCAGGTGGGAGCTGCGCGTGAAGGCCTTCCCACCCTCCCCGCACCCACACGACTTCTCCCGTGTGCATTCTCTGGTGGACCATGAGAGTGGAGCTCTGGCTGAAGGCCTTGCCATACTCAGTACATGTAGAGAGATTTTTGCTGGGGGCAAGAAGTGTTTTGGTTTTTTTTTAACTTTCATATACCCCCTGATAAAAAGGGAACAAGATTGGAAATGCACCATGCAAGGAAGTAGAATAACACTCCCTCTGGAATAAAGATATATCAATCATTGGTCTTTCATGGGCCTTCTACTTTTTCAGAATAAAATGAAAACACACACTCATTCACAAGAGAGGTACTTGAAAAGAGGTGAAAAGAACAGAGTAAAGGCACCCATCTATCCACAAGTCTATCTGTAGCATCAGTCATATAAAGATTCTATATACATTAAATCAATATATTCCTGAATTGAATTCCCTTTGAATTAAAAATTGCCATTGAAAAAAGCTCATTAACAAGTCTCTCCTCACTTACTTGTCTGCAGGCTGTTCAGAATGCCCTGCTGTCCTGCTCCCCTCTTTTCTGGCTTCCCCAATGCACAGACCTCTGGAATCTCTCCCTGGAGTCTTCCAAAGAATTCTCCTTTCAGTTTGCTCTAGAATCAAATCCTCCGTTTCAACTTTGGTCTCACTATCTGAGCAAGGCATAGAAGATAAAAACAAATAATATATAGCAAAAAGAAAAGGAGAATCAGCTTTATATTCTAGACAGGAAAGAGACTATACTGGGATTTAAGGAAACCCAATAAATGACTTCTCTCTTTAAATAAGCAACATGGGGAAATTCCCTGGTGGTCCAGTGGTTAGGAGTCCGTGCTTTCACTGTTGAGGGCCTGGGTTTGGGGAACTAAGATCCTGCAAGCCATGGGGCATGGCCAAAATAAATAAATAAATAAAAGTAAAGAATCAACATAGCACTGGGGCCAAGAGTGTGGTCTCTGGGGCCAGACTGCTGAGGTGAAATCCTGCCTCTGTCACAAGCAGTTACTTGACCTCTCTGTGCCTCAGTTTTCCTATCTGTAGAATGGATTAATGCTAGTACCTATTTCATGATGTTTTTAGAACATCATGAAATTATGATTTCACTATAATTTCATTATTCATTATAATAGTTCTAATACATTAGAACTACCTAATGCTAGTACCTATCTCATGATGTTCTTAGAATTTAAAAATTTAATGTCCATAAAGTGTTAGCTAGGTAAGTGTTAGCTATTAGTAAAATTCTCTGCTCAATTGACAAATAAGATATGCAAAGACCAATATATTATCTTTATTACTGAAAAGCTGATATTGTTGAATGTGGCTTATAGTTGCAGTCAAGTGAGGTTACTAACACCGAATCCCAGGATTAGATAGCATTAACCACCCAGGGACACAGTGCTGGGCTACCATGGGTTTGCCCCTGTAACACCTGCAGCAAAGAGGAACAGGACGGACACATGGTCTCTGTGGAAAAACTGGACCCCAAGGGTGAGGAAGGAGGAGGGCTGGCTTTCACACAGACTTTTCCAAAGTCATCAATCAAATCCAATCCCTTTTTGTCCTAGGGCAAGAGTGAGTGTGGGGTCAGAGAGAGGATACAAGTGTTACACCAGTGAGCTTCCTGAAACATCAGGAGTGAGGGAGTAGAGTATTTAAATTCATAATTTTTCTATACATGCACCATGGTTTCAGAGTATGGGCAGAGAAAGAAAAAAAAGAAAAAGAAAAAGAAAGGGCAGTAAAGGAAAGCTTGCATTCTGAGGAAGAGGCAGAGATGGCTCTGTCACCAGAAATGTGCCCAGGGAGGGCCATGCCTGCAGATGTAAAGACTGCCAAAACAGGAGGGGACACACGGGATGTCTTGGGAACTGGCCAAAGCAGCAAGTGAAGGTCAGAGAAGGGCTTGGATGCGGACTGTGGGTCCCTAGGAGTCAAGGAGCTTGAGCGCATCCCCCTTGCCAGCGAGAGAGAGGCAGGATGAAAACTCCTGAGAGGGAACTGAGGGGTCCATGCAATCAGGTAGGGCAGGGGAGCAGGGAGCTACGAGGTAGGCAGGGCCAAGGGCCTGCTGTGGGCAAAGCCAGGCCCTGGGATTGGCAGTGGGGCAGGGAGGCAGTGCACAGAGGTGTGGATCCCCAGCCTCACAGCCTACAAGCTTAGTCTAGGTGGGAAGAGAGAACAGAGTGGCCGACCCTCCAAATCGGTGGGGATGGACACACTCTGCCCCTTTTCACCCTACATCTACAGGAAATAGAAGAGGAAAGGAGACCCGCTCAAGGAGGTCCAGGAGAGGGAACTCGGCCTTTGCTTCCAGGAGGGCTGCAGAAGCAGGGGAGCGTCAAAACGCCAAGGCAGCTCCTTAGCTGAGCAGTTCAGTTTCCTCCCTTTGGGACTGGGAGAGCCAGGGAGGCAAGACTCAAGCCCAACACTTGGAAACAGTGATACCTGGTCAAACTGTTTTTGAGCACATTCTCGAAGAGCAAAGAACAGTTTGGAGGGTAGAGGTGGCCAGGGTCTACCTCAGTCCAGCCTGAGCCCTCACTGTGGTCTTATCTCCCATCCCCTAACCCCTTTCTCGGCTTCCCTGAACTTTCTGGTCATATTCATGCTCCCTAAAAAAGATTTCTTGCCTGTTTCTTTTCTCTCGTCTTCCTCATGGCCTGGAGCGGTCAATCTGCGTCCTTCTACTCACCACAACTGCCCAGCCACCCAGCCACCCACCCATCCATCATCTGGGACCGGCTCAGGTCGCACCTCCCTCAGGGAGTCTTAGTCTGCCCCTCCCCAAGCTCCCAGTGATTGGCCCCCTCCTGTCTCCTCAACCACCTCGGCTATCCAGCCCCACTGCTTTGACAAAATGACTTCATATTTTTTTGTGAATTAGGTTTCTCTTTCCCATCTGTCCATTTTATCTTCCCAACGAGGCTATGAGTTTTTGCAGGGCCACAGCTGAATCCTATGATGCCTACAGCCTTCCTAACCTGGTGCATTGGTGCAGGTCTCTGTGAGGACACAGTGCTGGCTAGGCATAATCCCTGCCCTCAAATCTACCAAGCGGAGGGACTTCCCTGGTGGCGCAGTGGTTAAGAATCCACCTGCCAGTGCAGGGGACACAGGTTTGAGCCCTGGTCCAGGAAGATCCCACATGCCACGGAGCAACTAAGCCCGTGTGCCACAACTACTGCTACTGAGCCTGCGCTCTAGAGCCCGCGAGCCACAACTACTGAGCTTGCGTGCCACAACTACTGAAGCCCACATGCCTAGAGCCCGTGCTCCACAACAAGAGAAGCCACCGCAATGAGAAGCTCGCTCACCGTAACGAAGAGTAGACCCCGCTTGCCACAACTAGAGAAAGCCCGCGCGCAGCAACGAAGACCCAATGCAGCCAAAAAAAAAAGAGGCATATGCTGAAGAGTCATCTCCAGGAGGGGATATGGGCCCCACACAGTCACAAAAGCATCCCTCCCAAAGCACACCTTCTCTTCTTGGACAGGGAGCTCAGCCTGACTAATGATCACAGCAATGCGACATGACTGACAGTTCACAGCCTCGTCCTGGCCCCGTCTCCTTGAAGCTCACCACCCTGTGACACTGGCTGGGCAGGTGAGGAAATTGACTGGGAAGCTGGCTGGGCTGGTGAGGAGTCTGTGGCTTCCCAGAGATGACCCAGCAAGCCAGAGGCAGAGCAGGTCCTCAGATGACCCTCAGGGCTGCCTGGCACTCAGCACTCAGTACGAGCTGGCCACTCTGACACTGGGTTAATAAGAAAGAAATGAGCCCAGTGCATCTGCGCTAATACACCTAAAGGTCCAGGACCCACGGGGGAACCAAGAATGGCTTATGAGAAGGCCAGAAGGTGAGTCCCAACCCTGCCCTGGCAACCCCTGGTCCTTTTCTCACCCTCTTCTAGGGCCAGCCTGTCTCCCCACCTCTCACGGCCAGCGGTGGTCCACCAGGCTCCAAATGGGAGCTCCGCTCAGCCCTGCCGGTGGTGTTCCCAAGGCTAGAGCCACGGCCGGGGCTCCTCCTCTGTCAGGCTCACGGGGCTTGTCCTCACTCGCGTGCATCGCATTCTCACTCAACTCCCTGATGGCAAAGAAGAAACCCTGATGTGTTCCTGACTGTGACTTCCTCGGGCTCAGGGAGTGTCACCTGAAGGGGCAGTAAACACTGTTCAACACAGAGCTGCCCATCCTCGGAGGGTCACTGGCTCTTGAAGGAGGCAGGGCCAGCTTTGGGACCAGGCCTCCTGTGAACACAGCTCACGACAGTGGGCACCCATTGTTCCAAAGGCCCAGTGGTGCCCAGCAGGCTGGAAGGAAGGACAGGTGCTCCAGGCCACCCCGGGCACTGGAAGCCACTCCAGCACCCACAGCTGTCTGGGACCAGGGGTCATCCATCCTGCTCTTGCCTCAGTCCAGACCCTGCCAGAGACTCTTACTTCCTGAGACATCCCCTCATGGCTTCTTCTGGCCCCAGGGGTCACAGAACCACCTGGCTCCTTCCTCAGCACAGTGGTTCCTTGGACTCTCATCTAAACAGATTCTACCTTTTGGGACCTGAGTTATGACTTTACATCTCCCCTCCCTGACCTGTTTCCTGTCCTCTCAACAGCCAAGGCCTCTGCTCCTTAGTCTCAAGCTTCAGGTAGATTTGGTGTAACTTCCAGCACCAGTGATGGGGGAATCCAGCCCAGCTCCAGGGGCAGGACTGAGCTTGGCTAAGGCCTTTGCTGTCCCCAGTCCCTGCCCAGGTGAGGGCCCACCACCACCAGGGGACAAAAAGGAACAGCTTCTCGGCGGCTTCTGCCACTGACGTCTATGGGTGAGGCAATCAGCAGGAACTGCACCCCATGTTGAACTGCGAAAGTAAAAATGTTTTCCCAGTCAGGTAAGGCTTGGCTTATTTTATCCATGCCTACCCTGTCCTCCAGCAGGAATATGGCAGGTCTCTGCAACCAGGCAGCTTTTTAACGGTTACAGACCCATTTCAAACTCATTTCATCCCAGCCTCCTACCTGGAGTGGAAGAGAGGACTTACGTTCGGAGAGGTTAGGGATTTGTCCTGGGTTGGAGGTAAGTGAGGGGCAGGGCCAGTCTAGAATGCTCTCTTCCCCAACAAGAGCTTTGGGAAAATAATCCCGTCCGCAGCGGCACGTCTGCTTTGTGTCCACCAGCCCGAGGCCGGCGAAATGAGCTCAACAGGACCGGGATCCCAGGGTCTTGGAGGAAGCCGCCCTTGAGCTGGTATGAGCCCCTCCTCTTCCAACGCCCTGCCCCTCGCCCTCCCACCCTGTCCGACCCCTTTCCCCGCCCCGGCACGCTCTCCTCCACGTCTCTGCTCTTCCCCATCCCCACCGCATATTCTCCCCGCGCGGGCCGCGGCCCCAGGCCCACTGCCCCCACTCCCCACCCCCGTGGCAGCCTTCCTCCTCCCCTTAAGCTGACCTCAGGCTGCAGCCCCTCCTCCGCTTTCCCAACACACCCCGTCTCAGCGCCGGACTGCGGCCGCGTCCTCTCTCTCCCTCGCCCGGGACTGCGGACCCCGCCCTCTCCTCCATCCCCAGCAAGCCTGGCCCACCCCGCCCCTTCCGGCTATCCCCTCTTTCTCCGGCAGCTGCCCCTCCCCTGGGCCGCCACCCCCGGCTCACCCGGGCGCGAGCCTGCCTCTCCCAGACCGCGGACCCTCGGCGACCTGAGAGCGGCCCAGTGAAACGGCCGGGGTCGGAGCACCCGGCTGCCGGCTGCTGCCCCGCAGCTCCAGGAAGCAGGGAGGTGTCTCCATCTTCGTGGAGCTTCTGCTCAGTTCCTCCCGCTGGACTCCGAGGAAAAGGGGAGGGCTGCGGGGCCAGGACCCAGCTCGGTCCTTGCTACAAAATGGATTTCAAACGGACCTATCTCAAAGACTAGGCGACATCATGGGAGAATGTATAATCTTGAAGAGGGCAAGTCTTTGATTTGACATTAAATCCTAAATATCCGAACAGCAAAAACTAAAGTAAAAGGACTAACTGTAAACTGCGGAAAATGTTTGCAACACATCTGGCAGATGAGAAGAGTAACTTCTTTACTACAGAATTGGGAGAAATAAATTCCTAAGAGGATCAACAACCCAACAGAAAAACTTGCTGAGAACATGAGCAAGCAATTCACACAAAAAAGAAATACACCTGGCTTTTAAACACAAGACATGATATTCAGTTTCACTCATAATTGAACGCAAATGAAAACATGAGAGCATTTTTCATTTATCAGATCAGAAAAGACAATAGTTCTATAGAGGATTCAGGGAAGTGGGCATTTTCATACACATACTGTACTGGGAACTGCATTTGCAATTTCTATCAAAATATCAAAAGTACCTACCCTTTATCAATATATCCTGCGGACAAAGTCGTGCACATACCAAGGACAGTGTGCTGGAATATTCAGCATGGCATTGTTTGCAAAAGCAAAAGATAGAAAAGAAGCTACATGGCCACCAATAGGACACTTGCTCATGAATCATGGTACATCCATACAACAGACTATCACACGGCAGTGAAAAAAAGAATGAGGTAGATCTTACAGGGTAACACTGAACCATCTCCAGACACACTAAGCTTAGTGAATCCTAAGCTCCTGTGTGTGTGTGTGTGTGTGTGTGTGTGTGTTTAAGGGAGAATACAAAAGACTGTAAATGCATGTCTGGAAGGATCCCCAAGAAACTGACAACGGTTATCTCTGGGGTGCTCCTACCTAGGGTACTCTGGACTGGGAGGGAGACGACTTTTTCATTGTCTGCTCTTGTACCACTCAACTTTTCACCCCAGGCAAGCCCTGTTCTCCCAATTTAACAAAGCACTTTTAGATGAGGAGAGGGGTTCATGGAGGCGCACTGAGAAAGTAGCTTGGGAAAAGGGAGAATGGGCTTTGGCCTCAGTTATTCTAATCCTGTGACTACTGACTTTGAAAATGGAGATAAGAGAACTTCCCTCCTCAGGTGAGGCTGGAATGAGATAAGAAACATTTGGCATTTAGCACAGTGCCTAGCACACAGGAACCCCTCAACTAACAGAGCATTTACAACCTTGCTATTGGCCCAGCAGGGGGACCTGGGTAGCCAAGTAGCCTGCTAGGACTTGGGTTGCCTCCTTCTACCCATGGCGACACAGGGCAGCCCCACAAAGAAACCAGGACCTCTCGGGCCTGGGTCAGGCCCCATCTGTCACAGGTCATGTCTTACAGGGTGTGGAGGGCTGGATTTCTGACTTGGGAGTTTGCTGATCTTCCATGCCCCAAAGGCTGCCTGCTCATCCCCTCTGTCCCTTCTCCTCTGGCACCTGCCGCTGCTTGGGTCAGAATCTCAGGGTCTCTCTCGGACTCTGACAAAAGCTGTCTATATGGTCTCCCGGATCCTTTCTCCCCTCACCAGCCCAGCCTCCACACTCCAGCCACAGCTGCATGTCACAAACACTGGGGTTACATATATGCCCCAGCTGAATCCCTTCACCTGGCATTAGGTCCTTGGTAACTGGCCACTTTATTTCCCCAGACCCTTATTCTGCTGTTCCCCACTACCCATTCCATACCCCACAAGGATGCCTTACCACTCCAAACAAGCCATGATCTTTTTATTAATTTTTCCCTTCTGATCATAAAAGTAATTCAGGCTCATTGTAGAAAATGTAGACAATGCAGGAAAATTCAACCACTGTTAATACCTGATGCACTTATTTCCTTCCAATCTTTTCTATACATGTACATTTAAGGAAACTGAACTGTGTGTACACACCACTGAATTTTATACTTTGCCTTTTTTATTTAATATTATTGTGAATGTTTTATCATATCACTATTCTTTAAATTATGATTTTTAGTGGTTGCATAATATTCCATCACATTGTAATTTAATCATTCCACTGTTGTTAGTCACTTGGGTTGTTTCCATTTTTGTAAAATATGAACATTGATAAGTATATATACCATTGTCAAAATATTCATTTTTAGGATAGCTTTCTAAAAGTGGTACTACTGTATCAAAGGATATCAACATTCTTTTTTAAATCGTTCAGCTTCCCCTAAAACAATAATGTACTAAAATGGTTTAAAATATATAAATAACAATGATGGGACAAGGGGAACAAATTTCTAGAAAATGGAAAATGGATGAAATGGTAACTGAGAAAGTTGGGTGGAGGGAGTGACGGCTTGAAACACTTGTTGAGGGCAATATAGTGGAAGGATGCAGCTGAAGTACCTGCCAACCCCAGCTGACTTGGGACTTGGAAACCCCAGGTGCAATGAAGGGTGAGAGAGAGAAGTGGGGCTAAAAATAAGGGCATTAACTGAAAGTATGTAATAACATTTGATCCCCTTCTCTCCCACTCTAGAGAAGCACTTACATCATCCAAACCCCACACAAAAACATCAGAGAGGGTTTTTTGCTAAGAAAATGTAAGAGCCCCAAACAAAAGATCTCTGCATTCTGGCATTTAGAGGTCTCCAGGGAAACAGCTTGCTCATTACCAACCACTCTAGAGGGAAGCCTTTTACTGAGCCGATCCCACTACCCACCTTCCCACCACACAGATATATGCATCTATTTGTGTGTGTGTGTATCACTAAGAATCACAACATATTTGAGGAAAGTCTCCAAAGAGAGTCAACGAAATAAAGAGAAAAAAGGACCCAGAGCACGCGAACGAAGATGGTGAGACAATTCATGTGACAGAAGAGACTTTTACGAAAATCCTTCTAATTAGAATACTCAGATTTGAGAGGTATCTCTAAAATGAGAAAAGTACGCCACAAAAAAAGGAACAAACTGAAAACAAGAAAAGGCTCTTAGAAATTAACTACTGAAAAAAAAAAAAGAAAAAAGAAATTAACTACTGCCAAAAATAAAAAATTCACTAGAAAGGTTGAAAAATAATCAAGGTACTCTCCCAGAAAATGGCACAAGGAAATGGAAATACTAGAGAAAGTAGTTGACGATCAATCCAGAAGGTCCAACATTTGATTGACAGGAATTCCAGAAAGAGTGAAAATAGAAAAAAATATATGGAAACGGAGAACTGTCACATAAATAACATGAGAAAATTTACAAAGGTAGAAGTACCTGAGTCGCTAGATTGAAAAATCTCAGAGTACATTAGGGAATTGAGTACATCAAGGATAAACAGGAGACTTTAAAAGCTTGAAAGGGGTGGGGAAACAGATCACAAAAATGTAAATTCTATTTATTGTCAAAGAAATAAGAATCAGACTGGAATCAGGCATCTCATTAGCAACATTGGATGTTATGTCAGGGAAGCAATGCCTACAAACTTTGGGGGAAATTTTTCAATCTAGAATTCCAGAGCCAAACTACCAATCAACTGTGAGGGCAGAGACAGTTGTTTTAGATATATAAGCACCCAACAATTTTGCCTTCCACATACTCTTTCTTGCAAGTGACTTGACGTGCTGCAGTGAAATGAGTGTGTAAACGAAGAAAGGAAGAATGTGGATTTTAGGATGCAATGGAGCCCGGTGTAACAACTGGACGGTAGGCAGAGAGAACATGAAGGACAGGGACCTCCCTGGCGGTCCAGTGGTTAAGACTCCGTGCTTCCACTGCAGGGGGTGTGGGTTCGATCCCTGGTTGGGGAACTAAGATTCCACATCCCACATGCTGCAGGGCGTGGCCAAAAAAAAAAAAAAGAACATCAAGGACAGACTAGAGCAGAAGGCTGGAGGTCTCTGGAAGGGATGTATATATACAGGAGAAAGGGGGACTCGGAAGAGTGTCTAATTGGACGGAGAATTTGAAAATAACTGAGGATATGTTAAAAGCAACCAGTACAAGGGAAAAAGAAAGACAACCAGAAACTTCGGTAAAAATTAAATGCTGCTCCAAAAAGGAAATATAATCACAATAAACTACTTAGGTTTGCAGTGAACAACATTTACACAGTCATAATAACATTCATGCTGTTTATTTCAACTTTCAGAACAAATCAATAAACAAAGCATAAAAGACTATGGTTTCAGAACAGAATTCAAGAATTATCAGACTTGACATTGTCAGAGGCAGAGAGGTGGACAAGGGGAGGAGACAGAAGCAGGGTGCATCCCCCATTCTACAAAATGGAGAATTGAGATACTGTTTACAGTTAATACAATAAAACTAAATTTGTAGTTACAATAAATAATTTATTTTTCTGATTATAAAATTTTTGTTCCTTATAAAAAATATGGAAATTACTTAAAAAAAAACACTTTTAATCACCCATAATTCCATTATCCCTAGGACCTGGGTTTGAGCCCAGGCGCTGCAATTTACCATTTGTATGGCTCTGAACAAGTCAACCATTTATAACATTTTCTTATATTTCCTTCATGTTTATCTATATACTTTCTCATAGTATATAGTGTACATAACAACATTATGTGAGAACTGTACTATATACACAATTTTGAATCCAGACTTTTTTCACTTTAAAGCATAAAGTAAAACTCTGGATACAAATATCATGCTCTTCGATACTTCTAAATATACTTCTTGGCCACAGGGCAATCAGAGGTTTCCCAGAGATGGGCCTGAGCCAAATCTTAAAAGAAACCAAATGTTAGGCAAAGCAGACAGGGGCTGTGGGGCGTGGTGGTGAGGTATCACAGGCACCGAGGACAGTGTGAGCAAAGGCACGAAAAGAGCAAGCACGTGCCCTAGGCTGCAGTAAAGGTGCATGTGAAGCGAAGCGATGAGGCTGGTAAGAGCTCAGTAAATCATGTTGAGGGATCCAGACATCTTTCCCATGAGAGACATGAAAAGGGGGTATGGTAGACCTTGTTTGCTTTGGCAACCCAGGATCTAGCACCGTGTTTGCCACAAAGAGAGCGCATAATAAATATTTTTGTAATGAACGCATGATACATCGGAAGCCAGAAATGCCTCCTGGGTTTCCAGTCTGGGTGCTGGATAATGCCACCATTTGCTGAGGGTGGGAAGCCAGGAGAAGCAAGATTGAAAAGGTTATGCATCTGGGCAACATCCTTAGAGATTCCGTAGTCTGACCTCATTTTTTAAAAAAGCCACCATTTTGTAGCATGTGAGGGCGATTATGTAGTGCATCCCCAGGTGTGACTTGAGGCCCTGGAGGCTCCACGGATTGGCCTCAGGGAATTTATATGCCTCCACAAATAAGCACAGAACTGAGAGTGCAATCCGAGTTTCTCCTAAAGAGGGTCCACAACCTCCATCAGATTCTCAAAGGGGCTGTGACCTCAGAAAGGTTAGGCACACAACAGGAGAAGTGACAGAAGTGGGAGAGGGACAACCACCTAGGGGAGGTAGGGGATCTAGAGCATAGAGAAAGGACTAGCTTCCTGAGCCTAGAGGAATTCACAGCCAATTGTATTTGAGAGGGGTGTGTGTGTACGTGTGCTGATGAAGAATCTCTCCTCACCGAGCCTCCAAAGCACCTGTACATGATTTCACTTTCTCATCCCTGTGCTCCACGTAACATACATCTGTAGGTCTCATTTGAGGGTAAAAACAGACTTCTTGGCTCTACCCTTAATGCTCATCACTAGGTCTGACTCTTTGTCTGAGAGCTATAAGACTGATAGCTCTTGGCAACTTAAGAAAATGGGGCTTCAGAGTTCCCATCTACTTCTGGCAAGACCAGCCCAGAAAGAAGGGAGATGACCCCAAGGAAAAGGAAAACCTAAGCCAAGTCTGACAACAAAGGGTAGTCACTCCTCTCCTATCAGAAACCCTGTAGAAAAAAGTGGGAGGTAATTTATTTTGAGGGCTGGAATTTAATTGGGAGGGAAAGTCGTTATGAGTTGGGGAAGGAACTGATCTGTCTAGTAACCTACTAGGCTCACAGGATTTGTGTAGGATCGGGGGTCCTGAGCCTGGGTGCAGATTTGTGGAAACCCAAACCTGGAGATGAAATATAAGCAAAAATGTAAAAAGTCATTTTGTTGAATGAGGAACAGAAAAGCATGTTACGTAGAACTTGGTTTGCTCATATAAGTAAAATGTTTCGTATATTCACTTAAAATACAAACACAGGAAGTTAGGTCACAGAGTCCCAGCAGCCAAGGGTTGTCAGAGGCACAGAAGGCAATGTGGTTACTGTCCTGTTTTGCTGAAACAGAACAATGCGCATCCAGATCCTTATACTGGAGTTCCCCTCCACCTTTGATCACACACATTTGTGGCCTGCAGGTTTTACTTGCCTGTAGTGGCTCATTCCCCTAAGTTTTAAAAAATACTGAGGCCTAAAATGGAAAAATTTTCACATGTCCTAGATGATTCTACCATGCAGCCAAGGTTAAAAACCACTGCTGTAAAACGGTGGTTCAGTGATTCCCAAACCTGGCTTTATATCACAATCACCTGGATAGCTCTTCTGAACTCCCTATGAATAGAAATCTCTAGCCAGGAGATCACAATCAGTCATGACTGAGTATTCAATTACGAGGATAAATACACAACGTGTGGCTCAAACAGTTTAACCATCTTAATGGTCACAAATCCCAGCTGATACCTTTCAGGAAAGCACACTTTTGGCCTCTTGGTGGGTCAGGGTCACGGATCTACCCCAAATCTTCAGACCTGCTCGCCCTCTCTAAGCCTCCTGATCATGCAGGGGGAAAAACCTAACTTGTTCCTAATCTCAGTGGAGACATGTGGTGTTATCTTTGGGTCTTTCCACTCCCAGACAGGGGACAGAAAGAGTCACTATCAGGGTCTGTGAGGGCATGAGCATTTTTGATTCTTACTTTTGAACTGTATTGATGTTTTTGTATTTGTGTCTATATGATTTAGAGTGAAACTGGGAGAAGTTGTCCCACACGCTTTGATGAAAGACTGTGGTTAAAGGGGGAAAAAAAGTTAAGAAGTTAATAAGCTTTCTTGTGTATGCCTTCTGTACGTGAAAGTGCTCTGTAAACTACAAAACGCTATGCTAACTAATATTTAGTCTTGTAGAAATGATACAATAAATGCGTGGACTTATGCACGAGAGGTGCCCCCAACTGCTTTCACCAGGTATAGCATTTATGATAAACACTCTTGCTTGCTGAGAGCGGGAGTGGAGACAGACCCAGAAATCAGGAGACAAACCCCAGCCTTAGATTTGCTGCTTGCTGGTCACACTGCCTAAGGCAAACCCCCAAATCTGTCACCTCAGCTTCCTCACCTAAAAATGAGACTATATACCCTTTTCTCAGGCTTTCCCACAGATCTGGGTGGGGTTACAGGTGGTGAGACATGGGATAAACATAGAAGAACAGAGGGAACCTGGATTTAGGACCTGGGTCTGAATACAGGCTGTCACTTGTTACTTGGTCTTGTGTTAAATGACCTCTCTCAGGTAAAGGGGGCAAACACCTCTTTCAGTGTTACAAAGATTAAGGTAATGATCTATATGAAAGTATGAGGTAAGTGCCAGGTATCATGACTCTACACATGAAGGTACACAGACAAAGAATCAAGTTGTATATAAATACAAGGCAATATTATTACATAACTCTACCTATTGCATAGTTGTAGAAATTGTTTTTCCAGGAGTAAAGGCTCAATGGTAACAAAGGTATCTTACCTTAGCCAGTTTCTTCATCCTTCTAAAAGCTTGCATATTCCAATACCTTTGAACTTCTAAAAAAAAAACAAATTAAGACCTTAGGAATCCCACTCTGCTTCCTCCCTCTCTTTTCATTTCCCTCTTGGCTCCTCTGAGAATTAGAAGGGCTCCATTATTTCTTCTAAAGACCATCCAGAAAGTGACAATGACACCCAACTGAGCCCCCCGCCTGGGCCTGAGCAGAATGAGAGCAGAGACAAAGCGGGCATGCCTCCAGGGAAGCTTTATTCTCTGATGCCTCTATCTGGGAAGGGGGCTGCTAGCAGCGTCTCACTCAAACGGAATGCAACGGCAACTGGGGTTAAGTTATGGGAAGAGCTGTTGACCTTAGCAAAGGGACACAGCCCAGCAGCGTCTGTGGCTGTCTCCATCAGTCCTCAAGTGCTTGGCCATGCAGGCTGGGAAACGGTCAGAAGAGACTCTCGTCAGAGGTCCCCAGAGCTTTACCACACCAACGTTCATGAGGTACAGACGACGAGGGAAACGAATGTTTCCTACTTCCATCCATGTTAGGAGCAGTAGATGGTTAGTAGGGTGGTTTTTTTTTTTTAATTACCTTGGGAATGGAAAACCTATAAATGTTCATAGGTGAGTTGTTGGTGAACTGCTACCCCAAGTGGTTTCCTTAATGAGTCGCTGCTTAACCCAAAATACTAGAATACAAGGTTCAAAGCTCCGGAATTCCATCAGGCAGACCTCCACCAATAACCTGCCCGTTGCCCAAGAAATTACCAGAGTTTTCAAAAACAAAGTTAAGTGAAAAATGCCTTTCCCCCAAAGGGATCCTTATCACTGAGCTCTGTATGATCCATTTCTAAGAAAGCCACATTCCACTTCAGACACCATGACCACTTGGGGCACCAAGTGAAAACAAAATCCTTGCCTTGAGGCCTTCGTTTTCATTTTCTTTAAATTAGCCTCTGAAATGCCCCTCTTGTGTTTTGCACTGCACTCCTGAAAACTGTTACTTTTAAGGACAGAACAGGCCTCGTTTTCACCAAGGAGGAGAAAACAGCCAAGAGGTGTCTGACTTGGGGGGTGGGGGGCAGGGGCGGGAAGTTCTGACTGGCGCCTGGAGGTCTCCCTCGTCCTCTATGTGCTCTCAACAAGATGGGTTCTGTGGTGGCGCATGAGGTGTGAGTTGGAGATGAAAGCCGCGCCGCACTTGGCGCACTCATAGGGCTTCTCCCCGGTGTGGGTTCTCTGGTGCACGGTGAGGCTCGACCTCTGCCGGAAGGCCTTGCCACACTCACTGCACGTGTACGGCTTCTCCCCATTATGGATCCTCTGATGAATCAGCAGGTACGAGCTGCAGGTGAAGGCCTTCCCGCACTCGTTACACACATACGGAAGGTCCCCGCTGTGAATCCTCTGGTGCACGATAAGGCAAGAGAGCTGACTGAAGGCCTTCCCGCACTCGCTGCAGTCGTAAGGTTTCTCTGCGGTGTGGATTCGCTGGTGCACGATAAGGTGTGAAAAACAACTAAAGGCTTTTCCGCACTCTTTGCACTCGTATGGCTTCTCACCAGTATGGCTTCGCTGATGCACAATAAGATTTGCGCTCTGGGTGAAGGCTTTGCCACAGTCGTTACAGGCAAAGGGCTTCTCCCCGGTGTGGATCCTCTGGTGGACAATGAGGTTTGAGCTCCGAGTAAATGTTTTCCCACACTCGTTACATTCATAGCATTTTTCTGTAATGTGGACTTTCTGGTGCCGGGCAAGTTGTGAGCTGTAACTGAAGGCTTTCTCGCATTCACTGCACTTAAACGTTTTCTCTAAGGAGTGGATTTTTTGATGTACAGTCAGATTTGAACTCTGAGTGAAGGCTTTCCCACACTTTGAACAAACATACGGTTTCTGTCCAGTGTGGATTCGCTGATGCACAACAAGGTTTGCACTCTGAATGAAGGCCTTCCCACACTCGTGACATTCGAAGGGTTTCTCTCCAGTGTGGATTCGCTGATGCACTACAAGGTTTGCGCTCTGACTAAAACCTTTCCCACACACGCTACATGTAAAAGGTTTCTGCCCAGGCTGGCTTTTCTGATTTTTAACAGAGCCAGAACCAAGGCTGTATCTCTCCTCAGATTTGTGACACTTCTGGTCTTCCTCTTCTTTTAAGTTTTCAGGTATGTGACAGTCCTTCACTGTCACTTGTCTGAAATCTTTCTTTTCCCTCTTTATTCTCTGCCTTTTTAACATGTTCCCTTTTTCACAGCCTTCTCCTAACTCAGGTCCTGGAGAGTCAACTTTCTGGATTCTTCCTGGTGTTATGAAAGGTTTTTCGGCTTCATCACATATCTCAGTTTTTGGAACCAATAACTGTGGGTTCTTGGTTTCAGCACCTGAAACAGCAAACAGAAAAAATAAATGTCAGATTTTTTTGGCCTAGAAAAAGAATAGGATCGTCAAGTCATAAAGGTCAGGAAGCGTGTGACTTCAGCTGTGAGCTGCAGGTCATGCAGCAACTGCACAGGGGAATCTAATGTCCAAAGACATCCTACTGGCACAGGCCAGGGCAACTCTCCAGCCAGTAAGATGAGTGGGTGGGACAGGGATGTTGTGAGGCACAAACCAATACTGGGCAAGTAGGACAGCCCCGTTTGGTTGCCAGGCTAAGGCCATCACAGTCATTCAGAAAGAAGGGCAGTGTCAGAGAAAGGGAATGCCTGAGCGCTGGATACAGCAAAGCCCCGAATGCGACAACAACAAAAAACCCTGAAAGGCTAATCTTTTTCTGGTTATTTCTATCACTACTGTTCCGATTTCTCAATCTACTCCATTTTTCTCCCTGTAGTTTAAAACTGCTATTACATCTTCTTTTCTTCCTTCTTATCTTACTTTCTCCCTGTTACCTCTTTCCCCTACTGCCTCTCCACCCTTCCTTTCCTGGTTTTTATGTAAAAACATTTTTTGTTTGTGAAATATTCTGAATTTTTCTAGATGTATAAAGGACATAAAAATAAGTTATGCTTAAAAGCTTAAAAACTTGGCTTTAAATGTATAAACTTTAATAAATTCAGTATTAATGAATATATACTAAACTGTAGATAAAACTCACAAACATTAACATCAAAATTTCCAAAGTACTTTCATATATATTATACGATTTTATCATCACGATGAAACTGTTCTCTTCAGTTGTATGGAAGCTAAAAAAGAGCAAGGCTGTTCTTACTCACTGCTATATCCCTAGCACCTATCACACTGCTGGCACCCAGGAAGCAGGCCCCCAACGAATCCTGTATTTACTGAATGAATGAACCCCAGTTTATAGAATAGGAAATGGGCGTCCAGAAGAGAAAGGACTTGCTCAAGGTCAAAGAGTTATCAGAGGTAGGGCAGCAACTACACTCGTGTCTCTCTCTCAATTCCTAGAGCTCAGTGATCTCGCTATTACCTTTTCTTTTTTTTTAATATTTATTTACTTGGCTGCACCAGGTCTTAGTTGTGGCATGTGGGATCTTCATTGCAGCGTGCAGGGTCTTTAGTTGCGGCATGCAGGTGCTTAGTTGTGGCCTGTGGGATCTAGTTCCCTGACCAGGGTTCGAACCCGGGCCCCCTGCATTGGGAGCTCAGAGTCTTAACCGCTGGACCACCAGGGAAGTCCCTCGCCATTACCTATTACAACAGAAATGGCTGGCAGAAAGGTGAGTCCTGGCTAGGAATAGCAGAGAAAGAAAACAGTGGCCATTCCTGGTGGATGGGGGCAGCTGCTGGAGTTAAGACTATAAATGACTGACTGATAAAGCAAGGAAACAGAAAAGAAGTGATACACAGGGGAACGCTCCAGAGACAATGGAGCAGAAAGCAGAAAGTGGGAAATAGAAGCTGCTGAGAGTTTGGGGAGTTAAAGAAGAGACAAGAAAATGAAAGGTGGCAATCCTAGCCTTCCCTACAACACTGGTTTAAGAAACTGACTTGGTTTGCAAATGCCTGAGTAATCGGCTAGGGAGGAGAATAGGTTCAGGATATTCAGGCACAGCCCTATACTCATAGCATATGAGTACCAGAGGGGCCTTGGCAGTCATCCAGGGATTGCTTCCACAACACAGGACTCATGGCTACCACACTGTTGACCCACAGTTACATGTCACTCCTTCACAGGCAAGCTTCCGCCACTGCTAGCCAGACACATCCTGAGTCCCAGCTTAGAGAACCAGGTGATAAGCCAGCCATCAGTACCCTCCATGAAGACCTAGCTTTAAATCTCATCATGGCGGACGCAAGTGCTCAAAATCCTCTAGAATCTGCACAAAGATCTATAAAAACAGAACACCTCCAGGGCATTTCCTCAAAATATCACCACAAAAGGTGACCCTTCCTACCTTAGCCAGCTTCTCTTGCAGGCTCACCAAGCTACAATAAACACGAAGCATATGAAGAGGACATGTGTCTACATGGGTGAATAAATATGAAACTTGCTGAACAATAAATGTGATTAAAAGGTAAATTTGGAGTTCACCTGTGTTTGTCTGGTGTCTTGAGACTGTGTGCAAAATAAGCCATTTCCTGTGACAAATGCATAGGCATCTTTCAGTATTCCTCTGTCCAGCTCTCCCTGACACTTTCAACACCTCAATACTCTCTGTTGCTGAGGTTAGGAGACGAGACCACCAGTCTCTGAAAAGATTTTGAGAAACCTCAATGGTCAGATTCTGAATTGGTGTTGAACCTCACCTAGACAGGTCATGTTTCCATGAGTCTCCAGTAGCTCACTCTTGGCCAGAGTCTCTGGTAATGAGGAGCTGCCTGGGGTCGATGCAGCAGACGCCTCCTGTGTTGGTTTCAGGACTACAGTCATGTCCCAGAACATGCTCTGACCCTAGAAACAAGCAGGCACAGGTGGGTTTATGAGGAGACTGTCACTGGGAGATGGTACAATTTTAACTTTGAGGTTGAGAACATAAGCACCTGTTCTTGGAGACGATAAAATAAAAAATTTTAAAAAAGAAAGAAAAATACCAAACATTTAAAGATAAAAAAAGGAAAAGGAAGCCAGAGTCTTCCCTAATTCCCAAGGTGGGGTGGGCAGAGAAGCAAGCCTGCTACCTTCCTCCTGATCACTCTGATTTCATCTCATTGTCCACTTCAGCACCCAAACCTAACTTGCCAGTGAGAGCACAAGACAAGAGAGCATATGGGGAGATTTTCCAGAGTAGACTTTCCCAAGGTCTAAAGATCAAAGAAGCAAGGCTCTAATCATATTATTACAGAGAGGCTTTGGGGAACCTCAGGCCTCATTTGGCTAGTGATGGAAAGGTGTGTGTTTGAAAACATACAGCCTCACAAACTCAAATCGTGGTCTGCAGATCAGCAGAATCACCATCACCTGGGAGCTTGTGAGACCTGCAGAATCTCAGACCACACCCCAGACCTCCTGAATCAGAATCTGCATTTTAACAAGATCCCCTCCCCCACACCCTGGTGATTCCTATGCATATTAAAGTTTGAGAAGTACAGGTTAGAGTTATCAAATCCTGCCTGAAATCACCTGAAGAGTTTTTTTTAAAATACAGAGGTCTGGGTCCCATCCCCCAGAGATACTGGTTTAATTGACATGAGGTATGGCATGGGTATCATGATTTTATAAGAAGCTCCCCAGGTAATTGCAAACTGTAGCACAGTTTGAGAAGTACTGGTTTATAGAAAGTACCGAGTGTCACATCAGTAAAATAATATAATGTTTCAATTATATTGCAAAAAACTAGAGGCCAGAGCCCTCGCCAGGCAACAAGACTACAGATGTGGGAGCAGAGGGATAGAGTCCCCTCTGAAATCACTTGAGATCTTTAGCTGTCTCCTTCCTCCTTCCTCCCAGACCACTGTTTACCTTTTCCTCCTGTTCTGATACATCGAGGCCTGTCTGAGGACCCTCCCCAGGAGCCCAGACTTTGACGTTTTCAGAGTGCATTTGTTGGCTGGATGCCTGACCCACGAAGGTTTCCTCCTCTTCCTCCTCCTTTTTCACTGTCACTGGGCCCCAAGGGGCCAGGGTCATGGCCTCTCTCAATTCTGTAGTCATCCTCTCTGCTCAGCAGGGGAACTCCTATAGCTGGGGGCTGCCCAGCAGAAGTTAAGCCCCATCTAATCTTTAAGTCTCAAAAGCTTCTTCTTGAGTTTCTTCCCAGGGCCAGGATGAGTAACGTCTACTGAGAAATCAGAAAACACTGTTAGCAGTAGAGCAGAGGTCTGCCTGGATGCCACCACGCCCACAAGCCAATTTCACCAGTGTCTAGGCAGCAACCACTACAGCTACAGTGTCTGCTCTACTCCTCAAGAGGATGGAAGGAGTTGTACTGTATACAAGCAATTTATCCCCATAATAATCACATTACAAACACCTTTATATAATGTTTATTGATTTTCCCCCTGATTATAAAGTTAATATATTTTAATTGTAAACTTAAAAAATACAGAAAATGATTAAGAAAAATTACCCCTGGTTCATCTCCAAAGAGATAATCGCTGTTTATTAAAGAATTTAAGATCTTTCTTTTAAGGAAAAAACCTCCAACCATACTGACAATTATGACTTAAACTTTTTAACTATGGGGATACATATTTTCACAATTATCACCATGGTTTCTTTTTAAGAAAGGACATTACGATGCAAAGTTTTTCGTTTGCTTGGTTGGTTTTTTTTTTTTATCACCAAGGACAATAGCATGAACAAAAGACTGCAACCTGAACTGTTTGCTTTTTGAACTCAATTTCTATGTTTCACAATAGTCTTAGGTAGATGTTTCAATATAAGTAAATATAGCACCACCTCCTTCTACCATGGTACTCTAAGTTACAGCTATATTATAATTCACTTAACCAGCCCCTATTTATTTATTTTAAAGTATTTATTTATTTGGTTGTGCCAGGTCTTAGTTGCGGCTCGCTGATTCCTTAGTTGTGTCATGCGAACTCTTAGTTGCGGCATGCATGTGGAATCTAGTTCCCTGACCAGGGGTCGAACCCTAACCACTGCGTCACCAGGGAAGTCCCCAGCCCCTATTTATTAGCCACTGCTTTAGTAAAAGGACTTTTGTTTCCAGTTTATTTTCTTAATAATTGTTAAGACTCTTTTCATGCAAATAGTTTTTTTCTGCTGCTGAGTTATTCCTTTACAATAGTGGGATTACTGATTGAAGGATTTTATGAGTGACATGTATTGCCAAATTGCTTTCTTTTTTTAATCTATTTTATTTTTAAAAATATTTACTTATTTGGCTGCGCTGGGTCATCATTGCAACATGCAGGATCTTTTAGTTGCAGCATGCAGGATCTAGTTCCCTGCCCAGGGATCAACCCGGGCCCCCTGCATTGGGAGCGAGGAATCTTAACCACTGGACCACCAGGGAAGTTCCCCAAACTGCTTTCTAAAAGGACTGCACCAAATCATACCACCACCAACTTAACAGTACCCCTGTATCATAGCCAAGCCAACAGATTTTTTTTTTTAATTTGTGAGTAAAATAACCTTACCATTTTAGTTGATTATGAAGAAACTGAAATTTTCCTATTCCCCTTTAGATGTCTTATTAGGAAAAAAAAGTTCTACATTTCATTAAGTCCCTTTTTGCTGCTACTGAAGTGATCACATACTTTATCCTACATTAACTTACTGGCAACTTATTGTATACACTGCATCTCTTGAATAATGCAATATTTTCAGTCCTGCAACACATCTTAATTCTGGAGAATTATTATTTCCATGACTAGCTGAATTCTACCAGGGAGGAAGGCCCTTAACACTCGTTTCACCTATCTATACGCAAGATTGCCTACTTTGAGTATTATCATCAGACTGCTGATCAAACTCTAATCGGCCTCCAGCCCTACACAGCAAAGTCTCCTAACAAGGGCTTCCTTTCAATGTCCTTTCCCTAGTTCCAAACGTGGCAACGCATCTCCTCCTTCTCCAGGCCCCACGCAGTCCTGTTGTGGGGTCGACCTGGCCCCTGGGGCGGTCCGTGTCCAGCCTCCCCTGGGCTAGGCCCCCGATAAGTAGGCAAGAGCCGAGTTTCCGAGGTGGCGGGGCGCGGAGCCGCCTCCGGACAGACAGGGCTGGGATCCCCGAGGAGAGGACGGGGCGAGCGACCCCTGGGACGGCCCCTCCCTCACCACCGACGTTCGCGCCCAGGCCACGCCAACCCCGCTCACCGTGCGCGGAGAAGAAGCCCGGCCGGAGCTCGCGGGCTCTGGAGCAGAAGGCGAGCGACCGGGACCCCTGCGCCTACCGGCGCGAGAACAATGACCGGACAGGAAGTGCCTGGGGATGGGCTTCCGGCTCCCCAAGTCGCCAGGCCAGCCTCTCTAGGAATCTCGGAGGTGCTCTCTTCTCGTTGGGTGTCCAATATCGCTACCGACCAGTGATGGGGGCAAAAGCGCTTAGAGGAAGAGTGCAGGTGGATTGGGGCACTGAGCCTCAGAGCGCGGGGCATCCCTAGGCCGGGTAAGGCCACTTAACCGAGGCGCGCACCCGACAGCCTGAAGCTACAAAGCATCCTTCTGTGGAAGGCCCTGATAATTTTGCCCTAAATGTTCTGGAAATATCAAACAGTACAGAGAATGGTACAACGAATGCCTGTATCCTTCTTCTGTACTCAACAATTAACACTTTGCTATGTTTGCCTTACCTCTCTATATACTGAAGACATTTTTTTAAGTTGTAATCATCAAAACACTTCATTCCAAATACTTCAATAGGCATCCTTCAGTAATAAGAATAATCTCCAAACTAACAATACCATCATTACAGGTAGGAAAATTAACAATAATTCCGTGAAACCATCTAATAACCGGTCATTTTCAAATTTCCAACTGTCCTAAAATATATATTTCATAATTTTGTTTTTCCAAATCAGTTTCACACACTGCATTTGGTACGGCTCTTTAGTTTTGCTTTTTATTTTGAATTTACAGATTTACAGAAAGTTGCAAAGATAATACCCTTCAACTAGTTTCCCCCAAAGGGTATATCTTACATAGTTTAATATTAAAAAATCAGGAAATTGATATTGGTACAATGTGTGTGTACACTTTGTCATTTTATCACGTGTAGATTTGTGTACCCACCATCACAATCAAGATACACAACTGTTCCAACACCACCAAGGCCGCCCTAAGTGCTACCCCTCCCTCTTCCCCTGCTCCCTCCCACTATCCACAACCTCTGGCAACCACTAATCTGTATACTTTCATGTGTATACTTTTGTCACTTTAGAATATTATATAAATGTGACCATACATTTGATTGGATTTTTTTCACTCAGCATAATTCTCTTGGAATACACTTGAGTCACTGCAGGTATCAATAGGTCATTCCATTTTATTGCAGAGTAGTATTACACGGTATAGATATACTGCAGTTTGTTTTAACCACCTGTTGAAGGATATTTGGGTTACAGATTTTGACTATTACAAATAAAACTGCTTTTAACAGTCACGTACAGGTTTTTTTGTGAACATGAGTTTTCACTTCTCTGGGATAAATGCTCAGGAGTGCAAATACCGGGTATATGGCAAGTGCATGTTTGGTTTTATACGAAACTGCCAAATTATTCCCCAGAGTGGCTGTAATTTTTCTCATTCCTGGCAATGTAAAAGATTCAGTTCCTTTGCATCCTTGCCAGCATTTGGTGTTAAAACTTTTTTTAAAAAGCTACTCTGATAGCTGTGCAGATTTTTAACTTGCATTTCCCTAATGGCTAATGATGTTAAACGTCTTTTCATTTGCCATAAGTATCTGTTCATGTCTTTTGCCCGTTTTCTAATTGGATCTATTTACTACTGCTGAGTTTTGAGAATTCTTTACTCTAGATACAAATCCTGTGTTGGATATATGATTTGCAAATATTTTCTCCCAGTCTGTAATGCTTTTTCATCCTCTTTAAAGAATCTTTTGGAGAGAAAATTATTTTAATTTTGACGAGGTTCAATTTATCATTTTTTTCCTTTTATGGAGCATGCTTTTGATATGTCTAAGAATTCTTTGCTTAGTCTTAGTTCCTGCTGTGATTTTTATTTTTTGCCTATGGCTATCCAATTGCTGCAGCAGCATTTGTTGAAAGGCTATCTCTCCTCTACTGAATTGCTTTTGCACCTGTCAAAAATCTATTGGGCATCTGTGAGTCTATTCCTGGCTCAGTATCTTATGGCTCTTTAGTATCTTTTAAAAACAACCCTCCCCTCCACTTTTTATACCTTTCATTATGGAAAATTTCATACATATACAAAAGCAGTACAATGAACTCTCAATATTCACCCAGCATCAACAATTATCACCCCTCCCCTTTTCATTGTATCTTTTTTTTTTTTGTATCTTTTTGAAGAATCCAGTTTGTTTGTTTTTTTCTTTTTTGGCCGTGCCGCTTGGCTTGTGGGTCTTAGTTCCCCGACGAGAGATCAAACCTGCGCCCTCAGCAATGAAAGCACGGAGTCCTAACCACTGGACCACCAGGGGATTCTCCCAGTAGTTTTCTTACACAATATCCCACGTTTTAAACTTGTTTCTCATGGTGTCTTTTATCTTGTTCCTCTGCCTCCTGTGTTTCCTGTAAACTAGCAATCAGGTCTAAGAAGCTTGATAAATTCAGGTTATACTTTTGGCTTTATTGCATTACATGCGGAGAGGCACATTATGTAAGTTGTCTCAGTCTTAGCAATGTTACATTTTGTTAAACTGATTAAGAGGTAAATGCCAGCTCTCTTCATTGTTAAAGTACATCTTTCCCTGTGTAATTATTACATAATCCGGGGTGATTCTTCTGTATGGACATAAAGCATCTTCATATTCATTACCTCATAACAACTTGGTGAGGTAGATATTCTTCCTTCTGTTCAACAGATAAGGAAATCAAGGCTCCAAGAAATGAAGGCATTTGTCCAAGGAAGAGTGGCAGAATCTGACTCATAGGGTCTTCAGACTTTTAACCTGGACCCCTTCCAGTTTTCACTCTTGGTCCTTTCAGTCTAATGAGGAACCAGCCCTCAAGGGACTTTGGGCTTGAATTAATAACACTTATTATAATCAACACACCACTTCAATGCTGCTAGTATTAGAAAACACAATCCTAATATTAAGGTATTTATACTCCAGTGACAGAACTGGAGTTCTGAGAATTACAACATAAAATTATCAAATAAAGAATACAGGAAGAAATAAATTTACAAATGTACAAAAGGGTACAGACTGAATGAATGACTGGTTCACTGGGAGTAAATGGGCCTGACCACTCAGAGGTGGATTCTGAATTGGTTTAATCAGAGCTTTGAAGGGCTTGGCTCTGTGTAAAACAACTTATGTAGTAAGTTGAGTGCTGGGACAGAATGTTGTTTCTTAAGTAACAAGCTATTTGTATGTCAGTAATGATGAAATGCTGATTAGAATTCAGAATGACAGTAGCAGGGATAATCGGCTCAAGGGTTGGGGTTAAGGATTTTTTCCTGTCGACAAGTAAAGCAACATAGGACTGTCCTTCCATTTTGACACTACGTCCGCTAGTTTTAAAATCCAAAGATTGAAAAATAAGTTTTTCTTGGCATCATACTAATAGCTGGACATACTATTTAATAAGCCAATATTTTTTCCATAAAAACAAACTAATATATTATCTATTATCTCCCTTAGACATCTAAAAAGCTGTTTTAAAAAGGTCTTTTTAAAGTACAAAATTCCAAAGTTAGCTATCCACCATACTTCCTCTTACTCTAAAAATGAATCTTTGGAGGTGCATGAAGTCCTAATATTAACTTAATGAACAAACATTACATTATGCCATGTTCTAGATTTTGACCATTACCTCTTTTATCCAACTTTGACAACTAAATTGTTTCATAAAGTACTTTCACGTGATCCTTTTACTGAATGCTCACAACAACGCTATGAAGCAGGCATTATACCAATATCTGACTGACAGAGAAACTGAGACTTAGAGGCTGACTTAATAACATCACAGAGCTAGTAAGAGAAAGAGCCAGGACCCAAACCTAGGTTTTCTGATTCCAAATCCAGTGTACTTAAGTTGTCCTCAAACAGCAGACTCTTGCCCACCCAACTCCATGTTTTTTTTTTTTTGTTTTTTATTTTTGGCTGCGTTGGGTCTTTATTGCTGCAGGCGGGCTTTCTCTAGTTGCAGAGAGCAGGGGCTACTCTTCATTGCCATGGCTTCTCTTGTTGCGGAGCACGGGCTCTGGAGCGCAGGCTCAGTAGTTGTGGCGCACGGGCTTAGTTGCTCCGCGGCATGTGGGACCTTCCCGGACCAGGGCACGAACCTGTGTCCCCTGCACTGGCAGGCAGATTCTTAACCGCTGCGCCACCAGGGAAGCCCCAACTCCATGTTTGATATGTCTTAATCATACTGTCTGTAGAAACTTTCTCTAGCAGTAGTACTATCTTTAAAATGTACAATGTGTATATACCTTTTCAAAAATGTACACTTTTTAATACCAAGATATTTTTGCTGTCATTTACAATGACACCATTACATCTTATAAAACATAACCCAATTTCTTCAGAATCTCTGATCGCTCCAAGGTCCTTTTCTAGGTTCATAACAAATGGTTTGGGACAGAGTATTTAACTAGAATTTGGCTTATGTTTTTGTAGTCTTGAAAGTCTAGATTAACTTTCTTCCTCATGCAACATACTTGTCTAAGGGTGATCATGATTTTTTTTCCGTATAAAAACCACATGCTGCCATTTATCCAACAGTTACTTAAGTAGGCAGGGATTCTATTCCATTTGACACATGATACTAGATTTTCTGAATCTCTGTCTTGGACTCATTGGCATTTTGGAGCCAAGAGAATTCCTCTACAGAATGGATTTTTTGTTGAAGATGAAGGTCTGAAGTCTGAGAGAATTCTTTTTCAGACTCATCACATTCACAGTTTTTTTCATCTGTATGAATTTTCTGATGTACAGTAAGGTTTTTTCTTTGCCTAAAAACTTTACTACAATCATTACACCCATATGGTTTCTCCCCTGTGTGGATTCTCTGATGGCCAACTAAATTCCTCTTAGAAGTAAAAGATTTTCTACACTTTTCACACTCATATGGTTTTTCCCCAGTGTGCATTCTCTGATGTACAACAAGGTTTTTATTCTGACTGAAGTCTTTTCCACACTCATTACATTTATAAGGTTTCTCTCCAGTATGGATTCTTTGATGTACCATAAGATTTCTACTAGAGGTAAGGACTTTCCTACATATATGACATTCATAGGTTTTTTCCCCACTGTGAATTCGTTGATGTTCAATAAGATTTCTGTTGTAAGTAAAGCCCTTCCCACACTCATTACATGCATAGGGCTTCTCACCAGTGTGGATTCTCTGATGGGCTATAAGGTTCGAGCGGTAACTGAAGACTTTCCCACAGTCATTACATTTATAAGACTTTTCCCTTGTGTGAATCCTCTGATGGCCAATGAGGCTTTTCTTCAGAATGAAGCATTTGCCACACTCATTACACTCATAGGGTTTCTCACCACTGTGGATTCTCTTATGTTCAATGAGGTTTCTGTTAGAGCTGAAAGCTCTACCACATTCACTGCATTCAAAGGGCTTTTCCCCGGTGTGGATTCTCCGATGTACGAGCAGGCTTGAATTGTAACTGAAAGCCTTCCCACAATCCTCACATTTGTAGGCTTTCTCCTGTGTATGGAGCTTCTGATGGACCATGAAACTCTTGCTCATAATGAAGGTTTTTCCACACTCTCGACATTCATAGGGCTTTTCCCCATTGTGGAGTCTCTCGTGGTCAATGAGGTTTCTGTTAGAACCAAAGACCTTGCCACAGTCTTTACATTCATAGAGATTCTCTCCTGTGTGGAACCTTTGATGTAAAATGAGGCTCTTTTTCAGAATGAAAACTTTCCCACATTCATTACATTCGTAGGGCTTCTCCCCATTGTGGAGTCTCTGATGGTCAAAAAGGTAAGCACTCTGAGTAAAGGCTTTCCCACATTCAGTACATTTATAAGGCTTCTCTCTGCTATGCATTCTCTTATGGTCAATGAGGCTTGACTTAGAAGTGAAAATCTTCCCACATTTTTTACAACCAAAGGTCTTCTTTTCTGTGTGAACTCTCTGGTGTAAGAGGAGGCTTTTGCTTCGAATGAAAACTTTTCCACATTCTTTACATTTATATGGGTTCTCTGTGCTGTGGAGCCGCTGATGGTCAACAAGGTAAGTGGTCTGGGCAAAGGTTTTTCCACATTCGTCACATTTATAGGGTTTTTCCCCGGAGTGGATTCTCTGGTGCAGAATGAGGCTCTTCTTCAGAATGAAAGCTTTCTGACACTTGTTACATTTATAAGGTTCTTCTCCTTTGTGGAGCCTCTGGTGATCAATGAGGTAAGCATTCTGAGAGAAAACTTTGCCACACTCATTACATTTATAAGGTCTCTCCCCAGAATGGCGCCTTAGATGTATAATAAGGCCTGAGTGCCTATAGAAGCCCTTTCCACACTCCTTACATTTATAAGGTTTCTCCCCAGTGTGGATTCTCTGATGGTTTAGAAGGTAAGCACTTTGAGAGAAGGCTTTCCCACATTCATTACATTTATAAGGTTTCTCCCCAGAATGGTTCCGTAAATGCATTAGAAGGCTTGAGCGCTGAATAAAGCCTTTTCCACACTCCTTACATTTATGAGGTTTCTCCCCAGTGTGGATCCTCCGATGGTTTATAAGATGAGAGATTTTATTGAAATGTTTACAACATATGTCACATTTATAAAGCTTCTTTCCTTCAGTGCCTATTAAACTTTCAGAAAAAGCTGAATCCGAAGTCAAGCTTTCTCCAAATTCCTTCCACTTTTGGCCTCGTTTTTCTGGTGGAGTCCTTTTCTTCTTGTCTCGTTCACACAGGGAAACTTTCTTCAGTGTATCTCTTTCCCTTGTTTCATTTCCCCACTGACTTGCTAAAACTTGCCATTCATACTCTTCCTCAAAGTCAAGAACCTGGGGAACACTTCCTTGAAGTCTTTTTGATGTTCCTTTCTGAGAATCTGCTCTTTGAGATAGGCTTGACTTTGATGTCACCTCCTCATTCTCAGTCATGGTTTCCCACTCTGGTAAAAGGAATTAAAAATGCAAATGTTATCATATCCCTGTGTTAGTGAAAACAAGATCTTCAAATGACTTTAAAACAAGCTAGAAGGAAACTTTTATATGCATACAAAAAGGAGAAGATTTTTATTAAATGAGGGTACAAAGCAGAATGCTACACTGACAGAATGTTGTAAATGGATTAACATAAAATTCATTCTGGGATACTTCTAAGCTCTTTGCCTTCAGGGAGAAGATAGAAACATAGAAAGGATTCTGAAAAAACAGGTGCAAGGAAGAACCAGAGAAAGAACATGGGATCTTTCGTAGGTGGTTCACACCTGAGGCTCAAGAAGTTGGATGGGACAAAAAGAACCATTTGGCTTATAAAGAGCTGTCTTTTTACTTTCTTCTTGCTAGGAAGATGGGAACTCTAAAATAAAGAAAATATACCTAAAAACTTGGAAGGCAATCTTTAATTTTTGAAGTCAAGTGTATAAACACTTTTTAATTACTTGAAAGCAATTAAACTACAGGGAAAAAAAATCCATGAAAAAGCAATTTAATGCTTAGAATTCTCCTTCCAAAATTGAGAAACAGAATTTTAAAATTCATTTCACAAAAATATCAGGTCTAGGTTAGACTCCCTCACTTAATTAAACATAAAAGAGAAGAAATACAGAACAAAAAGAAAAAATATAGAGACATTAAAAACCACGAAAACATCTATAAAATAATGAGGCTAAACTAGTTAACCTCTTTTCTACTCTAACATTCTCAAATATTTTAAAATGTGAAATTATATATATTTTAAATGTTTTGAAAACTTATTTTCACCATCCAAACATGAGAAAAATTATGAACTAGTTCCCCAAATTATCTAATATGTAAAATTATGTAAATAATAGTAACATCTTCTATTTGAGTATAAAAACACTATTCTTCTACCTAAATAGAGAGAAAAGACATGAGAAAGGAGTGTAACTATTTTACTTTATTATCAACTTCTTTAAGTTTATAAGAGTGTGAAAATGGATAACATCCAATAAATGTTAAAGTGAACTACATTCTTAGATCAGGCCCTCATATCTCATCTCAACTGTCCCTCTCTCTGGATTTTGGGCAGGACTGCCCATCACACTACACTGCTTCACTTGGCAGTAGGGATGGGCATGTGTCCTAGGCCTATCCAATACCAGTACTCCAGTTTCCTTATCCACAGGGATTGTATCAAGACTGGTTTCACAATTTAAGCAGGATGCTGGTGGAAAGGAAGGTTCTCTTTCTTTAAGGAAGTAGAAGTGTTTTAAGGAATAGAAGTGTTGCAAGTGGTTAAATTGAGATGGAAAATGGTTAAGAAATGAGCAACTTTTATATATACAGTAGCTAATTAGCTGGTTAAATGATCTGAAATTTTAGTAAAGAAATCAGACTATGTATGGGCCTATTGGGCTTTAAGGGATTTGGGAGAAAAATATCAGAATGAGAGAGGAAGCTGGTTACTTTCTGCAATCTTTGGTGAAGCCTGCAAGAAAAAGACAGGGTTCCCTACCTCCAATACTCCCCACTCCTCTAATCCATGTCCACTCCATTGCTAATTATCTTTCCAATAAGTATATTTGATCATGTCACTCACCTGCTCAAAACAAATAACCCTTCACTGCTTATAGGATAAAGCACAAATGACTAGAACAGCCCAAGGGCTGCCTTCACCCTGTATCTGCTTATTTTTCTGGCTTCACTTCTTGTTATTACCCTTTATGCCCGGAGACTCTAGGCATGGAAAACTATGTAGAGATCCCCAAACATGTCATGTTTTTGCTTGTTTCTCTATCACTGCCCTTGCCCCTTTCTCTTCCTGAATTGCTCTTCCTCACCCCAGTTTGCTACCTCAAACCTACAGCCTTAAAAACTAAGTACAAAAGTCACATCCCCCCGCCCCAGAATTCCCACTGATCTTACAGAAATAAAAAAAGGATTATAAAGGAATACCATGAATGATTCTGTGCCAATAAATTGAACAACTTAAGATGAAATGGCTAAAATCGTAGAAAGACACAAACCACTAAAATTGACTCAAGACATAGAAAATCTGAATAGTTCTATAATAAGTAAAGAAATTAAATCAGTAACCAAAAAACTACCCACAAAGAAAAAAGCCCAGGCCCAGATTGTATCACTGGTGAATTCTACCAAACATTAAAAGAATGAATACCAATTCTTCACAAACTCTTCCAATAAATAGGAAAGGTGGGAACACGTCCCAACTCATTCTATGAGACCAATATTACCTAGATACCAAAACCAGGCAAAGATATGACAAAAAAAGAGAAAACTACAAACATATCTTATGAATACAGACATAAGAATCCTCAACAAAGTATCAGCTAACTGAATCCAGCAACATATAAAAAAGAATTATACACTATGACCAAGTGGGATTTATCACAGGAATGCAAATGCTGGTATAACATCAGATAATCAATTAATGTAATATACCATATCAACTGTATAAAGGACAAAACTCACATAATCATCTCACAGATAGAGAAAAAGTGTTTGGCAAAATCCAAAACTCCTTCATGATAAGAACACTCAACAAAGTAGGAATAGAAGGGAACTTCCTCAACCTGATACAGGACACCTACAAAAAATTTAAAGCTAACATCATACTTAATGGTGAATGATTGAATGCTTTCCCTCTAGGAGCAGGAACAAGAAAAGGATGTCTGCTCCTGCCACTTCTATGCAACAGTACTGGAGGTTCTAGCCAGGGCAATGAGGCAAAAGAAAGAAATAAAAGGCACCCAGATTGGAAAAGAAGACATAAAACTATCTCTATTTGCAAAATTTGTATATAGAAAATCCTAAAGAATCTACCAAAAAACTATCAGAACTAAGTAAGTTCAGCAAGGCTGTAGGATAAATATCAATATACAAAAATCAGTGGTATTTCTGTACATTAGCACTGAACAATCAAAAAACAGGAAATTAAGAAATAATAGCATCCGGGAATTCCCTGGTTGTCCAGTTAGGACTTGGCGCTTTCACTGCCAGGGACCAGGTTCAATCCCTGGTTGGGGAACTAAGATCCTGTAAGCCACACGGTGCAGCCAAAAAAAAGAGACCAATATTCCAAAAGTTAAATGGGCAAAGAACAGTACTAGGTAGTTCATAACATATGAAAAGATACTCAACCTGACTAGTAATGAGGGTGCTCATGAAACCAAACTGAAACAGCAATGAGATTTCACTTTTTCACCCTCTGTAAATCCTTCCCTAAACCACCCACCCCTCCCCCCACCCTCCCAGTTCTTCCATCTAACCAAGCTCCTATGTGCTCCCACACTCATGCATACTTTTATTATATAACATTTGTCACACTGTATTGTAATTATTTGTGTAAATGTCTTTTACTCCAACTTGAATGTACTTTATGGCAGGGGCTAAGCTTGATGCGGGAGATACTTAATATTTCTTGAATAATTGCCTTCAAATCCTATTCCAATCTCTTAAATGAACATATACAAGTCTTTTACATATTGAAGAAGTATGTGCAAGCTATCTGGGAGTCTGTTTTTCTACCAGCTTATCAATGCACAGAAACTGAGTGCACAAAACTGTCAAATATGACAGTGTCACAGTCTACCCCCAGGTCAAAACACCATGGGCTGTGTAGTACTTTCTCTGTCTGAGGGAATTTGGTTGTGCCCAACTTCTAAACATTATAAATCCTTTGCGGGGACTATCTTTAGACACATTACTTATTTTCCCTCTTTCTGAACCATTTCCTTAAGGTAGCCTCCTCAAATCAGAATTACTAGGTCAAAGAGCATAAACACCTTGGTATGTGCTTGCCCAAGCCCTAACAGCATTGCAGTTAGAGCATATCTTACTTATTAAAGTTGATTCAAACTTCTCTTCCCTTAAAGAGTTAGAATAAATAAGGAATTACATTTTCTTCTTATTTTTTAAATTTAACTCCTAGACCCATCTGCAATTTACTTTGGCTTACAGCGTGAGGTATGGATCCATGGTGAGTGTTTTTCATAAAATTAATCAATTAACCCATAAAGCATGTTTTAAAATTCTTCAAAGAAAAGATGGATTATTGAGTAAATAGCATTAGAACTACTGAAAGCCACTTGGGTTAAAAAAAAACAAACAAGCAAACAAACAAACTGGATTCCTATGTCATTCTGTATATCAAGATAAACTTTAGATGGACTAAAGCTTAAATGTAAAAATGAAACAATGAAAATGTCTGAAGAAAATACAGGTGATTTAAAAACTAATAATTTTATGGAGAAGGAGACCACAAAGGAAAATACTGCTGTTTGACTACATGAAAGATTTTCTAAGACTTAAAAAAAAACAAAAAACAAAAAACACTGAAAGGCAAACAAATGGGAAAACGTGCAACATGTGACAAAGGGTTAGCAGTTCTAATAAATAAAAGAAATATGTAGAAAAGATATGAATAAGCAGAAAATGACCAATAAACATGATAACACTAATAATCAAAGAAATGAAAGAAAAATAAACAAAAGACAGTATTCTTCATCTAGCTAGCAAAGTTTTAAAACACTGACCAGGGCTTCCCTGGTGGCGCAGTGGTTAAGAGTCTGCCTGCCAATACAGAGGACATGGGTTCGAGCCCTGGTCTGGGAAGATCCCACGTGCTGCAGAGCAACTGGGCCCATGCGCTACAACTGAGCCTGAGCTCTGGAGCCCGTGAGCCACAGCTACTGAAGCCCGCGTGCCTAGAGCCCATGCTCTGCAATGGGAGAGGCCACCGCAATGAGAGGCCCGCCCACCTCAACGAAGAGTAGCCTCCGCTCACCGCAACTAGAGAAAGCCCGTGTGCAGCAACAAAGACCCAACGCAGCCAAAACAAAACAAAACAAAACAAAAAAATTATTTAAAAAAACCCAAAAAAAGTGACCAAATCATAAGCACATACAGGGGAAATGGGCCCTCTTGTACTCTTTTTGTAGAAGTGTAAATTGGTACATCACTGATAGAAAGCAGTTTGGTAATACGTATCAAAATATAAAATCTACAAAATGTTTGACCACCATTCCACAGCTGAGATACTAAAAGATATATTCTCATATATGTAAAAATATATAGTATAAATTACTATGAACAATAAAAAATTTACTAAGGGGGCTTCCCTGGTGGCACAGTGGTTGAGAGTCTGCCTGCCAATGCAGGGAACACAGGTTCGAGCCCTGGTCTGGGAAGATCCCACATGCCGCGGAGCAACTAGGCCCGTGAGCCACAATTACTGAGCCTGCGTGTCTGGAGCCTGTGCTCCGCAACAAGAGAGACCGCGACAGTGAGAGGCCCGCGCACCGCGATGAAGAGTGGCCCCCACTTGCCGCAACTGGAGAAAGCCCTCGCACAGAAACGAAGACCCAACACAGCCATAAATAAAAAAAAAAAAAAAAAAAAAAAAAAAGTTAAGGATGTACCTCACATATCTTAAAAAAAAAAAAAAAATTTACTAAGGTTGCTGGGTACAAAATTAATGTACAAAAATTAAATATTTTCATGCATGCAAACAATGATCAATTAGAAAACATCAGAAAAGATTCCTATTTCAAAGAATCAACGTAACCAGAATATGTAAGATCTACCTGAATGCAATTTTAAAACAGGCCTGAAACAGACAAAGGCAGTATGAACAAATGGAACGATATGTAATGTTCTTGAATAGAAATTCAGTATCATAAAGCTGTCAATGTAAAGCATGATACTCAGACAATGAAATACAAAGCTACTTCCTTCATGGCCTTTCCTAATCCCCAGGAACGGTACTGGTTGCTTTGTCGTCTTCATTTCCATCTCAAGAGGCTTATGTCACTCTATTACCAATTATTTTACTCTGCCTTGTTTATTCTTTTTATGTTCATCTCCCAAATCACACTACTTAAGGGCAGAATCACGTCATTTCCATAGTTGCCATTACATGGTAGGTGTTTAATGTTTGTTGGAAACATAAATGGCTAACAGTTTTAAAAAAAATACTCTTGTTATTAATCAAAGAAATCCACTTGAGAATAAATAGATATTATAACTTAAAAAATTCTATTAACAACAATTTAAAAGAATTGGACTACTCAGCATCAATGAAGGCAGAGCCAAAGGAGTGGTTCTTATGTACAGCTGGTAAGAGCAGAGAGGACTGAGATCACTATGGAAAGCAGTTTGGCAGTATGAAGCAAGAGCCTTAAAACAATTCAAACACTTAGGCCTAGTAAATCTACTTCTAAAAAATAATGAGAAATTAAAAAAACAAAAACAAAAAACCTTAGGCATAGCGATAGATGATTATTATGGCAATTATTTAAAATAAAGAAATGGCTAACTAAATTATGACACAAATTACGCAGCCAATACAGATAATGGTTGCAAAGAATTTGTGATAATACGAATAAGGTGACTGCAAAGAAAGCAAGCTACAAAACTGTATATATTCATGAATACACACTCTCAAAACAACGTAAAAAACCTCAAACACACAAAAAAAGCCAGAAAGGTAATATATCAAAATTTTGATAGTAGCTGTTTGCAAATAGTGGGTTATAAAAATTTTTTTTCTTCTAATATTCTGTGTTTTCCAAAATAAGTATACTATACTATGTTCATAATCAGAAAAACAAACAAAAGCTGGGACTTCCCTGGTGGTCCAGTGGTTAAGAATCTGCACTTCCACTGCAGGGGGAAGAAAAAAAGAAAAGAAAAACAAACAAAAGCTGATGAAGTTGGGGGGGAGGGAGAAGCAAGAGGGAAGAGATATGGGGATATATGTATATGTATAACTGATTCACTTTGTTATAAAGCAGAAACTAACACACCATTGTAAAGCAATTATACTCCAATAAAAACGTTAAAAAACAAAACAAAACTGATGAAGTAAAGGTAAGAATTATGGGAAGAAAGTGTCCTTACCTAAGGAAGTCACATTTCCATAATTCTCCAGCATCACATCCCAGTACAAGGCCCTCTGAATTGGGCCCAGACATGCCCATTCCTCTGAAGTGAAGCATACTGATACCTCCTCAAACATCACCAATTCCTGAAATAACAGGTATGTGTGAGATTATCCATGCCCAGGAAGCTCCCCTACTGAAAGGTCCCTTTCACTTCTGGGGAAGACATGTTGTGAGGGCATGAGGTGGGCAAGGGATATCAGGGAGACATAGGAGACCCTACATGAAGTCTGCCTTCCAATAGCATGGACCTTGATTTAGAGATGGGAGCTGACTGGACACCCAAGCACAAGGATGAGAGATACTCCAGCCACAATTAGGATACTTCAGCCACAATTAGATAGTGCAGATAGGATCTTAGGAAGAAAAGAGGATGCAAATCTTACCTGGGGCTGGGCTGTCAGGAGCATGAGAGCCATTAACTGATTTCTTGGGTTCTCTTCCTGGGAAAGGGCAGAAGCTTCAGGGGCAGGAGAATCTGAAGGAGAAAAAGCTGCATATGAGATAACTGTTGTTCCTGCCCACTACTCCAAGTCCAATATCTTTATCTTCTATAAACAAGGAATTCAAAAAGACACAGAGCTCCCAGAACTAGGCAATGATGGCTATAAAATGACCTACAAATCTTTTCTGACCCCCACGTGCACGGCTGGAATAGCACAAAGAATAGCAATAAGAATGGATAAAGGGGGACTTCCCTGGTGGCGCAGTGGATAAGACTCCGTGCTCCCAATGCAGGGGGCCCGGGTTCGATCCCTGGTCAGGGAACTAGATCCCACATGCGTGCCGCAACTAAGAGTTCACATGCCACAACTAAGGAGCTGGGGAGTCTCAACTAAGGAGCCCCACGAGCCACAACTAAGGAACCTGCGAGCCGCAGCTAAGACCCAGAGCAACCAAATTAAAAAAAATTTTTTTAATTAAAAAAAAAAAAAAAAGGGCTTCCCTGGTGGTGCAGTGGTTACGAATCCACCTGCCAATGCAGGGGACGTGGGTTCAAGCCCTGGTCCCGGAAGATCCCACATGCCACAGAGCAACTAAGCTCATGTGCCACAACTACTGAGCCTGTGCTCTAGAGTCTGTGAGCCACAACTACTGAGCCCACGTGCCGCTACTACTGAAGCCCATGGGCCTACAGCCTGTGCTCTGCAACAGGAGAAGCCACCACAATGAGAAGGCCACGCACTGCAACGAAGAGTAGCCCCTGCTCGCCGCAACTAGAGAAAGCCCACGCACAGCAACAAAGACCCAATGCAGCCAAAAATAAGTAAATATAATAAATAAATTTAAAAAAAAAAAGAATGGATAAAGGGTCAGAGGGACCCAGGAAAGGACAAGAGGGAGAACAGGAAAGAGCTTGGTACCATAAGGGGTTCCTATAAGGGCAGGTGAGGAAGCAACTATCTGGGAGTAGGGAGATGAGCCATAGTAAGAGTCCTGAAAAAGTCCAGAGCCACAGCCAGTAAGTTACCATGTTGAGGATCTTGGAGCAAGTTGAACACCACTGGGTCAGTAAGAGGATTTGAGCGAACTTCAGCTGATATGCGGCTGCCAGTGGGTGCATGAGGAAGTGCTATTCCTGGAGTGCTGAGACCCTCCTGGAGAGTGTCCTGATCCTGGACAAGGACTGGAACCTGGGAACAAGCAGAACAAAATAAGCTGACTCTTCTTGTACCTCCAGAAAATGGACTCACCTAACATGGACCTCTTTCTGCCCGTAATCTAGAACTGTGAGATGAGAGTGACCCACCTCAAGTATGGAGCATCAAACCAGCAGTAAAGCTTTGCCTTGAGAACAATGGAGCTGCCCTCTAGCCCCACTCATGGTACTGGTGACCTCTCCCAGAGGAGACTGAACACAACGGTGGAAACAGAAGCCAGACCTGGGTGTGGGTTAAGGAGGGAATGGGAAGTAACAAGCAATTAAGAGCTTCAGACCTGGTTTTAGATTACACCTGGGTTCAATACACTCTTCTACTTATTTACCCCTTTACTTATCCCTTCCTGCTCCAACAGAAGGAACACTAGAAGTCTAGACATTTGCTTTTGTTGCTAACTAGATGTCTCACCTAAGACAATGTAGTGAACCTTTTCCTGCCTCCATTTTCTTATCTCTCAAATGAGAAAGATGGATTAGTGATTAGCACTGAAATATATAGCTCTAAACTCTTCATTTTTATGATTTAAACAAATAAGCCCATCCTTGGTACCGCTCCCAAGTTATATTCCAGACTTCTTATATAGAAATGTTTCTAGTGGGCTCCAGATTGACAGAAAGAGATCTGACACATACTAGAAACTATATTAAGATCCCAATTTAATAGCCAAGGATATAAAATCTTATCAGAGACAAATATCTCAACCCAATCCCTTGGCTCACAGAATCCCCAGTAGGGGAACACATAGGGAGGTCTTGCCAGATCTAGAAAACTTCATTCATGCTTTCCCACTGCCTTTTATACTTCAGGCTTACAACATCACTCCAAACATACTTATACAAACAATACATATGTTTCTGTTTAGAGGAACACTTACAAACATTATGTTCTTCAGATTCTTGAACCAAACTCAGCATTAGCAAGCATCACCCAAGGAGGCAAAGCAGAGTCAATGCCTTGTGTTGATTCTGAATTGGCCCAAAGACCCCAATTATAAATCCATTTCTCTCAAAAGACATTCTGTGGTCTGAACAGCTCATGAACCTGTTTTAATTAGCATTAGGGTTGCTACTGTGTTATTGTTAATGAAAATCACAGCATCATCCTCTATCCCCTCTGTCCTGGGCCTACTCCCTCCTTCCATCTCAAACTCTTCCCCCTTCCCCTTTCTCACTTTTAGTGCTGGTCCATCGAGGTCTTTCTGCAGCTCCTCTACCAGGGCCACTGCCTCCTCACCACTCCCGGGGCGATGGATCTGCACCCAGGTCCGTATCTCTCCAGGCAGGATGCTCAGGAACTGCTCCAACACCAGCAGCTCAAGGATCTGTGCCTTGGTGCGTGCTTCTGGCCTCAGCCACCGGCGACAGAGCTCCCGGAGCCGGCTCAGTGCCTCCTGGGGTCCAGATGTCTCATGGTAACGTAACTGTCTAAAGTGCAGGTGGGAGGTCTCCCAAACAGAGGAGCTGCTCCCTTGGAAGCTGGTTCCCCACTTCCAGGTATCATCCTTCCCTTTAACAAGGCCCTCTTGTCTCAGAGCACTGTGGGCCCAATTTTCTCTTGTCATTGTTGTTATTTAAGAAAGGCTCCTCTCTAGGGCCCCTCAATCCTTGCTTGCCTTCTTCCTCAGAGCTTGGAGAACATCATCTATAAGACCTCAAGAAATCATTGTTAAAGTTAACCCAGAGAAACAATCAGGTTTTCCAGACCCCAGTTAGCTCTCACTAATGAAGAAACCTCCCTGAATGCAAAGTTATAGATTCTGGGCCATGCCTCCTTTAACAGAAGCCCAGGCCCAAGGCTCTAGGGACACTAATATGCATGTTACCCACACCATTGCTGATATCAAAGGCATGAAATTCCTTTCTTTTTTTTTGCCACGTGGCATGTGGGATCTTAGTTCCCCGACCAGGGATCCAAGCCGTGCTCCCTGCATTAGAAGCACGGAGTCTTAACCACTGGACAGCCAGGGAAGTCCCTCCTTTGGTCTTTATTCACAGTTTCTCCTCCACCTAATTACAATAAATCCTTTATCTACCATTCTAACAATGGGCATCCTGGCTACTCCTGTGTGACCTTGAACAAGTTACCTCACTTCTAAGTCTCAGTTTGTTAACGTGTAAAATAGGAGTAACAACAATTCCTATCTTACGGGCTTGTAAGAATTTGATGTGAAATACATTTCAGGCTTTTGAATAGTGCCTGGTATATGGATTCAAATGTTAATCATTATCTTTCTGCAACTAGCACCCTTTCCTATGTTCTTAGGCTTCTACTTTCTAGAAATAGTGTGTTTTTTTAGAAATAATATGTATCTTTCTTATTACAAAATGGAAAATCTGTAAAACCAGAAAACACATACAAAACCAAAGAACAATCACTGCTGTTGTTCTGGACTACATTCTTCCAGTCCTTTCTCCATGCGCCAATTTGGATCACAAAACTGGATCCAACTGTACTGCTCCATAATTTCACACACGTTGTGTTGTGAACACAATATCAAATATTATTCATCATTATTTTCAAGGGTACATCAGCCCATGGGACTTTCCTGGTGGTGCAGTGGTTAAGAATCCACCTGCCAATGCATGGGACATGGGTTTGAGCCCTGGTCCGGGAAGATCCCACATGCCGCGGAGCAGCTACGCCCGTGTGCCACAACTATTGAGCCCGCGTTCTAGAGCCCGCGAGCCACAACTACTGAGCCTGCGTGCCACAACCACTGAAGCCCGTGTGCCTAGAGCCCGTGCTCCACAACAAAGGGAGGCCACCGCAGTGAGAGGTCTGTGCACTGCGGGGAGTAGTGGCCCCCACTCGCTGCAGCTAGAGAAAGCCCACGTGCAGCAACGAGGACCCAACGCAGCCAAAAATAAATAAATAAATAAATTTATTTTTTTAAAAAAAGAGTATATTAGGCCATTCATACTGAAGTAGTCCCCTGTTGTTAGACGTTTAGATTATTTATAATTTTCTCCTATTACAAATTCAGCTGCAATGACCATCTTTGCTAATGAACTTTTGGTTACATTTCTGCTTATTTCTTCAGGAAAAATTCCCAGAAGAGAAATTGTTTAGCTGAAAGGTACAAATAGTTTAAACTTTTAAGGTTGTAATAGTTACATTACTATCAGTAACATATGAGTGCCTCATTAATTTTATTTAACACATGAACCCTTAAAATTCATGCTTATAATGGAGCAGAGGAGACCAAAATATAAACATAATTTCAATATAATGTGTGAGTACAATTAATAGGAGGACATACAAGCACAGTAAGAATTCATGAAGGTAATTTTGGGTTGGGCTGTAAAGAAAAAAAGACCACTGGAGTATTGGGAAAGCCATTCCAGGAATAAAGAAACTGTAATTTCAAAAGCAAGGGAGAGACAGCACATCTAGCTCTGTTAAAAAGGTTCTTTGCAAATCAGAGAAGGAAGTAACCTTTGAGGTAATTTTGTAGAATTAGAGTGAAGAGGTAAACAGAAGCAAATTCTAAGAGGCAGCCAGAGGCATCCCAAGTAGCCAGAGTGGCACTGCCAAGCTCCTTCCACAGGAATTACACTCAGCATCTCAGCATCAAGCCACTGTAGATTTAACCTGTGTCTGTGAGCATCTGTGCTTTATCTAGTTTTACTTTGTGCATCTGTTAGGAAGACGTGTCCTAAGGGAACTGCTTCTTTGCTTTACATCATTTCAGCTTATAAAAGGTTTCATAAGAATACTCTACTTTCAGGGACTTCCCTGGTGGTGCAGTGGATGACTCCATGCTCCCAATGCAGGGGGCACAGGTTTGATCCCTGGTCAGGGAACTAGATCCCACATGCATGCCGCAACTAAGAGTTTGCATGCCACAACTAAGGAACCTGCTTGCTGCAACTAAGGAGCCCACAGGCCGCAACTAAGGAGCCAGCATGCCGCAACTAAGACCTGGCACAACCTAAATTTAAAAACAAAACAAAACAAGAACAACCCTACTTTCACACATTAGGGGAAACCTGTAGTCTAAACAAATAAAGTTCTAAATTAAGTAGTAGTAGGGAGAGAAAAACTGAGAAAAACTGAGCAGTTCTTTGGTAACTGATCTGGGGGTGATGGAAAGGAATTTAAAAAAAGGATTTCTATCCCATGTTCACAGATAGGAAGACTCAATATTGTCAACGTTTCAGTTCTTCTCAACTTTATCTACAGATTCAATGCAACTCCAATCAAAATCTCAGCAAGCTATTCTGTGGATATTGACAAACTGATTCTAAAGTTCACATGGAGAGGCAAAAGACACAGAATAACTAACACAATATTGAAGAAAAAGAACAAAGTTGAGGGACTGACACTACCCACATCAAAACTTTCTAAAAAGCTACTGTGATGAAGACAGCATGGTACTGGCAAAATTGTAGACAAATCAATGGGACAGAATAGAGAGTCCAGAAATAGACCCACATGAATAGTCAACTGATCTCTGAGAGAGAGTCAAGGTAATACAATGGAGCAAAGATAATCTTTTCGGCAAATGGTGCCGGTACAACTGGACATTCACATGCAAAAAATCAATCTAGACACAGACTTTACATCTTTCACAAAAATTAACTCAAAATGGATCACAGACCTAAATGTAATATGCAAAACTATAAAATTCCTGGAAGATAACCTAGGAGAAAACCTAGATGATCTTGGGTATGGTGACAGATTTTTAGATACACACAAAAGGCACGATCCTTGAATGAAATAATTAATAAGCTAGACTTCATCAAAATTAAAAAATTCTGCTCTGCAAAAGGCAATGTCAAAGATGAGAAGACAACCCAAAGACTGAGAGAAAATACTTGCAAAAGACACACACTATCATCCTTCCTTTGTATATTTTATACAAAGAACTCTTAACACTTAACAATAAGAAAACAAACAACTCAATTAAAATATGGCCCAAGGGGGAATTCCCTGGCGATCAAGTGGTTAGGACTCAGAGCTTGCACTGCCAGGGGCCTGGGTTCAATCCCTGGTCAGGGAACTAAGATATCACAAGCTGTGTGACGAGGCAAAAAAAAAAAAAAGTTAAGATAAAATGACTCAAAGACCTAAACAAATACTTCACCAAAGAAGATATACATATTTCAAATAACTGCACGAAAATATGCTCCACATCGTATGTCATCAGGGAAATGAAAATTAAAACAATGAGATACCTTACGTACCTATTAGAATGGCCAAAATCCAGAACACTGGCAACACCAAATGCTGGTGAAGATGTGGAGCAACAGGAACTCTCATTCATTGCTGGTGGGAATGCAAAATGGTACAGCCACTATGGAAGACAGTTTGGCAGTATCTTACAAAACTAAACATAATCTTACCATAAATTCTAGCAATTGTGCTCCTTGGTATTTATCCAAAGAAACTGAAGACATACATCCACACGAAAACCTGCACATGGATGTTTACAGCAGCTTTATTCGTAATTGTCAACACCTAGAATCAATCAAGATGTCCTTCAATAGGTGAATGAATAAACTGTGGTACATCCAGACAATGGAATATTACTCAGTGCTAAAAAGAAACAAGCTATTAAGACATGAAAAGATACAAAGGAAGCTTAAATATGGACTACCCAGTGAAAGAAGCTAATCTGAAAATCTAATATACTGTACAATTCCAACTATATGACATTCTGGAAAAGGCAAAACTATGGAGACAGTAAAATGATCAGTGGTTGCCAAAGATTGGAGAAGGAAGGAACAAGCAGGCAGAACACAGAGGATTTTTAGGGCAGTGAAACCATGCTGTATACTAAAATGGTGGATACATTATACAAATCATTATAAATCTGTCCAAACCCATAAAATATACAAACACAGAGAGTGAACCTTTATGTAACCTATGGACTTTGGGTGATTAAAATGTGTCTGATACAGGTTCACCAATTGCAACAAAATGTACCACTCTGGTGGGGGATTTATTTTTTTGGATTGAAGTACAGTTATTACACAGTGTTGTATTAATTTGTGCTGTACAGCAAAGTGATTCAGTTATACATAAATATACACTCTTTTTATATTATTTTCCATTATGGTTTAGCACATGATATTGAATATAGTTCCCTGTGCTATACAGGAGGACCTTGCTGTTTATCCATTCTATAAATACTAGTTTGCATCTGCTAATCCCAGACTCCCACTCCATCCCTCCAGTGGTGGGGAATGTTGATATGGGTGGACGCTATGCAAGAGCGGGGGCAGGGAGTATATGGGAAATTTCTGTATTTTCTGCTTAATTTTCCTGTGAACGTAAAACTGCTCGAAAAAATTAAGTCTGTTAGTAAATAAAACCTGGGGTGGGGGAGAAGGATTTCTAAATAATTTTCTACAGTAAATTATCAGAATTCTATTTACTCTTACTTTGCAGATAGATACAAACAACAAATCCTTAAACATACATTTTGTTTGCTTCTCACAAAAGGTTTGTGAGCCACAAGTTAAAAAGAACAAAAGAAGCCTCAAAGGAACTAAGCGATTCACTCAAGGCCACTCAGTTATGGGAGCAAATTCTGAACTCAGGGATTCTAACTCCAAAAATCCAAAATAACTGCATCTAAGAAAAAACTTCTGAAACCCAAACAACTATTCTAAAGCAACGGTTTAGAATAATAATGACAACAACTCATTATAAAGCTTTAATCTGGCAAGCTGTAAAACGAAAATAACAACAACCATACGTAGTCACTCACAGGTTGGCAATGACCTTTCTTGCAAAAGACGGCGTTTACACTGAGTTTACCATCTTCGTACTTAATGTGAAAATACATTCTCTGAAGCAATGGCGGTATGGGTTGTCTAAGTTTGCTCCTTAAATACCATTATATTACAAAATTAAAAGATGAGAACCGGTCCATACCTCAAGGGAAAAAGAAAAAGCCCCCAGAAGTCTGGGAGCCCCTGCTCCAGGGAAGTCTCAAGCTGTTTCTCAGCATCAGTCTCAGAGAAGATGGAAAAAGAGCAGAAAAGCCTGAGCTGGGGAACCTGACTACTGAGGGCGGTGTTCTCAAAGGGGCAGCACATTCTACTGACTCGAGGGCCGGTCCACAGACACACAGACTCAGGGGCGCTGTCTTCAATACCTTCCCCAAGACGCAGCCAAGGCGTCCACCTCAACACGGAGCGGAGGGACCGCGCTGGGGGTAAGGGCCGGAGAGGGGTCGGCGAAGGCTGCGCTGCCCTGGCGAGCTCAAGCCGCACCCCGGGCCGCCCTCCCCGCGTGCCACCCTGACCCGAGCCCACCCCGCTCACCGGGGGCTCCCGCAGCGGCTCCGGCCTTGGGGACCGCCGCCTCGGCGCCGGGATGCCAGGAGATGACACGGGAACTGGACACCACGGCACCTGAGGCCCAGAATAATGGCTGACCCGCGGATACCTCGACTTCCGGTCGCTCACCCCCCCACACCCCCAGTCCCGGCTCTCTAGGAAGCCACATCTCTATGGTTCCTAGCTTTTCCCGGGGAAAGCAAAGAAAAGGGGAGCTCCCGGACCCTTGGGTTTTCATTCCTCCCAACCAAAGAGTAGGCGTAGCTGTATTCCGGAACACAAGGATCAGCGGTGAATCACACGGTTCAGGCCCTCAGGACGCTTGTTGCCTCCTGAAGGAACTGAACCTTTTTGTTTTAATTTGCAGTTCAACTGAGGTTGATGGGGATTAATTCTTCATATGTCTGAGTGACTTCGTGGGTGACTTTTCCAATCTATTCTTGAACCTTAGAGCAGTTCTCACTGTAAATAACATGGCTTATAAATGACTCCCTTGTGAACTGGCTTACTGTCGAGTATCTCTTGCCCAAATGATGAGATAATGGAGCTCTGGTGTTAAACATTAATCAAGCTGAAACTGTGATAGAGAGACACTGCCTCTCCGGAATGAGGAAGTTGTTGCAGTTGTCCATTACCCTGGGTAAAGTTAGGTCTGTGTAAAGGAAACTGAACTCTTATTCTCTCTTTGATACTTAGATATTTTAAGTTTGGACTCCTGGAATCGTCAACCCCTGTATGAGACAGACCAGAAAGAGGCTCCAAAAGGGTGTTGCAGGAGAGGGAAATGTCATGTCCTGGGACCCACGGGAGCCCTTAGGACGGACCACAGCCAAGTGAGGGTTCTGGATGTTGTGCAGGAAAGAATTCAAGAGCTCACCAAAGAAAAGTGAAAGCAAGTTTATTTAGAGTGATACACACTCCACAGGCCGAATATGGACCGTCTCAGAAAGTGAGAGTGGCCCCAGGGTATGGGGTTGTAGTTTTTATGGGCTAAGTAATTTAATATGCTAACGAATGGGAGGAATATTGCTGTTTCCAGAAGGAATATTGCTATTTCTGGGAAGGGTGGGGATTTCCCAGGAATTGGGCCACTGCCCACTTTTTGGCCTTTTCTGGTCTATCTGGGAACTGTCATGGCTGAGGGGGCGTGATTTTTAGTATTACAATGAAGGTATAATGAGCTAAAGGTCAATGACCAGACTTTTCTCAAAGCTACCTTGGTTACCAAGCAGGTTCTAGCAGGTCTTTATCGAATCCCAACAACTGAGCTCCATCTTCATTTATCTAGAGTTTGTGTCCTGCCCCTTTCCCTCCTGTATCAAGGGCAAGGGCCATGTCTGTCTGGATCCCTTGTATACTTAGCACGTAGCACAAAGCCATACTAGGTGCTAGATGAACGTTTGTTGAATGAGCAAGGTGTTATTCTGCATATATGTTCTCTCCTGGCTTTCATTGAACACTTGCTTAAACATTTCAGCCTCTACTCTTTCATTCATTCAACAACTATTAACTGAGTACTAACCATGTGCTAGACACTATTCTAGGCACTAGGGACATAAATGAAGAGGTAAAGTCCCTAGAAGCTTACATTTCTAGTGGGGGTAGACAGGAAAACAAATACAAAATATGTCAGGGAGTGATAAGCACTAAGCAGAAAGAGGGTAAAGACCCAACAAAGGAGGCTTAGAAGCAGCAGCCAACCAAATAGAAGGAGAACCAGGAGATAGTGCTTTATAGGTCTCAAAGCATGAATGGGAGATTTTGAAATAGTAATCAACGTGGCCCCTGCTCCCCCTACACTAAATCATTTTACTTGTAACCTGAGGTCCCTTCTCCTCCCCTGCCTGTCCAAGTAGACAGAGGTTATTCACTGTGAGACTAGAAACAAAGGGTACAAAGACTATACTGTCAGGTCAATAGATACCTTTGGGAGATGGAAAGACATGCTTGCCGAACAAGTGTTTCTGCTGGGGAAGAAGAAAGGAATGAGAGGAGCCAAAATGACTAATTGGGCTGTGGATGACTGACCAGTGAGGCTACAATCATCCACACCCTACCAAGCAGTGGCCTGGAAGGATGTAACCAGAGTTGTCTGCTGGTGAGGACCACTAATTGCCAATGGTCAGCCTAGAGTCCCAGTTTTATCATTCAGTTTGTGCCCTGAGATTCAGCCTGGTGCCCATCTGACAGTCAAGGAATTTGAAGCCTCCTCATCCTCACCCCAAGATGAAAGACTTCGTTATCTTGTGGGATGATGGTGGTAGAAAAGGGACACCCTACCTTTGAAGAAGATGGAACTATATGGAATCTGTTTAAAGTGGCCCAGAGAGCTGGGACGGTGGTGGAATACAACACATAGCCTCTGTTTTACGTATACTCACACGTTCTTAGCACATAGAATTCCCACAGGTGAAGTACACTGGATTTGGAATCAGAAAACCTAGGTTTGGGACCTGGCTCTTTCTCTTACTAGCTCTGTGATGTTATTAAGTCAGTCTCTAAGTCTCAGTTTCTCTGTCAGTCAAATATTGGTATAATGCCTACTTCATAGCGTTGTCGTGAGCATTCAGTAAAAGGATCACATGAAAGTACTTTATGAAACAATTTAGTTGTCAATAAACTTGGATAAAAGAGGTAATGGTCAAAATCTAGAACATGACATAATGTAAAGTTTGTTCATTAAGTTAATATTAGGACTTCATGCACCTCAAAAGCAAACAAGAATTAAATGAGTTAGTTAGAGCTATACAGTATATTCAGTTAATTAGGGACATAGGCAAGAATGGAACCCAGATCTTTCTGCTCTTTTGCAACAGGTTACATGCACTAAACTGTCCAGATAACATAGAAATTCACTTAACATAGAACATGCCAACTCTGAAACATTCTTCTGAATAAGCCCCTACTTTAATGCCAATAACTTGCTTGGAAACTTGAGTTCTATTCTTAATATTGCAGTTTCCAAACATCCCTTCAACCATTCCCATAGTTTTTAAGGGCCCAGACTCTGGAGCCAAAATCTCTGGTTTTAAATCCAGGTTCATTTGTGAGTACAACCCCCTTTTTGTCAGAAAGAAAAGGACACTAAAAAATAAGAGGGACCTCGGTCTTCCCTGGCGGTCCAGTGGTTACAACTCCGTGCTTCCAATGCAGGAGGCATGTGTTCGATCCCTGGTCGGGGAACTAAGATCCCACATGCGGTGTGGTATGGCCAAAAAATAAAAATAAATAGAAATAAGAGGGACCAGACGTACACTCAAGGCTGCCTCACCTTCTCATGGACCACTTTGTCTCTGAGAAGCAAGATCAACACATCCTCCTATCTTTGTGGTTATCCTGTTTAATTTCATTGTCTTGACTTAACAGGAAGGAAAATTGACCCTTCATTTTGGGGAGGGAAGAATTATACCAGATCCTTTGTCATAGGTCAATCACACACCAATTTGCATTTAAAAATAAACAAACAAACAGCCCCACAACACTGGCAGAGTAGGATTTTATAGAAAGATGAGAAACACGACCTTAACATTCAGACTAGGATTTCTGTTTTTTTTTTTTTTTTTGTATATTATATATTTTTATGCACACACTCAGACTTATTATAATTGGTACTACAGAAAGTGCAGAAAGCAATCTCTTCTTTTTTTATAGACTATCAAGGAGGAAGGAGGGCTTATTTATTTATTTTATTTATGGCTGTGTTGGGTCTTCGTTTCTCTGCGAGCGCTTTCTCTAGTTGTGGCAAGCGCGGGCCACTCTTCACCGCGATGCGGGGGCCTCTCACTATCGCGGCCTCTCTTGCTGCGGAGCACAGGCTCCAGACGCGCAGGCTCAGTAGTTGTGGCTCACGGACGCAGTTGCTCCGCGGCATGTGGGATCTGCCCAGACCAGGGCTCGAACCCGTGTTCCCTGCATTGGCAGGCAGATTCTCAACCACTGCGCCACCAGGGAAGCCCAGGATTTCTGTTTTAGTTGACCAGTATTCTGAGGTCTTAGCCCCATCTTAGACTATTGGTCCTCTCCCTCCAGCCTCTTCTCAAATACCTATCTATGATGTTGATTGATGCTCTTACACCTCTAATTTGGAGAGGCCCAAAAGCATACTTTTTTTTTTTTTTTTTATTATTATTATTAATTTTATTTATTTATTTATTTATGGCTGTGTTGGGTCTTCGTTTCTGTGCGAGGGCTTTCTCTAGTTGCGGCAAGTGGGGGCCACTCTTCATCGCGGTGCGCGGGCCTCTCACTCTCACGGCCTCTCTTGTTGCGGAGCACAGGCTCCAGACGCGCAGGCTCAGCAATTGTGGCTCACGGGCCTAGTTGCTCCGCGGCATGTGGGATCTTCCCAGACCAGGGCTCGAACCCGTGTCCCCTGCATTGGCAGGCAGATTCTCAACCACTGCGCCACCAGGGAAGCCCCCAAAAGCATACTTTTAAGTCAGTCTAGAATCTTCCATCCTTAGCAGCTGGCTAGGTGTCTGGGCAGCAGAACAAAATGTAACTGAGGCCCTCCCCAGTCCAAGAGATTATGCAAATACTTCTCTTTCAGGTATTGGAAAATAATGGAATTAGTACTGCATGGTTGAAGGGATTATTTCTAGACACTAAATTCTGAGTCAGGCTTACAGAGAAGAGAGATCATGGAGCTCTTCAAGAATGCTAGCACTCCCTTTGCCAATTTATTTCTCATAGCATTGATGAAAGTTTTGTCTTCTGGACCCTCCCAGTGTGGGTGAGTAGGTCTTGAATGACAAATCCACTTTAATAATCCAATCTCCCTAAACCTTTGAATTCCTCCCTCTACATTAAACCAAGGGAGGGCGGGCATTTCTGATTCATTCACAACAGGCCATCTTTTGGTCCATGTTTCAGCCAGTCAACCAAACTGTCAGAGCCCTTTCTAACTCCCAGATTTGCAGATTCAAATGCTAATCTCTTCTGAAAACAACCTCACAGACACACCCAGAAATAATGTTTTGCCAGCTGTCTGGGCAACCCTTAGCCTAGTCAAATGCAACATAAAATTAACCATCATAATAATTATCCCTTTAAGTAGTGTAGAATCTTATCTAATTGGTGTCTTCTCTTTCATTCCTGACATTGGTATTTTGTATCTTCTCTTCTTTTAGCCTGATCAGTCTTGCTAGAGGTTTATCAATGTTATTGATTTTTCTAGAAGAACCACTTTTGGTTTCATTAATTTTTTTCTATTGTTTTTGTTTTCTTTTTTCTAGTTTTCCACTCTGACTTTATTACTTCATTTCTTCTGCTCACTTTGATTTAAAAAAAATTTTTTAATTCAAGTATAGTTGATTTAAAATGTTGTGTCAGTTTCAGGTGTACAGCAGTGATTTGGTTATATATATATGTTTCCTCATATATTGTGCCAATCAGTGCTTGTGTCAGTGAAGGGGTCTAACGGCCCAGACCTCTCACTTCAAGTTTGGGCAATCTTGAAAGGCCATCCCAGTCTGAGTCTGAAGCCAGCAAAGGGAACACAGGTAACTCTGTGACTGCAACACAGCTATCTTCTCCCACTGCTAATCCTGCTTTCGTCCCTCTCTCTACAGATGTTAATCCCAATAACGCTCTCCAATAAATTTGCTGCATATTATCCTGTCCCAGAGTTTACTTCCCAAAAAGTTCAACTTAAAACAATTAGATAACTCAATTTTTTAAATTGTTAATTTTTAAATAACTGTTCCAGGTGTACTTGGATATGTAAATACCTAATTTTATATTACTTTCTTGGTCTGGTGTTTCCCAAATTTGAACCCTAAAATACCATGAGGATTGATCCATGGCTATAAATTATTAGGGAGATTTTTATTTTACATTTAAAGCCCAGGACAAGCCCCACAAGCTTCCTTAAGGTCTTCCCTCTGCTCCTGGCTCACTTTTTTTTCTAATGCATGCTTTCACTGAGGGTGTAGCCCTGTAAAGATCTAGGTTTCTTGTTAATCTAGGTTCCCATTTCCCGCCTCTTTGTAAGCCCAAGGACTCAAATCCTGCCCTTGTGGCTGATAAAATCTAAGTCCCTTGGTGACCAAGCTCTCCAAACTGCTGCATGGCACCCAAGGCCTTATCACCCACTTATCTTTCTGACTTCCATTTCCTCTTCATTCTAGGCTCTGAGGATTTATTTCACTTTCTTGAAAGCCCTGTAAAAGGATGTTCAGGTTTTATCCAGTATTTCTAGGTTGTTTCATAGCCAAAGGGCTTTATGATTATCTTGTTTGCCATATTGTTCTATTATAAATTTTTAAACATGAATCTCTGTTCAAGTCTGTGGTTAAACCAACACTGCAAATGTGACTGCATTTTCTTTCACTCAGTAAACTGGTTGCTAATTTGTTATGATTATACTAACTTTGGTATATGTCTCAATAATTTTGTGACTTATAGACTTTTCTGAGGGAAAATGGACAATCATCACACAAATAGTCATGTAAAGAGTCAAGGCTCCTAATGGAGAGTTTTCTTAAATCCCCACTGCAAAAGTTTTGCTTTATATAGATTCCTAGGCCCTGTCCCAGAAATGCTGATTTGCTGGGCCTGGGAAATTACTTATATTACTTCTTGTGATTCCCAGATTTGGACTTCACTGGACTTAGAGACTGGTTATAGCCTTTTCGCTTCTACAATCCTTATATGTCAAATTGTGCCACGTGGATTTGAAATGGTCAGTGGAAAGAGTGTGTCCTAGTCAAGTCCTGTATCTATGTTGCCCAGAAAGGAATCTGCCATATCCTTTTTGACCCCTCACCAACATGCCTTCTGGAGCAGAAATGGACTTCAGGGAACATGCTGGTTTTATTCAGCCAAATGACGTCTACATAATAGTATAGGTTTGAAACACAGATGAGACCAGAGAGGGGGCTTGGACAATAACTGGCTATTCAAGTTCTCTAAGGAAATAACAGAAGGACACAACAGAAGGACACTTTCTAATGGTTAGAGCTCTAGTTTATGTAGAGTTGGCCCTCCGTATCTCTGGGTTCTGCGTCCATGTGTTTAACCAACCACAGATAAAAAATATTAAAAACAAAAAAAAAATTCCAAAAAGTTCCAAAAAGCAAAACTTGAATTTGCCACACTGGCAACTATTTACACATCATTTACATTATATTTACAACTATTTACATAGCATTTACATCATATTAGGTATTATAAGTAATCTAAAGATGACTTAAAGTATACGGGAGGATGTACATAGGTTATATGCAATAGTTTGCCATCTTATATAAGGGACTTGAGCATCCTTTGATTTTGGTATAAGGGTGGGGCTCCTGGAACCAATCCCCTGCAGTTACCGAGGGACAACTCTATTATCAGTGTGAAAATAACAAGCTTCATGTTGTGTTTGAATCTCAAACAACAGAATCATTCTTTCTAAAAACAGCTGCTTAAAAGAAAAGCAAACTGAACAGTTTTCTTCCCACTCTCAATAAAGGAAGGAAGCAAAGGGGAAAAAAATCAGTGATATTTATAACAAGTAAATAACAACAGATATTTATTGGAGGAATTATAACTATCTTCTGCAAAAACAGTTTTATGACTCCAGTTTTATAACATCAGAGGTGACTATAGACAGTCTAGTTTCTAAAGACAATCTAACAATATGAGCATACTATTTTATTTATATTGAATGGGAAAAAATTAAAAAGCAAGTCTGTCTCTCAGGATACAGAGCTGAAATGAAATATAGTCTTATGGGATTCATATTCAATGGAATTACTCAGCTATTTAAAGCTCTTTTTGGTTTCAATTTTCTTCTCAGTTCCTAATAAGACCTAACATTAGTACACACCATCAATGAAAAATATCTCTAAGTCTAGGGAGACACCTTCCTCTCTATGCATGATTCTTTGTCTTTCATATTTCTCTTTAATCAAGGCTACATAAGATTTTAATTTCACACTTTTTCTCACAACTAAAAAGAGACATATATGTTTCTAGTCCACACCAAAGCAATTCTCAATAACCAGGGTATCTGTGACTAAAAAATACTTGCCCCTTCATATTCCTCAGGAATATTCAGGGTACTAAAAACTCAAGTGAATAAATGTGAGTGCACAGGAAGCTGGCAGATGACAAGAACAGGGATGGGCAATACACAGTAGGTTAGTGATGTACATTTCAAGAGAGCTGGGGTTTTGATGGAATAGAGAAGAAATGGCCGTACAAAGAGGTAAACGGGTTGGGGGAGAAAAAAACTAGCAACTGAGGGACTGCAGAGGAAGAACTGCTGTTAGGGAACAACCAGGCTTCCATTAGAACAGGAAGTTGGAAAAAACACATTCAAAGAGACAGATCCTGAATTCCAGAGTGTATCATGAAAGGGCTTGAAAGGAACTGCAAAATTAAACTCTGGCTGAAGCAGGCAGCTGGTAGTCTTGAAAAACTTCTAGAGGAAGGTGGATGGTCAGTTCAAATTATATTGCAAAATACTTATATGAAAAGGTACAGAGACCATCTGTCAACATTTACTCCGGCAGCTCAAGACAGGTATCAGCCTTGCAGACTAGAAGCTAGTGAAGGCCTCCTCCAGGGTCCGCTATCTTAGCTTGCCTGGGCAAGAAAAGTGAACGTATTCTGATCTCTGGCATCCCTCCTAGAAGGTATTTGCGCTTGAAGATCACAAAGTCTTTTAAGATGAAACAGAAAGCCTATTTGAAGAAAAAATTTCAGACGCTATGACACAGTGGTAAGAAAATGTTTTGGTCAGAGAACAACACTTGCTCAGCAATATAGGAAGCATCAACAACTCTGCTCAGCAATAATAAATGCTTAAAAAGTACCACCTGACAGGCACACAGGAAGCTGTTTGCCTATTTTCTTAAAGCAGTTTTGGCAGGACCAGGAGACATTAGTCCTGGGAGTTTCCACATAGGTAATCAGCAGGTGAGGATGGCTGGCATGATGAAAGGCATGAATATTAATTACAAACCCCTTGTAGAATTTTAAAAGGACACATGACAAGGGAAAAATGATGGAAGTGCCCTTACTGCTGCAGTTCTGTTTAGCCACTGCGACATGTGGGTGACCCTACTCTCGTGTCCACCCAGACTCCTGGGGAAGTGCCTACCCAAGGGTGACCAATGATACAAGAGTCCTACCCCCTGAATGCAGCAGATCTGTTCCAGAGCCTCCAAACCTTGCTTTGGATAACTATGCAAAAAGGGACTATTACATCACAAAATAATATGTAAGCCATTATCCTATCAAAATAGGATGAAACCAAACAATCCCTTTTCACCCAAATATACCCTTCACACCTTCCACTTCTTTCTAGTAACAGCAAGGAAGAAATATATAATCCTTAAAACTAAATTACAAGGTGCAGAGACAGGCCATAAATCTGACTCAGAGAAGACTGTCAGCATCTTCCTTATGAAACCATGATCAAATAACTGTCCAGATATAGTCAACCACCTTTCACAGAAGTGGCTACTCAGGAGGATCCCAACTGGTCTCCCCCTCGCATAGAACCATCATGATGGACAGAGGCACTCTGGTATAATAAAGAAAGCATGGACTTGAAAGTCAGATCTGAGTTCACATTCTGGCTCCAACCACTTACTAGCCAGTCACCTAACCTCACTGAGACTCAATTTTCTTGTACCAGTGTTATGAGGATTGGATGGGATATCAAATCCTCAGTAATCCCTGAAACAATAAATCACTACATGCATAAGACAAATGGTGTTAGGCTTGGGCATTCACTGTATACAAAGAAAGAGGAATGGCTGCGTTAAGAATGGGGAGATTCTAAGGGTTCCCAGATGGATTCTGAGCTGTCTTAAAAGTTTAAAATATTGGTTGTAAACAGATTAAGGCCTTCTCAGAGGGCTAGACAAAAAGAAAGGCTTGTCACACATTTACATGCATTATCTCATTTAATCCTCACAACAACCCTGTGAGGTAGGTGGTTATTCCCATTTTACAGATAAATCTGTGGCTCAGAGCATTTGAGGGACTTGTCCAAAACTGACAAGCTAGGGCACAGCAGATCTGGAATTAGAACTCATATGTCTCTGACCCAAAAGTCTGCACTTTCAGCTACGAAACTCCATGTAACACGTGAAGGCAGAGTCTTCTCCTTGTTTGAATTATGCTGTGTCTCTTTAAAGGCTTTGAAACTGCAATTGTTCCAATTTCATAAGGGGCCATTTTTTTCTGTAGACATATATTGAAAAGGTGGAGCCTAGGTGGTTCTTTATTAACTGCGGATCCTTCTACAATGTGGGAGAGGAGAATGTAGCAAAGCTCTGCCGTTTTCTTTTAACCTAACAGTGATTAAGAAAGTGGATTATATATTCTGTTGACAACTGTAAAGTCAATTTATCTCAAAACTGCAAAAGCCAACAACTGGTATTTATGATGTAATACACAGGAAACAGACTCTAAAAGGAAGTGACGTGCTCAGGGTTCCCCTGCTACTAAGTGCCAGTATTAGGGTGCAATCCCAGGACTTTAGGGTCTATGTTCTATGTGCCTTTCATAACCCTGTTGAGTGAAAATGAACATGTACTCGTTGTATTTAAAAAATACAAAAGTAGTACATTCTCACTGTAGAAAAATATAAAAGTAGTACATTCTCACTGTAGAAAATCTAAAAAGCATAGAAAAGTATAGAGAAGAAAATAGAAATTACCTATAATCCTATTATTCAGAGATAATCACTGTTAACATTTTGGTTTAGTATTATTTCATTCCCATTTCTTTCCTTTGCATAAGTGTTTTTTAAAAATTTGGATCGTATTTCATTGTTTTTCTCTTTATCTTCCATTTCATCGAAATCATTTCCCCCATGGCATTAAATATTCTTTAAAAGTGTTTACAATGGGTGCCAAACCATCATATGGCTAGACCATCATTCATTTAAACCCTGTATGGTTGAAAATCTAGTTTTCTTCCTCTGGTTATATATGATGCTGGCATGAATAGCCCTTCTGTTAATCTTTGTCTACTTCTGATTACTTTCCCTGTATGAATTCTTAGAGAATTAAGGTTGATGATACTGAAAAATTGCTTTTCCAGAAAGTAGCAGTTAGCCCCACTTCCAACAATATATGTCATTTATGACGTTTCTTTCTCCTCATTATGTTTTCTCTGGTGCTGAATAAGCTGTGAGCTATAACGATAGGCTTTCCCACACTCACTACATTTATAGGGTTTCTCCTTTGTGTGGGTTCTTAAATGTAGAATAACTTGAGAAGTCTGCCTGAAGGTTTTTCCACACTCGTTGCATTTATAGGGTTTCTCTCCAGTGTGCACTCTCTGATGATCAATAAGATTTCGATTAGAAGTAAAAGCTTTCCCACACTCATTACATTTGTAAGGTTTCTCTCTACGATGAAGTCGCTGATGTTCATTAAGGGTCTTCTTTAAGATGAAAGCTTTCCCACACTCATCACATTCATAAGGCTTCTCCCCAGTGTGAATTCTCTGATGGTCCATAATCTTTGTATTAGAAACACATGTTTTCCCACACTCCTTACATTTGTAAACTTTTTTTCCTTTGTGCATTCTCTGATGTTGAGTAAGGTTTGAACTACGGCTAAAGGCTTTCCCACACTCGATACAAGTGTAGGGCTTCTCGCCAGTGTGAACTCTGTGATGTGAAATCAGACCAGAACTCCGACTAAAGGCTTTCCCACACTCCTTACATTCATAAGTTTTCTCCCCACTGTGGATTCCCTGGTGCCGAATGAGGTGTGACTTACCGCTGAAAGATTTCCCACATTCGCTGCACGTGTAAGGCTTCAGTCCAGTGTGGATCCTCTGATGAACAACCAGGTTGGAGCTATGACTGAAGGCTTTTCCACACTCCTTACACTTATAGGGTTTCTCTCCTGTGTGGATTCGTTCATGTACTGTGAGGTTTGCACTCTGACTAAAGGCTTTCCCACACTCAGTACACACATACTGTCTCTTTTCAGCCTGACTTCTCTCATTTATTGTAGGGTCGTCTTTTTCAGATTCTTGGTCACTCACTTCTGTGAATGTTTTATTATCCTTAACTGTCTTCTGTTTGAAGTTTCTCGTCTTTCTCCTCATTTTCTCTTGCTTGAAGCATCCCAGTGGCCCCTTGAGTCTTCCCTTTCCCTTCAGAGGAGCCTTCTAAACATTGACTTCCTTGGCAACACCTCTGCGGAGTTCTCTTGAAAGTATGAGATTCAGATTTTTCGGGAATGATGTTTTGGAATCAATACTTCCTCAATCCCCGTTTCACCATCTGACAGAAGAAAGAAAAGTTGCACATGTCACCTGCTCTCTATACTAGAGGAAGGAGAATTATCCAAGGATAACAAGATGTGGCAGAACACAAGGTCCCTCATGGAAAAGTAAGTGTTCAAAGGCAGGGGGACCTGATCAAAAAGAAGAGAAAAATGAGGATAGACATAGAGGCCAATGGAAAGGCTTATGGAAAGCCAGGGGCTGACAGGAGCCCAACATGTCCAGCATCAGAATGAACGATGAGTAGTATAAAACCCATCCTGTTTTCTTCCTATCTCATGCTCTACTCCCAGAATTGGAGCCATCTAACTCCTAATCTGATCCCTAGAATAAATGCACTGAAAGATCCTTCGTTCAGTAGTTTAAGTGACTAATCTTCAGATCAGTTTGGCATTTAGTTCATGCTGACCTATTCCCCTAGTACCAGTGATATAGTGGCTGGAACAAAATAGGTGCTCAAAAATTGTTTTATAGAATAGTAACTCGGATTTTGTCTTAAGGTATGACTAAGATTTCATCTTTTGCTTTGGTCTAGGTACTACATCCCTCTTCTTAAACTTTGTTGTGATAGGGGTAACACAATTCTTCCAATATTGGAGGGTAGTCACATCATAGCCTACTCTGTAGGGGCTGGTCTGTAGCTGGATCCAGCTGTATGTGCTAGTTCAGTCTGTCTGCTTTTCACCAAGCAGTCTATTGGGTGAACCTGAGAGGTTGAACTGGGAAACAGGGTTAATTAAAGCATGGCAGGGGAAACTCTAATAGGACCTTGCATGGTACAGTGGTAAAGTGTCTAAAGATGGCAATAGGGTGAGAGCAGAGGGCAGCACAACCAAGAGGGGCCGATACATGAAACCAATGTCAGGGAAGAGCAGGAATTTCCCAACTGGTTTGACGTAAAACTCTGGACATATAGATATCCCTAGCAGACCTCAATCTAGAGGGGGTTGAGTCATGAAAGAAAACTGAAAGATGACTCCATGATACTAACGCATGACTAATTTTCCTTTTACTATGTTCCTTTTCAGACTTGTCCATATTCATAATTATATAGTTGTAAATATACAGTAGATATAATTTTGCATCCTACTTCTTCTACTTAATTTTTATAAGTATTTTTCCATATTGCTATTAACTCTTCATATGATCATTTTCTGACTGTATAATTCACCACCAATTAAACTCCTTACAGTTTACCTACAATTTTGCTAGTGCCAGACATTTCTGTTGTTCCCTGAGGTTTAACCACTATTAATAACACTATCATGATCACTCTATACATATAAAGTTTTCTTCTCATTGAAATATATTCTTAGGATAAAAGTTCCACAAGTGAGTTATTGGGTCAGAAGGAATGACGTTGTTTTGTAGTACTACCTACTGCTTTCCAAAAAGTTTGACCAGTTTTCATTATCCCATAGCTTTCTGATAAACTGAGTCATGCTCTCTGAAGGAGGGACATATCCAATGGTGAGTGCTCAAGGCCAGCAAGAAGAGAACTGTGGAGGTTAGAGTTCACATCTCAGAAGGGTGGGTGCCACCGATATGATACACAGGCACATATACACAGACTCATGCCGAAGATATGGAGGGCAGGCAGAGAAAATGGTGGGGGAGGAGGGGTTCTTGGCAGGAGCCTGAGCACACTCACATCCAGCTGCTGTTACCCTCCTAATCAAACAGGAGTTAGCAGGTGGAGGAAACTCAGTGAGAAGCCAGGGGAACTGCAGAGCAGAGTGGGACAGCAAGTGAAGCCGCCTCCAGAGTTCTGAGAAAGTTGATGGTTCTTTCTCAGCTTCTTTTCCATTTTTAATCTCTGAAACTTTCTTTTCTTCATACATTTCTTAAACTAGTAATTATTGAACACTCTACCCTGTACATATCTCTGTCCTGGGTCTAACGCAGGGAAATTTTTTAAAAGCATTGTTGCAGAAAAGTGAAACCATTTGTGGTATGAATGAATGGATGGATGACTAGGTGGATAAGTTTATGGATGTGCTGTTATGAAAGCCTCCCATTTTGCTGGCAAATTGTCCTCTGCTAACTTGTGTTATTGTTTAATTCTTCTTCTTTCTACAGTATTACTTATGAAAACTCAGGAAATGACTTTAGAGGAACAGATTCCCATAATTACTAGAACAAAGTATGTTAGAGATTCAGAATGAGACAGTGCCCTGAAGCCAGCCCCCAGATGTCTCATTTCTAGGCATGGCTGATCCAATGCTCCCCAGTTAGCTACTGCAGTAACTATTATATCCTTAAAGGCTATTATGGAAAGATCAGTCTTGCAGCCTTCCAAAAAGAGGTGTTCAGGAAAAACACTAATAACCAGGTATTTACATGACTCTGTCTGTCACAAGCAATAAATACCATTATTGAATGCAAAAAAAAAAAAAGTTCTGTTACACACTGTGTCCCTCCAAAATTCATATGTTGAACCCCAAGCCCCCACTGTGACTATATTTGGAGATGTGAGTTCTAAGCAGGTAATTAAGGCTAAATGAGGTTATAAGGGTGGGCCCTGAACCAATAGGATTAGTGTGTCCATATAGGAAGACATACCAGAGAGTTAGCTTTCAACTTGCACTCCTGCCCCCTTTCCACCACATACACAAACCGAGGAAAACCATGTGAGTACACAGCAAGAAGGTGGCTATCTACAAGCCAGGAATAGAGTCCTCACCAGAAACTGAATCAGCCAGTCACCCTGATTTTGGACTTCTAGTCTCCATAACTGTGAGAAAATAAATGTCTGTTGTTTAAGCCACCCAGTCTGTAGAATTTTGTTATGGAGGCCCAAGGAGACTAATATAAACGTGAAATATCATACCTACTTTTAAGGAACTTACAATGGAGTGATGACAATACACTAAGAGAGTAAATTACAAATTTACAAAGTACCCAACCAGGGGATGAAGGGGGCTAGGAGAGGGAGTGAGTACTGGGGCTTGAGACGCTTGTGGAAAGGTGCTTAAAAAAGGCAGAACTTTGGCTGAACCTGAGGATAAGCAAGAACTGTTTTCTCAAAAGGATGTTAGCACAGCGTTGATGTACTCAGAAATAAGTGGGAGGTTACACTATCATATAGCTTTATGAGGGCAGGAATTTTTGTCCATTTTGTTCATTATTGTATTCCTAGCAAAGTTCCAGGCACATACCAAGCACTCAAAAAAATTTTTTTTGTTGTTTCATGAACAAATGAGGAAATGAAACAATCGAGTTGTGTGAAGTGATACCAGCCAGAACACTGAAATCACGGGGCAAAAAATATGGATATAATCTGCTGGTCAACAGGAAACAAGTTCTAAATGGAAGAGGGAAATCTACCCTTAATTTCCTCTCTGTTTTCTATATTCGTTTTTTGTTTTTTGTTTTTGTTTTTTTTGGCTGCACCATGGCACAGCTTGCAGGATCCTAGTTCCCTGACCAGGGATCTTACCTGTGCCCCCTGCAGTGGAAGCTTGGAGCCCTAACCACTGGACCGCCAGGGAAGTCCCTCTATTTTCCATATTCTTTTTCCTACCTTGCTATTCTCTTTTCTTGTTACTTTCCTTCTCATTCTCACTTGTCAAGAACAAAGTTTTTCAAGCATTACCATTCATTTCCCCTAGTCCCAAACTTCCCTCCACCCCCAGCACATTCATGTTTCTCTGCGCTTCATGAAGTGGAAAACAGGAAAGAGGAAGCTGGGGTATCCCATGAGGAGTAAACTGAGGAAAATAAAAAGAAAGAATCCAAGAGCTGTCACCTAGGAGTAGGGTGATCATATACCCTGGTTTTCCCAGAATAGTCCTGGTTTATACCTGCTATTCCAGCATCATTATTCTTTATTTTTTTATTAAAAAAATTTTTTTCCAGCATCATTATTAATAGTGCCCCCCTTAATTCACAAAAGCATCCCAGTTTGGACAATAAATTTTGTATCACCCTACCCAAAAGTGAAATTAGGAAAAGAATGCTTTTGGAAGATTAGCCCAGATGGATTAGAGTTGAAAAAAAGAATGGAGGAAGGGAAATGAGTTGGGAGAGAAGTTTAGGAATGCAGTATGGGTGACCATTAGAGGGCCTGCCACTTTCTAGGTGCTGAATAAATGTTTGCTGAATGAATAAACAAATGTATGAGATAGTGAGACCCTAGTCCAGAATAACAACAGGATAGAAAACAAGTCCAGCTATTTCCAGGAAAGCATATGCATATATCAGACTGGATATAGAGGATGACTAAAGGAAAGAATTCTAGGCCATCAGATCCAGGTCTAAATATTGAGAATGGTACTATCACTAAGAAAGATGGGGGTGTGGGAAAACACTTTAGACAAGAGGAGGAAGAATATGTCAGGAATACTAATTAGAGAATAAGACATAGGGGACAGATGAAGTCATGAAAATGTATAAGCTTGCTGAAATAGAGATTTTGGTTAAAGGGCAGGCAGAGAGAAAGAGAAATGCACAAGGACGTGCTGTAAGGATGCTCAGGGTGGTTCTGGAGGACCTGAGGAGGAAGCAAGACTTGTCAGGAGAGCAGGGAGGGATAGTTTGAAGAGAGTTTGACCAAAAGGAAACCTAACTATTTGCCCTCTGCCCAAATGGATGGGAAATTCCCTCAGAAATTCTGGAAGAATTCCCAGGCAGTAGGGAGGTGGGGTCTTAGCTAAAGAAGTAGGAGGAGGGACAGATGAGGCCATAAGGATAGCAAGTCACTAGGGGTATCCAGGCAACTGGGCACAAAATTACAATCTCAGACAACCAGAAAATGGAAGAGGACCAATGAGGCCCCACAGGTCTCTGATCCACAAATCCCTGAGACTGATGGATGAGTGTCCTGATCTCAGGAGCACCATTCATTTCAGGCTGTGAGGAACCCACAAAGGGCAGAGTTCTATTCTGAGAGAGAGAGACAGAGGTTTTACCTAGAGACGTTGTATTCCTTTAATTCACCAGCATCACCAGGTCCCTCTGGGCAGTGGTCACATGGTCTTTGGTTACTGTTTAGCTGCAGTGGAGTGATGAATAAGAGGCAATACCTGAAAATAAATTCCAGAGAAACAGATGAGTGAAGTGTAAAAATTTAAAGGAAAAAAATAAAAGAACTATTAGAAATTATCTTGATCTCAGGGAAAGGCCTAGGCCTTAAGCATAAAGCAAAAGCTGACACCATAAAAGAAAAGCTGATAGATTTGACCATATAAAAATTTCTTCACTTAAAACATAAAACATCTGTAATATAAAATAGAGTTGCCTTATACCATAATTCCTTCTGTGTATGTCTGTGTCCCTCCTCACATGTATACTTTAAGCTCTAAGCCCCCAGAGAACAGGGCCCATGATATTTGTATATGGATCCCACACAGTGCCTGGCACATAGGGCTCAATAAATGTTTGATTTGAAACGTTAAGTAAGTTCAGGATTCTATCTAATTCTATCTGGGTGTAGGGATGGTGAGAAGTGCACCCTCCACACATGACCACCCTCCTCTCCACCTGTTTATCTCTTTGGTGCTTCATATTGTCGAAACACCATGACAATACTGACATTCTTGGCAGTTCTGTCTCAACAGGGCCATCCAAGGGCTTAAATTCCCTAAGAGACTGACATAGTCTAACTGCTCAGAGATTCTCAGAATGTCAGAGTTAGGAGGAAACTCCTAGACCACCTCGTCTCATATTAAAAATTTGAGCTGGGGAAACTGGAACTTAGAGGAGAGCTGGGACTCAAGCCAAAGTCTCCTGACACCCAAAATTGAGTTCCACTACATCACCCTTCCTCACCAAAACTCTACTCCTCAGGGTACAGAGGTCCTCCTCCCACTTCTCTGTTTCTCTCGAGAAATGTTCCCTTTCAGACCTGGTTCCCATACTCTCTAGCAGGCAGGATTCCCGTCCCCAGACTAACTAATTTCATAATAAAGATCTCACCTGCCAAAGAGAAGGGAATGGCTCACTTTCACGCCTGTGCACAGTAGCCTCACTCCAAAGGATCTGCCCAGCACAGATCTTGCCTCATCTCTTCCTTCGGTTTGGTGAAAGAGTTCCTAGTGGGGTCTTGGATCACTGTAAACACATAGAAATGACTTGAGTTCTCTGAGAGCTCAACTGCAAGTGGACACTCAGGGCAATGTCCCATCCCTGGGTCACTTCCTTTCCTATTGAACTGAGAGCAATAAGGATAATCATTCCCATTTTAAAGATGAGGAAATGAAGCTCCCAGAGATGGAACGACTTGCTGAAGTTCATATGGGTAGTAAGAGATAAGCCTTCTGCGTCGGAAGGAAATCCTCATTCCATCACACCACGGTCGCTCCTTTTCACCTGTTCTGTTGATATCTAAGTCTCCACGTTCTCCTCTAACTGAAAAATGCATTCCAAGTGAGAAGTTCTCTGCAATCCAGCTTTCCAACAAAAGTTTGCAGAAAAGGGATGAGGGAAACTCTGCTGAGTCAAATGTCTTTAAAGACAGGAAGAAATAAGGCTTTACAGGAATGCTAGAAAGAGAATTTTTTTATGATTACCCATCTCTCAGGATCACTAGGCCTCAAAATCGGTTTTGTGTTTCCCCCTTCAGATTCCCAGACCCCGCGTCTAACCCTTCAAGCTTGTTCCATTTCTTCCCTACCAGAAGATAGCTCTGCCTTGTACACAACTGTAATCCCTGGATCTAATATACTACAAGTTGGTGCTAAGTATTTGTTGAATGAACGAATGAGTAACCTTCCGCAAGGCTCTGCCCTCCTCTCTGGGTCGGCTTCCTCACTGAGAACACAGCAGGGATTGGATTAGTGATCTGAGCCAAATACTTAGGTGTTGCGGAGCCCTTTGAGAGCCTGGGCGGGACGTGGACCGCTTTTACCAGGGAGGCCCCATGGCTAGCAACGAGGATGATACAGTTCTGTCACCACTGTCATCTGGTCCGAGTGAGCAGCTACGCGGAGCAGGAGACGAGACCCAAGACAAAGGGGCAGCGCAGAGCAAGGGGAGCGGGGCCCACGACAACACCTTGACCTGCCGCGCCCCCGTCTCCGCAGCGGGCAGCGCTGAAGGAGGCCTGGCCCCCGGCCTATGTGCCCCACCCGCTCCCAGAACCGGCCCGAAGCCCCACACCAAGCTGCCACATACCCCGCACAGAAAGCGCCCGAACCACATCTTGGAACAAAGCGGAGAAGGAACTACGTCACCGACTCCCCACTAACTCCCACCCTAACCCTCCGGTCTTTCTAGGCATCGGGAGGTTTCTGCATCTCTGTGCCCCCTTCGCAAGCCCGTAGGTCAGGGGACGCCCTGGCCCCGCCTCCCGCCCAGTTTTACCCTACCATTGGCTGAGAGGGCGAAAGGGCGTGGAGAGTTCAGCCAATAGGCGGAGAGCCCTGGACGGGGTGGAGCCTGGGGAAAGGACTTGGTTAGGGCGGGAAGAGGGACCAATCAACTGGGTGGCCAGACTACCTTCCTCGAACTGAAACTCTCTGAAGTCACACCCCCAGCTCAGGCTGCTGAGCCGAAAAGTCATCCTTTCACACATCCTCCTTTCAGCCTCAAAGTCAGGATCGGCTACCATTTATCGGCAGCATATAAAAATACGTGTCGAGTGCCCACTATGTCATTGTTCTAGGCTCTGCAGATACAGTAGTGAAGACAATGAACTTACTGCCCCATGAAACTTACCTTCAAGTCAGGGAGACAATGGATAAATAAATACCTAGAATGTAATAGTGCCTAAGGGGAGAGAGAGAGGGAGAGAGGAAGAGAGGGAGGTAGAGAGAGAGAGAGAGAGAAGGGGGTAGGTGGTGGTGGGGTTATTTTATAGATGACAGGGAAGGCAGAGACAGGAAGTGAGCAATTTAGGCTTGTGGGCAGCTGGTGGAGTATTCCTGATAGATGGAACATTAGGAAGCAAAGGCCTTAAACCAGAAGGAAGGGGGCGCACGTTTTGGTCCATAAGGGATTTGGATATGTCCCAAATAACACTGGAGGGTTTTGAGACTGAGAAGTGACATGATCTTACCTTTTTTTTTTTTTCCCTGCCACATGTTCAAAGGTTTATTAGCTATCAGATATGAATGGAGCCAAGAAACCTGTTTTTCTATAAATTCTAATTTCTTGCTTTCAGTCCTTAGCCATTTTGACATAAACCTTGCATAAAAGTTTCACTCCATGACATAACGTTTTAAAAATTTGCTCTGGCTGCTCTGCTGAGAACAGTCTGAAGGTGGGCAAGAGTAGAAGCAAAGAGATTAAGAAGCTACTGCACTATTCCAGATGAGAAATGATGGTGGCTTGGACTAGCTTAGGTGATGAGGTGATTTAGGTGATGAGAAATGGTCTACATATATTTTGAAGGCATGTCCAGCATGATTTGCTAATGAATTGGATGTTGATTAAGGATGACTCCATGGTTATTGATTTGAGCAACTAAAATAAGACTGCCTTTTGGAAATAGAGTAGACTGAAAGAGGAACAGGTTTAGGGAGAGGGATCAATAGTTTTTATGGATGTGTTAAGTTAAAGATGCCAATTAGACATCCAAGAGTAAATGTCAAACAGGCAATTGGGATAGGAGTCAGGAGTTCAGTGAAGAAATCACAACTAGAGATGTAAATTTAGGTGTCGCTATATAGGGCAGGATGGGACAATCTAGGGAGTGACTATAGATAAAGAAGTCATCTGAGCAATAAGCTTTGAAGCTCGTTAATCAATAGATGTGTGTTGAATACTTAAAGCATACCAGGAGCATTCTTTTTTTTTAATTATTTATTTATTTATTTATGGCTGTGTTGGGTCTTCATTTCTGTGCGAGGGCTTTCTCCAGTTGCGGCAAGCGGAAGCCACTCTTCATCGCGGTGCGTGGGCCTCTCACTATCACGGCCTCTCTTGTTGCGGAGCACAGGCTCCAGACGCGCAGGCTCAGTAGTTGTGGCTCACGGGCCTAGTTGCTCCGCGGCATGTGGGATCTTCCCAGACCAGGGCTCGAACCCGTGTCCCCTGCATTGGCAGGCAGACTCTCAACCACTGTGCCACCAGGGAAGCCCCCAGGAGCATTCTTATCCATCAATTCTTATAGGTGGCACAACATTTTCTAAAGAAGATTGAGGCACAGAGATTCAGAGAAATGATAAGACTTGCACAAGTTCATACCCCCAGTTGATGCTGGAAGTAGAACTCAGGAGCACAACACTTGCCACTACATCAGGAAACATTTAAGAAGAATATTCGTGTACATTATGACCATAATGATCAACTTGGTCTTGCTTTTCACCTATTCTTTTATTTGGGGGAGGAGTTATCAATTCTGATTAAAACTCTTAACTCCACCTCTGGTCCCGGGGGTAACAATATTTCATTAATATCAGCCCCAGCTGGTCTCTAATTTTAGAGAGCATAATGAGGACACATTAAAAATACAACTTCCAGGCC